>NC_135539.1:6921037-7548491 GCF_045843805.1 Urocitellus parryii | reverse complement strand
GTGGCGCGCCGGTCTCCCTCACGCGGCGGCGGCGGGTCCTGGCGGCAGGGACGGCGGCGACATGGCTGAGGCCGCGTCCGGAGTGAGCCGCTTCAAGGCGAAGTAAGCCCAGCGCGGGAGACGGGTTCGCTGCCGGAGTAACGGAAGCGTCCGCGGCGGGCCGAGCGCGCGTTCGGGTCGGAGAGGCACCCTGCCTGTGGAGTCGCGGGCCAGGCAGCGGTGGTAGCAGGACGGTCGGCACCGCCTGCCATGGGGAAGGGCGGCAGACCCGGCGCAGCGAGCGTCGGGTATCTAAAGAGGAGCCAGTTTCAGGGGCGTGGAGTGGGGACGAGGCGCCCCGCGGGGAAGGGGCGAGCTGAGCGCCTGTCGGCGCAGGGCTGGGTGGTCACGGGAGATGGGAACCACCTGTGATCCGGCTTCTCCCCGGAGCCAGAAGACAGGAAGTGGGTCCCTGAGTCCGGTTTTCATTCAATTCCCCAGCTTGTGCTGCACAGCGACAGCTAGAGCTCAGTGCCTGTGACACACAGCTTCATGGCACAGATCATTTCCATCCGTGCCTCAGGGGATTGAGTTGTGACAAGCACCAGCAAAGGAAAGGCTGTGCTGGCAGCACTTCTGTTGGGGGATATCTGGGTTCAGAGAATAGGATTGGTTCCATCTTGTCAAGCTGGCTTCCCAGAAGGGAATGTAGCTGCGTGTTGGAATCTGGGGGGACCCTGGTCATATGCAAGAAGCAGAGGACCTGTCCCAAGGGCTGGGCCAGGAGAATGAGGCAGCAGTGTGGACTGTGAGAGGAAAAGTTTGCAGGAGCAAGGTTTGGAAACATGTAAAGAAAAAGAAGGTTTTAAGTAGGGCTGTGACATAATCGGTTGTTCTAAAAAATAACTGGTATCACCAGACACAGTGGTAGACTTGGAAGGCTGATACAGGAGGATTGGAAGTTTGAGGCCAGCTTCAGCAACTTATCAAGGTTCTGAGCAACTTAATGAGACCCTGTCTCAAAAATAAAAAGTGGTGGACTCTGGGTTCAATCCCCAATACCAAAAATGATGATGATGATGATGATGATGATGCCCCAATACCAAAAATGATGATGATGATGATGCCCCAATACCAAAAATGATGATGATGATGATGATGACGACAATAACTGGCATCAGGGCATGGTGCCATCAATTCAGGAGGCTGAAGCAGGAGGATCACAAGTAACTCAGGGAGACCCTGTCTCAATAAAAAGGGCTGGGGATGTAGCTTAGTGGTAGAGTGCCCCTGGGATCAGCTCTCCCAGTGCTACAGGGATGGGAGAATAACTGGCAGCATGATTGAGAGAGTAGGTAGTGTGCCCAGAAAAGAGACTGGAACTGCTATCCAGGGGAGACTGCAATACCCTGGACCAGGGTGGAGGCCATAGAGAGGGAGGAGGCCATAGAGAGGGAAAGAAGAAGACAGCATGAGCGAGGTCACAGAAGTGATACCTGCCTGGAGAGTGAGATCAGGTGAGGCTGGGCCTACAGAAGGGATCCAGGATGGAGAAGGGGTGTGCTGAACTTCAGGAGTGAAGACTGGAGAGATGGCACCCTAGGTCCTACAGGAGACCCCCAAGGCCCCTACTTAGGAGACTGGGCTGCCTGGCTGCATTCACCTGAGTCAGGCTCACCTCTCCATGCTGCAGGACCCCACATGGATCACTAATCAGTGCTGGATCTCAACCTGTCTGTAATACAGGGGTAGGAACACCCACCCACAGAAAGATGCCCAGGAGTTCCACAAGGGAAAGGGTTTGGGACAGCACCCAGCACAGGGCTAGGCACGGGGGGCTAAGGGGGTGGCAGTTCTTTACTCACCTGGTTCTCTTTCCAGCTATGCTATTGAGCGCAAGATGGAGCCTTTCTACAAGGGCGGGAAAGTACAGGTACCAGCTCCAGGGACAGGTGGGGTGGTGGATGGGGCAGGCAGCAGGTGCCCAGCATTGCCTTGATTGAGACCCCTGTGTCCAGCTGGACCAGCCTGGCCGGCACCTCTTCTGCGTCTGTGGTACCAGAGTCAACATCCTGGATGTGGCCTCAGGGGCTGTACTAAGGAGCCTGGAGCAGGTAAGGGCAGGTAAACAGGTGGGAGGGGGAGGTAGGAGGGGCAGCCCTTTCTCATGGTGCTGTGTGCTTTCCCTCAGGAGGACCAAGAAGACATCACTGCCTTTGACCTCAGCCCGGATGAGGAGGCACGTGGGGCAGGGGTGGGAAGTGAGCTCTGTGGCCTCCCTCCCACATTGCATGTGGACAGAAAGCTCACCTGCCAGCTGAACTGCACATTCCCCAGGTGCTGGTGACAGCCAGCCGGGCACTGCTGCTGGCTCAGTGGGCCTGGCGAGAGGGCAGCATTACCCGCCTATGGAAGGCAGTACACACCGCTCCTGTGGCAACCATGGCCTTTGATCCCACCTCCACACTGCTAGCCACAGGTAGGGCCTCAGCTGGGCAGGTGGGCTGGAGGGCGCAGGGCAGAGGCTTTGGACACACCAGCTCCCTTACTTCAAATGTTCCTGCAGGCGGTTGCGATGGGGCTGTGCGTGTCTGGGATGTTGTACGACACTATGGGACACACCACCTTCGGGGCTCTCCTGGAGTTGTGCAGTGAGTTGGGGCAGTGCAGAGTGGGTGGACAGAGGCACCACCTTTGGGCAGCACAGCTCACCCATCCCCCACCTGCCTGCAGTTTGGTGGCCTTCCACCCGGATCCCACTCGCCTGCTGCTCTTCTCCTCAGCCGCAGACGCTGCCATCCGCGTGTGGTCACTGCAGGACCGCTCGTGCCTGGCTGTGCTAACTGCCCACTACAGTGCTGTCACCTCACTGACCTTTAGTGCTGATGGCCATACCATGCTCAGGTCAGTGGCAGACCATGCAAGCCCTGGGAGGAAGTGAGGGCTCAAGACAGTGGGAACTGAGAATGGACTCTGGTACTAAAGGGGCTTTCTCTCCACAGCTCTGGACGTGACAAGATCTGCATTCTCTGGGACCTTCACAGCTACCAGGCCACAAGGACTGTGCCAGTGTTTGAGGTGGGGGCACCTGTAGAGAGGGCCAGTGAGTTGGACAGGGGATTGATGGGGGAATGGCAGCAGTCTTTGACCCAGCTCATCCCCAGAGTGTGGAGGCTGCTGTGCTGTTGCCTGAGGAGCCAGTTCCTACACTGGGTATGAAGAATTCAGGCCTGCATTTCCTGACTGCTGGTGACCAAGGTGTGTGGGGCTGGCCACAGGCTGACCACAAGAGCTAGGGGAGACCTGCAAGACTAATAGCAGCCCCTCTCCCACTGCACAGGCAAACTGCGCGTGTGGGAGGCAGCTTCTGGGCAGTGTGTATACACCCAACCACAGCTGCCAGGCCCTGGGCAGGAACTGACCCACTGTGCCCTGGCCCGCACTGCTGGCCTACTCCTCAGTGTCACTGCCGACCACAACCTACTACTCTATGAGGCACAGTCCCTGCAGCTGCAGAAGCAGGTGAGTGCCTGCCCCTGGAGCCCAGGGCTGGAGACACCAAGCAGCTCTCCACTCCACACAAGTCCCAGCTTACGTTCTTGCCTCCCACAGTTTGCTGGCTACAGCGAGGAGGTATTGGATGTCCGGTTCCTTGGGCCCAAGGACTCCCACATTGTTGTGGCTTCCAATAGCCCTTGCCTAAAAGTATTTGAGCTGCAGACATCAGCCTGCCAGATCCTCCATGGCCACACAGGCAAGTGGAGCTCATGATACTGGGTTTGATTGCCTCCTTACTCTACTGCCTTTTTGCCATATTGACTTCTGACCACTCTTCCCACTAGACATTGTCCTGGCCCTGGATGTTTTCCGGAAGGGGTGGATCTTTGCCAGCTGTGCCAAGGTAAGGCCTCCTGAAATGTGGAGGTGCAGGGGAAGCCAAAGCAATAGGACCACAGCCCAGCTTCTTTCCTCAACTCTTCCCATCCCAGGATCAAAGTGTCCGAGTCTGGAGGATGAACAAAGCTGGCCAGGTGGCCTGTGTGGCCCAGGGCTCTGGGCACACACACAGTGTGGGCACCATCTGCTGCTCCAGGTAGTGGGACAGGGCTGGATCCAGGAATATTAGAGGAGATGGAGGCTCAGGCCTACTAATGGGGTTCCATTTCAGGGAGGGGAAGGTTGTGGCTTTGACCTTACTCTGAGATTCTAGGCTAGAAGTGGAATAGAGATCAGGTCCAGAGAACCCCAGGTTGTTATGGGCAGGGAATCCTCAGTAGTAGTCTTGGGACAAAGTGGACCAAGGAGGGAGTGAGTGGAGAATGAATGAACGAGGTTCAGGTGGAGAAAGGGATCCAGCATTTAAGACTGGGGTCCATTTGCAAGGGGAGGACTAGAGGTATTTGGGGCAATGCCCTGGGACCACCTCTACTCTGGGCCTTGGTGTGGCAGGCCAGACCTGTGTGGTGTGCTGGCAGACATTGCTGTCTAGCCTTAGGTGTCTCTCCTCTCCCCTGCTGGGCTCTAGGCTAAAGGAATCCTTCCTAGTGACAGGCAGCCAGGACTGTACGGTGAAGTTATGGCCCCTCCCAGAAGCTCTGCTATCCAAGAGCACTGCCCCAGATGGTAGCTCCATTCTCCTGCAGGCCCAGGCCACCCAGCGCTGCCATGACAAGGTGACCACATTGGACCCTGGGTGGAGACATGGTTGAACCCTTGCTATGGTAGAGGTCTGAGCTGCTGCCACCTGCTCTCTCACCAGGACATCAACAGCGTGGCTGTCGCCCCCAATGACAAGCTGCTGGCCACAGGCTCTCAGGACCGCACAGCCAAGCTATGGGCTCTGCCACAGTGCCAGCTACTGGGTGTTTTCTCTGGCCACCGGCGTGGCCTCTGGTGTGTTCAGTTCTCACCCATGGATCAGGTGCTGGCCACAGCCTCAGCTGATGGTACCATCAAGCTCTGGGCATTGCAGGATTTTAGCTGTCTCAAGGTAAGTAGCGTCCCCTGGCCTGGACCCTCCCATCTGCTGCAACCTCACATCCTCCTCACACCTCCCCACAGACATTTGAGGGGCATGATGCTTCAGTACTGAAGGTAGCCTTTGTGAGCCGTGGCACACAGCTGCTGTCTAGGTGAGACACTGGGCACAGGTGGGGTGGGGCAGGGTGGTAGGCAGGCCCCTACACTCAGCCCTTCCCAATCCCAAACCCAGTGGTTCTGACGGGCTTGTGAAGCTTTGGACCATCAAGAATAACGAGTGTGTGCGGACACTGGATGCCCATGAAGACAAGGTCTGGGGGTTGCACTGCAGCCAGCTGGATGACCGCGCCCTCACTGGGGCCAGCGACTCCTGTGTCATTCTGTGGAAGGTTGTGGGCCATCTTGGGGGCTTGGGTGGGCTGCAGGCCATCTTGGGGGCTTGTCTGACCCTCATCTGATCCCAGGATGTGACTGAGGCAGAACAGGCGGAGGAGCAAGCCAAGCGGGAGGAACACATGGTTAAGTAAGTGGGGACCCAGTCCCAGCACCCCTGCTCTGTGGCACAGGGAAACAGGCTAGGTGGGTTCACTCCAGTGGGAACTCAGGCCCATGCCTATTGACTCCACCTTCAGCCCCAGCCAAGATCCCTGAGTGGCCCTGCCTTCCCTCCACCACCAGGCAGCAAGAGCTAGACAACCTGCTCCATGAGAAGCGGTATCTGCGGGCTCTAGGCCTGGCCATCTCCCTGGATCGGCCCCATACTGTGCTAACTGTTATCCAGGGTAAGTACCTGCTGCTCCAAGGGCAGGGGGCGGGAAATTAGACTCCAGTGACTATTGATTCCCTTTCTGGAACTTGAGTGTCCTCCTCCCATAGCCATCCGCAGAGACCCTGAGGCCTGTGAGAAGTTGGAAGCCACCATGCTGAGATTGAGGCGAGACCAGAAAGGTCCTGAACAGGCAGGAAAGGGCCAGTTGGGGGTGGAGGAGCAGGGCAGGGTGGAATGGCTTAGGAGTCAGAGTGTGACTGTCCCTGATGCCCACAGAGGCCCTGCTGCGCTTCTGTGTCACCTGGAACACCAACTCCCGGCACTGCCATGAAGCCCAGGCTGTGTTGGGTGTGCTACTGCAACACGAACCCCCTGAAGAGCTGCTGGCCTACCAGGGTGTGCGTGCTGCACTGGAGGCCCTACTGCCCTACACTGGTATGTGGGCATGGGCAGGGCCAGGGGCGGTCTTGTGGGTGCCTGGACCTTCTGACCTCCTTCTGTCCTTCCCAGAACGGCACTTTCAGAGGCTTAGCCGGACTCTGCAGGCAGCCACCTTCTTGGACTTCCTATGGCACAACATGAAGCTATCCCCTCTCTCTACTACCCCCACAGCCCTCTGAGACACATAAAGGTGTACTTTTCTATCCTGCGTGTGGATCTGAATTGTCATTTCCAAAGTCCCTGGTTATAACCTTGACTAACCAGGGATGCACTTTAGCCCCTGATGGTCTCAACCCATGAGCCAGATCCTCTACTGCCTCAGCAAACAGAGACTGGATTAGGACATTCAGAAGTTTTTACTCAAAGGAAGGAAATGGGAAAGTGGACCCTCTTGACCTGCCAGATTGGGAGTCCCACCCTCATCCACCCTTACTTATCCAGTGCTGGGGAACTACTGTCAGCCACTCTTTGGGTCTGGATCATCTGGCCCAGGACTGTTATTAGAGTACATGGCAAGTCTCCTGGCAGGGTCATATACACACTCAAGGAGGGCCCAGGGGTCCTGGAGCCCTCCCTAGTGCCCTGCGGGTAATGATACAGCAGCGGCTCTGGATGGCACTCAATGGTGGGCGGGTGGGCACAGCAGGGGGAGTAGTAGTGGCCTCCTCTGCCGTGTCCTCACCAAGTATCCCTGTCCCACTCAGGAGTGAACCCAGCCCTTCAGGCTGCAGCAGCACTGCTGGGAGCAGACCGGTCTTGCCACTGTATCTGTAAAGGAAGACAGGGCTTGGTCAGGGAGTGGGGTGTCCCTGCCACTCTGGGCCCACCAAAGTCTTTCCCCTGCACACCTGCAGAGCCACCAGCCACGGTCTGAAGTTTGTAGCACGCGAACTCGTGCCCCCACAGGCACTGAGAGCTCATCATCACGGCTGCCTTCATAGGCACGGGAAGCACAGAACTGGGTCCCTGGGGATGAGTGTTATTTATGGGTCACTGAAGCTGCAGCAATCAGAATCCTACCTTGCTGTGGGCACCAGGCACACTCTGGCCTGGTGGGGAAAAGAATTGGGCTCATACCGATGGTTCCCAGGTTCAGGCCTGCCTCTTTGTCCTGGCCTAGGGCCATCTCCTCCAGGTAGGGAGCTGGAAACCAGGCTGTCTGTAGGTCCTCATTTTCCACCAGCCACCAACCTGCATGAGAGGTGAGGGAGGGGATCAGATCCTAATGTCCACTCAGATTCAGAAGGCCATGGGTTCCTGTTGGCCCTACCTGAGGGGTGTCGCAGCAGCACATCCAGGCTTTCCTGGGCCCCTGCAAGGAAAGGCCTGCCCTGTGTATCCTGGGTGCGAAAGGGCTGCAGGCAGCGAAGCCTCTGAGCCTCCAGGCTGTGGATGGCAAGACTGTTGGCCGGTTGTGATAAAGGCTCCTCTGGGGCAGGCAGGATCACCAGGCTGAGAAGGGTAGCCCAAAGGTTGAGTGTTGGGAATGGGCCTGACACCCTAACCAGTCAACACAGCCTCCAGGCCTGCCTCTTCAAGGACTTGCCAACATGGGTGTGTGGGGGTGGGGTGGGGGTAGGTTAGGCACCTTCCAGGAGGCAGCACGGGCTCCAGGTCCAGGGGTTGCGGTGCAAAGAAGTTGGTGAGTGCCAGGCTCCTAGATACCCGCTCAGCAGTGGCCAACAGCGCTTGTGCATAGGTATCCAGCAGCCGAAGGCGTGCTAGGCCGCGGCCCGTGCGCCCCCCTCGCATTAGCAGTGGTATGTCTGTGGGCACAAGAAGTATGCGCTGTGGTGTCCCGTCCTGAGCCAGGCTCTGCCTTCCCCACTCCCCTGGGACCCTTGCCGGCCTCACCAGGAAAACTAGGAAGAATGCGGTCAGATCTCCGCAGCAGGCCCGCCTCCACGGGAAAGGTGTCCTTGAGGGTCTTCTGCAGGGAAGAGGGAGACATGAGACTACCAGAGCACAGTCTTTGGGAAGCTGGGGTCCCTCTCGGGGATCACAGGGCTGGAAGCCCAAAACGAGCAGGAAGGGTCTCTGGTGGTTGCCCGGAGGCCGCTTGCCCAGGTCACTTACTTGGAGCTGTCTGAACTCGCCCCAGCTCCTGCGCACAAAGGTGTTGCTGCCATCAGACCAGCGAACGGAAAAGGAGAACGTCTAGGGAGGAAAGGTGGGTACCTCGGAAGCTGGGCCTGACACCCCCAGCTTCTCCTCCCCCTTAGGACTAGTGGAGACCCAATGCGGTCGTACCTGGAGCCGCTGCACCTGCACCAGAGCCACCGCGCGCACAGACAACGGGTGCCTAGGGCTAGCCATTACTGGCTGGCCTGGCGTGATTCCGGAGAGCAGCAGGATCGCACCGCCTACCTGACCTTCAGGGGGCTCCAGCAGCCGGAAGATTGGCTTGAGGGGAATTCCCACAGGTGCTCTCAGCCAGGTCTCTGCAGAGCTGCCACACCTCTCCCCAGGTCTTTCCGCTTTCCTGGCGGTCTCCCAAGCCCAAGGCGGGAAGGAGGGTGGCCCGGGGAGGGGACAAAACCTGAAAAAAGGACCGCCACCTGGCACCCTCCCTCCTGAGTCTGACTCATCAAAGTGCCGCCTCCCCTGGCCCACTCGGCCTCTCCCCTCCCAGGGTGTACCCAATAGCCCTCTCTTTGAGTCACCTGTGGAGCTCTGCAGTTGTAGTCTGGAATCAAGGACCCCAGTGCTTAGGGCTTCAAGTGCATTCTCTGGCTTAATTTTATTTTATTTTATTATTATTTTTTTAATATTTATTTTTTAGTTCTCGGCGGACACAACATCTTTGTTGGTATGTGGTGCTGAGGATCAAACCCGGACCGCACGCATGCCAGGCGAGCGCGCTACCGCTTGAGCCACATCCCCAGCCCCGTCTGGCTTAATTTTAATGTGGGAGAAGGAAGGGTCTTCATGTTCCCAAGTCATAAGAGGAAACTTAAGATAAATGGATAATTACTATGAGTTTCTCTGAATAGGTTTAGGGAGGGACAGACCTCATAAGCCAAAGCCCAGGGGTTCTCTTACAGTGGGGAGACTTGGGGCAAGATAAAGAAAGTCCATCTTTTGGTGACTTCACTTGAGTGTTGGGGAAGTGGTCACCAGGACTGTTTTGAGAGCCATCTCTGAATCCATGTCACAACTTACTGTAAATATCATCTCTGTCATCAGGCCTATTTCCCTATCAGCTGGGGTGGAGGAAGCCCTATAATCCCTGGACAGAGGGCTCACCCAGGAACCTCACCTCTCTGGGCTGCTTCCTTATTGTGGAGATTTCCGGAGCCTGACCCACTCTGAAGCACAGAGGTTCTTCCTGGTGCTGGCATCAGGATTCCCCTACTCCAGGCCCTCCAGAGATTTAGTTTCTGGGTTATCCTTCTATGAAACTATTTTGGCCTCAATAAAGGGTCTTTATGTGTCCATCCCACTAGGGCTCTTTTTGAACCCCTGGAAACTTCCCTAGTCTTAGCCCAGGCAATGAATATGTGACAGTGGCAGAGTGCCTTCAGCTCGGCTGTCACCCTCCCTTCAACCTCAGCTGAGGGCATGCTGGCCTGGTGGGGTCCAGGGTAGGATAGCTCCTGCTCCCCTGTGTAGGAATCCAGCTTGACGTGACTACAGCCATCTTGGTCATTAACTCCATCTTTCCTCCCCCACAACACTGTCATATATTCCAAATCCTACAGGATTAACGAAATCATTAAAATGGACAAAACTGGGCATGGTGGCACACATCTGAAATCCCATCTTTGGGATTATAATTCAAGGCCAGCCTGGGTAACTTCATGAGATCCTATCTCAAAAAAAATTTAAAAGCCTGTGGATGTAGCTCAGTGATAAGAGTGGCTCTGGGTTCTATCCCCAGCACCAGGAAAAAAACCAATCTGTTTCCTGCCAGGCACTTAGGCCTGGACTATCTCTTAAATGCTTGAAAATTTTTGAGACAGCCCAGATACATTCAAGTTGGACTTGGGTTATCTTTGCTGTCTTGGATATTAAACCCTTTCCTCTGTCTGAGGGTGCGGGAATCCTCCTGTCTTGCTTTTTATGTCAGTCCCTAACAAACTTCACTTTGTGAAATCCTGGATTCTCCCATCCAAGAACTAAGCAGGCCTGACCCCACTTACCTTCCTAGATTGGAGATCAGGTACATTCATGGTGGTTCGGCCATAGATTTGTCTGCTTCTTTCTTCAGTCTCAGCACTCTTGTCTTTATTTTATTTATTTATTTTTTAAATATTTATTTATTTATTTTTAGTTCTCGGCGGACACAACATCTTTGTTGGTATGTGGTGCTGAGGATCGAACCCGGGCCACACGCATGGCAGGCTTGAGCCACATCCTCAGCCAGCATTCTTGTCTTTAGTAACCAGATTTTTCAAAAACATCCTGGAACACAACAGAGAAGCTGGGGAAGTGTGGAGTATTCACAGCCATTGACCTTGAGGGATTCTGAGGCCCTCCTTCTGCACACTCCCACCAACTTTGGACCTGAAAGGGTAAAGTTTCTAAGCTGGAAAGCTTGAATGTAAAAGATTAGGTATTATTAAGTTCCTCTGTTACACCCAGAACCTGAAATTCCTGAGATAGTTAAAACAACGCCCTACTGGCCATTTAGCCTAGGGCCTGTGCAGTTCGTCAGTTTGAATGTGTAACCCGCTTACGAATGACCAATCACCCTCGCCCGCCAATGAATGTGCCAATCACGTCTCAGAGTTGTTGTTCAAATTCCCCACGCCTCATGATGATTTGTTCTGATGTATGCAAAGCCTCCCGCCCTCCCCAAAAAGTGTACTTAAGCTCTGTTTGAACCTCTGCTCGGGGCTCTGGGCTGCTCTCCCTTCTTGAGTGAGCACAGAGTCCCAGCGCCCTGGAATGGATCCCTAATAAATCCCCTTTTGCCAATTGCATGGAGTCAGTCTCTTGGGTGGTCTCTCCCTCCGACGTTTCGCCGTACCTTTACAGACCCTCTCCCCTTTTTCTTCCCTATAGCCCCTACCTTCTCTCATTTGGATAACTATAACAGTTCCCATCACTGTGGATGGCAAGGGGTCCATCACCTCTAAGAAATCCATTCTCCTCTGGGCATCATAGCTCATACCTATAATCATAGCAACTCATGAGACTGAGGCAGAGGAACTGAAGTTCTAGTCCAGCATGGGCAACTTAGTGAGACCTTGTCTAAAAATAAAAAAGGGCTGGAGATGCAGCTCAATAGCATAGTGCCCTTCAATCCTGCAAGACATATTGTAAAATAAAAAGGGGCTGATGGTGATGTAGCCCAGTGATAGAGGACTCTAGGTTCAATCCCCAGGACCACCAAAAAAAAAAAAAAAAAGAGGATGATGAGGAAAAGGAGGAAGGAAATCCAATCTTTGTCAAACAGACATGAGTTCAGATCAAAGTGCCCTGCGCCAAATCATCCAGCACCTTCCCAGCACCTTCCCACTGGTTTTTAAAATAAGTCTCAATTCCACCACAGCCAACAAGAAACCTGGTTGACCCTGGCCCACCAGCAGATTTCCCTCAATCTCCTCCTCCCTAGAGGCCCATTCTGCTGGCCTTTCTTCTCCTGCAAAATGCCAAAATCCCAGGCTTGTCCTCGAAGGGGCTGCTCAGCTAATTTCTCACCGGTCAGGCCTCTGCCTAAGGGTCCCCACCTCAGGGAGGTTTTCCATATTTCCCACACAACATGCATGGTCCACCACACAGTTTGCAAGTGAACATTTATTGGTGTGACTCTTTGAATTTTTCCTGTCTTGGTCACTAAACTGTAAGCCAAGAAGGTTAGGAACAGCACCTTGTTCTGGATCCTGCCGGCTCCTGGATCAGTGCTTGGGATAGAGTAGGTATTGCAGATACTTGTGGAATGAACAAATGAACGCATGGAGATAAGGGAATATCCGAGGCCGCTGCCAAGTTGTTTTAACAATCCCTCTTGCAAGCCCTGCGCGGTGGTGCACTCCTGAAATTTTGGGAGGATCGCAGGCTCGAGGCTGGCTTGGCCAATCTATGGAGACCCTGTCACTAAATGAAAAGGGCAGGGGTACAGCTCAGCGCTGGCGTGCAAGAGGGCCTGTGTTCAGTATCCAGTACAGCAAACCAAAGCAACCTTTAACCAGGCCATAGGATGCGGAGGACAGTAGGCAGGCGCTTCCGGACTCGAGGCCGCGGCCCAACACCGCGTCGCCAAGGCCTAGTGGCCGTGACGCTGGCCGAAGCCCGGGCCCTAGCGCGCCACCTCTGTGCGGTCATGCCCCGCCACGCGTTGCCCGGCGCCAGGCCCGGCGGATGGGCGCCCCGCTCGGCCGAGGGCACAGAGCCTGGCCGCAGGCACGCCGGACGGTCCGAGCGAAGCGATGGGGGCGACGCGGGCCGCATCCCGGACCTCGCCTGGGCCCCAGCCCGAAAGCTCAACGCGGCCGCGGACACGGCGCGGCTTCCACACTACACTGCTCTTCTACTGGAGGAAGCGCGAGCGCCGCCACGGAAGGCACACGCCAGTCCCGGGCCGGGGAGGGAGGCCCAAGGGCGCCAGCAGAGCGCAGACGCCTAGCCCCGCCCAGCCCTCCGCCGCCACTCCCTCCCGCGCCGGGCCCCCCGGCTCCCCGGCGCCCAGCACCTGCCCCCCTCCCCCCGCGCCCGCGCCCGCCCCCGCCTCGGGGCCCGCCCCCGGGCCCGCCCCCGGCACCTCCCCGAGCCCCGCCCCCAGCTCATGCGGGCGCGCGCTGGCGGCTGCGCGCGCGCTGGCCTGGAGGCCGAATTGGAGGCCCATCTGGAGGCCGGGCTGGCCCGGCAGGCTGTGCGCGGGCAAGATGGCGGCGCCCGGGAAACAGACGCGGTTCTGCCGCGACAGCCTCTTCTCCTTCCTGCCCGGCGGCGCGCGCTCCGAGGTGACGGACGACCTGGCGACCGACGCGCGGGGCCGCGGCGCGGGGCGCAGAGATGCCGCCGCCTCGGCCCCAGCGCCGGCCGCGGCGCCCAACCCGGAGTCGCAGGACGCGGAGGGCGCTTCGCGGAGGCAGCAGTGCCGGGCCTGCGTGGACTTCAAGACGTGGATGCGGACGCAGCAGAAGGTGCAGATACCCCGCGCGACCTCCCAGCCCTGGCCTTTGGGCCCACACCTTGTTCTCGGGTGCCTTTGCCAGACCTCGAGGGCCCAGGGCCCGCGGCGTGGCTGTGCCCAAACTTTGCCCCCACCCCCAGGTAGACCTGAACTTTGAGCTGTCTGCAGCAGGAGGGCCGAATCAGCTGCAGGGCTTTTGTCTGGAGTCTGGGCTGCTGGCTGGTGTTGAAAAGGAGGGAGCTAATTTCTTTATTTTGCGTTGCTGGGTTAAGAACCCAGGGCCGGGGCTGGGGTTGTAGCTCAGTGGTTGAGCGCTTGCCTGGCATGCGTGAGGCACTGGGTTCAATCCTCAGCACCACATAAAAAATAAATAAAAATAAAAGATATAAAAGCACCTAAAAAGGGGCTGGGGATATGGCTCAAGTAGTATGCACTCGCCTGGCATGAGTGAGGCACTGGGTTCGGTCCTCAGCACCACATAAAAATAAAATAAGGATATTGTGTGCACCTAAAGCTAAAAAAAAATAAATATTTAAAAAAATAAAAATAAAAAAATAAAAGCACCTAAAAAAAAAAAAAGAACCCAGGGCCTTGCGCATGCTATGCCAGTGCACCACCGCTGAGCTGAATCGAAGGGGGAGCTTTATGGGCTTCTGGTTGGGGTAGAATGAACTGACCTATGGTCGGCCTACTTCTGCAGCGGGACAGCAAGTTTAGGGAGGATTGTCCACAGGATCGCGAGGAACTGGGTCGCCACAGCTGGGCTCTCCTCCACACCCTTGCTGCTCATTACCCGGACCTGCCCACCCCAGAACAGCAGCAAGACATGGCCCAGTTCATACATTTATTTTCCAAGTTTTACCCGTGTGAGGAGTGTGCTGAAGACATAAGGAAGAGGTGAGTTTCGACAGCTGCCTACAGGCAACAGTGCCTTAGGACTGAAGCTTGGGCCCCCTGGCTGATGTCATAGAGAGGGGCCTAGGAAAACAGGGCAGAGGTGGCAGAGGGTTGCCTAGGAGCTGGTGCTACTAACAGGGAGGGAATGTGTCATGTGAGCATTTCCTTTCTCTAAAGCCAGACTGCCAGGATCTACTGCTGGATACAGCTGTGCCAGATTCCTGGGAAGGGCTTCCGTAGGGCCTGTCCCTTGCCCAACACTCCTGGATGCTCCCCCAGGTTAGTTAGGTTGCCTAACTTCAGGAGCTGAATTGCTATTTTTAAGACCTTGAGAGCCTAATGCTTTTGCTTCCAAGAGTCACATTTTCTTCACTGAGGCCCCCAAGAGTCTGAGCCTGTTCCCCCGTAGGCATTTTTAGGCTAGATGTGTGGGGCATAGCTGTCCTTGCTGTTTGACACCTAAACAGTTAAAAAGGTGTATTGCTGATTTGGGGTACCAGGCCACAGGTGCTAAGCAACAGTTTTGCGGTTGTGCCTTGCCCTGCCCTTCCACACACTGCCTGGGGTCAGACACCAGTGAAGCGGCCTTATTATTATAAGATTGTAAAATTACCTGGTCTGTGCTTTAATGTCTTCCTCTAGGCTCTTTGCCAAGCTCCTTGGGTGGGTGTAGGAGCAGCCCTGGAAATCCACTGCATTCAGGAAACCTCTTGGTCAGCTCTGTTCTCAGAATTCCTACCTCTTGGAGCATGAGGGCACTCCCAAATGTAGCTCACAGCAGTGCCCCACCTCCTCTCCCTTAGCACTGACAGCAGAACAGCCACTTCCTCCTTACATCCTTCCTGTGCTCCCTCTTGCAGGATAGGCAAGAACCAGCCAGATACTCGCACCCGGGCAACCTTCACCCAGTGGCTGTGCCGTCTGCACAATGAAGTGAACCACAAGCTGGGCAAGCCTGTCTTCGACTGCTCCCAGGTGGATGAACGCTGGCGTGACGGCTGGAAGGATGGCTCTTGTGACTAGAGGATGGCCAGCCAGAGCCCATGGAGTGGCCAGACAGGGCCTATGGGCGCAGCCTGGCTGGTTAGAGATGAAGTGCTGATTAAAGTGCCTCTGAGCCGGAGCTTGTTGTATTTCAGTTGGGTGGTCCCCAGAATGCAGCCCCTCCAAGTTTAGTATACAAGTGAAGGTGCTTGCTGCAGGCACCCCGTGGCCTCCCCCTGAGGCCCCATGGAGCTGCAAGTAAGGGGGTCAGGAGCAGCCCACACTGCCCCTTGCCATTCAGGATACAGCCTCCCATCCACTCCAAGTTCTGGACCTAGTCCCCACACAGGAGGGCAGTGGGTCTGACGGGTTCTTTTTCCTATTCTTGGAGGCCAGGCTGTTGCCTTCCCACTGTGCCTGTGTGCTGTGGACACCTCAGTGCTGTGGCCTCAGTGATGCTGTGCTGTTGTAGGAAAAGGCTTGAGGCTGAGCTCAATTCTGTGCTCAGTCCCCACAGGGAGGAGCCCAGGCAGAGTTTTTCTCAGATTCCATCATTGGGGATCCTGGGGACAGCTTCCTCAGAATGAGACCAAAATAAAATGCTGGAGAACTGACTGAGGACTCGGTGTCTGTGTGCTTTGTGCTGGGGTTTACAGGGGGGACAGGGCCTGCTGTTGCCTCCCATGCTCAGGTGGGCCCTCCTGACTGGCAGGGAGAGGTTCTGAGGTGGTAGCAGGCCAGGGTTATTATAGGAATAGCAGGGAGGCCCCAGTGGCAGGGGCGAAGGGAGCCAGAGTAGCTGAGGAGCAGTGAGGCCAGATGGCATAGAGTCTTGAAGAGCCCCAGTCAAGATGTGGCATGTACTCCCATGCCGGGTTTCTGTTCTCACGACTAAAAGGCTCAGGGGTCACTCTAGTTAAACTGGGCTGCACAAAATAACCACACAAGAGACACAAATACCTTTTTCTTTGGGGTAGCTGTGATGGCTCCTCTGACCTTAAGGGTCTGCAGAAAGAGAGAGCGAGAGCACGCTGACCCCTTTTATTGAGGAGAAGCTATTCAAATGAGGCAAGGGGTCAGGTTTCAGGGGGCTGAGTCTATCTTCATGATGTCCACTGTCAGCAGGTTGACTGACACCTGGGTAGGCCACACCCAAGGGCACAGTAAGGAGGGGACACACACAAGGCACTTCCATGGAAGATTCTATCCTAAACAGGGCAAGGGGTTATATTACAAAGGAACAGGTGAACATAGCTTCACCCATGGGGCTGTAGGAAGACACACCCATTTCTGTGACTGAGGGCCTCAGCACCCAGCTGGGGAGTGTAACTCAGTCACCCGTAAGGTTGGCCTCCCACACTCCCAGCCCCTATGACGAAAGCTCTTGGAAGGTTTAGAGATGAGAAATGGCATAGAGTAATGTGCCTTTTGAAGTCCTGGCTGCTGGGCTGGATAAGGCAAGGAAGTAGGTAGGAAACCAGCTGAAGGGAGGCTCCTCAGAGAGGAAGAGAATGCTGGATATATTGGAAGGTAGAGCCAGAGAATTCCCAGGGTGAGAAAAGAGCTAAAGGAGATGGGCTTCAGGGTTTGGCCAGGTCAGCTGGAGATGCTCAACGTCAGTAAAATGGAGATGGCTAAGAGTGTGTGGCAAGTCTTGTGGGACCTGGTCCCAGCTCTGGGCTTCCCTGGATCTGCTCAGCTCCACCCTTGGTTTCCAACTGGAACAGCCAGATACCAGATCCAGTAATCATAAGCCTCAGGCAACTTCACCCCTGAGGGCCAACTGTGGCATAATCTTCTGTGCCTTCAGGGGAAGAGATGCAGCAGGCTTCTGAAGGTACTACCCAAAGGCCAAGTGTCAAAGGAGGTGGGAGATGTTGCTCCTCCTTCCTCTGCCAGGCATGGAGCTTCTCTGTCATTTGCCAAGGCAACAAAGAAATGATACATGCACATGTGCTGGGAACCAGTTTCAGGTTTCCTGCTGAAACTATGGTCAGCTCAGGACACTTATGTGCCATTCTTCCCTGCCTCACTTCCCCTTTTCCCTAACTGGCCTCCCTAGAATTTCACCTCCTAATAAAATGTCAGTTTGCCTCAGACTGTTTTCAAGGGCATCCAGGCCAAGACAAGTGGAACCTGTGCAAGGGCAGGTTCTGGCTTCTAATGGCACTTGAGAGCTGTTACAGAAAAGGGGCCAGTAAAGAGGGAGAAAAGTCAAGGAACACACCTTGTGTCCCTAAGGCTCAAAGGTCACACAGGTCCAGCAAGAGGAGGGGCCCAAAAAGGGCTGCCAAGAAGGGCCTGTGATAGTGGGGATGTAACTAAGTAGTAAAGTGCTTGCCTGGCATGCCTGTGGCCCTGGGTTCTATCCCCAACACCCCAAGAAATGGTCCCATGATGTAACGGGAGCATAAGAGGAAGGTGACTTTAAGAAGTGCTTCCTGGCTGGAGGTAGTGGTGGTGCAGACCTGTAATCCCAGTGACTCAGGAGGCTGAAACAGGAGGATCTCAAGTTCAAGGCCAAGTCTCAGCAATTTAGAGAGAACCTGTTTTGAAAAGAAAAAAAGAGGGGCTGGGGATGTGGCTCAAGAGGTAGCGCGCTCGCCTGGCATGCGTGCGGCCCGGGTTCGATCCTCAGCACCACATACCAACAAAGATGTTGTGTCCGCCAATAACTAATAAATAAATAAATATTTAAAAAAAAAAAAAGAAAGAAAAGAAAAAAAGAAGTGTGCCCTGGAGGGAGGAACTGGAAGAATCAAACTTTCCCCTAGGATTGGCAGATGGAGGTCACTGGCCACCTTCAGTCCAGATGTAGTTGGAAGCTTGATTATATTCGGTTTCAGAGGAAAAGGAAAGACAGGTATTGAAAGCAGAAGATGACAACTCAAGTTACTGCTAAAGGAAGCAACTGGAGGGAAATGGGGACAAAAGCTGAGAAATGGCATAGAGTAATGTGCCTTTTGAAGTCCTGGCTGCTGGGCTGGGATAAGGCAAGGAAGTGGTAGGTTCTTTTCGAAAAAGTACAGCATGTTTGGGTGCTGACACAAGCAATGGAGGAAGATAGGGAAATAGAGAACACAGGACTATTTGCTGCCTGCCAGTCAGGAGAGTGGGACTGGATGCAGATGCCAATCATTCAGCACAGGTGTCTCCCACAGGTCTGGATACAGTGTAACATCCAGACACAGTGGCCCACACTGCCCTCTGAAGAATGGACTAATACTCCTACCTGCACAGGATGAATGAAGCACTTGGCACTGTACCTGCTCAGTCAGCAGAGACTGCTTATTCCTGATCCTGGTCCCAGAAGACCAGAAACAGGTGACTGGGAGGCTTTTCCATGACCCCCACTGCAAACTTGATTCTCCATAAGATTCTAGACCCCCTAACAGGAGGGTCAGGAGGGAAGAATGGCCTCTGCCATTAGGGGGTGTTTGTCCAGGGAAAGGCACCCACTCAGGCCAGCAACATAGAAGTCATTCAGGTTCCCGCCAGGCTGGTCTGGAAGGAACACAAGGGAAGGAGCCCTGTCACTGAGCTGGGAATCTGTGGGAGACCTACTAGGGGCAGGACAAGGAGGCACCAGCTGGCCTGAGCACCCCTTCTGCTACTTCTCCATGCCCTCAACTAGAGTAAGTACTTCAGTGACAGGTCAATGAGGGAGACTTAGGTGTTAGGAGGGCTCTTGCAGAAGGGCAGGAGCAGAGATGTTCAACACCCTGGCATGCTGGCCGTCAGCACTGTCCTCCAGACAAGCTCTCTTCTGGAGTCCCTGTCAGGGAAGCTAGAACCTTCAGAAAGAGAAGCTAGGTGCCAATGGCGGGGGCAGGTGTCTCGCTAAAGGACCCCATTTAACTATCTCTGGTCCTCTGGGAACAGGGCCAGGAAGTAAGATGCTGGGCTTCAGTTCCCCTTTCGCACTCACCAAAGGTCTCTCTGCTCAGAGGACCAGGGTCAAATCCTTGTCCTTTGGCTCATCCTCCCAGCCACTGCAAAATCTGAGACCAGTGCCAGCCTCCCCTTGCCCCATGGGAACCTGGCGGTCAATCCCCAGAGAATGTCTCCAATTCGGACCCGGTCACGCAAGTAAGGGTGGGCGGGGCGGACGGAAGCAAGGGCTCAGGCCTCAGGCCTCGCGCGTGGACCCGGTGGGGGGCGCTGGCTCGGCCCCGCCCCGCGCGCCCCCGTCGTGGCCGGCGCGCGCTCCCGGGAGGCGGCAGCAGCTGCGGCGGCGGCGGCGGCAGCAGAAGCATCCGTAGCATCAGCATCCTCGGCAGCAGCCGCGGGCGGCCTCGGGCTGGGCCCGCCGGACAGACGGACAGAGGGTGCCAGGGGCGCGGGGCCGCCGGGGCCAGCCATGGAGGGCGCCTCGTTCGGCGCGGGCCGCGCGGGGGCCGCCCTGGACCCTGTGAGCTTTGCGCGGCGGCCCCAGACCCTGCTGCGGGTCGCGTCCTGGGTGAGTGGCCCCTGCCCAGCCTCCCGCTCTGGTCTCGGGCCCCGCCTCTACACGCGTCCGAGGTACCCCCACCCAAACTCTGCCCCTCGCCCCTCACCCCTCACCCTCCTCTGCCTCCGGCCCCTCCCCCCCGCCGCAGGTTGGGGTGACGTCACCGGGCTGGGCGCGCCCACCTGCGGGCGGGGGAGGGGCTGGTAGGGACTGAGGGACCTTGAGAGGTCACCGCCGGTTGCCCCCACCCCCGATTTCTCCATTGGTCTGACTCCAACCCCCTTCCTTAGCCTTCTCTCGGTTTTTCTTGTTCCCACGACCTGGAAGTGGGCACAGGGGTGGGAACGAGCTTTGCCAAGGGGCTTGAGCGCTCAGCCCAGGCTTGGCTGGAAGAAGGGGCTGCAGGAGCCTCCCTCTCCCCCCAACACACATCCGCCAGGCCCCCTTGAAGGGACCCGACACTTCTCAGGCCCCAGATCCAGCTGTGAGTTGAGGGAGGGGTTACTAAGGGCTGGGGCAACCGGAAAGGGCTCTGCACCTGGAGGGCTTCCTGGAGGTGGTGCGGGAGGAGCAACTGGGGGCAGTCTAGCCCACTGGGGCATGCCTTGCTGCTTCTCGCCCTCAAGAGAAGAGAGATGGGAGGTGGGTGCCGAGTTCTGGTCTTGTCCAGCTGGCGCCTGCCGCACCTCCGTGCCTGTCTTTGAGGAGGGCGGTGCCCGGGGTGGGGCAGGGGCCCCTGGACTTCCCGGTGGAGAGACTGACCAGACCAGGAAGCAAGAACCAGGCTTCTCCCCGGCTTTTCCCCCTCATCAGGTCCCTCAGAACTGGGGCGGGAAAGGAGTGAAATGATGAAGTTGAGAAGGGAGATCTTTTCTCGAAAACCCAGGCTGCCCAGAGCCCAAGAACAGTGTCTGATTTAAAATGATTATGGTCCACCTCCTACCTGCCTCTCCCAACTGGTGGGCAGGAGGAGGTCCTGAAGTTGGACTTAACCCCAGAGGTCAGTGGGGTCACCCTTTGAGCCCAAAAACTCATCAGTAAAATTAATGATCACAGATGGGGGCCTTCCTCGCTCTTTCAAGTGCCCACCACTGCTGGAACCGAGTTCTGGTACTGAACAAGACCAGAACTCGGCACCAGCCTGTTTACCCCTTATGGCCTGCTAGAGGGCAGGCCTCACTGTGGGGCCAGCTGCCCCTCTAGCCACAACCACCCTCTCCTGGCTCCATTCCTCCCTATCCCTTCTAACAAATGCAGCCCTGGAATCACCATCCAGTAATGGCTCCTGTTTCCACACTTTCAAATGGGTTCTGGGGGGCCCCATCCTTACAGAGAAGCCGGGTTGTGTGTCAGCCCTGATTCTTATGAGCCATGTGACCCTAGTAGATAAATCATTTCACCTGTTGGAGCTCAGTTTCCCCAACTATAAAAGTGATAAGGATAATGACACCTCGGTAGGGTTAGAGAATTCAGTGAGCAAAGGTATGCAAAGTTGCACTTTTAACACAGTGCCAGGACTTATTAGATGCTCACTAATGGTTCCTGTAGCCAGTAATTACTAAATTCGTGAGGGGTGGGAAATATGCGCCCCATGCTTCAGGGGGAATGCTGGAGCAGGCCTTGAGGTGTGGGTGCTGGCGGTGGGTGGCGGAAGCCCAGGATCTGGGCTGTAGGGAGGGGCCTGGCACAGGGCCTTCAGAGTCTTCGGCTGCTTATAGGTGTTCTCTATCGCGGTGTTCGGCCCCATTGTCAACGAGGGCTACGTGAACGCGGACAGCGGCCCGGAACTGCGCTGCGTCTTCAACGGGAACGCGGGTGCCTGTCGCTTCGGCGTCGCGCTGGGTCTCGGGGCCTTCCTCGCCTGCGCCGCGTTCCTGGTGCTCGACGTGCGCTTCCAGCAGATCAGCAGCGTCCGCGACCGCCGCCGCGCTGTACTGCTGGACCTGGGCTTCTCAGGTGGGCATGGACTGGCAGAAAGGGCGTGGCCCGGGGCGGGGAGAGCCGCTCCCTGAGGGGTGGGGCTTGCTCCAGAGCGAGGCTGGCTGCTCGGGGGCGGGGCCGGCGGCGGGTGGTGGGCGGGGCGGTTCCCAGGTGAGTGGAGGCAGGACCTGCGGTCCTGTGACCCAGCGCAGGCCTGGCGAGGCGCCGCCTGACCGCGAGTGGCCGCCCGCAGGGCTCTGGGCCTTCCTGTGGTTCGTGGGTTTCTGCTTCCTCACCAATCAGTGGCAGCGCACTGCACCCGGGCCAGGCACAGTGCAGGCGGGGGACGCGGCTCGAGCAGCCATTGCCTTCAGCTTCTTCTCCATCCTCAGCTGGGTGAGTGCGGGCCTCCTGGGCTGAGGGGCGGGGGTCGTCCTGGCAGGCCCCAGCTGACCCCTGCCAACCCCGGCTCCCCGCCCAGGTGGCGCTCACCGTGAAGGCCCTGCAGCGGTTCCGCCTGGGTACCGACATGTCACTCTTCGCTACAGAACAGCTGGGCTCTGGGGCCGGTCAAGCCTACCCTGGCTACCCGGTGGGCAGCGGTGTGGAGGGCACCGAGACCTACCAGAGCCCACCCTTCACCGAGACCTTGGAAACCAGTCCCAAAGGGTACCAGGTGCCCGCCTACTAGTGTCTGACAATCCCAGACCAGGGCCCGAAGGCCACCCCACCAACACGGGTCCTAAGTCCTCCTGGGGCCTCTCTGGAGTCCTAGAGGCCCAGCACCAGGGACAGCAGGGGTGGCCACTGTGGGCCTCGCCATCCAGGAGGGGATAGCACCCCTGGAGTGCCTGGGGCTGTCCCCATCAAGTTCTTGTAGGCCTAAGGTCCTGAAAAGGAGACAATGTGGCCTGGTGTGGACTGTCCTGGGAGAGAAGGTATTCCCTTCATGGACCAACTGACCGGGAGCTCAACTGTCCACTCTGAATTCAGAGGTCCAGCTGCCCTCCACAGCTCAGTGCAGGGATTGTACAGGACCAGGGACACTGGCCCATCCTGAGTCCAGGGATGGTGGCTATTGTTCTGCATCCCAGGTCCCTGTGGGTAGTGACTGTTCTTGCTCCTATTGTGGTGGTTTGTCATGTCCAGAGCCTCCCTTCATTTCCTCTCACAGGCTCACTTGACCAGCCTAGTCCTGTCTGTGTTGTGATTGTGGTCAACTCTACAGGTTTCATCTCATAGTGCTCCACAAGCTGCACCTCTCTCTGTGGCCTCTGCCCAGGTATAGGAAGTTCTGGTCAGGAAGGCACAAGAAAGCTATGTATGGAGCTGGGTACAAACCCTTTAGCCCAGGGGTAGGAACAGGGTACCTGGGTGCTGGGCAAGAAAAGCATCTCACAAGGAGAGAGGTCACATATGCCCACAGTGCCCCTGGAAACAGCCATTCCTGCAAACTGATTTACCCTGCGTCCTGGTTCAGACCCTTCCTTCCCACCCTGCACCCTATGTAAGGCCCAGCCCCAGATGGGGGTCCTTGTGTGTAGCTGCCTACTCATGCATTGCTTGAAGCTGGCTTTTCACATTAAATCAAAACCACACGCGTTGCCATATTTCATTCTTACAGACAGATGCCTCCCTCGGGAGTTGCAGTTGAGTGACAACCCTGTACATTGTAGCATAGACCAAATTATGTGTGAATATTTAAGTGAACATGTTTACAATTTTTGTATATATGGATCTCTCCCTTCCTCTTATGAAAGAATAATCCATGGTTGTGTATTTTCGGTGTCTCATGTTCTGAGTGCAACTTCTTTACAATAAAGACTGTAAATGCGTTGACCGTGATCTGGTTGCTCCTAGAATCATTACACTCCTGGCAAAGTTTCTAGCCCCTGCTCCTCTTGGTGCCAGGACTGGGGGGTACCAGGACTCAGAGGCTAGGAGGGAGCAGGAGGAGGAGCAGATTCTGGAGTCTCAGGTCCATACCCCTCCAGTGGATCGCACTGGTCCGGGTGGAAGCCTGCTGTTCACAGCAGTCTCTGGAATGCTGGGGTGCTAGGGAGACTCCCCCGTTTCTTTCTTTCTTTTTTTTTTTTTTTTTTGAACCAGGAATTGAACCTAGGGGTTCAATTGTGGCCCTTTTTATTTTTTTTTATTTTTGAGACGGGTCTTGCCAAGTTGCTAAGTGCTGGGGCTGGCTTTGAACTTGGGATCCTCCTACCTCAATCTCCCCAGTCCCTGGGATTACAGGACTGCACCTGCCTTATCCTTTCTTATAAAAGCAGTACTTCCTGGGACACAAGTCCCTCTTTGAAAGTGGACTTTACTGCTGAAGCTCAAGTTCATTTCCATGTCTTCTCCACACAGTCTCTCTCCCCCATGCCTCAGAAATTTGGCCTATAGGGGCTGGGGATGTGGCTCAAGCGGTAGCGCGCTCGCCTGGCATGCGTGCGGCCCGGGTTCGATCCTCGGCACCACATACCAACAAAGATGTTGTGTCCGCCAAAAACTAAAAAATATTGAAATTCTCTCTCTCTCTCTCTCTCTTTAAAAAAAAAAAAAGAAATTGGCCTATATTTGCATGTGCATCTGTGTGAGTACACATGTGTGTGTGTGTGTGTGAGAGAGAGAGAGAGAATATAGCCTAAATTTTATTTATTTATTTTTGGTACTGGGTATTGAACCCAGAGGCACTTAACCGCTTGAGCCACATCCCCAGCCCCCTTTTACATCACCTTACCAGGAGCTCTGTACCCATCAAAAAGTCACTGTCTAGTCCCCTTCTCTGCAGTCCCTGGTAACCTCTAGCTTGCTTTGCATCTCCATGAGTTTACCTAGTTTATTCTCATTAGGTGGAAACATAATATTTGTCTTTTTTTGTGTCCAGCTTCTTGAGTGTTGTTTCAAGTTCCCGTGCTGTAGCAGGTTTTGGTGCTTTGCTCCTTTTTTATGGCAGCGTAACATTCGGACCCTTTTGTTTATACCTTTGTTGAGCTTACTCAGGTTATTTTCTTTTTTCTTTTCTTTTCTTTTTTCGTGAGAGAGGGGGACAGAGAGAGAATTTTAATATTTATTTATTTTTCTTAGTTTTCGGCGGACACAACATCTTTGTTGGTATGTGGTGCTGAGGATCGAACCCGGGCCTCCTGCACGCCAGGCGAGTGCGCTACCACTTGAGCCACATCCCCAGCCCCTCACTCAGGTTATTTTCATCTTTAGGCGATTAGGCTGTTGTGAATAGTGCTGGTGAGCATATCCATATCCATTGAGTTTTGTTTTTAATTGTTTGGGGTATAGACCTAGGAGTGGAATTATGGGGTCATATGGTAACTTTTGGATCAATGGTACACTTTAAAAAAAATCTTATTATTGGGCTTATTGATTGATTGACTGATTGATAACAGTGCTGGGGATTGAACCCAAGTTCTTTCACATGCCAGGCAAGTGCTCTGTCACTGAGCCACATCCCCAGCGATGCTACCCTTTTGAAACCTGCCTTTCTTTTTTAATACTTTGTATGTGCATTCACAAAAAATATACCATTTGGGGTTTTTATCAGCATACCATGTTGCACACTTTTTTTTTTTTTTTACCTCCCGTGTATTTTGGGGAGTGTCTGCTTTGTCACATTTAGCTGTGGCCCATCCTTCTCCAGCTCTATGATAGGTCCTCGCCCTGTCTGCTCACAGATGGTTGCCAGGTGTTCCCAGCATTTTGGTTGTCTGAAGACAGTACTGCATGGAGCTCCTGATTTGCTCAGGGTCATTGTTTCTCCAGGGTTTATTCTAGAAGGATCCCAGTGTTCATGGGCTCTGAGCACTTGCTCGCTCTCTCTCTCTCTCTTTTTTTTTTTTCTTTTGATACCAGGGATTGAACTCAGGGCACTCAACCACTGAGCCATATTCCCCAGCCCTATTTTGTATTTTATTTATAGACAGGGTCTCACTGAGTTGCTTAGTGCCTCACTATTGCTGAGGCTGGCTTTGAACTCGGGATTCTCCTGCTTCAGCCTCCTGAGTCAGTGGGATTATAGGTGTGTGCCACTGCACTTGGTGCTCTCTTTTTAAAAATATATATTTTTTTAATTATAGATGGACACAATACCTGTATTCTATTTATTTATTTATTTATTTGCAATGCTGAGGATCAAACTCAGTGCCTCACACGTGCTAGGCAATGCCGATGTCTTGGGGGGCACCAGAATCAGGAGGCACCACAGCTTTGTAGGTTCAAACAGCAATTCTTTTTTTTTTTTTTTTTTTTTTAAAGAGAGAGTGAGAGATAGAGAGAGAATTTTTTAATATTTATTTTTTTTTTAGTTATTGGCAGACACAACATCTTTGTTGGTATGTGGTGCTGAGGATCGAACCCGGGCCGCACGCATGCCAGGCGAGCGCGCTACCGCTTGAGCCACATCCCCAGCCCCGAAACAGCAATTCTTTATTCCCGATCTCACACCAGCCTCCACACACGTTCAGGGGCAGTCTCGTTCTGCCCTCACAATTCACCTACTCCATGAGGCTTTTTCCAAATCCCATTTTAATCTCACGAGAACTCAACAGAAACAAGCAGCAGGAACACCCTAATCCCAGCAGCAATAATCTTCAACCTCAACTTCCCTAAAACCCCTATTGTCTTAAACCGGGAAACGCCTTAAACCGGGAACACCCTAAACCCAAGGACCAGGATACTTCCTCAAACCTGCAGGATACTTCCTCAAATCTGGATCCACCTTCGATCACCTTGAGCAGGGTCATCTTACTAAAGCACACAAGCAAGGTCGCAGCAAATTTCCAAGGCAAGTCCATTTAACATGGGGTACACTGGCAAGGATTACGATGCGTCAATACCTACTTGGTAATGGCCCTCAGCAAGGCAAGCACTCTACCGCTGAGCCCCAGCCCAGCTGCTCTGTTTTATTTTAGGATCTTAAGGTGAAGAATACCATCTCAAAAGTTAGGGAAGTCATATGATGGAAATAAAGACCGTATTACTTGCACGTTCTGGGGACACAGCATGCCTAAGTGTATGGAGAGAAGGAAGGGTTCCCATGGGCCAATGCTGTCATTAGGGGTGGGAGTTCTCCCCATAGGTATCCTGCAGTGAGGTTTAACCATTGGCGTGGGTTGCAGATCACACAATGACTGAGGTGGAAGTTGTGGCATTCTGTACTGTCCATACAGGGACTAAGGGTCAGTGGGACTGACAGAATTCATCTAGCTGGGGCTGGGGATGTGGCTCAAGCGGTAGCGCGCTCGCCTGGCATGCGTGCGGCCCGGGTTCGATTCTCCATGCACCACATACAAACAAAGATGTTGTGTCCGCCAATAACTAATAAATAAATAAATATTAAAAAAAAAAAAAAGAATTCATCTAGCTGTGCCCCAGGGACGAGGTCACCAGGGAGCAATTCTAGGAGGCAGATAGATACCTGGATGGATGATATTGAGGGTCTCAGGTGGGGCAGGAAGGTGTAGGACTGGAAAGTGTGACTCGCTTCTGGTCTGAGGAAGTCCAGGGGTGTGTGTGCTGGGGATTGAACCAAGGGCTTTGCAGAAGCACCCAGGCAAGCACCCCACCACTGAGCTACACCCCAGCCCCTTTTAATGTAAACAAAAGCTACAGCCACCTCTTCCCAGCCCCAGGCAACCCCTGCAAGCTCAGGGGCATCCTGGTGGCCTGGGTGCAAC
The DNA here is from genome assembly GCF_045843805.1 of Urocitellus parryii. Taxonomy (NCBI): domain Eukaryota; kingdom Metazoa; phylum Chordata; class Mammalia; order Rodentia; family Sciuridae; genus Urocitellus; species Urocitellus parryii. The sequence goes on along the minus strand of NC_135539.1, from coordinate 7,521,300 downwards.
CATCTCCTGGTATGTTATGTTCCTTGAGTTTCATTCTGCTGTCCTTGTCATATGGGGAAAAATTTTTTTGGAGGTAGGAGTCTTCCAGTGTTGCTCCAGGTTGGCCTTGAACTCTTATGCTCAAGTGATCCTCCCCGCTGGGACTGTAAGGCTGTTATAGAAATTCTAACTGTGGGTGCAAATCTCATTTTCATGGTTTGATTATTCACAGCCCTAACAAGGTTGTTCCTAACCCCCCAAGGTCATCTCCAAAATTGCCCTTCATGTTATTTTTAATGTTGTTTTACAAATGTTTTTTTTTCCAAACTTTTTATTTGGAAATAAGTATAGATTCACTGAAAATCAAAGGGGAAAAGTACAGTGAAGGGAGAGGGAATGGGGAGAATCATGCAAGTAGGAGTTTGTCAGGATGAACCCAATTGCTATGTATAACTATAAGGCTGAGGAAGGAAGGAAGGAAGGAAGAAGGAAGGAAGGAAGGGAGAAGGAAGGAAGGAAGGAAGGAAGGAAGGAAGGAAGGAAGGAAGGAAGGAAGGAAGGAAGGGAGGGAGGGAGGGAAGGCACAGTGAGTTCCTGTGCACTCTTTTTTTTTTTTTAATATTTATTTTTAAGTTTTGGGTGGACACAATACCTGTATTTTTTTTTTTTTTAATGTGGTGTTGAGGGTCAAACACAGTGCCTCATGCATGCTAGCTGAGCTCTGCTCTACCTCTGGCCACAACCCCAGCCCCTCCTGGGCATTCTTTGTCCAGTTTTCCATGGGAGGATCTTGTTCTGCTGCAGTGTAGCCACAGAGCCTGCTGTTGACCTTTGCAGTCCAGAGAACTGGTACTGGTGACCAGTCTTACAGGGACCCATCTGCGTTTGCACATGTCAGTGGTTCTGAGTTGTTTTCTCAACTATATAACCACACCCACATTCACGGTACAGCACTGGTATCATGGCCCAGCTCCCTTGAGCTCCCCTCCAGAGTCCTGCTTCCCCTCTGCCCCAGTCTCTGGAAACCACTAATTTTATGATTTTAAGAACATTACATGAATAAAATCATACAGCTGGTAACCTCTCGAGATGGGCTTTATTCACCCAGCATAATTCCCTTGAGCTCCATCAAATTGTCTATATTAGTAATTTGCTCCTTTTAATTGCTCAGTATTCCATGGCAGGGATGTACACAACAGTTCAACAATTCGCCCATTGAAGGGTGAATTGGGTTTGTTCCAGTTTTAGCGCAGTTACAGAGAATGCTGCTATGACAGGGACGAGGTTTTGTATAACTGAGCATAAGTTTTTATTTCTCTGGGATATATGCCCCAAAGTGTAATTGCTGGGTTGTACAGTAAGTGCATGTTTAGTTTTAAAAAATGGAAAACTACTTTCCAGCTTCTTTAATTCCCTCTAAGCTTTTTTTTTTTTAATTTTTCGGCAGACACAACATCTTTGTTTGTATGTGGTGCTGAGGATTGAACCCGGGCCGCACGCATGCCAGGTGAACGCGCTACTGCTTGAGCCACATCCTCAGTCCTTTAATTCCCTCTAGAATGTTAATACATATACATGCCACAGCGTCTGAATGGAGAGGGATGAAATATGTCCCCACCATCCCTGACAACAGCTCCCCTGTCTTGGGGGCCCCATGTGTCCTGCCAGGGACAGCTTGTGCACATAAAGTAGGTGTGGGTGTGCACATTCCTTTTCCTAAAATGTTAAAATTTGGGATCTTCATATTTAGAACTCTAATCTACCTTTAACTCAGCTTATAACTGCTGTTTTTATCATAATTAAAAATTTTTTTTTTAGTTGTAGATGGACATAATACCTTTATCTATGTATCTACCTAATTTATTTATTTATGTGGTGCTGGGGTCAAACCCAGTGTCTCATGCATGATAGACAAGCGCTCTACCACTGAGCCACAGCCCATCATTACAAATTTATTATCCACTGAAGAAAGGCCAGTTATTTCTTTTTTTAAAAAAAAAGATTTTTTTATACGGACACAATATCTTTATTTATTTTTATGTGGTGCTGAGGACCGAACCCAGTGCCTCACATGTGAGGCAAGTGCTCTGCCGCTGAGCTGTATCCCCAGCCCAAGTCCAGTTATTTCAATCTCAGGGGCTGGGGATGTGGCTCAAGAGGTAGCGTGCTCGCCTGGCATGCGTGCGGCCCGGGTTCGATCCTCAGCACCACATACCAACAGAGATGTTGTGTCCGCCGAGAACTAAAAAATAAATATTAAAAAAATCTCTCTCTCTCTTTCTCTCTCCTCTCTCTCTCTCTTAAAAAAAAAAAATTCAATCTCAGTAACTTAAAGAGCATCCTTCCCCACTGATTTATAATACCAGCTTTCCCCAATAAAGGATTTTATAAATGCATGGATCTGTGACTGCATTCTCACTGTTCTCCTAGTCCCTCCCTTGTTGGTACAGCAATATCATACTAAATAGACCAATGTACATTGTTATCTTGATATTTTCTAGACCATGAAACCCATTTCTGTGTAATTTTTTTTTTTGCGCACCACCATGCTTGGCTCTGTGTTCTTTTTAATCATCATCATTGGAGACCTGATATATCCAGATGTGGAATTTTAAGTATTCATCCTGCTCAGTGCTTGGTTATTTTTCCCCTTCTTCAGTGTTGGGAAAGCTGTCATGATCTCTCCAAAGTTCCCTTTCATCACTCTTCCTAGAGCTGAGCTTCCAGAGCCCCATTCCATGGGCTCTCCTTTCTCCTCGGTTCCATCCTTTGCCATATCGTCCTAGGGAGATCTTCCCCAACTGGTTCTGCTTGCTTCTGAACCCATCTCTTGGAATTTTAGTCTTAAACACATTTATTTTCTAAGATTAAGATTCCTAATTGCGGGCTGGGGATGTGGCTCAAGCTGTAGCGCGCTCGCTTGGTATGCATGCGGCCCGGGTTCGACCCTCAGTACCACATACCAACAAAAATGTTGTGTCCGCCGAGAACTAAAAAATAAATATTAAAAATTCTCTCTCTCTTTCTCTCCTCTCTCTTAAAAAAAAAAAAAAAAAAGATTCCTAATTGCTGGGCCAGGGATATAGCTCAGTTGGTAGAGTGCTTGCCTCACATACACAAGGCCCTGGGTTCAATCCCCAGCATCACACACACAAAAAAGATTCCTCTGGCTGAATGAAACACAGCTAAGACCCATCTTGAGCAGGAATTTTTTTTTTTTGAGGGGGAAGGTACCAGAGAGCACTTAACTACTGAGCAACAACCCCATCTCTATTTTATTTTGAGACAGGGTCTTGCTAAATTGCTGAGACTTGCCTGGAACTATTGATCCTCCTGCCTCAGACTCCCAAGTTGCTGGGATTACAGGCATGTGCCACTATGCCCAGCCTAAATGTGTCTTCTTGTTTAGGTTTACCTTTAATAGCTTTTTTTTTTTTTTGCACTGGCCTGTGGATATAAACTTCAAGCCCTTGATTTTTTCTTTTTTGGTGCTGGTCATAGAACCTAGGGCCTCATGCATGCTAGGCAAGCACTCTACCACTGAACTACCTTCCCCAGTTGGAGCCATTCTTTTTTTGGGGGGGTGCGGAGGGGTGGTGGATACTAGGGATTGAACTCACTCAGGGGCATTCAACCACTATTTTGTATTTTATTAGAGACAGGGTGTCACTGAGTTGCTTAGTGCCTCACTTTTGCTGAGGCTGGCTTTGAACTCATGAGCCCCATTTTACCCTCCCGAGTGGCTGGGATTACAGACGCGCACCACCAAATACAGCTCAAGCCATTCTTGAAGATCAGTTTCACTAGGTATTCGAGTGTTCCATCAAGCACCATGTTTGGTCCTGGAAGGTGTGGGCCATACTGGACCCCCAAATTAGAGCTGAGGTTGGTGGCGTCTTCCTATCAGCAAATCCCGATTTCATGCTCTCCCCAGTGGGCCTTCCTCTACATCTGTGCTCAGTAGCCGGCCTGAGTCTGAGTGCCCCAGCCTCAGGGTATGCTCAGAAGGCAGAGAAGCTTGGGACACCAGCCATGTGCAGTACTGCAAAATAAATTTATTTGAAGATAAACTGTCTTATAAAAGGTCAGAGGCAACTTGAGATCCCAGATTCAGCTTGTCTCATACAAAGATTCAACTTCAAATAGCACAATTTTGTCTGCTTTTAATCCCGAACACTCTTGAATTATGAACTGTTCACATGACACACTCGACATCCAGCTCCAGCACCGGGGATCCACAGCTTTCAGCTTAGGCTCAGCAGGGCCCAGTCTGGGCCACCAAGGCCTCTGGCTGTGACCATAAGCACAGGTCCTGACATCCCAGCCCTTCCCTCCCCTGGCACTTTCCAAAAGCACAAGAATACAAACCAAGAACAGCCCACTGCTGAGCAGGGAATGGAACTTCTGCATGATGGTGTGCTGACAGCACAGGGTGGACCTTCCTGGTGACCCCCTGGGCAGGCCTGGCCAACCAAGAGGCCTGAGCAGCAGCCTCACCAGGGCCTTACCCGGCTGCCTAGCAGCCAGGAGGAGGAAGGAAGGAGAAAGAGGTGCACAGGTGTGACAGCTCCTGCCTACACTGGCAGGAGCTACGTGATGATCCTGGCAATGGCTTGAAGGGAGGGGAAGTCATCGTCCCGGGCAGCGTGCAGTGCCTGGTGGCTACTGACGTCGCCATGTGCAAGCACCTGCTGGCAGGTGGGGCACACACAGCAGTCCAGGCCCACCTGCTGGGTGCTGGCCTGCCACGCGCTCTTCTTATTCCTCTTAGATTTGGTGCCTGGTGGCTTCTCACGGCTGCGGAAGTCCGTGTGTGCAGACAGCAGCTCCTGCTGCTTGGCTGTGTCAGGCAGCAGCACCAGAAGCTCACTGAAGATCTTCTGGAAGTTTTCCCCAAGCAGGTCTCGGCAGCTCTTGTAGTATTGGGCTGCGGATATCATCCCCTGCCACCCAGAGAGCAACAGCTGGTGGCTTCCACCCAGGCCCAGGTCCAGATGAAGACAGCCTAGCCTTGTCACCCCATCGCCCACCTTACCTGTCTGAACTCCCCCGAATGGCTCTTGAACTTGCTGAAGCGGGCCTCGTCGCTCTGCACAAAATTCTTGATAGACTGGATGAGCTGCAGGTTCCTCTCCCGAAAGTTCTCAGGGACCAAATAGGCCCGTGGTGTGGGTGTCAGCCTGGGTCTGGGGTCAAGACAGGAGGAGGCTTCAGCTTTTCTGGTGGCTGGGGGAGGTACCCTTCTGCCAGCATCCCCGTGGCAAAAGGCCAGGCAGCCCAGCACACTTACGTTTTTGTGGTGGTGGTAGTGGTGGTAGTGGTGGGGCTGGGGACAGAGGCTGGGTGGGGACTGGGCAGGAGGCTGGAGAAGCCAGGGGGCGGCTTGCTGACAGGAGGCGCCAGGCCCGGTGGGGGCGGGGGTGGTGTGCCCTTCAGGAGCACCACAGTGTTGAAGCCTGCAAGGTGGCACAAGATCTCAGGACATGGCCCTTGCTGGCCACACTTCCCTCAGACTGCCTAGCCCACTGGGTGAGCCTCCTGTCCACAGGCCACACCTCCCCCTAGAACAGGCCCACATATTGTGGGCTCACTGAGTAGCAACCCTGGCTCATGGGCTTTCAGCATGACAAGGCCCATTTCACAGGAAGAAAAGGGACAAAGAGGTTAAGTAGTGATTTGTGGCAACTCAAGGTGACCTGGGTCAGGGATGGTGCATCTACACCCAGACTGGGCCCAGACAGCTGGACAGCAGCGCACAGGCTCTCTGCACTGGGCAATTGGACATCTGCTCTACACTTCACACCTGACTGTGTTCCTTGCCTCCAGTCTGATGCTACTACCCTGGCTCCTCCCAGATACCCAAGGGATTGGCCATGACTGGGTGCTCATACCTGGGGGAGGAGGCATCCTGGGTGGACAGGGGCCTCCCAGCGCTGGGAAGTCTTCCTGGGGCGTGGGGCAGGGAAGGGGCCCCAGGGGCCTTGGGAGCCCTGGGGGTTCTTTGGGGGTGCTCCGTGCTGGGGCCGGCCCCTCTGTGTGTCCATTGACGATGACAGCTACTGGCCCTTCTGCTCTACTCACAGGAGCTTCAGGGGCCTGCTCAGCCTCAGGAGGCTTTGGGGTACGGTGAGAGGGCAATGGTGGGGATGGTGTGGCACCAGGCTTCTCAGAGCCCACCTTCTTTTTCTTGCCAACCTTGGTGGAAGTCTGCGTGGAGGCTGGCCCCAGCAGAGAGGCAGCTGCCCCAGTGGGCATGCTCCGCAGCTCCTGGGCACCAAGGCCACTGCCCTCCTCCTCTGTAGGGGGCAGGCCACCCTTTCGTCCACCCCTGCTCCCCTTCCCAGCCTTCCTAGAGGTCTGGCTACTCCCGCCAGCAGCCTGGGGCCCTGGAGTGGGTGGAGCCCCCTTCTTGCTGCAACTGCTGTTCCAGGCAGAGATGAGGCTTGGCGGGGCAGTGCTGGGCTTGGATGCAGAGGATACCAGGGCAGGGAAGTCCTCCTCCTGGAAGGTGTTTCTGCCCCTGGCGGGACCAGGGTATACCAGCGCTAGCCCCATAGGACCTGGGACTGCCGCTGTGCAGCAGGAGGAAGTAGAAGCACAGAGACTGGGGAAGTCCTCATCCTTGAGCTTTGGAGTAGATAGCAGGAGGGTGCTAGGTCCAGGGAGGGAAGCCTTGGTTAGTGGCTCAGCAGGTCCTGGCTGGCTGGCCCTGCACTGCCCACCACAGGTGCCGCTCCCCCCCCCCCGCCCCGCTGAGTGGACCCTATTGAAAGATTCAGGACCCCCAGGACCTCTGGCTAGAGTCCCCCGATCCCAGTTCCCATACACACCTTGGAGGGGTAGGCCCAGGGCCTGGGCCTGGGCAGTCTTCTTGGCTCGCAGGACCATTTGTCGAGGCTTCCTTGGGGCCTAAGAGACAGGAAAGGACACCAGGTCAGGATGTAGGGGTGGCTCTGAAGGAATGGAGAACACAAAATGTTTACCCACCCCCTGGGAAGGGCCCTCATAGTCCTGGGCTCCACGCTGGCCAGGAGCTGCCTGCTCCCCTCCTAGGGCTGGGCCTGCCAACAGGCTGGCCTGGCTTACCTGGGCCTTCACCCTGAGCCCGGGTTAGGCGCCGGGGGCCACGGGGCTCCTCAGGCCCCCGAGCTGCCGCCTCTTCTTTCTTAGGCCTGCCAACCTCCTCCCGGTCCTCGCTTCTGCGGATCTCCTCTTGCTGCGCAGCCACTGAGGCCCGGATGGCGGCTGCCACTTCTCGGTCCTCTTCTTCCCTAGGATGGCGAGGGTGGCCTCAGGCTGGGTGAGGCCCAGGGGCAGCCTGTTGTAAGGGTCCCTCCTGGCCCAACTGTGCTGACTTCCTCAGTGACACAGGCCCTTTCACCACTTCTACCACACCTGTTCTGGGTGTCTCTGGCTAACACTGAAGGGAAGAGAAAAAAACTGCTCACTGAGGATGCTGAGTGGACCCTATTGAAAGATTCAGGACCCCCAGGACCTCTGGCTAGAGTCCCCCGATCCCATGCCTACTCCCATCTGGGCTGCCAGCCATGTGGTGGCAGAAGAAAGTCAGCGGCACGCAAATCCTCCCACCTCTTGTACCTCCAGCTTCCTCGGCGGTTCTGCTGGGCTCCACGCCCGCTGGCCCGGCCCGCTCGACCCTGGCGGTTGTACCTGTCCACCTCCTCGTAGTCTTCACCACTGACGACCCCTGTGGTCAGCACAGCCTGTCAGTATCTGGGGCCCTGAAAGACCTGCTGTCCAGGCCACACTGAGACCAATGCTTTGGCCTAGATGGCACAGGCTTCCCCAGCCCCCACAGTTATGAGTCTGGGGATAGGCACCTCCAGCATGCAGTGCCAAGTCATGCAAACAGCACAGCAAGAGAGGCCCATGCCCCACAGCCCCAGGGCAAGATCCACAGAGGGTAGGACTGAACCATAGCGACCTAGAGACCCCAAAGGCAGCAGCTGTCACAGTGGTCTCAGGTGCTCAGGAACTGTGGTTGAGTGAGGCTATAGATGCTTAGTGGGTATGTCCCTCATCCCCAGCAGAAACATGGTGAGTCAGATGGGAACCTGGGTCTGAGGCCTCCAGAGAAGGTGCCAGGCCCTGTGGATCACCCTAGGGCACCCAGGCCAAGCTGGAGCCTGCAGGCGTCTGACTCACCCTCGCTCCGTCTTGAGTGCCGTGGTGCAAAGCTGAACTGCAGGTCAATCTGACGGTTCTGGCGCGCTTCAGCACGGCTGCGGCTGTGGCAGGCAGTCCGGTGCGCCTTGAGGTCGATCTCAGTGCGGAAGGCATGGGTGAACTGCTCTGTGCTGCAGCGGCCCTCCTCACACAGGAAATGTTTCTCTCGGAAGTGCTCGCGCAGGTATGCATAATCGCTGCCAGAGACAGGGAGCAAGGGGAGTCAGCAAGAACTCCAGTAGCTGAAGGCACTAGCCATGCCCAGCTGGGCCCAGGGGCACCTTTGTGTGCCCACCTGTAGTAGTCCTGGGCCCCATCCGAGTCACAGAAGTGACAGAAGTAGTGGTCTCGGCGCAAGTGCTTCAGCAGCTCATCATTGTCCAGGTAGCGTTCATCACAGAACTTGCAGAGTGGGTGTCCACGGTGTGATGTGTCATCAGGGTCCCCTTGCATGCGGTGCCGAGCCAGGTCCTTGCGTGAGTACCACTTGCGCTCATATGTGAAGATCTGCAGAGAATAGGGACTGGGCATGGGGTGGTAGCTCGGCCTACCTCTTCCTGCTGGCTAGCAGTAGAGGAGCAAAGGCAAAGAGCAGGCCCCAATGGCCCCAAAGTCCCAAGCACCAGGGGTTGGCAGATCCAAGGACCCGATGGGCACTCCTCCCTGCCCAGGCAGCCTTGATGCTCTGGGAGGTCAAGTTGTCCTGGGTTGCAGCAGCCAGTGAGGATCTCGCGTAGCTGTCTGGCCTCCATGCACCCCCCCACACACATACCAGGACAGCCCCATTCCCAGGGCAGGCGCACCTTGAGGTGCTTCAGACACAGCTTGCAGCAGAAAAGCTCATGCTGCTTCCGCATGTGCTGCTCCAGGTCCCCGAAGAGGCCGAAGGGCGGCAGCTGGGGGCACTGCGGGCACTCATGCTGCAACAGCTGCCTAGGGAGACACCAGAGCCACCCACCATGCCAGGCACTCATTGTTGCTGCCCAGAGCAGGGCCACTCACCAGGCCCCTATCTAGCAGTCAGGAAGACAATGAGCCTGGAGTACAATGCTTAATTCCAGCCCTGGGCCAGGGAGGGGACCACTCTCATGAGTTTTAGTGCCATAGATTAGGAATTTACTTGCATGCACTCTTATGGCCCCCAGGCAACAGAGGCTATGCCCACCCCTGCCATCTCCACTGCCAAACTAGGTGGGGGATTTGGGAGCTCCCTCTCACAGGAGAGAACTCTAAGTTTCAGAAAGGGAAGCAGCCTACCCAACATCATTCAGCTGACCCCTGGAGGACCTGGCCCTGACATCAGCTACACCTCAGGGATGTAAAGAGAACAGGAGGGAAAAACCCACCCCCACCACAAAGGGCCACACAGACACAGGGCAGCTGCAGACCATCTGGCTAAGGATGCCTCACCTGTACAATGCAAACACCTTTCCATCTGCAAAGTAGATGTCATATTTCTTCTCGTGCTGCAGCTGGTGGATGGGGATTGTGGCAAAGGCAGGAAGCTTCTTCCCAAAGACCACCTATAGACAAAAGTGAGACAGTGCTAAGCAGGACCTGGATGGGATGTCTGTGGATGCAGCAGACAGGGGCTAGTCCTCAGGGCCCAAAGCAGGCAGCAGCCTGGGTTCCCAGGCTAGTCCTAGCCTCTTCTCCCATCCCAAGCCACCCAGGATGCTGCAGGGATAACGACACAATACCCAGACTCTCCACCAGGAGGCAGCACAATAGCACCCTAGAGCAATAGGGACAGGGACTCAGGAAGGCTGAGCATTGAATAGTTGTGACAGGGAGCAGGGAAGAATAAGTTCCAGACAGTAACTAAGGAAATAATGAAAATTGCTGGAGTAGGATGCAACAGTGTTAAGGCCTGGTCATCCTCCATCAGCAATCCTCCCCTATGTTTCCATAATATCAAGGGAAAAGGGCTCCCAGGGGACTGACATGTCGAACCCACCACCCTAGCCACAGCCTCAAAGCACCTGCCTGTCATTAGGGGCTGAATTGGGAACAGGGAAGAGCTGGGCATGGCCAGCAGGTTGGTGTGGAACCTCTGCATCAGGCCAAGTCTCAGGGGTCACCAGTACCTGCTGGAGGACTCCTCTCCTCTCCCTTCCCGTAAGGGCTGGGGGCAAAGTCACTGGCCTTATGGTGCTCCACAGGCCTTCTGCACCAGACTACAATCAGATGGTGAGACCCTAATCCCAGTTCAACCAGCATGGCCCAGTCCTCTACAGCCTTAGGCCTCTCTCCCTGACTCCCTGTTTCCGTCATGAAATCCCTATGGTGAGGACCCTTAGTGGTCCACTCCCATAGTGACTTTTTTTTTTTTTTGGGGGGGGGGGTACCAGAGATTGAGCTCAGGAGCACTTAACCACTGAGCCACATCCCCAGCCTTTTTTGTATTTTACTTAGAGACAGGGTCTCACTAAGTTGCTTTGCACTTCAATAAGTTACTGAGGCTGGCTTTGAACTTGCAATCCTTCTATCTCAGCCTCCTGAGTCACTGGGATTACAGTGTGCGCCACCGTGCCCAGCCCCACAGTGACTCTTGCTATCATACTCTCTAAGTGTCTCCTCTCTGCCACTGCTCTCTGAGCCAGGTGCTGGTTATGCACCTCAGCCTAGCCCTGATAACACTGAGGCCTTACCAGCACCTGGGAGACATCCTCATCTTGTGAAAGGCCACATCAAGGTCATCCCTGTTATGTTGGGGTTTAACTAAGGAAAATGTTTGGGACCAGAATGGACATGAACTCCAGGCAGCTCAGAATTGCCAGGGAGAATGAATCCCATTCAGGCTCATGGCCATATACTGCCACCAGCACTAGGGTGACCAAGCTGGTTCCCTGGAAAGTTTGGGGGAGAGCCAGAAGAACTCAACTCCACTTCCACCATGACACACTTAAAGGAGAGGACACCAAGACCAGGTCTGCCCCATTACCCCACCTATCCTGGGGAACAGGAGGCTTTTCTTCTCCTTGTTACACAGGGGAAGGCTGGGTGGGAGCCTGATTCTGTGTCCTCTGCCATGTGCTGAGCCCATGTTGGTGCCTTCTCTGCAGATGGCCTCTTGCAACCATCTTTAAGTGGTAGTCACAGATCCATCCCAAAGGCCCAAATCACAAAAGCTGGAAATCACAGCAGGGTCCCCTTATATCTCTAGTTTTCTCATTCCTTGGCAGGTCCTCAGGCTCTGTGTGGGAAGGTCCCCAGGCCCTGTGCTGGCTGGTGTCCTGCAATCTGCCTTGGTGCAGCTGGTGCCTTGCTCTGCCTTCTAAATGCTCCCAGGCTACATCTCAAGACAAGTACCCACTAGGTGCAGGTGACCATGGGTCCCCAAGATGCCGCTCAGAATAAGAGCTCCTGTGAATGCCTGTGGGGACTCCGGGACACCAGGCAGGGTCACACCCCCTCAGCTTCTTGAGGCAGCACACAAGGCAGATCTAGAAGTCTTTATCTTCAACAAGGCAGCCAGAAGAGCAGCCCAAGGAAACTCCCTGAGGCTGCCAAAAAGCATCCACGGCCAACAGACATAGCAGAGAAATGACTTCCTTCCCCAGCAGAGAGCCGCGCCAGGACGCCCCCATCCACTCTGGCACCCTCCTCAGTTACGCATTCAGTTCTGTCCTTGATGGCATCTCAGGCTCCTATGGAAGAGCCCCATCTGCCCTGGCGTTGTGGGCACCCTTTCTGGGCAGCCAGTCTCTATTGCTGTTCTGTTAGGGTGCTGCCTATGTGCTGATGGCACCAGGGCACACTGAGGGGACTGACTTCTCTATCCTTGCCATGGTGCACACCGTTGCATCCATGCCCTAAAATGCTGGCCCTCGGCACACCCATAAAACAGCTCTGTGGATAGCCTGAGGCCAGGGAAGGTGCAGGTCAGGGGAGGTAGAAAGACCATATGGCAGCTGGGACAAGATGGGACCAGGAGCCCAACAGTGCTCTTTGTGAAGGCTCTGGGGTAGAGGGACTGCAGTGCATGTACAAGGATATCAGGCCCGTACCACCTCGTATCACTCAAGTGACAGGACTAAGTAGCACAACAAAGTGAGTGGTGGGTGTCAAGAGGCCGCTGAGCAAAGTCTGCCTGCAGGGTCCATTTGCAGAGCAGGTGGGGGCAAGCACTAAAGGTCCAGCAGATCCCAGAGTGTTCAGCTCTCCTGACCAGGCTGAAAGACGGGGAAGGGGGCACTAGTTTGGCTCATGGACTAGAACCACAGGAAAAGGTTTGAGAAAGGGGCTGTGGGTAATTCGAGCCCAAGGTTGGAGAATAAGGGCTAGCAGATCTGGAACCACAATGCCACAAGGAAAAGCTAGCTGTGGTTAAGGCTATAGGAAAGAGATAGGAAGACCTGCCACGCCCCCACCCCAACAAGCAGGGAGATCAGGATTGGCCATCCAGACCTGATGAGCGAATGATGGCACAACAGTGCAGCTGGTGTGGCCAGAATCCCCATCTCTAGCAGATGGGGAGGAGGCAGCAAGTGTCCGAACAAGGACAAGCACAAGGGCACAGTGGCTAGGCCAGGGAGAGGCAGGAATATACCAGAGATCTAACCTGCAAGACCCTCCATCCCTGCAGATACTTTACTGAGACCAGGCTGGGGTCAGAGGAACAAGGAAACTAGTGGGAGATGACTGGCGTGGGGCTTCAAAGGGAAGGAAACAAGGCAGGGGATGGCAGCTCTAGATCACCCATGGGAGAGGGTCACGGGTGTGAGGACAGAGGTCAGGCTAGTCTTAGAGATGAGGCTGGGCCATTCTGGGGAGCTCTGGGTGGGCTATGCAATAAATGACTGAGGAGAAGCGGGGATTTCTGGATCAGAGTGTCTGCCTGGGGGCCTTGTGACTCCTCATTCCCAGAATGCAGTGGGCATTCATTAAAGAATGAAGAGAAACCTAGGCATGGTGGCACATGCCTATAATCCCAGCACCTCAGGAGGCTGAGGCAGGAGGACTGAAAATTTAAAGTCGGCTTCAGCAATTTAGCAAGGCCCTAAACAACTTAGTGAGACCTAAATAAACTATAAAAAAGGGCTGGGGAGTGGCTAAACGCCCCTGGGTTCAATCCTTACTACTAAAAAAAAAAAAAAAAAAAAAAAAGTGAAGAGTGGACAAAAGGACACGTGATACAAGTACAAACAGGAAGCGCATGATGAGGGACCAGCCTCCGGAAAGGGTAACCCCAAGTGTAGAAGAATGAAAAGATGGAGGCTGCTGGATATCACTTCAGAGACCACCTGAAGAGTCCAAATCCTCAAGGAGCCTAGTTGGGGACAACAGCAGGGCTAACCTTACAGAGAGGCCAGGAATGCAGAACTACAAGGAGGAGCACTAACAACTGAAAAGTATAATCTGAGTCATCAGGTCCTGCCTGCTGACCTGGGCCTTGGGGTAAACCTGGGCTGGCCTTTAGCCCTTCCCTCCCATTTCCAGCCTGTGAGATGGGGGTGTGGCAGCACTGACTCCTGTAACAACACCAGTGACAGGACAAGGTGGAGAGTGAGGCACAACTGCAGGAAATGGCCCATGAAAAAGGTGCATCCAAGGAAGCACAAGAACTCAGGGAGAGGCTTCATCACCCACAAGAAGCTGGGCTTCTGCTGTCTCATCAAACAGCAACCCACCTCAGCTTCCACTGCAAGCACCTGCCACACACCCAGATGACCAGTAGCTGACAGGCTGTGCTGCATCTGCTCCCTGCTGCTCCCAGTACCCCGCCCCCAACAACAGGGACTGTACATAGAAGGTAAAGATACCCGGAATTAACCAGAAAGTCAAGCCTGCTGGTTTCACATAGCAGTTAGGCTTGCTTTCCTCCCAGTTTTCACAGACTTAGTCCCAAAAGGGAGGGCCAATCAAGAGCAGAGTTCAGGGGTTTAGGGTCACTGTGGGATTCCTGAGCAGGCCCAGGACACAGGACATACTCAGAGAATAGGGCTGGACTAAGCAAGGAAAAAGGAAAGGTGAGGGTGAAGCTTCTAGTCCACGAGTAGGTAGGAAACAGAATGGATGGAGAAGAGAGGACCAAGCAAGCTGGACAGTGGCATCAAGCAGCAAAGTTCCCAGGACCCTCCCCCACCCCCCAGCAACGTGGGGCAGACCAGAGGAAGCTCAGGCTTGCAGAGGGGTACCCTGTGCCAAACCACACCCAGCCAGGGCCTGCTGACAGCTCATGTCAACAGCCCCTGCCACAAATCTCTTGAAGGGTGTGGGGCCCACAGGAATGAGAGGACAGATGCTGGCTTTAGTGGCCATATGTGGGTGTTCATTCACTTCCAAAGACCAAAGCAAGGCTAGGACCTCATGTATAAAGATCTACACAGTGCCTTCTTTCCTGGAAGGAAGCTACAGGAAAACCTGGCCAAGACTGGGAAGTATCCTCTGAGTAAGCCACAGGACAAGGGTTTCCCTAACTCTTCCCGCACCCCAGATCTTTCCCCATCTGTGTCTGTCTCTTTCCACCACATTAGAGACTAACAGTATTCCCCAATGCTTTTTCCAGTTGGGCAGAGTAGGTGTCTAGGGAATTGCTCACTGGATTCCAGCATCTCTTTGGTTCCTTTCACATAAATGCATTTGTTGTATTTTTTTTTTTTTTTTGGTAGTATTAGAGATTGAACCCAGGGCTGCATCTATGCTAGCAAGTGCTCTATCACTGAGCTACACTCCAGTTCTTTTTATTTTGAGACAAGGCCCCATTCAGTTGACCAAGCTGCTTCAAACTTATAATCCTCCTGCCTCAGCCTCCTGAGTAGCTGAGATTACAGGTATGCACCACCAGGCTGAGAAAATGCCTTTTTTAAAAAGAAAAGAACCTATCCTCAACACTGCTGTCTCTGTGTCACTTTTAAGGAAAAGAAACTCAGATTCCCTGGCAGACGTCACCAACTGAAGCCTTCCATGAACAAACCAGGGGAATTTCACAATGCTGAAAGCAAACAGATCTCTAAGGGCATCAAACCAAGGGAGGTCCAGCCGGATGCTCCCAGACAGCAGCTGGCATTTCTGGGATTGTGGGGAAAAGCTGCATGTGGCCTCTGACCCCTAGAGGGCTTCCAAGTCTGGACATAGTCAGAAACATCTCCCCTCCACTCTGAAAGAAAGCCTCAAAGCTGGAACTGGCAAGAAGGGGAAAACTTCCTAGGGCTTTTATCCCCAACAGCCAAGCATCGGGAGGAGTCAGGTCACTTCCACTCTACAAATGAAAAACGTCCGTGTTAGAAGTTGGCTTCGGATCATCAATGGGGCCCATAAACCCAGCGAGGTTTTAAATGCCCACAGTTCACGCCTCTGCTTCCAGGGTCATCTGCTTGCAGGAGCCTACCCCTGGAGGCTCCCCCTGACTATCTTCACTCCATTGAGACCTGCAGAGGGCTTAACTCCCATAGACGGATGGGTCAGGACACTCTCGACCAGATCCTGCCCCAACCTGTGGACGGGGTACAGGGGGAAAGTACCCAGGGTCGGTCCCCACGGGGATCGCTATTAATCCCCGCGCTCGGCCTCAGCCTACCTCCCACCAGACACCACAGTCGGCCGGGTGGTCGCGACCCCGCCCGGGCCGCACCCAGGCCTCCTCGGGGAGCGGCGGACAGCGAGAAGGCAGAGCCCTGGGACAGCCCCTCCCGCCGCGCCTCGCCGCACGGTCCCCGGCGCACCTGGCGCAGCTCCTCGCGGCACACGGCGCAGTAACGCTGCTCGCACAGCACCCGCATCTTGGTGGAGCAGCGGTAGCACACCGGATGGTCGCAGCGGCCCAGCGCCGTGGCCTCCAGATCCCCGCAGCACAACACGCAGCTCCCGCCGCCCCGCTCGGGCGCCGCCGCCGCCGCCGCCTCCAGGGCCGCGCGCCGCCCCTCGGCGCCCGCCGCCGCCGCCATGGCCCGGCTCCGGCCCCCTCCCGGCCGGCGCGGCGCGGCCTGGCTCCCGGCGGGCCCGCCCCTTCCGGGCGACGTCACCGCCCCGCCCGGCAACCGCCCCGCCCGGCGGAAGTGCGCGCCACAACTTCCGTCTAGGCCAGGCGCCTGCTAGAGCGTCGTTCCAGCGCCGGCCGCTCTAGCCAGCGCTGGCTGCTCGGAGGACCTCTGCCCGTCTCTCTTCCCCACCGGGGGTCCCAATGCAAGGGACGCCGAGCGTGTTTCACACCAACCACGAAGAGTGTTTTAGTGTAAGTATCGCTCAAATACTGATGGGTCATACTTGTACTAAAGTATTAAAGCCTGTGTTTATTTGAAATCCAAATTTAATTGGGGGTCCTGTGTTTTTATTTAAGTCTAAGAACCAGGGCTTAGCTCTGGCTCAGAGGCGAATGCTTACCTAGAATGCCCAGGCCCTGGGTTAGATACCCAGCAACACAAAATAAATAAATTAATTAATCTAGTAACCTTGTCAGGAACCCACCACCTCTCTCCAGCAGGAACACACCCAAGCTTCTCACTTGGCACCCGCCCCAACTTTCTAAGCAGAGGCAGATCCCTATTCAAAAAGCCATCCCATTAGAGAAGGGATCTCGTGTCCTCTTGGTAGCTCGTCACACCTAGCAGGGCTTGGGGCCTAGTGCAGGGAATGTTTGAATGGATGGTGACAAGTCCGGGGCTTCAGGTTTCTGCATCTGTTTGGGGGGGCCTCCTCCCTGCCTTTGTAATGAAGGGAGGCAGGTCTAGATCCAAACCTGTCAAGAAAAGAGCAGCTGTGGGGGAATGAACTCGGAATCAGACGGAAATGGTCTCTGAACCCCAGTTCTGCCACTTCTGAGGTCCTCTGGTGACCTTGGTTGGCTCTCTAAGACCAATAACTTCCTCATTTGCAAAGTAGGTCACCATACCAATTAAACCAGGAGTAATGGCTGCATGCAGATGCCATCTCACCTCCACAAAACCCCACTAAAAGGACAGTGATACAGTCTAAAAAGCTATTAGTCTACCAGCACGGAGAAGGATATAAACACATTTTTGGAATGACAAAAGATGAAGGAAACTGGGCTGGAGATGTGGCTCAGCGGTAGCGCGCTCGCCTGGCATGCGTGCGACCCGGGTTCGATCCCCAGCACCACATACCAACAAAGATGTTGTGTCCGCCGAGAACTAAAAAATAAATATTAAAAATTCTCTCTCTCTCTCTCTCCTCTCTCTCTCTCTCTAAAAAAAAAAAAAAAGGATGAAGGAAAGTGACTTATTTTACAGAGCATCCTAACACCCTCTGGAGAGCCCTAATGAGAAGTTTCATTCAGAACTAAGGAGGTGGGCTGAAGTGGGGGACTCCAAGCAGGAGTATATGGAAGTCTATGCATTGAGCTGGGAACCTGAGCCCTCCTCCCAACCTTCTCTCTGTATCCACCTACCCTCAGTAGGAGAGGGTTAGGATTAGGGGAGGATTTTCTGCTGGAGAAATGGACCAGCTCCACCCCATTAGAAAAGCTGCCTGCTACCCATCTACTGACAGCAAAACCCACCATTCTGCAAGTTCTGTCCCCACAAATAGTACTTTCATTCAGTATTGTAGGGTTTTCTCAAGTGTAGAGCCAAGGCCCTGCAGACTCATAAGGAAAGCAGAGTGCAGAGTGGAAGACACTACCAAAACAGACAGACCTAAAGAGATAGAGGAAACCCTCAAAAGAATGTGTGTGTTGTTTTGGTACTAAGGAATGAACCCCAGATGTGCTTTATTTATTTATTTATTTATTTTTAAGAGAGAGAGAGAGAAGAAAGAGAATTTTTTTTTGAGAGAGAGAATTTTTTAATATTTATTTTTTAGTTTTCGTCAGACACAACATCTTTGTTTGTATGTGGTGCGCTTGAGCCACATCTCCAGCCCCCACCAGGTGCGCTTTAACACTGAACTACATCTCCAATCCCTGCCTTTTTTTTTTTTTTTTTTTTTGTACCAGGAATTGAACCCAGGGGCACTTAGCTAGCAAGCCATGTCTTATTAGAGACAGGGTCTCAGGGCCTCCCTAAGTTGATGAGACTGAGTTTGAACTTGCATTCCTTCTACTTCAGCCTTCAAAATTGCCAGGATTACAGACATGTGTCACCATGCCCAGCCCCTTTTTTTTTTTTTTTTTTTTGGGACAGGGTCTTACTGTGTTGTTGAGGGCCTCATTGAGTTGCTGAGGTTGCCTCAAATTTGCAAACCTACTGCCTCAGCCTCCTGAGTCACTGGAGTTACAAGCATTATGCTACCATGCCCAGTATAAAGATCTATATTTGAAGGCTGTGGCTGTGGCTCAGAGGTAGAGTGCTTGCCTAGCATGCGTGAGGCACAGGGTTTGATCCCCTGAACCACCTAAAAATAAATAAAATGAAGATATTGTGTCCATTTACAACTTAAAAAAAATGTGTGTATATGTATGTGTGTGTGTGTGTGTGTATTTGAGGGCTGGGGTTATAATTCAGTGGTAGAGCACTTACCTAGTACACACAAGACCCTGGATTCATCCCCAGTGTCAAAAAAATATATATAAAAAAATAAATGGGGTTGGGGATGTGGCTCAAGCAGTAGCGCACTCGCCTGGCATGCGCAGGGCGCTGGGTTAGATCCTCAGCACCACATAAAAATAAAATAAAGATGTTGTGTCCACCGAAAACTAATAAATATTAAAAAATTCTCTCTCTCTCTCTCTCTCAAAAATAAAATAAAATAAAGCAAGAGCCTGTGTCAAATAAATAAATAAAAGTTCTGGGATGTAGCTCAGTGGTAAAGCACCCTAGGTTCAGTACCCAGTATCAAAATAAAAAGAAAGAAAGACGACAAAATAGATTTCTTCATGCATCACATCCTCACTGCAGAGCTCCTGCTCAGGGCCAGATACTGTGCAGAATCCCAGCCACCACCCCTTGCTTGCTTTTCTCCCTACCCCAGTGCCTTTATTTTATTTATTTATTTTTATGTGGTGCTGAAGATCGAACCCAGTGCCTCACAAGCACCAGACAAGCCTTCTACCACTGAGCTACAGCCCCAGCCCCACCCCTTGGTTCCTAAGAGGGGCTGTTGTGTGAAGGAAAGGAAAGGAGCACCAGGGGATGCTGGCTCCTATGGGCTACTCCTCCTTCAGTGGAGCTTTGGTTCCAAACCCTTGGCAGGGGAGCATAAGCCTTTGTCACTTAGCCCACTGAGCTTGAGGTAGGACAGGGCACAGAGCCTCTCCTCCCCTGCACTTCAAACTAGGAATGTGATCTAGTGCTCTGCTCCCTAACCCAGCCCTGGGCTTCCTCCATCTGCCTTTGCACACCCCTGCTGACAGGCACCCCCTCCTTTGTACTCTCTGTGCACCCTGATATTTTCACTCCCTGAAGCCATAGACACGACAGAGGAGCCAGTTGCTGGCATCCCAGCCTCAGCAAGCGGCAGCACACCAAGGCTGTCGTGCTGCAGCGTGTTTTTCCCTTGTGCCACACTTTGGTTTTGAGATTTATCCATACTTTTTTTTTTTTTTTTTTTTTTTTTTAACCAGTAGATCCCACATAAAGCACAATTGATGTTTTCATATTGATTCGCGTTCCTCAGGCCACCTCCAGGGGGCGCTCTGGACCCTTCCCAGCCTGACTGCAGTTCCCCTGGGTCCTAGAGCGCAGCGAGAGCTGGTGCCTAGGGATTCCGGCAGCCAGGCTCTGGCCAGCGTCGTGCTGCGCTGCCCGCCCACCTCACACTTAAAGCGGTTTTCAAAGTTGAGGGGCCACCTGGGAGCTAGGCGGGGCGGCGGGGCGGCGGGGGCTGGGAGCTCGCCTGGTCCCCGCGGTCCTCCAGGCACGCAGCATCCAGGCACGCAGCTGGCTCCCCTGCATCCTTTATCAGCGCCATCGAAGCGTTTTCCCTGCCAGGTTGGGGGTTGGCCAGCCTTCACAACAGCAGCAGTGGACCCTATCCATAAGCAACTACTGGGTGCCAGGCATGGTGCTAAGACCCACAACTGGATTGTGAATGCGACAAGATGACAAGGTGGCCACCATTACTATCCCCAGTTTCAAAGGAGGAAACAGGAAAGGTTGTGGCACTTACCACCCCCACCCCCACCGCCATCACCATCAAACCTGGGACAGCTTCCAACCTAGTTATCTAGGCTCCAGGGCCGGGCTCTGAGTGGTTCTGGGTGGCCTTTGGGGGGAAGGCTGCTGGTGAGGATTGCCAGGACACCCCCCTCCCCTGCCATTGGCTCCTGCTGCCTTAGAAATGGGTACCTTTCTCTGTCCCACCCAGTCCTTCAGTGCTCCTTTTGATATGAATCCCTTATTCCCCCAAATTGAGGCTCTCCGCTAGAGGTCTGGGTTGCAACTCATTCCTTCCAGTGTTTGCCAAACAGATAATCTTGGACAAGTCATTCTTCCTCTGCCTTCAATTTCTCTCTGGTAAAATGGAATTTATTATAATGACACCTCATCGCACTGACTTTTTGGTTGGTTTGTTTTTTGTAGTGCTTAGGATCGAACCCAGGGCCTTGCACACGCTAAGCCAGGGCTCTGTTGCTGAGCTACATCCCCAGCCCACTCATGACAATATTTGAAGGTCAAAATAAGGTATTTGATGATCTCAAACAAGATCCCTGGGTATCTGAGACCTAGGGGGTACTCCCGAATTGCCTGGTTGCCGTATTTTGAGGGCTGATTTACCCTGGACTGGATGTCAGGAAAGACCACAACAGGCTGTACTCTCTGGGAGGGGTGGGTAAGACCAGCTCAGGCAGGCCTAGACCAGGACCATTTCAGAAGAGTCCTGAGGATGCACAGAAGTTTGCCAGGTAGAGACAGAAGGGAAAGCTGTTCCCAGCACAGAAAAGGGCAAATCACGGATTGTTGGCTAACCAAAAAGCATTGAAATTGACTGGAGTGGTCTCAGGGGAAGAGATCTGTGACTAGAGAAGAGGCACTGGAAATGGGCAAGACCCTTTCCTGCCCTGTTCTGGCTGAGGGTACCAAGAGGGGCTGCCTGTTCATCCTTAGGGAAACTAAAGATCTCAGGAATGCTTGATGTGGTCAAACTTGGTGTTTCCAAGCATTGGTCTTGCTACAGAGAGGAAATGGGTTGGGGGAGACTTGAGAGCTATATTAACCAGGACAAGGACAAGTCTCAGAGAAGAGCTGCAGAGAGAGGTCTTGAATGTCACCAGTGCCCACCACTTCACTTTCTTGTTATCTATCCCATGAAACTCTGCCAACTTCCTTCTCTTTACTCTGCTAGTGCCCCAAGTGCAGGAGCTCTGGCCAAGGGGGCATTCCTTTGTCCTTGACCCCCAGCCTTGTGCTGAGGCCAGACTTCCCTCGACATCAGTCCCACTCCTGGGCAGAGAAGGTAGAACAGAAGTGGTGGAGTAAGCAGGGGCGCCCCCAGTGGGGCCTCAAGAGCAGTTCTAGCCAGAGTGTCACTCAGTGAGATGCTCTGAGCAGCATGGACTTCCTCTTCTCCTCCCCCGCCTCATGCCTTTGGGGATCCCAGCAGGTACCTCGGGGGCGGGCCCAGGCGGGGCCACCCAGCGGTTATAGTCGCACCCGCGCCTTGAACCAACTCCTTGCCTCTAGCCTCCTGCGCTCCTGCACTCCAGACCACAGGTCTTCGCATACAGACCCAGACTTGTGTGTTGCGGGTCCGCCCGATTGGGCGGCAGTCAACCTGAGCGCCCTGGCGTGGTGCCCGGGGGTGCGGGGCCGGGGGCTGGGGGTTCCTGCTATCCGGCCGCTACTCGCGTTTCTGCTTCTCCTGCTCCTGCTCCCGCTGCCCGCCGGAGCCTGGTACAAGCACGTGGCGAGTCCTCGCTACCACACCGTGGGCCGCGCCGCGGGCCTCCTTATGGGGCTGCGCCGTTCGCCCTACCTATGGCGCCGCGAGCTGAGACCGGCTGCCGGGACCCTCACCTGGGAATCCCTCACCCCGGGCCCCATGGCCGGTAACGCTCTCGTTCTCCTCCGGCTTCCCTCGCGGGTACGGGAGCTGTGGAAGGCTCGACGCAAGAGCTCTGGGGCTGGGCTCCCGGCCCGTGCGCCCCAGAGCCCGCACATCCCTGAACTCGCGGCCGAACGGAAGCTGCGTCTGGACCTCCAGTCCTGGGCCTCTGTGGAGTCGGCCAGGTAAGTGCGGAGAGGGAGGAGGCCCGGATAACAGCGAGGGGAGTCTTGGGAGGTCTGAGTCCAGGTGCCCAAGTGAACAACCCGCGGTTCTATCCTTGGTTCTATCCCCGACTGCGCTCCAAAACGGCGTTTGCGAAGCACTCTACCCTGCAACCTCAGCAGCAAGTGGAGGGTGCTTGGCCCACTCCTCAGAGACCTGCTGGTTGGTTTTTTTTTTTTTTTTTTTTTTTTTTAGACACTTTGGAGAGATGTCTCTGGCCCAGCCGTGGTCGCTGCAGAAAACTGCCTTCGCCGGCCCCCGCCTGGTCCAGAGCCACCCTGACAGTATTCACTACCAGCGGCGACCGCGCGCCTGACCCAGGAGTAGTCGCTACCCTTCCAAGGCACGCAGCTTGAAGCCAGCCAGGTCAATAAAACCAACCTGATATCTGCGCCCCCGCTTGTGACCCCTTCCTCGCGGCTGTGTACTTTGCGTCTGCTTCAGGGCGCACATAGCTGTGCCCACGCCGAGGCAAATGTCAAGAGCCCTCTCCCGGGCCAGGGAAAGCCCCTCCCCCACCAGCTGCATCAATGTATGTCCTTGGGGAGAAAGGAAATGAGGGAAAGCAAGGCAGAGATTTTGCCGGGGTCTGGGTCCCCTCCTCTGGGAGTGTTCCCCTCCTATTCAGGGATGGAATCATCAGACCAGGTCCCACTGACTCACGGCTTCCTATGGGGGGTGGGGAACAAAGCAGACCTGCTTGCCTCACCCCATCCCTGAGGTGGAACGGTGGGTGAATCTGCTCAGCAGAAGCCCCACCAAATGCCCTTCTATCTGCCCTCTGGCCAGGCTAAAGAGAATGTCTCCCAGCACTGTGGGGTCTGCCTCCAGCCCAGGCAGCATGCCCATATTTTGCCCATCTCCCCACCTTAATTTTAAGCCTGGATCTCCTAAAACTCACTCCCTCCCTTCAGCCAAAGGCTTCCAAAGGGTTAATAGGAATCTCCATGATTTCCTCCTAAGGAGGAAAGACCCCACCTAAGCTAAGCTCCCCCACCCACTCTCCTCAAGGGCCTCACTGCCATTTACCATCCTCTGCATTTCCAGTCAGAGTTCTCACTCCTTTCCAGCCTCCTGCCTCCTCTTCGACATGCTTCAGTCTAGGCCCTGCCCCCCACCTCAAAATGCCTGGTTCATTATGCCTGATGCCATCTGTCCTTGGAGCTTGCTTTTGGCCATGTTGTACGGTGTCCCCTGGGACCAACCAGCAAAGATTGAGGATAGGTGGCTCCAGGTCTGGCACCTTGCTCTGGCAGTTCCTTCTGACCTCTTGGGTATATCCTTCTCCCTACTTGGTCCCCAAATGTGGGTGTTCCTTTTTATTCCACTCCCCAGTTCTTATTTATTTATCCCAACTATATTTATTTATATCCATTTCACCCAGATGGCTGAATGAGGAGCAGCTAGGGCATCTCCCACTTGGCAGGTTCATTTTCTACATTTGCCTCAGGGATGGGGTGGGCAAGGAGGTCTGCATTGCCCCCCGCCTAAGAATCCATGGGTCGATTCATCAGACCCTGGGATCTGGTCTGATGACCCCTGAACAGGAGGGGAACCCCTCGAAGTGCTTTCCCAGATTCTCTCCTGGGGGAAGGGGCCATCATGGACCCATGAGGTGGACCTACTCTGCTCCCTCCAAGCCCACTCCCACACTCCTGCCTCTAGTCCTCACCAAACCTGATCTTTCAAAACATGAGTGTACTGACCTTGTCATCCTGAAACACACAGAACACCAAAGGCTCCCCCTGCCCATGGGACAGTATTCATGTTGGCCCTGTACCCAGGTTCATTGCTCCCTCTGCTTCCCTCCTTCCTGCTCCAGCCTGCAGGAACCCTGGGTAGACTGCAGAATAGCCCAGAGCTCCTGCCCTGAAGGAAGACTCCAGGGCCCCTGCTGGGGCTAAATACTCTTCAGGGGCTGCTCCAATCTGGGCTTCCCTCTCTCAGGCTAAGGTACACAAATTCCAGTTTCCCTGGGTCTCTGCAATATTTACCCAATACTTGCCAATGTCTAGTGCAGAGTGGTCCATAAATATTTGGTCACAGTTCTGGGACAGTTGGTGAAGTTGTCTAGAGGTACCCTGGGTCAGATAGGTGGGTACAGGTGCAAGGTGTAGGGGCCGGCAGAGGCCAGGGCTTCTCTGCCTATCACTCACCATGGCATGCACATTTAGGACCCTGAAGTAGCCAGCCCCAGGGCTGATCCCGACCCTGTAGAAAGATGACCCAGGGTAGCCTCCCGGACGATACAATCCCACATATTTCCACCAGGTGGCGCTGCGCGGTTGCTGTAGCGGACCACAGCCTCCCACCCAAAGCTAGGGGTAGAGCCCGGAGGGGCGGGGCCCTAGTGGGCGGTGGAGGACGGCCTTGCCTCTGTGGCTGGGAGTTTCCTGCTCTCCCTTTCAGTCCCTCCTCCCTCTTCGGTCCTTGCTTAGTCTGGCCTCCTCTCGCGTCTGGATGTCTGTTTTTCTCCTTCCTTCCGTTGAGCTGGTCCCGCCTGCAGCACTTTCGGGACCCAAATAGAGGCGTGGTGTAGTCTGAGAGAGGAGGTCCGGTGATGTTCGCGGGACCATTAATGCCCATTAGGGAGCAGCGTCCGCTTCGGAACCTCTGGGCCATTATCCAACGTCAGACTAATGGCTCGCCACCCAAACAGGGTCACCAGGTCTCTGCCCACCGCCATTCCCTGGAACCCCTGCCCACGTCCAGCCTCCATCTCCAGCATGTGGGAGGAGGAGGGTTTGCAGGAGGGAAGCGGTTTCAATGTTCAGAGGAGGTTCCCTTGCCCCAGAAGGTGTGCAGGGATAATCCCCACCCCAGAAGATAATCCTCACTGACAGAGAGGGGCTGAGAGGTGGGACATACCAGCTTGCTCTCTGCCATGGGGACCCTCCTGGGTAGCAGGTAGGGTGGAGCCAGGGATCTCCCAGGCCCCTAACCATCCCTGTGTGTGTGTATTTTCAATTGAACCCAGGGACACTTTACCACTGAACTACATCCTCAGCCTCCACCCCTTTTAATTTTTTTTCCTTTTTTACTTTTTTGTTCTGGGGATTGAACTCAGGGGCACTAGACCACTGAGCCACATCCCCAGCTCTATTTTGTATTTTATTTAGAGATAGGGTCTCACTGAGTTGCTGAGTACAGAAAGCACAACATTCCCTGGGAGGGCCAAGGAACCACCCAGCCACTGGCTTCCAGGATTAGGGAGGGGCTGCCACCCTGTTATTTTAACCCTCTTCTTTTTGCCTCAGAGCATATCCTGCCTGGCTTTGAACTAATGATCCTCCTGCCTCAGCCTCCTGGATTACAGGCGTGTGCCTCCACACCTGGCTCATTTTTAATTTTTTGAGACAGGGTCTTGTTAAGGTGCCCAGGCTGGCATTGAACTTGATATCCTCCTGCTTCATCCTCCCAAGATGCTGGGAAGTGTGGACCACTGTGCTCAGCTTGTGTCTTGACCTTCATCCTGTTTGCGGATAGGAGACAGATCACCCCACTCCTTGAAGAATTAGCAAAATAGGGGCTGGGGATGTGGCTCAAGCGGTAGCGCGCTCGCCTGGCATGCGTGCGGCCCGGGTTCGATCCTCAGCACCACATACAAAAATGTTGTGTCCGCCAATAACTAAAAAATAAAGAAATATTAAAAAAAAAAAGAATTAGCAAAATAAAGTTCCTCCCTATGACTCAATCCTAAGGCTTCACCACCCACCTCCCTATCCCATCTTCTGAAACTCCAGACCCTTTCCCATTCCCACCTGCAGGCCTTAACTGTGCCTTTCCATCTGCTCCTCTCTCTTGCCTCTCACCTCCATCACAGTGCCCTGCTGGCTTGAGTTTTGCCTGGAGAGGAGGCCTAGGAGGATTCACCATGGGTCACCCTTCCCTATCTTTACTGTTCCAGGATGTCCGCTCTCAGTGTATCTCACTCATTCCTGTTATCCCTGAGAAATGGTCAACTCAGGTCTTCTCTGGCTGCCTTTCTTTATTCTGTCCCTGATTTGCGGGGCACCTGCTTCCTTTGTTACCCATGTCCTTTGTTGCCTAAGATGTTTCCTTGTTATTGTGACTTTCCTTGGTGCTTCTCAGCTCCCTTATTGCTTTGGGAACTCTGATTGCAGTGTCCTGTGATTCATTCTTCAGTCACAGGCTAGAGGATTAAGCTGAGTCCTGGGCTGCAGAAGGCCAGTTAGGTCAACGAAGGCCAAGATTGATATGGATTCAGCCCTACTGAGGATGAAAAAGGTCTCTGAGAGACCCAGGGCCTCTCCTGACCTTTCCAACCCTGCGGCCTGGAGGTTTTCCATCTGCTGCTTCCTTTCACTCTAGTGTCGCCACAAAGCTAAGGCCTGCCATGCTATAGCTAACCAGACCTGGCACCATCCTGGCAGGTGTGGTGTGGGGGGTATATGGTGGACACACTGCCCATACTCATCCTCATGGTCTCCAAGGGCAGCAGCACCATATGGGTCCAAGAAAGCCAGTCAGAGGCCAGGCTGGCAACCTCTGCACAGGCAGATAGATGGAGGTGGCTGGCCAGGCTGGAGCCCATGGCAGTGTCAGCAAGGAATTGCAGAGGAGGGTGAGGGTAGAGAGCCTCTCTGCAGCCTCAGCCTAAGTGGCTTTTAGGGGTAGTTGCTGGGGTGTGGGCACCCAAGGGGCCACAACCCAGAAGCTGCTCAGAGGCAGGCCCTATGCTTAGGTGGGGGCTGGGGATACCAGCCAAGGGCCCTGGAGAAAGAAGAAGGAGAGGCAAGGACTAAGCAAAGCCTGCTTCTCCTGGCCACATGGGGAATTGTCTGGGCTGGCTGAGCCTGACTTCTGGGAACCAGGTATGTGAGGGGCTGTGGGCTGAGGAGGGTCTGACTGTGAGTGAGCCTGGGACTCAGCTATTTTCTTCTGCCAGAGAAGATGCTCCTTGGTGAAGTGTGTCTCACAGTCACAGGCCCAAGTGGAGCTGGGGACCCTTGTGTGGGTCTCTTCCTTCATCAGACCTCAGTTTTCTGGTCTGTAAAGTGGCCTGGGTCCCCTAGGGTTTTTCAGGTAAACTGCACTCTGAGAATCATAAGGAAGCATATGAGACTCTTCCACGTGCTTATTACTTTCCTGTCCAGGGAAGGTGGAGGGCTGGGGCAGGGGAGAGGAGACCTGCCTGCATTTGCTTAATGTGGGCAGCTGACCAGAGCCTCTGAGATCAGAGGTCAAAGTCCTCAGTGCAGTTCATGCCAGGTCAGCAGGAAGGCAGCAAAGACCCTCTGTCTCAGCTAAACAAACTAATGTCCCCTCAGGCAGGGAACGTGTGTGAGGCGGGTGGGAGTGTTTAACCTACAGCAGCGCAGAGAGCTCAACATTTCCTGGGGGCCACTATCCTGGGACTCTGCTGGGCAAAGGCAATCCTGGCAGAAGGAAGGACCCAGATGGGCTCTAGACTCAGGGAGCAGAGAGGGAGCAGGCACTGGAGGTCCTGTGGGGTAGGGAGAGCGCTTCCTGAGGAGAGAGAGGGAGATGGCCCGTGCTCTCTGGTCCCTTCCTGGGATCCCCTAGCCTGGTGACTCTTTCTCTAAGCTGCTCCCCATTGCAGGAGGCTGCCTCAGTGCGGCTGCACACAGGTGTCCAATAAAGGTCCCTGAAATAGAAGGCGAAGGTGCTGGAGTTGGGGAGGGTGCTCTACTGGGGACCAGAAAGGAGGGGTCCCAGTGATTCCAGGAGTGCCTGGGGCCAGGGCGGACAGGACACAGAGGCAGGGACCTAGCCAGCGAGGCTTGGACCAGGGCGGGGGCAGCCGGCAGCGGGTGGCGGGGGCGGGGAAGGGGCGGGCGCGGGGGCGGCGCCGCAGCCGGAGCCGGGCCGGGGCCCAGGCTGGAGCTGGAGCCGGAGCCGGAGACCGAGCCGGAGCTGGAGCTCGAGGCGACCAGAGCAAAGCGGGAGCCACTGAGGCTGCCTCGGGTCCCCAGCGCCCCCGCCCGCGCCTCCGCGCCCCCGCCCGCCTGCCTGCCGGCTGCGGGCGGCTGGCGGTGAGCGCTGTGGCCAGCCGGGGAGGGCCGGGGGGCAGCGGGCGCCATGGCCGCGCCGGAGCCGCTGCGGCCCCGCTTGTGCCGCCTGGTGCGCGGCGAGCACGGCTACGGCTTCCACCTGCACGGCGAGAAAGGCCGCCGCGGGCAGTTCATCCGGCGCGTGGAGCCGGGCTCCCCGGCGGAGGCAGCCGCGCTGCGCGCTGGGGACCGCCTGGTCGAGGTCAACGGCGTCAACGTGGAGGGCGAGACGCACCACCAGGTGGGTGCCCGCGCCCCGCCCCCGTCCCCTCCTGGGGGGCGCGTCCCTGCCATGCTGGCCGGGGTGCCAGCCACCGACCCTCGGCTCCTCGCTGCCTGCTAGGGGTTCCCTGGGTTCTGGTGGGGATCTAGGGATCGGGGACGTGGCCTGGCGGGCCTCTGGCTGGGAAGCTCAGTCCTGCACCGCGGTGGAGGGGCATCCTGGCAGGGAGGGGCCGCACTGCGGCTGCTCTCGCTCTTCGCTCTCATTCCTTTGCTCCTTCCGCTGGTTTTAGCTTCATGTGCCATGTGTTGGGGGCTCAGGCACCTTGGGGTGACTGGGCTCGAGTACTTTCCTGTGAGAGTGTGCGTGTGTGTGTGTGTGTGTGTGTGTGTGTGTCTGTGTACGCGCGCGCGTTCGAGCAGGTCTCTAGGGTCATGCATATGTATGGAACATGTCTGTCATTTGTACACTGGGGAGGGAGGGGGTACACCTGTGTGTGACAGTGCTGGGTGAACATGCCTGAATGCCAGGTGTGTGTACATGCACGCACATGTCTGCATGTCTGGATGTGTGTCCTCAGCAGTGTCCACAGACAGTGTGCCAGAGTGCATCCTGGCCAGCTGTGTCTGGGCCCAAAGATCTAGGCCCTGGTGACAGCACATTCCTTGGCTCCCTGGAGGATGTTTTGTCTCCAGTAGGGGTCACTGCTGCAGCCCCTGCCTCCTGCAGCTGGAGGAAGGCTAGGCAGGCAGGCTCTCCTCTGAAGGTTCTGGCCCTAGTGTCTCTTTATCTCCCACCTCAGACCCTGGCTGGAGTGCAACCTCCCTCTACTCGTTTTGTTTGGGGTCCTCTGTGTCCCTCACCAGGTCTGTGTTTGTGGCCAGTCCTGGGGTTTGGAGATAACAGGCTGGGACAAGAGCTTAACTCCTATCTTCCCAGGGGCCCTGTCTATCCATCTACCTGGCATCCTGCCTTCCACTCAGAGCATGAAGTGGATATGGCTGTTTGCCAAAGAAGGGTGGATGTGGGGACTAGGAGTTTGGTCCAGACAGCAGAGGAGGGGCTGGCAGAGCTGGCACCCTGCTTCTGTTTAGCACTCACTGACACCGTGGCCCCAAGTACCTGCTCATCTGAAGTGTCTGGGATGCTAGTCTCTAAAAACTTCATACACACAGAACCATGTTGAACCCTCCCTACTGCCTCAGAAGGACAGAAGCTATAGCTGCAACCCGCATTTTTTTTTTTTTTTGGTACCAGGGATTGAACTCTGGGGTGCTTAATCACTGAGCCACATCCCCAGCCCCCCTTTATTATTATTTTTTATTTTGAGACAGAGTCTCCCTAAGTTGCTGAGGCTGGCTTTGACCTTGAGATCCTCCTGCCTCAGCCTTCCAAATTGCTAGGATTACAGGCACGTGCCACCACACCTGGCTTGCAACCCTTGTTTTACATATGAGGAGTCTGATGTTCAGGGATGTGGGTGACTCATCCAGGTTGAATGTT
The DNA here is from genome assembly GCF_045843805.1 of Urocitellus parryii. NCBI lineage: Eukaryota > Metazoa > Chordata > Mammalia > Rodentia > Sciuridae > Urocitellus > Urocitellus parryii. The sequence goes on along the minus strand of NC_135539.1, from coordinate 7,491,267 downwards.
AGGAAGCAGAAGATTGCTCCTGCCTCTCTCTGGATCATGGGGAGAGAGAAAGGACATTCGGGGGCCTGGTGAAGATAGGCCTGGATCACACCTTCCTATCTGTCAACATTTGCTCAGTGAGCAGTGGGGGGCATCATCTGTTTGCCCCCAGATGGTGAAGGCGGGGTAGGGTTGTTTTCCTCCCTCCTTCTGTGTCAGTGGGTGTTCCCCTTTTCCCCAAGGGTGCACACTGACACCCTGCATGCTCCATGGCTACCTGTGTGTTCAGCATAATTCACAGGAACCCACCTACACGCACAGCTATAAAACAACACCTGTCCCACAGGTGCACCTTCCCCTGTCCCTCTCATCTGCTGGGGCTGAGTTCGGCTTACCAGGATGTGTGTGGGTGCCTGAGCCAGAAACCCAAGTCTGCACTTCTCCACAGGACCCGCAGGAATGGGTCCATGGTCATGGTCTGGAGGGGAAGGGAGCCCTAGAGGCAGGGCTTCATTCCACAATTCACAAAGAGACAGAAACAGGCCTAGGCACATCCACAGTGGGACCAAGGGAGACACCTCCCTCCCCCAAACCCAGATAGAGAGACAGACTTTGAAACAGACGTACGCATGCATATGCACAGATGAAAATCTGAAACTCAGCTGCAGTCTTTGTTGCTAATTCTCCCCTCTAGCTGCACCCTGCACAGTTCCTCCTGGAGATGACCCTGGGCTGAGGGCAAGGCCCTGAGTGGACACCAAGCTCTTTCAGCCTGGGGCCTCATGTCAGGAGCCCTGGGAATAGAGGGAGGAGGCTGCTGGAACCTGGGGGTGGGGGGTGGAGCCCACTGGCCTCTTGGTCCAGCCACCCACCCCTGGCATAACGACCTATGAGCCAGGGCCAGCCTGTGGTGCCACTGTCCATGTGCTGCCCAGGGTGCTGTCCGCTGACCCATTCCCACCCACCGTACAGGTGGTACAGAGGATCAAGGCTGTGGAAGGGCAGACACGGCTGCTGGTGGTGGACAAGGAGACGGATGAAGAGCTCCGCCGGAGGCAGCTGACCTGCACTGAGGAGATGGCCCAGCAAGGCCTTCCACCTGCCTGTGACCCCTGGGAGCTGAAGCCCGACTGGACACGAGCAGGCAGCCTCAGCTCTGATGCTGGCCAAAAGGTAAGGTGGGCTCTGCTCCCAGGGCCACACCAGCTTCCAGCCCTTGCTTTTTAAAAACAAAACAAAACAAAACAAAAACAAACAAGAAACCCCTTTATTTAATTTATTTATATGTGGTGTTGAGGATCGAATCCAGCCCTCACACATGCTAGGCAAGCACTCTTCCCCTGAGTCTCAGCCCCAGCCCGCAGCCCTTGCATTAGGTAACCTCCACAAGCTTATTTTTCCTGCCTCTTGAGGCCTCTGCTCCAGTGCCCACCATCTGTGCCCCTTGTGACTGTCCTCTAAGCCCCTCAGGCTATTGCTTCTGCTATCAGCCCTCTCCCCTCCAGGCCGGGTGGCTCAGGGGCCCTGAAACCATTTGCTGGCCCCTGTGTGCTCAGCTCTGTGCCTGTATTGGGTTTGCCCTTGTCCTGCTGAGAAGTCCATGTGTGCTATCAAGGCCTGTAGGGGCTGGCCTCCTTTCTGGCTGTGCCATAGTTGGAGGAGTGAGAACACACTGACCTGGGGACCAGCCCGGATGGGGCTGGAGTGGGCATGGGACTGGGTCTGGGGCAGTCTGCTCAGCTCTGAGCAGTGTTGTCACCTCTGGTGCTGATTTCTGGTGGGGCCTCACAGGGAGTTTCTAGAGTATACCCTCTCCTCCCTTCCTCCACATAAAAGAGGTTACCTAGGAGCCCCCATGCTGTTCCCTGTGCCCTTACTGGGTAGCACCTTACCCTCATCCCTAACCCTCTTCCAGGCCAGGAGACCTGGGAAAGAACAGGAGAGGGCCTGCTCCCCCGCTAGGTAGCCACCAGGACAGCACCTTGAGGCCAGGAGAAAGGCCTTTTAGAAGCCCTAATATTATTGTCCTTCATTCCCTCACTCTTTTTAAAAAACAAATCCCTTTAGGAGATTTAAGTTAGGAGTTTCCTGTGTTCCCCTTTAAGAACCACTGGCCCTGTTGGGGGAGTTATCAGAGATGAAGTTTCTGGTAGTGAAGGGGACCTTGACATCTACCTTTTCCCTTTTCCAAATGTCTCCCACTTGAGCTGTCTGTGCCCGTGAGCTGCACCCTGTGGGGCCTGGCTTGGAGTGGGGAGGCAACCTTCCTAGTGGAAAGCCTGGGCAAAGGCCAGGCAGGGGACCCATGGGATGCTCTTGGTTCTCTGTGACTTGAGGGCAAGTGCTAGAGGCACTTAAGTCTAGACCTTGTCCTGGGGCTGCCCATGGTCAACAGTCTTTCAGGAGAGTCCTTGCCGATGACTGGCTGGCACTACAGGGGCAGCATGGTCCTAGGCCTGCGTTTTTTGCAGCTGAGGACTGGAGCCTCCCTCTTTCCCAGGGACCTTCTCCCTCCTCCCTCCAGAGGAAGCTTCCCCCCCCCCCCCAGGCATTTGTCCATTGATTTAGACACAAATGGCTGAGTTCACCTTCCTGTGGAAAAATCCACCCTCTGGCCTTATCTGAAGGTGGGGTGGCTGAGGCACCCTGTCCTTGGGTGGGGCCTTCCCCCTTTTCGCTATTTCAGGCTCTAGGGGCTGCAGGAAACCCTAGGAGGGGGCTTCCTCTGAATTATTTTTAGAGAAACAAAGGGGGGTGCAATAGGCAGGTCCTTCTGTAGATGGGGCAGCCTGGGGAAGAAACTCCAGGAGGTCAGGGGAGCCCATGGATAGATCACCCCCTGGAAGGAAGAATGGGGCCTCAATGTGACCTCGGCAAGCCAGGCTTAGAGACTGCCCACTTGGGTTGGGTGCAGGGAGCCTGGGAGGGCATTGTTTATCTGCAGGGGTTGGTGGCAGAGGGACAGACCTGGGAGGTGTATGTGCATCTGCTCTGGTGCAGTATGGGGTCCCATACTGGTTCCCTATGTGAGGCGAGGGCTGCTCATACCCTTTCTGGGACTCAGTGTCCTCTGTCCTGGGCCAGGGCAGGGGAGAACACTGATGTGGTCTGTCCCTCCCTTGGGGGTGTGCAGGCGTAGTCAGTGGTGACTCAGCTCTGGCCACACTGGGCCGGGGGTGGCTGCAGCTGCAGTGCAGCTGATCCTAGCAGTGACGACAGGGACAGCCCCCAGACAGGACAGCTAGTGGTGCCAGGGCCAGGGAGGCAGTGACAGACCCTGGCCCTCTGCCTCCTCATCCCCAGCCATGCCCCAGTGCCCTCTTTGGAGGACTTTGATGGCAGACCTTGTGAGGATAACTGGGTCTTGCAGGTGGCTGCAAGGTGCAGGATGTAGTACCTATAAGAGCTTCTGGGCTCCTTGGGTCCTGCTGCTGTCTCTGCTCCTGTGAGGTAGAGCTGGCCTGTCTTCTGCCCCCTCCCTTGCATCTCTGCCTCCCCATCCCTGGGTCCTGGAGCAGGGCAGGACCACCCTTCTGTCCCCCTCCCTTGCATCTCTGCCTCCCCAGCCCTGGGTCCTGGAGCAGGGCAGGGCTGTCCAGCAGCTTCCTTCCTTTCCTTCTTGGGACGGAAACACAGCCGGGTGAGGGAGCGCCGGGCTGGAGCCTTGGCAGGGGAGGGGGCTTGGTTACCACCCCGTTCCCCAAAGTGACTCAGCCCCCATGTCCCCACCCATCCCTTGGGAACCTGGGCCACAGCAGGAGGTAGATAAGTGGGGTGGCAGCCTGGGCTGGCTGCAGAGCTCCCGGCCACTCCGGGCCAGATGCCGGCTGCCTGCCACTCCTGTTGTGCCTCTCATGGCCCGCTCCGGGAATGCCACACCACCCGCCCGGGCCCCAGGAGCCCCTCCACAGAGCCCACCCTGGGAGCTTGTGCAGGTCAGGTGGGGTAGGGGCAGGGCTGGGCTGTGAAGACCCCAGGTGATGGAAAGGGGACTTGGGGACCTTGTGTAAGTAGGCTGAACCTTATGCAACAATGGGGGCCTTTCTCTGCCAGGATTGGTGAGTCATCATCTAGGGGGGCACAGCCTGGCTCCCAGGGTACCCCCATGTCAGTCTCTTTGTCTGGTCACAGGGTTAGTGGGGGGACCAGGGTTTGACAACTCCTGGTTTGCCCAGCTTTGTGGTCATCAGGCTTGGAGCCCGTGGGAGCCAGAGGGCCTGGCGGGAGGGAGGCGGCAGGAAGCCTGCAGGAGCCAGAGCAGGGAGGAATGTTAGCAATGCACCCCTCCCACTTCTCTTGGCCCCCCACACTTGCTTACTCTGTAGCCACCCCCCTCCACCCTGCGGGCTGCCAGCTGGGGCCCCCTGATTGCAGTCTTTCTACTTGAGGGTCTGGTGCCAAGACTGATGCCTCTTGAACATGCTTCTAATGAAAGGAATTTAGGTTAATGTTAGAAGGAACCTCTTGGCCTGAACAGTGAGGCTGATGTTCTGGAGTGAGGCAGGGGGATGGCCAGAATGGCCCTGAGAACATGGATGTGGCCTCATGGCCCCAGATACCCGGCCAAATCCTGCTTCCTGTTTGGGGGCCTTGAGAGACCCCGCCCTACAGGCCACTGCAGAGGCCGTGGGAAGAGGCTGCAGGGGCCAACACCATGGGCTCTGCATTTGTCTGTGTGGGAGGCTGTGTGTCCATGAAGCGGATTTATGAGTGTGAGATTGGGTGTGATGGACCTGCATCCTGAGTTCCCATTCCACACACAGCCATGTCACACTTCCATGCTCTGCCTGCTCTGCCCTCCTTTGCACCCTGGCCTACTGGCTGCTCCAGATTGTGCTCTGACAGAGTCCCTGAGGGGCACTTCTGTGGGGAAGTGTCAAGGTACTGACCCAGAGCTCCATACCTGTACCTCTGGATGTGTCTGGGAGAGAGGATGAGTCTAGGTGGTGGGGTCCTGGAGATTAAGAGGTGATTGAGGAGCAGGTGGTGGCCATACAGTGAGGATTCAGAGGGTGGGCAGGAGATCCAGACAAGGGGTCTGGCCAGACTTTGGGGCCAGGGAAGGGATCCTGAGTGGGTGTAGGCTGGGCAGGAGGAGGGTGTTCAGAAGAGGAAAGACAGCATCTTACTCAGAGACAGACACTCCCACAGTGGGAAGCTGCCCAGACATTCCCAGTCAGACTTGGGGTTCAGTATGAGCTCTAAGGCTGGGCAACTGGAGTGGTCAGGGGTGGTCTGGGCTTCAGTGGAACAAGTACCTAAGCCTTAGAGACCTTCCTTGTAATCTGAGGGGCACTCCCTTCACTTTGCAACCAGCCCTAGTCTGTTCCACCGACCCTAGTATGCTGGAAGGTGGAAGGTGGGGGAAACACCCTGGTGAGCACCCTCTGGCCACCACACTCTCACCTGAACAAGTCCTCAGAAACCCGAGCTGCTACCCGCCCACTCACCCCGGCCACCTGCCATGTGTAACTGAGCACCGGCAGCCGCTGGCCATTCAGTGCTACAGTCACTGCCCTGGCCCCTGGCTGGGTCTGGGTGGGGGGTCATTGGATTGGCCCCTGCCTGCATAGGCCCTGGCCTGAGCCCTACTGCAGGATGCCAGAGGTAAAGTGAGGCAGGGCCCTGTGGTGGTGGCGGGGGTTCCCTGTGTGTATTCTGAGTGCTTCTGTATCACTGGCAGGGAGGCAGGCCCTGGACCTCATCTCCTGCCCCAGCCCCTTCTTCCTGGGCTCTTGTTGCGGGCGGGGGCAGTTGGGGGCAGCTCTAGTTTGTGCTGGAATGTGAAAACAAACAGCATCACAGCCACAGCCACCGCAACCAGCCTCTCAGAGGTCAGGGAAGAAAAAGCAGCTTTCCAGGCTTGGGGGCAGGGAGGGAGCCAGGCGAGGACTGTGGGCACAGACCTCCCATCCCACAGGCCTCTTCCTCCAACCCCAGTCAGTGTGCAGGGCTGCCTCAGGCTGATGGATTTTCCCAAGGCCTCGGCAAGGCAGATCTGCCATCAGAAGTCTTCACGTTTGGAAGCTTTAATTTCGCCCAAGATCTCTTAGCTAGAGTTCAGTCACAGGCAGACTGAATCACTGAGGCACATGGAATGTTGTCACTGAGCTCTGGGGCTTGCCATGGGGGCATGATGCTAAGTTTAGGACTTGACAGTGGGCAGGACCCAGTGGGCATTTATGGGGGCTGAGAGGCTGGGGCCAGAGCCTGATCCTGTGCGCTGTGTGCCCGCAGGATATCAATGGGGCCCCCAGAGAGCTGCGCCCTCGGCTCTGCCACCTGCGAAAGGGACCCCAGGGCTATGGGTTTAACCTGCACAGTGACAAGTCCCGGCCTGGTCAATACATTCGCTCTGTGGACCCAGGCTCACCTGCTGCCCACTCTGGCCTCCATGCCCAGGACCGGCTCATTGAGGTACCATGCCTGAGGCTTCAGTGTGTATCTGAGTGCCCTTGTCCTTGTATGTCTGCATGTCCCTGTGTGTGTGTGTCCCTGCCTGGACCCTAAGTCCTTGCAGGAGTAGGGGAGACACTGGGAACCTGAGCTGGCACTCCTCTTGCTGGCTCCGCTGGTGGTGGCTTTGATGAATATTTGATGGCACACTTGGCTGGGTGTGGGGCTGGCAGGGCCCCTCAGGCCATGCTGACCCTGTCATGGTGGCAGGTGAACGGGCAGAATGTGGAGGGGCTGCGCCATGCTGAGGTTGTTGCCCGCATCAAGGCACGGGAGGATGAGGCCCGGCTACTGGTGGTGGACCCTGAGACAGATGAACACTTCAAGCGTCTGCGGGTCACACCCACTGAGGAGCATGTGGAAGGTGGGCCTCTGCCCTGGGGTGCAGGGTGTGGTCAGTGTGGGGACAGACAAGCCACTGACATGCTATCCCCACAGGTCCACTGCCATCACCAGTCACCAACGGGACCAGCCCTGCCCAGGTGAGAGGGTGGGTCCAGGCAACCACAACGGTATCTCTGGGGCCCCAGGCCTGATGGAGGCCCCCTCCCCTGGAGATCTCTGCCCTAGAATAGGTGTGGTTGTGAGACCCAAGTCTGGCTCAGGCACTCCAGCTTTAATGCGCACTGAGGATCCCTTCTTGGGTCAGCGCCATGCCCTGGTCACATAAAGAGTGCTGGCAGGTGGGTACCTGTGGTCCAGGGCCACTGTCCTCTGTGTTCCCTCTCCCTGCACTACCTAGCTACTGAGTCATCCCTCAGTTCCCATTTCCTGGGAAGGTGGTCTTGGCTTCACCCCCGGTGACACTTGTGGAGCTGATTCCCACACCACAGCTACCCTTCCCACATAGTGGCTACCTGCCTGTTCATAGCTGGGGTGCCCAGCACCCTGCCCAGTGGTAGAGACATGCTGTTTCTACCAAAAGAGGAACAGATGCAGCTGTGGTGTGTGTGCAAAGTGTGCACAAGCATGTGTGTGGCTCCCTGGGTGGGGTCCCTGAGGCCATGATTGCCCTTGGTTTCCCAGCTCAATGGTGGCTCAGTATGCTCATCTCGAAGCGACCTGCCAGGCTCGGACAAGGACACTGAGGTAACTCTGTTACCACGCTCACACAATGGGGTGCCAGAGGCCTTGTGGGTGGGTGTCTGTGGAGATATCGGCTTGGGCAGTGGGACCACCACCTTCAGGAAGGCCTGCTGAGCCTGCTGCCCCACCCTACTAAGCAGCCTCTGGCTTGAGCTCCCTGGGAAGACTGCCCAACTGTGGCACCAGTCTAGGGCTTACTGTTGGCACCCTGCCTACCCTCAGGACGGCAGTTCCTGGAAGCGGGACCCCTTCCAAGAGAGTGGCCTCCACCTGAGCCCTACAGCAGCTGAGGCCAAGGAGAAGGCTCGAGCCACACGTGTCAACAAGCGGGCACCGCAAATGGACTGGAACCGGAAACGTGAGATCTTCAGCAACTTCTGAGCCCCCTCCTGCCTATTTGGCCCCTGGGCCTCAGGCTCCATCCAGAGCTCCCCAGGCCTCAGTGGACTGGAGGGTGGTCTCACCACCTCCAGAAACCAACCTGTGCCCCAGTGAGTCCCTTCCTGCCCACTCCCCACCAGGTGCTGGGCCCTGCTGCAGCAATATGGGGGAAAGAGAGACAGTGAGAGAGAGAGGGCAGAGTGTTCGTGGCTGAGGGCCTTTGCTGTCCTGCCCCGAGGCCTGCTGACTGGAAGGAATTCATGTTTTTGCTTTTTTTCCAAAAAGATTTCCAGCTCCACACATGTTTCCACTTAATTCCAGAGTCCCCTTCCCCCGCCCCCCTTGGGACTCACTCTCTAAATAATTGCAATAAAACAAACCTTTCTCTGCAAAACATTTCCTCCCCACCCCCTCAGCAGCACCATCCTGCGTGGGAGCCCAGGGACTTCTAGGGGACAGAGAGTCAGGGGCTTCCAGGCTGTGCTTATGCTGGTTTTGGGGAAAGACTGGGGAGCAGGATGTGCCTATAGACGCTGCCTGTTCTGCCTCAACCCTACCCTCCCTTGAGTGGGGGAAGTCAATAGGCCAGCACCCCCCCACCAAGCCATCCCTGCATTGTCCCATCCCACCAGGAGTGTGGAGTGCAGGGCCTGGGCTAAGGGGCCCGAGGATAGAGGCCCCATGCCCCTAGGAGGGTGGCAGGGTGGCCTCTGGACAGGTCCCTCTTCCTGTACCACAATTCCCAGGCCTGGGGAATTATGAGCACGCAAGAGCTGCTCCTAGGAAGGACCCTGGGCTTCTGGGCTGGGCCCCAACCTGGTGCCCACTCCCAGGGACATCCTGTCCACTCTGCCCTTTCCTTGGTGCCCTGGACCCCTGAACCAACTGACCAGCCCCGCTCTTTGCCTTGTAAGCCATAGCGCACGTGCGCCCTCAGAATAAACAGGACTTGCCTCGATCCCATGTCTTTCCTCAGTCTTCGGTTGTGGGGTGGAGGAGTGAGGTCCATTCTAGGGGACTAAGAGACCAAGGCTGCTGCTCTGAGTTCCTGCTCCCATTTGGGGCCTCCATACCTCTAGGACCTGTCTCAGTTCCTGTGGCACATTCTGGGCCCATGCCCCCCACACACACCTGGCAAGGACCAGATTCCCTTCACCTCCTATTAGGACATCTGGGCTTGTGATATTCCACGTATTCCCCTTTGCCTTGCACAGGTCCCTCCACCTCCAGCAGGTACACACAGGTCAAGCCTTGGGCTCTGGGCTCAGGTGGCTCTGTATGTGTGGTGGGGAACATGCAGAGGCTCCCGGGGAACACCTGTTTCAGGAGGAGGCGGAGTCTGGGTAGAGAGGCCTGCAGCCCACGGGTGAAGGAATGTGCAGGCCACAAGGACACCTCCCCAGTGGCTTCCCAGCAGCTGACTACAGCTGGCACTTACCACTTCCTACCTCCTGGGTTCATGTACGCGACTCTCCCCGCCCCCACTAAGTACAAAGCATGGCCTCCCAGGAAACCCTGCTTCAGACACGCATATATATGCATACACACGTTCTTTGGCCTGCTCTTATACCTCAGGGACAGAAGTCAGCCAGACCCCAATTGCAAATACTTCCCCGCTTTATTTCACAGGCTGCACCCCACACCCCCGAGCAAGATAACAAGGCACTTCACAGATAGAAGCCAAAGCAACACAGCCCACAGCCCTCAGAGGCCCTGGGCAGTGGGGCACAGGGCCTGGTTGAGACAGGCCTGGCAGCGAGGGTGGACAGGCAGACAGGTCTGCTGGCCAAAACCCACCAAGAGCCCATTGATCTCGCTCCACAGCTCCCTGTGGGGATAGAAGCTGGGTTAGCAAAGAGGGAGAGATACAAGGCCCTGCCTACAGGGACCCCACCCTGCCTTACCTGGGCAGCCACTCTTCCAGGGCGGCTCGGGTTGCCTCTGGGGACTTGGTCGGCCTCTGGGTCCATCTCAGTCGGTTGGCGATTCTGTGCACATGTGTATCCACTGCTACTTGGAAATGGGGTGGGGTGAACAGGGTCACACTCTGCCAGATGGACGGAGCCCCTTGTCCCTCCCCATATCCTTGAAGGCATCTTTTGGCTGAGCCCCCAGGCCTCCAAGCAGGGGGGGGGGGACTACAGAACCCTGGCTTCAGGTATGAGAGCAGCTGCTGCATCTTGGCTGCCAAGCTGGACCTGGAGTTCTCTGGAAGAGTGTGGGCAATTCCTTCAGGCATCCTTCCCATCACTGGGAGTGCCTAGGGGTTCTCTGCTTTGGGCTGACCCATTCCCACCAATCCTGATGTAGCTGGGAAGGTGGAGCCGTATCTGCTTTAGGCTATGTATCACCCCAAAATGGTAACAGCTAGCTGGGGGTCAGACTCTGCACCAAAAGATCTACCAGTCTCAGCTCAGTAAATCTTTACAAGGCAAAGCTGAGGCTGGGCAGGGTTCTTACTCTGAAGTGCTCTCTAGGGTTGTAGCTCAGTGGTAGAGGCATGCTTAACATGCAGGAGGCCCTAGCACACTAAACAAAACAAAGAAACAAACGCAAACTGTGTGTACTCTTAGCCTGCAGCCTCTCCAGGACCAAGGGCTGACCCAGGAAAGGCCCTGCCTTTCCGCCTCTGCTTTATCTCCCTGTCCAGGCACTGGTTGCAGGCACCAGGTGGCGTGGCAGTGGCTTGGCTTGGTAGGCTGGCCTGAGGTCACTGCTGTAGAGCCAGCACCTGCCACTACATCGGTCAAGGACAGAACAGGGAAGGCAGCCTGGTCTACTGCAGCTGCAGTCCACCTGGGCTTCAGCCCCTGCTCCTGTCAGCTGGCCACTGCAGGGGCTCAGCCCAGCTCCAGGTCTCCACCCAGCTACCCTGGCAGCAGTAGCCATGGCCCTGCTTTTCCAGGGCTTTGCCAGTGAAAGGCAATCCCTGTATCTGCTCCCTTGCCTTACTGCTAACTGCCTGGGGGGCAGGCAGAGCAAAAAGGCTAAGGGCTCCCGTCCTGGGGTTTCCTCCTCTGTAAGAGAGGTGACCATGCTCCTTAGGACACGGCATTCAAATCTTTGGTGTATCTGTGTGATTAAGGAGGGCTACTGCTTTACCAGCTTTGAGTCAAAGCTCAGAGAGGCCAAGTACTTGACCTGAGATTGCTCAGGTGGGAGAGGCACAACTAGAACCTGCTCCTGGACCCCATGGCTCTGGCTTTTCATTTTAAATTATTTTATTTTTTACAGTGCAGGGAATTGAACCCAGGGGTGCATTATCACTGAGCTACCTCCCCAGATCTTTTGATAGGATCTTGCTAAGATGCCCAGGCTGGCCTTGAAGTTGTGATCCTCTCCCCTCAGCCTCCTGAGGGTTATAGGTTTATATCACACTGCACCTGGCTCCCAGCCTTTAAAAATTCTGAGACAGGAGGGGCTGGGGATATAGCTCAGCTGGTAGAGTGCTTGCCTTGTATACAGAATGCCCTAAATTCAATCTCCAGCACCACACACACACACACAAAATATATATATATATATTGAAGGCTGGGGATATAGCTCAGTTGGTAGAGTGCTTGCCTTACATGCACAAGGTGCTGGGTTCAATCCCCAGCACTATAAAAAAAAAAAAAAGTTTTGGGTTGGGGTTGTGGCTCAGTGGTAGAGTGCTTGCCTAGCATGCACAAGGCACTGGGTTCAATCCTCAGCACCACATAAATGTAAAATAAAGATATTGTATCCACCTAAAGCTTAAGAATAAATATTAGAAAAAAATTGAGACAGGGTCTCACTAACTTGTTCAGGTTGGCCTTGAATTTGAATTTGCAATCCTATTACTTCAGTCTCTCAAGTAGCCAGGATCACAGGTATGTACCACTAAGCCTGGCTGGCTCTGGCTTTTTAACTGCCTCCCCTAAAAGGCAGGTCAGGTCTTCCTGCAGGGAGGGTGGCATTCTGACATTCCTGTTGTCTGCTGTTCCAAAGCAGTCCCTGTCTGGGCCATGGGCAGAGGCCCTTCCCCCATCTAGGTGCCCAAGTACAATGCACTACTCCTAGGACACGGGCAGCTGAGGACAGTGCCCAGATAAGCTCAAGTATCTGGTGAGAGGTGGCAGTGGCACTGGGAGTTGAGGTAGGGGTGGGGACAGCCACACTCCCGCCCAGGCCTGGCTCTTCCAGGGGTTGCTGATCTCACCAGGTGGTAATCAGCTCCCAACCAAAGCTCTGGGCCCCTAGCTACCCTCTTCCTCTCCAGGGAGTGCTGGGAGACACTGTCAGCTCAGATACCTGCCAGAGGATATTCCTCTGAGCTGGATAGGAGTTCCAGAGAAGACTGGGGTCAGGGGTATACAGAAAGGGTGGGTCAAACCCTGGTTTCTGGGCAGGTTGGCCCCGTTATTATGCAACTGCAGGAGTCTCAACTCCCTGGGCAAAGCTTCAAGAAGAAAGCAGCCCATGCTGGGCACAGTGGCATATGCCTATAATCCCAGCAGCTCAGGAGGTTGAGGCAGGAGGATCACGAATTCAAAGACCCCATCAGCAATCCCTGATACCAAAAAAAGGAGAAGAAAAAGAAGAAAGCAGCTCTGGGGTGGTGGTTAGGGTCCACCTTGGTGCCCCAGGGAGTTCTTTCTTCACCTAGCTACACAGAGGACCCTCTAGTGCCAGGAGGTAACACCCAGGAAGGCCCCCCCACCCAGTTCATCACCAATCCCAGGAGACAGCCAGCCATTCTTCCTGAGCCCCACTGCCTCCTCAAACTCCCTACCTGGCCATCTTACTCCTGAACTTCCCTGTCCTGGCCTCTCTCACCTCATAGCTTTGGAGACACAGTTCCTTCTGTCTGGAATGTGCTTCCTTCTCTTGGCCTGGCTTATCCTGCCTTACCCAAGGCTCTCAGCTGCCATCTTCCCAGGACATCTTCTTAGATGCTCCCAGCCCGGGTCAGCTTCCACAGCAAATGCCATGCCCCAGGAGTGCTGCCACCACAGGTGAGGCCTTCCTTGCCCACTGTCCTTAGTGTGTACCATGGGCCTGTGGCTATCTCCAAGGGCCCCTTACAGAGTCCAGCACATAGTAGGTGCTCAGTAAATGTGAGTTCCTACTATGAATACCCACTGCTGGGTGGTGCTGGGTGGCTAAGCACAGCAAACACCTTTCTGACCCTTTGGGTTTAGTCCTGGATGAGAAGGCTAGAGCTCACATGGATTGATGTGGGGAGCCCAATAGCAGCCAGCCAACCTAGAGCTGGCCCCTCCCTCTTTGTGGCCATGCCACTCACCTATGCCTGATATGGTGCCCCAGGCCACAGCCATAGCCAAGTGTGCCATCTTGGGCCCAACACCTGGCAGTGCTACCAGCTCTGCCACAGAGGCTGGGATGTCCCCATCATAGTGCTGCTGCAGGATGGCGCTGGTCTGCTTGATGAATTTTACCTTGCTCTGAAAGATGGCAGGGAAGGATCAGCCCTGGGGGTATGTGCAGCCTGAATCGGGAGGACGAGACCCTGGGGAGACCCGCAAGTGCCCAGAGCTGCCTGTCACCTGTCCAGGACCCATGTAGAGGCACCTGCTCCCCACCTCCAGGTGGGAAGGAGCCAAGGGCAGTAGCAGGTAGACCCAAGGCAATCCTAGCCCCTACCTCCCACCCACACAGGCCAATGATATATATGTGGTCCAGCTTGTGTCCCTCTGCCTTGGCACTCCCTTCAGAGGCCTGGCCAGGCTGAGCAGGCCAGTTATTTCCAGGAGCTGGGCTTGGTAGCACCTGGGTCTTTAGGAAGGAGAGCTAGTGCCTGGGGCTCCCCCACCAGCTGTCAGGCCAGCTGGGTGGTTCCCATCCTGAATAGAGAGGGCTATTTAAAACCTGTCTGACAGACTGCAGCCCACACCAGTGCCAAAGGGAAGCAGCTCCACCCACCCACCACCCAGTGTTCTGTGGGGTGGGGGAGGGTCTCTTTGGAGATCTGGAGAGGGGGGTGATTCACTCAGGGAGACTTAGAGTAAACAAAAGAGAAGGCGAGGAAGGGCAGGGCAGGCAGCTGGGTGGGGAGGTAGAGGAAGGAAGTGGGGGCAAACAGGAAAGGCCAAGGAGCCCCAGGGACAAGTCACCAGCCCCATGGTCCAGCCCCCCCTACCCAGCAAGTCTGTGGCTTAAGGGGCTCTTGTGGCCAGTGTCACCAGGCCCCTTTTGCCCTAGTCTGGGCTCACCCTCCAGAAGCCCACAGGGTAGATGAGCTCGCCCAGTGTGCTATCATCTGTCTGCAGTATGCTGTCCACTGTGAGGCCCCGGGCCCGCAGCCGCTGCATGGCACCTGCAGTCACCTGGTCTTTGGTTTGGCTGGAGAGCATTAGCGACAACAGCACCTGGTACCTCCGCACCTGCTTGTGAAATGACAGGGACAGGGGTAGTGGAAGGTCATGGGAGCACCACTGAGGCCAGGCCCTACCAAGCCCTCTACCCACCTTTACTTGTTACAGGGTATATGTGATACCTATCTTGTTACCTATAGCATGGGGAGAATAACTATCTGCCTGGCAGGGCCAGTGTGAAGATCAAATAAATTATCAAATTATCAAAGTAGTTAGAATTATATCAGGTGGATGGTCACTACTCAAGAATGACCAACTATGATCATTACTGTTATTGCTTTGTTGAGAGCAACACTATTCATCTTATAATTAAGCAAACAAGATTAGAGACTCAAGTACCAAAGTCCCCAGGCAGCAGAGTAGGGATCGGAACTCCAGCTGAGCTAAGGCCCCAGGCACCAGGCCAGTGAAATACAGGGAACTTTCCCTCTCTCACATCATCATGCACCCCTGTGAATCAGCACTGTGCCCAGCAGAAAGCAGAGCACAAGGCCCCAAGCCATAGGTATCTCTGACTAGCTGAGTGGCCACAATGAAGCAGGTGATGCTGCCTTATACTCTGGGTTACCAGCTAGTACATTACCCAGGGAGCTTCCTGCAAGGGAGGGTAACAGCCAAGAGCTGCCAGATCTCAGGCTGTCCCCTGCCAGAGGTGTGAGAGGAAACAAGCATCTTCTTTGCTTAGAAGAGAGGGGAGTCACTGAGTAGATGAGTCCCCTGCCTACCTTTGGAGGAGCGCTGGGGTCATAGCAATGCTCAGCCCCTAGCTGGTCCACAGGTGCATCCTTCTTGCTTCTCATGGTGCGGATGTTGGCTAGCTGCTGTTGCCATCCCTGGGGTTCCCAGGCAGAAACCTTGAGGGGCTCAGCTCCCTCACCTTTCTCACCATCCAAGGCCTCATAAGCCACATGCAGCCTCTGTGTCTTCTGCTGACACTTCCCAGGCCTGTGTTTTTTTCTTCCTTCTGCAAAAAGTGTCACTCAGTTCCTTGTGCAGAGGCCACAGGTGAGGATACCTTAAGGGAGCTGCCTATCTGCTGACTCCCTCCTCCTCTAAGACAGTGAGGGTGCTCTGCCCTCTGCAGGCAGGGCACCACAGCCTAACAGTGCACACACATTAGCACAACAGGAACAGCCTTTACCCTGATAACCACAGCATATCTTTTTTCTTTTGGTGGCACAGGGGATGGAACCCAGGGTTTCATGCATTACAGGCAAGCTCTCTACCACTGAACCGCATCCCTAGACTCCAACAATGTCTTCTAAGCTACATCCAAGAGAGCTTTCTAACGCCCAAATTAGAATGGTGTCACTCCCTTTTGGAACTCCTTTGCACTCCTGCCGAACTCAAAAGCTCCACCAACCTGGCAGGCATCTTAACCTGCCTGCTCCCACAGCACAAGTTCCCCCTGCATGCCTCTGCCCCAAAGGGTCTCCTTGCCTGGACTACCACTGTTGCCTGTGGGAATCCTACTCTGGCCAATTCTGCAGAAGTCCCAGCGGGAGAAATGCAGGGGTCTATTAGTAGTAGCGCTGAGTCCCCTGCTTGGCACTAGTAGGTCCTTAATGGCTACAGGACAAATGCCACACTCTTTCTTGTTTCCTCTGAGTCACCGTCCAGCTGGGGACAACACTTCTGGCTAGGTATGTTCTTGGCACCTAGCCTGGTTGAGAGGAAGCACGTCGGAGCACCGGTCCGCTATGCTCTACATTCATCCACATACACGTGGAGCGTCCTTGGGAGGCAGGGCGGTGGGATGGGAACTTTCTCGTTTGGGACCAGGTTGGGAGGGGGGCGGATTCGCCCAGAACCCAGTCCTGTGGACCCCAACCTCTGGGCAAGGGCTAAGATAGACTCGCAGGGCCACACGTGAGGTTTGCAGGCTTGGCGATGTTATGGGTGAGGGTCCCGCCGCGCGGCCCGAGATCCTGGTCTGCAGCCCTGGTCCCCTTGCCCCCTTCTCCTCCCGAGGCGCTACCTGCCGCCACTTCTCGTCTCGGGATTGACGCGGGCTCCTCCCCACCCCCGCGTGGCCTGGTTCGTGGAGAGCGACTCCGGCTGCGCGTCAGCATCCTCAACCCCGCGCTCATGCCGGACCCTGCTGACTACCTTTCCAGGGTGCTCCGCGACCCAGTCACGTGCTCCGCGCGCGCCCCGAACTACGGTTCCCGGCAAGCCCTGCGCAGACCCGTGGAGTGTCCCCACCCCCGGAAGTGCAGGTCGCGCTTCCGGCGGCGGCTCGGGGCCGGGGGTGTGCACCCTTACCGCCGCGGGCGGTCCTGCGCGTGAGGGGCGCGCAGGGTAAGTGGCTCGTGGCGCCCTGATTCCTTCTCGGCCCGCGGTGTGGCCGGTCCACGGTGGCCGCGGGCCCCGCAGCGCCCGGGCCTTGCCCGCGCCCGCCGCAGCCTGGCACCGGGGCTCCAAGCACACCTTGGCGTTAAGTTATGGCGGTGCGAGCGGATCTCCTTCTGGACGTCCCCGCGACCGCTCTTCCTCCACTCAGGGCGGAGAGCCGTGGCAAACGTCCGGACTCCTGGATGCCGCGGCACTGCCCTCGCCCCCTGCACCCGGGCAACTCGCTAGACCAAGCCGGCCTTTTCCGGGCATATTTGTGGCCGGGTCAGCTGGGCTGTGGTTGAGTTGACCTCAGGGGCTGTAAAGAGGAAGGTTATGCCCACCAGAGACCTAGGGTCTGAGCGTCCGAAGGTCAGCAGCAGGGCAGGTGGGCGGAGCTGTCAGTCAGGTGTCTCCAGCTTTTGTTTCTTCTGCACAGACGAGTCATCTCGCGTGCCCTTGCCCACCATGGCCAAGCCAGCAAGCAAAGATTCAGGCTTGAAGGAAAAGTTCAAGATTCTGCTGGGACTGGGAACACCAAGGCCAAGCCCTAGATCCGCAGAAGGCAAACAGACGGAGTTTATCATCACAGCGGAAATCCTGAGAGTGAGTGAGCTGCCTGCCCAGTAGGAAGGCTGGGTGGCCCTTCTCCATGTTCTGAAGGAGATGGGCTGCTGGTGACCTTCTGCACGGGGCCACTCTGGAGTCATGTATATGTCCTTCTTCAGGACACAATGTCAGGATCTCGGTGACCTGCTTTTGATTCTTGTGTTAAAGATACAAGAAAATCCAATGTAATTGATGTGGCCTGACTCCCACTTCACATTCACAAGTAGTTAGGGATATGGCTAGGGATTAAGTGCTAATTTATGAGTTCCTGGGAGAAGTAGGTCTTTATTTTATTTTTTTGGGGGTGTGTGTGTATGTGTGTGTGTGTCTTGGGGGTTAAATCCTAGCACATGCTAAGTATACCTTCTACTGTTGAACTACACCCCCATCCTCATCCTTATTAAGATATGTTTGAATCCCCCAAACACATGCCTGGCACCAAATTTGCCCATAAGTAAATGAATTTTTGTACTTGTAAAATTTCTTACTCAGAAACACCTAAAATGCTCATTAACTGGTAAAGCATATAAATAAAATATTGTACATTCATATAGTGAGGTGTAATTCAGCAGTAGAAATAATGGAACACTGACTGACATGTTACAACATAAATGAACTTTGAAAACATGCTAAATGAAAGAAGCTAGTCACAAGAGGTTCCCATGATGTGTGAGTCCCCTTATATGAAATGCAGAAGGTAAGTAAGTAGTGACAGCAGTTTGGTGGTTACCAGGGCTGAGGGGAGGAAGGAATTGGTATGTACTTTTCTTCTGGGATGATGGAAATGTTCTGTAATTAGTGGAGATGCTTATAAGCATTGAGAATGTACTGAGGCTAGAGTTGCACAGTTTAAAATTGTTACAGTGGTGTATCTCCATAAAAACTTTGCTCTTATGAAAAACAAAGTTGCCCATTTAAAAAAAATGTTTTTAGTTGTAGGTGGATACAATATTTTTTTAGATTTATTTAAAAATATTTTTAATTGTAGATAGACACAATAACTTTATTTTTATGTGGTGCTGAGAATGGAATCCAGAACCTCACAGATGCTAGGCAAGTGTGCTACCACTAAGCCACATCCCCAACCCTATTTATTTATTTTTTATGTGGTGCTGAGGATGGAGCCCAGTGCCTCACATTTGCAAGGCAAGCGCTCTACCACTGAGCTACAGTCCCAGCCCCAATGTTGCCCCGTTGTTTGTCCACTAAGGTAGAGTAGTAAGCAAATCCTGATTTTGTAAAGATCTGCAACAGATCTTCAGGCTGGAAAGTGCAGTTCATAGGATAGTTTTGTGATTGACAGTTAAGGAGGCCCGTTGTCTGAGTGCTAGCCCCTTTTCTTTCTTTCTTCTCTCCTCTCAAGGAACTGAGTGTTGAATGTGGTCTCAACAATCGCATCAGAGTGATAGGGCAGATCTGTGAAGTTGCAAAAACTAAGAAGTTTGAAGAGGTAAGTTTGTTTCAGTTGTGGAACTGAAGAGATGCGTGTTGACCATTTTGAAGCCTTGAAGTTTCTTTTACTAGGAGCATGGTTGATAGCTAGCTTTGTGGTGGTAGGATTTTCACTATTTTAGGGAAACTTAACTTGCAGTTGAGTGATAGAGCTGAGCTTTTGGAAATGTCCTGAGTATAACCCTGAGAGACTCATCATGGTAGGAGGCAAAGGGAATAGGCTTTTCCTTTTTTAATGTAAATGTGTGCCTGCTCATTCTCTTGGGTAACACTCAGAAGAGGGGAAGGTGAAGGAATGCTGAGAAAGTTGTGGGTTCACAGAGGATGTGTTAAGGCACCCTGGCTTGGAAGCTGCTTGGGAGAGGTGACTGGTTGGTGGCAACAGGCAGCTGCACAGAACTAACATAGCCAGCTTTATTTTGGATGGACATTTCCAGGCTCTTCTGTTGCCGTGGACAGAGTGGGTGGTTGTCATTCTGGGGATCAGGGTAGATGTAGAACACCCTAGCTCTCCTTGGCCTTGCCCATTGTTTGTGTGTGAGACTTAGGGACTCATTTGTAGAGGGAAGTGACAACTACATCTTCAGCAGTTTATCTGAGACATGTAAGCTGCACATCACCAAGTATCAATGTAAAAAGCAGGCATCCCTTATTCAGAAAGTTGCCCCTGGGGGTATGGAACATCATGTGTATAAGCCTAAGAGGCTGGGATGATCCACAGGCTCAGTGTCTGTGTTGCAGCTCAGGTTACATTGTTAGGAGTATTGTGAATGTGACATATGCAGTGAGGGTCTCAGTATATCCTGAGTTGGTTGAGATATTGGTCACAAAGCATCTAAGAAAGGGTTGAGATATGGCCTAGTGGCAGAGCACTTTCCTAGCATGTGCAAGGTCCTGGGTTCAATCCCTTGTACTGTGAAAAAACAAAAAAATCTTAAGAGATGTTTTAGCCCCCCACTTAAAGGGAGAAAGCCTAAGAAAGTGAGTGAGTGGTCTGAAAACTCTGGTGAAGGGAGTAGAGACATGGTTCACATGGGAAGGAAAGGTAACATTTGAGCTAGCTTGAGCTTGCAGGCAGAGGCTGAATCTGGGCAACTCTAGGGACAGGAGTGAATTCCCCATGGTGGTGGGAGTCAGTGAGGAGCAGACTTCAGGAAGCCGCATGGAGTTCTTCCTTAGCAGCTCCAGTGGGCAGCAGGGCAGGGGAAGGGTGTGTTGCTGAGTGGACCACCGGTGGTGGGTTCATGTGGAAGAAAGCCATGGGGCAGAGTTTCTGGGTCAGGCACAGGCCTAGGCACACCTTGTTCTTCTGGATTTGAAACTTCTGGTGATAGCCCTCTAGACTGAGCAATTCTACAAGAGTCTCCCTGTGGGTCTTGGGGAAGTCAGGACTTTTCCTAGCCTGCTTGCTGCCCTCCTTTCACCAGCCTGCAACCTGGGGCCTCTTAGAGGGACCTGCTTGAGTGTGAAGTGTCTCTGAGGCCTGGGGTACTCATAGGCTGCAGGAGATACATAGGATGTGGGCTGTTGAGGAACTGGTTCTGAATCAGGAGGCTGTTGTTCTTCTGCTTTGTCCTTTGCATGGTGCTTTGTATTAAGGGCTAGGTTCTTGAAGATCACACCATTACCACTGTCCCCTCTTTGCTGGTGGCAGCATGCAGTGGAAGCACTCTGGAAGACTGTCGCGGACCTGCTGCAGCCAGAGCGGCCACCAGAGGCTCGACACGCGGTGCTGGCTCTGCTGAAGGCCATTGTGCAGGGGCAGGTAAAGGGCAGTGCTGGACTGGCTTGTATGGGGGATTTCATCAGGCTGCCTATATTTGGGCTCCTGTCTTTGGCAGGGACACGAGGTGTGGGGTCTGGGAATTAGCAGGGGTTCTGGGGCTAGACTGTACATGTGGGCATCCCAGTGTCACCACTGATGTCTGTGAACCTCGCCAATTGAGGGAGCCACCTAAGCCTCCACTTGACATGTTGAGTGGAGATGGTGGTTATACCTTCCTTTGGATGTTCTGGGGATGAAACAGAGCAATTCAGCTGGACACAGTTATGTATACATAGGAAGCTGAGACAGGAAGATTGCAAATTGGAGGCCAGCCTCAGAAACTTGTTAAGAGACTATCTCAAAAAAAGGGGGCTGGGAATGTAGTTCAGTGGTTAAAAAAAATCCCTGGGTTCAAGATCCCTCCATTTAAAAAAAAAAGCAGTTCATGTAGACTCTTAGGAGCAGTAATTGGCACAGCCAGTGTTATTTTGCTTCTGCCCCCCAGTCCCCTGGCAAGGGCCATTCTCCCTGCTCATGGTGCTTAGCTGTGTGGTTCTTGGCTGGCCCTTGGGCATCCAGTCATCTTGCTATCTAGTGATTGCTGTCTTCCTTCGTGACTTGACTGCTCAAAGAGGCACCTCTACTCTGGCTGCACATCCTCTGAGACTGTAGTGCCTTTGTCCTTACAGTGTGAACGCACACATATCTATCCTGGACCATGAGCTGGGTGAGGGCAGAGCTGTGTTGTCCTTGCTGTGTGTTTGCAGTATCCAGAGCCTGATGCAGTAGGGAGGCGCCACACACTAGTCAGCTGCCTACCAGTGCATCTGGTTTGCTGCCTGGAGCCCACTGATGTTGCTAGCCCATCTCTTGAGGTGTTCCTGGGGAAAGGAGCACAGATCAGGCCCACAATATTGGTGTCTGCTGTATTTCTTGGCTTCTTGGTAGCTGTGTGGGAGGCCCTGGCAGAGCTCTGCTGACCTCATGGTTTTGTCTTTAGGGTGACCGTTTGGGGGTCCTCAGAGCCCTCTTCTTTAAGGTCATCAAGGATTATCCCTCCAATGAAGACCTCCATGAAAGGCTGGAAGTTTTCAAGGCCCTCACGGACAATGGGAAACACATCACCTACTTGGAAGAAGAACTGGGTGGGTGCCATACTGGTTGTAAGGGTTCTCTGGCCTTGTGATTAAATCTAACCTGGGATGAGGAGGGATCTGGGCCAGGAGGCATGCTGTAGTTCAATGGAATGGTTCCAGAGGGCTCACCTGGTTCTGAAGTCTCCAGGGGAACTTTTTGGACATGTAGACTCCTAGGCTGCACTCCAGACCTGTTGACTTGAAGGCTTTGGGAAGTGGGGGCTCAGAAGGTTTCTTTGAAGCTGGCAGGTGGTAGGCCATGTCTGTAATTAGGAGAGAGTGCTGCCAACCTGGTCTCACCCAGAGCACCAAGGTCCTGTTTCTTGTTCACTCTCAAGCCTGGCTTGGGTTTTCACCACCACTGGTTTACCTCCCACTCTCCTTGCCCACTTCCTCCTGTCACCCTGTCAGTAGAGGTTTTGGTCAGACTTTATGTCCCCATTGTGGGGAGAAGAGAACAGAGTGGGAAATTTGTTGTTCTGATGCCCAGAAATGGGCCTCAGTGGCTGGTCTGCCTCCAGAACAGGTGCTGACATGTTTCTAGGAAAAATGGCTGGCGTGTGCATGTATCTCCTTCCAGGGACACTTGGTGGGATTGGGGGATGCCCAGGTACTCACCTCCTGAACATGTGCCCTGTGATGTTTATGCCCCCTAAAGTGAGGTTGGGCACTGAGTGTTAAATACATTATCCTGCTGCTGCCTAGCTCCAAGGCAGCCTGGGAGCTGGTGAATTTGTCCATGCACAGCTGGCTTTCTGAGGCCCAAGAGAGCCTTCTTAGGTCTTGTAAGGAGGTCTGCCTGTCACTGCAAGGGGACTGATGGTGTGCTGCCCAGCAGTAATGGGATTCAAACTCATTTTCCTGAGAGGGAAATGAGGAGGAACTATGTCCTTGGCTTTTCCACAAACTACTCTCTTCCTCTTCTCTCCTAGCGGAGTTTGTCCTGCAGTGGATGGATGTTGGCTTGACCTCAGAATTCCTTCTGGTGCTTGTGAACTTGGTCAAATTTAACAGCTGTTACCTCGATGAGTATATTGCATCAATGGTTCAGTAAGCAAAGAGTTTAAATGAGGTCTGGGGTGAAGCCCAGTGGTAGGGCATTTATGTAGTATGCACAGGGCCCTGGGTTTGGTCACTAGCTCCAAGTAAAAATGAAAAGAGAAGAGCTTAGTGTCATTCTGCACTTGGTCCCACTCCTTTGGCTCCAGTCTGGCTCTGCAGGGTGAGTCAAGGGGAGGAAGCCACTGAACAAATGGAGAAGCAGGACGTCGACCTGTTTTCTCACACTGTTCCTGTGCTTTGGTTATTCTCCTTTTGTTGTTAGTTTTTCAGAACATCTTTGGTGTCCACAAGGACATGGCTTTGTCTCATTCATATGAATACTCAGCACAGGGCATGGGGCTGGCACAGAGCAAGGCATTCTAAGGGAGTATGAGCTGCTTACAAACCCAGTATCTCAGAGTGGCCAAAAAATGAAAGCAGGCATTTGGCCTTCTGGAAATGCACTCTGAACTAACTTTGGCACTTCTTCCATAGCATGATCTGTCTGCTCTGCATCCGGACTGTGTCTTCTGTGGACATAGAGGTCAGTGACTCCCTTCCCCAGGGGACTGTTCATTGCACCCTCCTTTTTGGGGGGCTAAGACTCTGGGGTCAAACCCTATGTGTCACTCTGTCTGTGTGGCTCCAGGTGGCTTGATCACTTTGAGCTGCAGTCAGGACAGTGGATGGCATCTGTCGTAGAGTCGTAGCTCAGGTCAGGGCAGGTGGTGTCGATGGCCCACAGTAACAGGAGTGCCTCCTGGATGCACACTTGCTTGCAGTATGGCTCTGAGGAGGCTTTTAGGGCAGTGGGGCAGAGTGTGGGCATTGGGGGGCACTGGTGTGACCCCTTTTCCCTCCTGTAGGTCTCCCTGCAGGTGCTGGATGCTGTGGTCTGCTATAACTGCCTGCCGGCTGAAAGCCTCCCCCTGTTCATCGTCACTCTTTGTCGTACTATCAACGTCAAGGAGCTCTGTGAGCCTTGTTGGAAGGTGGGGTTCTGAGACCATGGTCCTGGAAGATCCTTCTCAGACAAGGTCCCAGTCCCAGTACATGTCATGACAAGGCAGACCATTTTGTTTGCAGTGAATGGCACCTATTTTCAGGGTGATACAGTGGTGGCCCATTAAGAGCAGTTCAGTGGCATTTTCCAGGCAGTTGAGCTGAAGCCAGGCTTTAGGTGGTATTTCAATGGGGCTCCTACCTCTGTTTATGAGAGTAAGCTGCCTACAGAGCCCTGGCTGCTCAGGGCAAGCAGAGCGCTGGGGGCTCCCCTGTCAGGGCTGGGACACATACCTGCGAATCCCTCTGATGTATGTTTTTTCCTAGTTGATGCGTAACCTCCTGGGCACCCACCTGGGCCATAGTGCCATCTACAACATGTGCCGCATCATGGAAGACAGGCAAGTGTGGGCAGGCCTGGGCAAAGGGTGTGCTGACACTTGTGGCATAGACAAAGTTGGGGCTTTTCTGGTTCTTTTGGGTGGCTGTTCCAGGAGCTTTCACTCAAGCCAGGCACATGGTGTGTGTTCTCACATTCTCTCCTGTTGGACAAACCAGAAAGTTTGTAATTGAACTCAAAAGCCTCTGCCTCTACCTACCTGTCTCTATTGTGACTCGCTCCCTTAACCTGTTACAAGGCTACACTTGGTGTGTTAACCTGACATCTCCCTCGTCCCTACAGCCAAACATCACAGTCCTGATGCTTCTGCTCCCTTGAGGTAGTTCATGTTGAGTGCTGCCCACTGGGCTCCCACTCCCACCAGAACTCCCTTCTCATCTACTCCCTTATGTTCATTTGCTCTCTGAAGTACATTCTTCACATGGAGCTGAGAGACCTTTTTCTTTTTTTTTCCCATGGAAAACAAGGTTTATGTGTTTGGAAATAATAATGATTCAGCAAGCAGTTCTATCAGTAATGTTATAGCTGTCATTAGCCAGAGCTCAAGGAGGAAGACAGAATTTCTTGTGTCTTGTGCCCTAACATGGATCCACTTGGGTACTTGGAACTGCAGGACAGAAAATGTTCATGCATTTGGGTTTCCCTGGTTTTGGAATTTATGCACCATCTGTCAAAAAGCACTATAATGGGCGGGGGTTGTGGCTCAGCCATGGAGTGCTTGCCTAGCACGTGCGAGGCCCTGGGTTCGATCCTCAGCACCACATAAAAATAAATAAATAAAATGAAGGTATTGTGTCCAACTACAACTAAATAATAAATTTTTTTTTAAAAAAAGCACTATAGGGCTGGGGATGTGGCTCAAGCGGTAGCGCGCTCGCCTGGCATGCGTGCAGCCCGGGTTCGATCCTCAGCACCACATACGAACAAAGATGTGTCCGCCGAAAACTAAAAAATAAATATTGAAATTCTCAAAAAAAAAAAAAAAAAAAAAAAAAGCACTATAACAATTCTCTTCAAGTTGGGATTGCCGGGCGCGGGGTTGGTTCTGGGGCCTGAGAGACCTTTTTCTAATAGATTTCACTGTCACCTTTTGCCTGAGACTGCAGTGCTCCCAGAATAGCTTGTCTCCCTGTGGAGCAAGGTCCTTGTTGGCCTGGGCCTCCCCTTGTCTCCTCCCGCCTTTGCCAGTGCAGTCATCAGCTTTCTGGTTTCCCTGAGTAGCTTTTGCTCTATAGTACTTTGCTTTGCATGTGTGTGATTCTTTGGTCTCTGTCTCCCACTGGACTGTGGGTGTCATGAGCTTCTTTCACCATGTGTCCCTGTGCATGACATGACCTATGGCCCATGGTGTGATCAGCAGTACTTGGCTGTTAAAGGAGTCATCAAAGAGTTATAGTTGCTGCTGGCCTGTGTTCCCTGCCCATTTTCTGGCCCTTCCCCAGCTGAAGGGCAAGGATGGCTAGGGGCCTTGCCAGAGCCCAGGTCCCCCCAGGCCTCCCACCAGGCAGGGACCCTGCTCACATCTGTGTTTCTGGGGAATGCTTTCAGAGCCTATATGGAAGATGCCCCACTGCTGCGAGGAGCTGTGTTCTTTGTAGGCATGGCTCTCTGGGGAGCCCACCGACTCTATTCTCTCAAGAACTCCCCAACATCTGTGTTGCCATCTTTTTATGAGGTAATGGGGTTTCTGTGCTACAGTGAGCTGGCAAGAGTGGGCACACTCCTGTCAGGCCTACCCACGTGTCTGGCTGGGGCTGGGGAGAGGGATACATCCAGTTACTTGCTTTTCAGCTGGGTATGAAATTTAGGGCAGTTCAAAGGTTTTGATCTCAAGCAAACATTCTCTCTGATGAATTTCATCTCCTGTAAATTAATACTGGAACTGATCAGTGTTGCCCCTAGGATAGCAATCCTCTTGCCAGTGACAGTTCTGTTTTGTCAAGGTGGTAATATTAACTTCTCTCTGGGTGATGCTGTCGACATAGTCATTCACAGCACTTCCTGTGTGTGTTAGCTTTTATTTCTCATGGCTCCCTGGTGAACTGGAGCAATTACATGATCCAAATATCATAGTGCAGTGTTGCTCTGCATCATAGCCAGGTGCAGCCTGTAATCCCAGCCACTTGGGAAGCAGAGGTAGAAGTCTTGCAAGTTTGAAGCCAGCCTGGCAACTTAGCCAGAGCCTGTCTCAAATAAGCTGCATCTCCTCTGGTTACACAGAATTTCCTGATCTCATATCTGCAGGCTTTCTGCTTTGTCTGCTTCTGTTGGTGGCAACAGTGCAGGGTATGTTCTTTCCTCATCATTTGCACTGGGACTGAGGTAGTAGCTCTCAGTTTCTGTCATGCCAGTACACCAGGACCCAGAATTCAAAGTTACTGTCCAAATCAGGCTCTTTGGAGGCAGGGGCTTCAGGGCCCTGTTTGGATCCCAGCTGTATTGTAGCAGTATTAGCAAAACAAATGTCCTTTTGGGATCCTCACTTGCTGCTCTGATTGTGACTGCATGGTGAGACACCCAGGTGTCTTAGACTCAGCTCCAAGGATGACATAGGTCAGTGCTTCCCATGCAATGAGAAGCAGCTGACCTTGCATGCTTCCCCGGCCCCATATTCCAGGCCATGACCTGTCCCAATGAGGTGGTGTCCTATGAGATCGTGCTGTCCATAACCAGGCTTATCAAGAAGTACAGAAAGGAGCTCCAGGCTGTGACGTGGGACATCCTGCTGAACATCATCGAGCGGCTGCTTCAGCAGCTCCAGGTAAGACACGAGTGAAGCTAAGGGCCAAAGAGGACTAAGACCCTAGAGGGGCAGGCTTGTCACCCAGAGGATGATGTCCTATGTGTTTGGCCCCTCTCTGGAGTCTCAGAGCCTGCTTTGGTTGTGTATGCTGGTGGTTTCAACCTGTCTTTCAGTGAAGTGAGGTCTTGTTTTTCCAGATTTGTTCTGCCTTTCTGGCCCCAGACAGAAATGTGCAGCGGGTGGGCTAGTGGTGCTGACTAAGAAGGCAGCTTGTTTCTATGGCCTGAGTGGGCTGAAGGTGGGTTTCAGAGGTTCTGGATGTTGGCCATTCCTGTGGTATGAATTTGAAGGATAGCATTAGTAAGCATGCTGACTTTGGTGCTAAGGAGCACAGCAGGGCCACACGAGTGCTGCTGCATACAGGGTCCATGGGAGATGAGGCCAGCAACTAGGATGGGCCTTCTCCCAGGCCTGGAGCAGTGGAAGGCAGGGATGGGGCTTGGCTGGGCCTGAGTTGAGTCTCAGTCGAGTCTTTGCTGGTGAATCACTGCCAGGTGGCATTTCAGCCTGGGGTGGTGCACAGAGGACACATCCCTTGGGGCTTCAGGCAGAACTGGAGCCAGCCTGGTATATACTTATAATCCCAGAGACTTGGGAGGATGAGGCAGGAGGATTGCAAATTCAAGATCAGCCTCAGCAACTTAGCAAGATCCTGTCTTAAAAATAAGGGTTGAATTGCCTGGGTCTGTGGCTCAGTGATAGAGCACTTGCTTAGTATGTATGATTCTCTGTACAGCATATAAATAAATAAATATCCATCGATAACTAAAAAATATTTAAAAAAATAAGAGTTGAGTATTAACTATTTTGGGCTGGGGATGTGGCTCAAGTGGTAGCGCGCTTGCCTGGCATGCATGCGGCCCTGGGTTTGATCCTCAGCATCACCTACGAATAAAGATGTTGTGTCCACCGAAAACTAAAAAATAAATATTAAAAAAAAAATTCTCTCTCTCTCTCTCTTAAAAAAAAAAAAAGAGTTGAGGATGTAGCTCAGTGGTAAGTGCCTCTGAGTTCAGTGTTCAGTCTTCAGCACATGCACAAAAAAGAAGGTGCTAGAGCCTGGGAGAGGTGTAAGTTTTTGAAGTTGTAGCTGCTCTCCCCTCCTGCCTGCTCTTCTCCTAGGCCGGGCTGTGTGAGCCCAGCCAGGATTCCCCTGGGGGTAGGGAATAGGCAGGAGCAGTGGCTGACCATGTCCCAGTGAGGTTGGGAGGGTCTGGATGTAGCTCTTCTGGAGCTGAGGACTCCAAGGGCACGTCCTGAGGGCAGCAGAAGTCAGTCTGTGATGGTACTTTAATACTGCAGAGCTTGGAGAGCCCAGAGCTCAGAACCATCGTCCATGACCTGCTGACCACTGTGGAGGAGCTGTGTGACCAGAATGAGTTCCATGGCTCACAGGAGAGATACTTCCAGCTGGTGGAGAGCTGTGCAGACCAGAGGCCCGTAAGACACCCCCTTGGGGCCTACAGGGGTTCAGGCAAGAGTGCTGTCGGGCAGGGGCCCCTGTGGGTACCTAGCTGGAGATGTCACACTGAATTTCCTGAGTTTGAAGGGCTTCTGCTTTCCTGGGATCTGTGCCCGAGCAAGGAACCTGCCCGGTGTCAAAAAGTGGAGCAAGCATAGGCCTGTTAAAGATCTCAGTGTTCAACTGGCCATTAGTTTCCCCCATCTGTGTGGAGGATGGTTGCTCCCAGGAGGCAGTCGTTTTGCCAGAACAGCTTGTTGTCAGGTTTTTTTTTTTTTCCTTTTTAAAAAGTTTTTTATTTTATTTTTTAGTCAACATTTATAAGCATCATTTATACAGGAGCAAACCATACACTGTGGAAAACTTTTGCAATACACAATTTGCAATACACGTACTCGTTTATAAAACATACAAAGGCTGGAAAACTCAACAATCAGTAAATAATGCAATTAAAAATTAACAAAACACATAAACAGGTATTTCATTGAAGAGAATAATCATATGGCAAGTAAGTATGAAAAAATATCCAGTATTATTGTTAGAGAATTTCACATTAAAACCATAATATGGTATATTTTGAATTTCACATTAAAACCATAATATGGTATATTTAAGAGTTTGTCTATGGTTCCCTTCTCTCCCCCTTTCTCTGTATATATACACACACACATACCTATAAATGCTTATGTATGTGTGTTATATATTTTTAAAATATTTTTTTAGTAATAGATGAACACAATCTTTTTATTTTTATGCGGTGCTGAGGATCGAACCCAGTGCCTCACATATGTGAGGCAGGCGCTCTACCACTGAGCCCCAGACTCAGCACTGCTTATGTTATTTTTTTATTTGCAAAATTAAAAGTGTTAACAAACAATGAAATAAATCAGTTGCTGTGTACCATATGCTAAATGAGAGAATGAACATTTGCAACAAAAGCATTTCACGTCAGAGTCTGACAGGACTATTCAACCCTTTTTCCAAAATACTACATCATCAAACCTATCATTTACTGTTGCCAGGTCTTTCTGTGGGTTTTGACAGGGGTTTCCTGCTACCAGGAGGTTTTTGTCCTGTGGGGTTCCCTCACCTGGTCTGTGAGTGGCTGATCTTTCCTGAACTGACTTGGTTCTTCTGGACCAGCAGCCTGGTGGCAGGCTGATAGATCCTTTGTAGGGCAGAGTGGCTCTTTGACACTGGCTTTGTCTTCTTTTGACAGGAGTCCTCCCTCTTAAACCTGATATCCTATCGAGCTCAGTCCATCCACCCAGCAAAGGATGGCTGGATCCAGAATCTGCAGCTGCTGATGGAGAGGTTCTTCAGGTAGTAGCGTCTCCGTGGCCCTTCCTGGGGCCTGACTCTGTCACTGTTCCTGGGCCTGCAGGGGCTGGGGTCTTAGACCCCTGGGAGGTCAGAGCTTTCCTTTCTGGTTCTTGAAAGCAGTGGTTCTCGATGAGTGGAAAAGGTTGGTTTCACAGGGTCCTCTAGTGAGGCCTCCATGTGGTGGTCTAGAGAGATGTCCTCCTGGAAGGCAGAACCCTCTTTGTCCCTTTCCTGGGTCTCGTTCTGGATGTTATTGAACCTGGGGCTTGTAGAGAGAGTCCAAAGCTGGGTCTGCATGCCCAACTTGAAGGGATGGGCCTAGTGCTCTTGGCCAGTCCCCAAGCCCTTTCTCCTTCCGCAGGAACGAGCCCCGCAGTGCTGTACGCATCAAGGTGCTGGATGTGCTGTCCTTTGTGCTGCTTATCAACAGGCAGTTCTATGAGGTGTGTGGAGGCTGCAGTCTGAGACCTGGGGGCCTCTGAGACTGGCCCCAAGGTCTCCTGGGACTTCCTGGCCTCTGGTCCCCTCTGTGGCAGGCTTTCAGCTGCTGTTGCTCCCTAGTTCTGGCATTCGTTCATTCACCTGTGGGCCCCAGCCAGGCCTGTGCTGAGTCCAGAGCCTGTGGAGTGGCTGGAGAGCGCAGGCCTTGAGGGGGTTTCCTGTCTGGATATCACTCAGATCTCAGAAGCCTTCAAAGAGTTCTGGTCTGAGTTCAGAACTCTCGTGTGGAATGTTTTCCTTTTTTTTTTTAAACATTTTATTTCTTAGTTTTCGGCAGACACAACATCTTTGTTTGTATGTGGTGCTGAGGATCGAACCCGGGCTGTGCGCATGCTAGACCGGCGCGCTACCGCTTGAGCCACATCCCCAGCCCTTCCTTTTGTTTTTGTATTCACTTCCACCACTCATCTCTCAGCCTGCTTGCCAGTCTGTTCTGAACCCTTCTGGGGCTCTCCTTTTGTGCCTGCCCTCCATTCAATCTTATTGAGATTGGTGGTGGCACCCTACCTGGAACATCACCACATGCCAGCGTGTGCTTTCTTGCAGATGCGCTCCAGGCTGAGGCCGCCCTCCCTCTATGTGGCTCACATGGTCTTCCCCGGCCTGCCTATTCTCCCTTATCCACCTTTCTTTGCCCTGGACTGCCCCTGCTATCTCTCTGCCTTGTAGCCCCACCTGCCCCTGAAGCAGAGCTCCATGTCCCCTCTTCCAGGAAGCGTCTTTGGGTTCTCAAGTCCCTCTTAGCAGAATCGTTTTGTATTGGGAACCCAGGGGGTACCTAACCACTGAACCACATCCCTAGCCCTTTTTATTTTTTATTTTGAGACAATTCTCTTAAGTTGCTGAGGGCCTTGCTAAGGTGCTAAGGGCCTCGCTAAGGTGCTAAGTGCCTCGCTAAGGTGCTTAGAGGTTGGTTTTGAATTTGTGATCCCCCCACCTCAGCCTCCTGAGCCTCTGGGAATATAGATGTGCACCACCTCCAGTAGCATTTTTTACCTGTATTTCTGAAGGCTCTTGTCACACTGCCCCCACTACAGTAGCAGGGTTTCCCTACTCACAACTTATATGTGGCCTTCCACAAAGGACATATTTTTTTGTGTGTGAGGATTGAACCCAGTGCCTCATGCATGCTAAAGGAGGTATCCTGACATAGAATGACAAGAGGCAAGCAGGGACATTGCCTTGGCTCCACTGCATGGGAGCCCGTGCCTCAACTCTACCTGTGCTGAGCTGTTGTACAAGAGTCAGTACTCTGAGCTGAGGGGCTGGGCAGTCCCCTGGGAGAGGAATCTGGAGGCCCTGATGACATCCCAGTGAGCTCTGCTGCAATGCCTTGGAATGCACAGCACTTATGCTGCAGTACCTTGGAATGCACTGCTTGCAGGGCCAGAGGTTCACTTGTTCCCTCTGTGCCTGGTGTAGGAGGAGCTGATTAACTCGGTGGTCATCTCCCAACTTTCCCACATCCCTGAGGATAAAGATCACCAAGTCCGAAAGCTGGCTACCCAATTGCTGGTGGACCTGGCGGAAGGCTGCCACACCCACCACTTCAACAGCCTGCTGGATATCATCGAAAAAGTGAGAGCTGCTTGGGGTCCTGGACTAGGTGCCAGGGGTACCCCTTTATTGCAAATCCCTGTAGGCAGAGGCATCCCCTGGACCCTTTCTCCTATGCATTGTGATTGGTGGCCATCTCTTGCAGGCAGGGTGTTCCTCACAGCACACATGGGTGGTATCAGCAGGTCATACTGTGCTGCTTACTGCTTGGCAGGTCTCCTGCCCAGGGCCATGGATAGGGCTGCCTTGTGGCTTCCGGGGAGCCGGGCTGGGTAAATGAGGTCTCACGCAGAGCCCAAGAGCAGGGGATGGGACTGTGGTCTTTCCTATTAGTTTGGAAGTGCCTTATGATCTGAGTGGTAACCTCGGTTGTATAGAGTGCATCTGTCCTGAGAAGTTGTTCATGGTAGAAAGTGCTGGATCTGATGGCGACTGCTTCAGGGAGCCATGAGCTGGGACTCACAGTCCTCATCTCTCTAAAGGTGATGGCCCGCCCCCTTTCCCTGCCTCCTGAGCTGGAAGAAAGGGATGTGGCTGCCTACTCGGCCTCCCTGGAGGATGTGAAGACTGCAGTCCTGGGGCTTCTGGTCATTCTTCAGGTGGGTGCTCTGCTAGTGGCCTCTTCTAGGAGAGTGTCACAATCAGCTCTTATCCATTATAGTTGGAGGCTGTTCTTCAGAGGTGTGTTTCCCAGGAGATCTGACCTCCCAGGGTCACAGAAGTATGGTGGTTACAGCAGGCATAAGGTCCTGACTGGACAAGAGGCTGCAGGGGTGAGGTAGGGATGAGTTCTGTGTTGTTTGTACCGTGTACTATCTAGTCTGTGTGGAACTGCCAGAGTCTAGGCAGAACCACCTCCTGTCCTTGTCCAAATGCTTGCCCTTGTTCCTGCCACAGCAGCTGAAAAGAAACCAGCTGTTTTGATTGGCAGGATTGATTTCTTTTTTTTTTTTTTTTAATATTTATTTTTTAGTTTTCGGCAAACTCAGCATCTTTGTTTTTTTTTTTTTTTTTTTTTTTTTTTTTTTTAAAGAGAGAGTGAGAGAGGAGAGAAAGAGAGAGAGAGAATTTTTAATATTTTATTTTTTAGTTCTCGGCAGACACAACATCTTTGTTGGTATGTGGTGCTGAGGATCGAACCCGGGCCGCACGCATGCCAGGCAAGCACGCTACCGCTTGAGCCACATCCCCAGCCCGGCAGGATTGATTTCTTGGGAGTGATTTTCAAGTCCCTACAATGTTACTTCTACATGGTGTAGAACTTGTTTATAGGGAGTAGTTGAATGGTTTTTCCCATATCCACAGAACTGGGCAGTCATCATCACAATTTTAGAGTGTGTCCTTCACCTTTGAAGAAACCCCATCCCTATTACCTGTTAGTTGCCATTCTTCCTATAGCCCTCAGAAAGCTCCCACTTTCTGTCTCCCATGGATTTGCCTGTTCTGTGCATTTCGCATAAGTGGATCTGTTTCTTTGTGGCCGTCCTAGTAGTGTGAAGTGATTTCTCACTATGGTTTTATTTTTCCCTGAAAGCTAATGACATTTATCATCTTTTTTTGTATGGTTATTGGCTAGTTTCTTTTTTAGAGAAATGTTTGTTGTGAGCCTTTTTTTTTTTTTTTTTTTTTTTTTTTTTGGTGCTGGAGATTGAATCCAGGCCCTTGGGCATGCAAGGCAAGCACACTACCAACTGAGCTGTATCCCCAGCTCCTCTTTGCCCTTTTTTTTTTTTTTTTAAGAGAGAGTGAGAGAGGAGAGAGAGAGAGAGAGAGAGAGAGAGAGAGAGAGAGAGAGAGAGAGAGAATTTTATTTATTTTTTTAGTTCTCGGCGGACACAACATCTTTGTTGGTATGTGGTGCTGAGGATCGAACCCGGGCCGCACACATGCCAGGCGAGCGCGCTACCGCTTGAGCCACATCCCCAGCCCCTCTTTTTTTTTTTAACCTTTATTTCACTTTTTTATTT
Organism: Urocitellus parryii; assembly: GCF_045843805.1. Lineage (NCBI taxonomy): Eukaryota > Metazoa > Chordata > Mammalia > Rodentia > Sciuridae > Urocitellus > Urocitellus parryii. Next base: position 7,457,657 of record NC_135539.1, on the reverse strand, counting down.
TTATGTGGTGCTGAGGATCGAACCCAAGGTCCCGCATGAGCAAGGCGAGTGCCCTACCACTGAGCCACAACCCCAGCCCTGTCCATTTTTTAACAGTGCCATTTGTCTTCCTAGGACTGACACGTGAGAGTTCTATGCTTTCTGGGTGCAGGTGCCACATTAGGCAGATCACCTTCTGATTTCCTCATGCCACTACTGTCCTTGGGCATGGTGCTCAGGTGCTCCTGCACCCCTCAGGCTCCTGAGCATCTCTGGGGCCATGGCCTCTCATGTCTCTACACATCTCTCATCCCCACATGTCCCCTGCCATACCCTCATGTCCCCTCACCCCATATATCCTCTCATTTCCCTACATATCCCCCCTTGTCCTTACATATTACCTCAGGTTCCCCAAATGTCCCCAGACTGCCATTGCATGGGTAGGACAGCTCTCAGGCTTTTCTGGCTACTGCACCTTGATTAGTGATTTTCAAGTCCCTACAATGTCACTAGTATCTTTGCCAGTGTCATTATTGCATAAGGTACAATATTTGAATCTGTTAGCTGAAAATTTTCTAGTTCATAAGGTGCTGGCAGTCAGTTAGGTTCCTGCAGTGCTTGGTGTAGTGGACTTTTATTTTCTGGCATGCAACTTTAAAGCAGTGTCTGGTATCATCTAGTTAGCTCCTCTTAGGATCTCATCCATGTGGGCCCATGGTATGTGCTGCCTGACCTATTGGGAAGGGGACTGATGGCCTCATGGCCTGGATGAGCTGGAAGCCTCTGACCTGCAGAGGGAAGGCAAAGTGTTCCCTTGCCCTCCCTTGGGAACCTGCCCTAAGGCCCAACAGCTGGCTTCAGGCCTGAGCTTTTTCCTGGTTGAGGCAAACTGCCAGACTGTTTTTATTTCTTTCTTTTCTTTTTTTTTTTTTTATATTTATTTTTCAGTTGTAGTTAGACACAATACCTTTATTTTATTTATTTTCTTATGTGGTGCTGAGGGTCGTACCCAGGGCCTCGCACATGCTAGGTGAGCACTCTACCGCTAAGCCACAACCCCAGCCCTGTTTTCATTTCTTTTTAAAAAATAATTAAAAACCTCAGTGAAGGGAGACTCCACCTTCTACCCAAAGGGCTTGGCTGAGACCCCATGTCCCTCCTGGCATGGCTCTGGTGTTTTTGTATCAGTTGTTCGAAGTGGGGACAAGTCTTTATGTGTTCTGTGGGAAGGAGCTGTGGAATGTGAGTCATCTTTTAAAGAACTACAGTGATAGGGCTAGGGATAGAGCCCAGCTGATAGAACTCTCAGCTGGTAGAGTGCTTGCCTCCCAAGCACAGGATCCTGGGTTCAATGCCTAGCAACACACACACACACACACACACACACACACACACACAGAGAACTGCAGTGATGGTTTCCAGGCAACTGCTGCTTACCTCTAAGGCTCAGAGATCACAAAGGCCCCTTAGGTGCTTGTGGACCTGCAGCCTGTGGCCCAGCCTTGCCACCCCATGCTGCTGGCAGCACTGAGAGCTCTTGCCCTGGCCTCTCCTGTCACCTGTCAGGGAGGGCTCAGGGTCTCAGTTGCTTATGTTCCTGTGGGATGATGGGCCCAGCACTTAGGGATAGTCCTGCAGCACATACGCCTCTCATGGGTCTACCTTCATTAGTCTGGCTTTACCTTGCAATGTCTGAATTCTCTCTTTGACACACAGGGAAGGGGTTTAGTCGAAGCTGCATGGTATCCTATTGGACAGGTTTTCCTAAATTACCAACCAGTTCTCTGCTGATGACACAGACGTGGATGTATGGAGAGATGACCTCTCGTATGGTGGTGGTGGTGGTGAGGGGCATGCTTGGAAAGCATGGCAGATGCTGCCTTCAGCCTGCAGAGAGGTCATCTACCTCACTGGGGTGCATCTTCCTGGCATGCTCTTACCCTTGTGGTGATTGGTGCCTTCTCTCCACAGACCAAGCTGTATACCTTGCCTGCCAGCCATGCCATGCGTGTGTATGAGACGCTTGTCAGCCACATCCAGCTCCACTACAAGCATGGCTACTCCCTGCCCATTGCCAGTAGCATCCGGCTACAGGTACAGCCAGGCTGGTGTGGGTGATTGATTAACCAGAGGTCCAGAAAGCTGACTCAGTCTCAGCAAATATGGTGCCTGTGGGCTGGAGAGATGGTAGGTGGCCCCAAGAGGGGCCCTCTGCAGGCTCTTCTCATCTTGGCACCCACCTGTGGCCACAGCCTCCCCATGATTCTCTGTCCTTTCTTTGTAGTGCCTGTGTTTCTGTGGTTTATCACTCTGAATCAGGTGGTACCCTGGGAGGAGGGCAGAGAAAAGGAAGCACCCTAACTTCCTGGGTTGCATGTGGCCCTGATGCTCCTGGGGCTACAAGATCTGTCAGTGGCCTGCAATATATGGCATGGGCTGGACAGAGGGAGGTTCAGGAGAGGGCTGGGCTAGTCGAGCTGCTCTGACCTCGCTCTCTGGATGTCATACCAGGATGAACGGAGGTCACTGAGATGGAAGCCCTGACCCATCCAAGAGCATCTGCTGGAGAGGGTGGCCCCATGTTGTTTTATGGGGGAAGCAACAGGACCCTAAGCAGAATTTATGGCATTTGGGGATGCAGGTCACTACCCCAGGTGGCCCCATCTGCTGTGGGGATATCTGCTCCAGGGGCTCTAACAAGAGTTCAGGCTCAGGGTCCATGTGTTGCCCGGTCAGAGGGAGGCATGTCTGCCCTGGCACTGGACTTCTGGCTGAGGCAGAGGCGTGGTTCACTCCTTGGCAGGCCTTCGACTTCCTGCTGCTACTGCGGGCTGATTCGCTGCACCGCCTCGGGTTGCCCAGCAAGGATGGGATCGTGCGGTTCAGCCCCTACTGCCTCTGTGACTGCGCGTATGTGCCCATGTGCTGGAGGGTGTCAGGATCATTGGGTTGGAGGGGAGCTTGTGCTGTCTGTCAAGAATGGGTGTGTGTCTGAGGGACCATCCCAGAAGGTTGTAGCGGTGGGTTGGGTCGGGGGGACTGTCTGTTCTAACCTGTATGGCAGGGTATGACCTCAGTTGCTTGTCCCAATTGCTTGTGCAGGGAGCCAGAGTGGGGCTCTGAGAAGAAGGCCAGCGGCCCCCTTTCACCTCCCACTGGGCCATCTGGCACTGTCCCCTCTGGCCCTACCGTGCGGCTTGGCCACCTGCCCTACTCCCTGCTCTTCCGTGTCCTGCTGCAGTGTTTGAAGCAGGTGAGAGGGGCCCAGCTTCAAGCTCTGTTGGTTCAACTGAGCTGTTAGAGGAATTGCTCTGAGGGCTCCAGATTCTTGGAGTCAACACACTTACCCCTGCATTAGAGACCTTGGGAGCTTTGCATGTGTCCAGGTTTCGGATGTGTAGGCACAGCACTGTAACTGTAGACCTGCATGCTCCTCACAGGGAGGAGAGTGCAGTTGGGTCGGGGAGCATTTGCCTGGCAGGGTGAGGCCAGTCTTGAAAGGTGAGGAAGGTTCCAGTGGCATGAGTAAGCAGGGCTTGGAAGCAGGTAGGTGTGGTTCTGGGTAGCAGGTTGTGCTGGACCAAGATGCAGAGATGGGATGTCAAAAGGCTAGTAAGGGGATGGACAGTAGGGTATAGATTGGCAGGGGCTTGAGAGAGGGATGGACCTAGGGTGTAGGTGTTGGCAGTGAGATCCTATAAGAGACTTCCCAAGAGTTTTCAGCATTCTGCCTTGGACTTGGCCCTGGGTAGTGGCTGCTCCCTCAAGGAGGTTAGGCTAGAGGCTGCAGCTTATGTCCTCCTGTTGCCCTGGCATTGGGTTGATGCTGGTTGTGTGCCAGGGATCATGGCCTGTGGACTTGCTGCTTTCCCAGTCAGCTGTCATCGTAGTTTCTCTTCTGCCACATCTTCATTGTTAGGGAAGTTCAGCTGGTGCTCAGGGTGCGCACTCTTGAGGCCCTGGGTACAGTGCTGTAGGCAAGTGGTACCTGGGCCATGTTGGGCAGATGTGGGGAGAATAGAGCAGAGATGTGGAAGTCCTGAGGTTGGCTAAGGAGGGAGGAGCTGCTGGCTCCCTGCTGGGCTCTGCTTACCTGGTTTCTGGAGGGTCTCAGCCACTACAGAGCAGGCTGACAGCCACTGGGGTCTCAGGGGCAGAGGCCAAGGCTTGCCAAGTCCCTGTGTGCTGAGAGAGTGTACTGTCCCAGCTGCAAGTAGCCTCAAGCTCTGACCTTTCATCTTCTGTCTCCAGTGTCCATAAAGCCCTACCCTCTCCCTGACCCTGCCTCTCCCTCTAGGAGACTGACTGGAAGGTGTTGAAGCTAGTCCTCAGCAAGCTGCCTGAGTCGCTGCGCTACAAGGTCCTCATCTTCACCTCCCCATGCAGTGTCGACCAACTGTCATCTGCCCTCTGCTCCATGGTAATCCCACCCATCAGGCCCTGTGCTGACCCCTCCTACGTCATACACAGTGGACCTGGTATCGCGGGGTGGGGGCCACAGTCCAGTCTCCTTCACAGGACAGCAAGCCTCTGGCAGGAGTTCATGCCATCCACAGCCTGCCAGGCAGACCTTGGTCTCCTCAGGCCTGGGGCCCTTGTGTGCAGTGCACACTATGCCTGGGGCCTGTGGGACTGTGGGAGTGCAGGGGACCCGTTCTACTCCCAGTTCATGGGGTATTAGAGGTCCCTGGTTAAGGGCATGTTTCTGAGTATTTGTCCCTTCTCTCCTCTTCCCGTGACTTTTGGGTCAGCCTCTGCCTCTCTCATGTCACAAGCAGGTCCTTACCTGCTTCTCTGAAAAGGCAGACCCCTGCCAAGAAGGAAAGCAACTATTGGCCCAGGCTCTGCTGGGCTCCCCAGCACCCTCTGCCCCACCAGGAGATCTGGCCACTGGGCAGGGGGTTCATGGTAGGTTGTCTTGGTCATTAGCTCTCAGGTCCAAAGACCCTCGAGCGGCTCCGAGGCACCCCCGAAGGCTTCTCCAGAACCGACCTCCACTTGGCCGTGGTCCCGGTGCTGACAGCTCTGGTGTCTTATCACAGCTACTTAGACAAAGCCAAGCAGGTGAGGGATGGTGGGGGAGGAGCACGATGGTGTCTGGGACTTGAGATCCTGTCCTGAGCCAAAGAGACACACTGCCTCCTTAATGGACTGGCTGTTAGGCCAGAGCCAGGTGAGCTGGCTTTGTTTCCCACTTTGGCCATTTGTCCCTGTCTGCTGGCCAACCTGAAACTACAGGTGTCTGAATCCCTGGCGTTTCTGAACTCTCTGGGGGGGGTCTGGGCTTTAATGTGGCCCTTGGGTATGCTTGTCTGGCCTCCTCTCCCCAGTAGCCTCTCTCCCTTCCAGAAGCATTCCCTGGCCTGTCCCTGCTGTGACTTTGGGAAGGGTGACTAGGCCTGTTTTGAATAGTAGGAAGGGCCAGCTGGGGCCCAGAGCTTCAGCTCCCTCTGCACCTACAGTCAGTGCAGAAAGCACACACAGCGCTCTTCTGGCCTGTGCTGCTGCCATCACCCACTGTCTCAGGAAATGGAAGCACTGGAGATGTCAAGAGCCCACTCAAGGTCCTTGCACCTTCACCTCAGGCTCAGGCCTGCCTCCCCAGACCCCAGTTTTTTCCTGTGATGCTATTGGGAGCTCGCGCTGCATTCTCCTTTCCACAGGCTGAGCTTGGCAGACCTGTCCCAGGGTGTGCTCTGCCCCTCCTGTGTGGCTGGCCTGCCATTCTGGCATTACCCCAGAAGGTAGCTGGTAGCCTCACTGCGTCAAGCAGCACCTCCCCTTGGCAGCATGGCCAGCCTGTCAGGGGGACCAAAACCTAAGGGGCTTTGGGCATAGCATGTCCTGGTTTCAGGATGGGCTGGGGAGCCAGATCCTGCTGGACAGTGGAGTGGGGTCAGGAAGGACCTGATTGGAGCAGCCCACTTGTGCAGGCTGCCTGGGTCTGCTCGGCTGGTGGCTGGCTCTGCCACAGTCATTTGGGGACCATATTGAGTTTTGCCCCCAACCCCTTTGGAGCCTCCCAGAACTGGCCAAAGAGATGAGGCCTGGGAATGGACAGGATGGACAGCCCTCCATCCCTGTGGGCAGGGCCTGAGGCGTCTTGCTTCCCGTAGCGTGAGATGGTTTACTGCCTGGAGCAAGGCCTCATCTACCGCTGTGCCAGCCAGTGTGTGGTGGCCCTAGCCATCTGCAGCGTGGAGATGCCCGACATCATCATCAAGGCGCTGCCTGTCCTGGTGGTGAAGCTGACACACATCTCTGCCACGGCCAGCATGGCTGTGCCGCTCCTGGAGTTCCTGTCCAGTGAGTATGTGCGGCCCCAGCTGTGAACCCATGTGCTCAGTGCACATGTGGGCAAGCATGCAGGGTGGACCCTCGGTTTGGGTTGTGCCTACTGTAGTGCCTGGTGCTGACCCCTCCCAGTCCCTGTCCCCCTGTGCACAGGCTGGCCTGCCTTGGGAACCTGGCCATGGCACATCCTGCCAGCTGCCTAAGTGGCCTTGGAGAGGCTGTTTCTTTCCTCCCTTGACATCACTGGAAAAATCTCCCCAACAGGAGATTCCCTTGACAGCCTCTGTCTGTCAGGGTACATACCACAACTGGGTGTTGCCACATCACCCCACTTTGTCCACTCCACTGTTAGATGGTGACTCCCTGGAGTTCAGGGTGCCTTGTCTGCCCCTTCCTGCCACCTTGTATGTATCTGGCCAATAGCAGGCCTTAGATGTTGGGGAATCAGAACAGAGTGTAGGACCAAAGAGAAGACCTCTTGGACCACACAGGGGCTTTCTTGTGTATTCTTTTTATTTTACTTTGCTTCCCTGTGAAAACATAAAGACTGTTCTTAGCTTGTGGGTCATATGGGTGCAGACTATAAGCCAGGTTTGGCCTGAGGACTGTAGTTTGCTGGGTTGAAAAGGAGAGCCCAGGCCAGCATCAGGAAGATCATGTTCAGGTGGCCCTGGCCTTCCCTGTCTTGGACCAGAATGGCTATTCTGGCTTTTAGAGATAAAGCTCAAGACCCTAGTGACACTGCCAGTGGCTGTGGTCTACCTGCAGGCTGGCCTGGGCTCCCCTCACGGTGGTCCTTGCATCGCAGCTCTGGCCAGGCTGCCCCATCTCTACAGAAACTTTGCTGCAGAGCAGTACGCAAGTGTGTTTGCCATCTCCCTGCCGTACACTAACCCCTCCAAGTAAGTGCTAGCTCCCAGGCCCTCCCGCTCCTCACCGAGGCCTTGGCTCCTCTGCTTTCACCTGGCTGCTGCCCTCAGCCACCGCAGGGAGTACCAGGGCTGACCCTTTCTTCTTGCCTCAGGTTCAACCAGTACATCGTGTGCCTGGCCCATCATGTTATTGCCATGTGGTTCATTAGGTGTCGCCTGCCCTTCCGGAAGGATTTTGTCCCTTACATCACTAAGGTCAGCCCATGGAGTAGGGGCCTGTGTCTATTAGTGCCAGGATCCACTTCATCTGTGGAAGAGCAGGGACATTGGCAGGGGAGAAGGAGGAGGGGCTCAGTCTGCTGAGCCTGGCTCACTACCCAGCCAGATATGGACAGGACAGTGGAGCTGCCACCATCTTTTGGGTCTGCAGCTTGCCCCAGGCCTCCCATAGCACCACCTCACAGCTTAAGTCTGTCCTACTCCAGGGCCTGCGCTCTAACGTCCTCCTGTCTTTTGATGACACCCCCGAGAAGGACAGTTTCAGAGCACGGAGCACCAGTCTCAACGAGAGGCCCAAAAGGTTTGGGTGTGCTATGGGTGTGCCTGGTGTTGGTGTTGGACGGGGTGGGATCCCTGTGACCACTGCGGTGTATTTAGCTGGGGCTGGCCAGCTGCTTCTAGGCCAGTAAGTGGGTGTAGGAGCTGGGGTTTGAAGGTGTGCCACCATATAGGGTCTGCTGGGGCAAGATGCCCAGGATTTGAGAGATTAGGCAGGGCCTACAAGGACCATTAATGCCTTACACTCACCAGGCTGGCCTCCTATGGCCTTTGGCGTTTTAGATCCTGGGGGTTGGCATCTTGGCCTGCCTAGGTCACAAGTATGGTTGGATTTGCTGGGTTGGGGATTGGGGTGCTGGCTGTAGGTGTCCAGATTTGGGTCTCACTTCACCAGAGAAGCCCAGGGTCATGTCAGGGCAGCTGTGACTCAGCCTGGGCAGGGGAACCCTGTACACCCCCTGCTCAGCCCTGTGGCCTCTGGTTAACCCAGCCTGCAGCCAGGGCTGCCCTCTTCCTCCGGAGCTTGCTCACCTGGGGGCACGCTCCTCTCTACCATCATGACCGCTTATGCCAAGTCTGACAAAAAAGCTGTGCTAGGCCTCTATGTACTTGTCTGCACTTACTGAATGGCTGCCCCGCCTGCCTCCACTTCCTGCCCAGGCTTTCTTGGCTCTCCCTATGTGGGATACGGCACTTTCCAGTGCGACTTACACTTAGAAGCCACTTGCTCAGGCTGCTGGGGCTGGGGCAAGGGTGTGAGTTTGACTGTCAGTGGCCAGAGTCTCCTCTCTGGGCCTGGCCATTGTGGCCTTGGTGCCTCCTGGGTCCCAGAGCTGGGTGGGGACACCTGGTCAGCACAGCCTGGAACCTGCCGTGCGGGCGATCCACACGTTTAATTTGCACCAACGTCCTTTGTTTTGGTATCATTGTGAAACCTTGCTGCTCTCAGTCGCCTTACGAGTTGTATTTTTATGCGTTTTGTTTTCTGTCTCTTCCCTGCTAACTGTCCTTTGGCATGGTTCTTTTGTTCATCTCGCGGGATCTCTCCATCTTGACCCTGTGGCCTGGGACCTTTCCTCCTCACCCCTCCAATGGCTTGTTTTCCCCTTCCCGGGAGCTGGGCTCTCTGGGGCCTGGGGCTTCCTTCCTCACCTGGTAGTTTGAGGATAGCCAGAGCCCCCAAACAAGGCTCGAATAACTCCCCACCTGTGAAAGAACTCAAGGAGAGCCCTGCAGCCGAGGCCTTCCGGTGCCGCAGCGTCAGTGTGTCTGATCATGTGGTCCGCAGGTAGCGGGGCTGTGTCGGGAGGGGGGCACAGACCCGGAGCTTGGCCCGTGAGCACCCGGGTGGCGGTGCATGGGGCTGCTTGCATGACCTTGTTGCCTGGCCAGGGCTAGAGGAAAGCCTGACCCTGGCCCAAGGGATCCTGGTGGCCAGGGGTGGAAAGGTTGCATTCTGTCCCTGAGACCTGTACAGCATGGGCCGCTGCATGGCAACCTCAGAGGCCTGTCTGGACACCCTGGCCAGGGCAGCTGCTCTAGAAAGCTGGACAGCCAGTGGTAGCCTCCACAGGCTTGTCCCCAGAGGGCAAGGGCTTTTTCAAATTAAAGCAGGGCCTCTGCAGGTTCAATAGAGACATTCAGGTTTGAGTTCGGCTTTGTCACAGTCCGTAGAGTAGACTTTTCTTCTTGGACTTCCTTCTGGGAAAGGTCTACTTTCTGTGATAGCTGGAGGGGAACTGGGGACTTTGGTGGAGGGGTGGTGGGCAGCTTGGGAAGGGCAAGCCAGCCCCCAGGCGTAGCTTCAATTATTTCTGCTGGCCAGACCCAGGGGCAGGCACAAGCTTTCAGAGACCGGTTCCAGGCAGCTGCCTACCTGTGGTCACCCTGCTGGCTCAGGCTGCACTTAGCAGAGGGGATGCCTGTGTCCACCTAGAAGCCCCTCCTGGCCTCAATATCCCGTGCTCTGGGACCTAGCTTCTTATTAATGCCTGCTTTGGCTCCAGCCACAGACTAGCCTCTTCTGTTGGGTATTTGGCCAGGAGTTGGGGGATGGAGAGGCATTCTGTGAGGCTCCTGTCAGCTCTTTTTTAGCAAGTCTTTAATGTGGCTAAGGGCTGTGAAACTTGTGACAGCTAAACCTACATAAGCCCTTCCCCTGGTCCCTGGGGTATGTGGAGTGCTGCATTGGCCCTGTCTCTCACTGAGCCCAGCCCTCCTTGCCCTAGATGGAAGTAGTGGCTGTGTGGGCAGAATGCAATCCTGCTCTGATCCCCATGGTCTTTGACTCTGCATGATTAAGCTGTTCTGCTACAACCATGACTAACTCTCCTATGTGCTCGGGCAGAGGGGATGCCTGTCTCACCAATCTCTCAAATTTCTGCTCTGACCAGAGGGCCCAGGTCTTTCTTGCAAGGTGTTTCCCTCCTCCCTGGGATGATGTGGTCCACATGGTTTGCAAAGCTGCGGCTCAGTTGGCCGCTGCACCTGGTCCTGATGGGGTCTTTTGGAGCGAGGCCCTTTTGGCCTGTGCATGCATTGAGCTTTGCCCCTGGTGGTAGCTGTCTCGGCCGTTCCTGGCACTCTGACCCTGGCCATGACTTCTTCTAGCAGGATACAGACATCCCTCACCAGTGCCAGCCTGGGGTCAGCAGACGAGAACTCCATGGCCCAGGCTGATGACAACTTGAAAAATCTCCATCTGGAGCTCACAGAAACGTGCCTGGATATGATGGCCCGATACGTGTTCTCCAACTTCACGGCAGTACCTAAGAGGTGTGACCTGGGCTCCAGGGGTGGGAGGTACAGCCTCAAGCCACACCATGGTGACAAGTGCAGCTGTGCAGGCCATCAGGGCCACTCTGGCCTTCAGGAGTGGTTTGCCCTGAGGCATCTCTGAGAGCCCTGCTCCAGGCCAGCTGGAAGGCGACATTTTTTTGCTTTCAGGTCTCCCGTGGGAGAATTTCTCCTGGCAGGCGGCAGGACCAAAACCTGGCTGGTTGGGAACAAGCTTGTCACAGTGACGACCAGTGTGGGAGCTGGGACCCGCTCATTGCTGGGCCTGGACTCTGGGGATCTGCAGGCCAGCCCAGAGTCAAGGTGACTGCTCCTTCTCCCCCATGCCCTGCTAGCCTGGAGACCTGGGGGAGTCCTTGTTTACCCTGTACATGGACACTTCTGTCCCTAGCTCCAACCCTGGCCTGCATGTGAGACAGACAAAAGAGGCGCCTGCTAAGCTGGAGTCCCAGACTGGGCAGCAGGTTTCTCGCGGGGCCCGGGATCGGGTGCGCTCCATGTCAGGTGAGTTCCCATCTGCCTCCTTGGTTGCTGTTGTATGGGGAGGGCAGCACCCTCTGCATAGTCATGAAGTGAGGCCCTTGTGGCTGAAGGGCTTGCTTATGGTGCTAGTGTTTCGCATGGCCCTAGAGCAACTCTGGGCCTTGCCTGGCTCACCCCAAAGCTGTTTCTGCTGTACTTGAATGGGCCTTAGTCCAGGTATGTCTGGGACCCCTTCGGCTAACCTGGGCCCACTGAGGTTAGCAACCTTAGAGGGCCAGGCCTGGGGCTGAGTGCTACCACTGTAGCACCCTGTAGACATTGGCCTGGTGCTTCCAGTCTGACCAGACCCTGGGAGGAGCTTCTATCGCTGCACTAGTGGATTTGTACTGGGCAGGTAGTCACTAGCCCTCCCACCTGGTCCTCTGCAGGGGGACATGGCCTTCGAGTTGCTGCCCTGGATGCACCAGCTTCCCATATTCCAGGAGGCTGCACTTCTGCAGGACCACAGAATGTACCAGCTACAAAGCCGGAGAAGGCCTCTGTGGGTGCCCAGGTTCCAGCACCAGAGAAGACGAATCTGGCAGCCTATGTACCCCTGCTGACCCAGGGCTGGGCCGAGATCTTGGTCCGAAGGCCCACAGGTACTGAGAGGCCAGGTGGACTACTCTGATCAGGCCTACTCTGAGCTTGGGCCCCCCTTGGAAGGGGCCCCATCCCCACATAGTGGGATGGTTACCCTACTGCTGTGGCCACACAGAGCAGCAAGCACAGGGCATCTGGGCTAAGAGATTCTGAAAATGGGTCTCCAGAGGCAGTGTGTCCAAACAGGGCTGCTCTGGGTTGCACAGGCTGACATGGCAAAGCACCAAACAAGGCAGCCTGCACTGCAGAGGTTTGTTTTCTAGTCTGTAGGCTGGAAATTCAGGCCAGCGAGCTGGCTCCTTCTGAGGCCTCCGTCCTGGACTTACAGATGTTGCTTTCTCCCTGTGTCCTCACATGGTCATCTCTCTACACATCTGTATCTTAATATTTTTCTTTTTTGGTACTGGGGATTGAACCCAGGGATGCTTAACTATTGAGCCATATCCCTAGCCCTTTCTTATATTTTATGTAGAAACAGGGTCTTGTTGAGTTGGTTAGTGCCTCGCTGAGTTGCTGAGCCTGACTTTGAACTCATAATCCTCCTGCCTCAGCTTCTGGAGCATCTGGGATTACAGGTGTGCACCACCGTGCCTGGCTCTAATCTTATGAGGATACCAGTGAAGCTGGAATAGGACCCGCTCACATGATCTCACTCCTTACAGATGCTGTTTCCACATGCAGTCATCTTCTGAGGTCCTGTGGGTTAGGGTGTGACGTGGAATTCCGAAGGGATATAACTTTTCCCATAACAGGCATCTCAGCCAAAAGGGCTTAGCAGAGGCCTAGAGCCCGGGAGGTGGTAGAAGAGGACACACAGTGCTGACCTACAAGGCTGTAGCAGGCTCCAGTTGCCCTGCAGTGTCCCTGAGATTGACCTAGAGTAGCAGAGTGCTTGGTGTCCAGCAGGGAGGACATGACCACAGCCTAAGTGCAGGCATGTGCCGTTGGGGATGGCACACGAGGAAGCTGCCCAAGGGGATAGCCAGTGAAAAGTGCTGGTCTGAGACTTGAGGGATGCTGCTCTGCCTTACCCAGGGAACACCAGCTGGCTGATGAGCCTTGAGAACCCACTTAGTCCCTTCTCCTCGGACATCAACAACATGCCCCTGCAAGAGCTGTCCAATGCCCTCATGGCTGCTGAGCGCTTCAAGGAGCACCGTGACACGGCTCTGTACAAGTCACTGTCAGTGCCGGCAGCTGGCACGGCCAGGCCCCCTCCTCTCCCACGCTCTAATACAGGTGAGCTCTGGCAGGGCTACATGCAGGCTGTGAGCTGCCTGACTGGGGCACACGGTTCCCTCTGCTGAGGCCCCCCATACTGTTGTCCTCGCACATCTTCAGGGGATTGCAGGTGCTCTGGGCCCTGATGTTGGGAGCAGGCTCCCATCTGTTGAAGGGACCCTGTTTCTTAGAAACTGATTCCTGCTGTCTGCCGCTCAGGTGCTGCTGGGGATGGCAGTGTTGGGAATGGGTAGAGCTCAATGGAGCTTGGCTGGCACCCTGTATAGGAGGCCCGGGGACCAGGGCTCCAGGAGACACCACAGGCAAACACACATTTGCCTGATTGGGGTTGGGGTGCCTGAGCCTGCCAGCCTGTGTGCTCCAGGCCTATTGGCCCCATCCTATGCTGCACCCTCTGGCCTCCCTCATGTGGCCGCAGATAGTACTTAGAGGCTGAAGATATCTGCTGTCAGGAGAAGTTGGGGAGCGCTGCCCACCCAGAGGTCCCTGCAAGCTGCCTGGAGAGCCGGGAGCCCGAGTGTGCTGGCCCCGGCCGCCGCTGGCCCTCCCCTCTCTCCTCTCCAGGCTCGGGGTCTATGCCTGTCCTCTCTGCTCGGCCTGTGTGTAATCTCTGCTGCTGACGTGGCCGCTCACGTGGTTCCCTTGCAGTGGCCTCTTTCTCCTCCCTGTACCAGTCCAGCTGCCAAGGACAGCTGCACAGGAGCATTTCCTGGGCAGGTATTCGCGCATCCCTTTTAAGGAATGATGTTTGCTGCAGAGCGCCGTCTGCTGCAGAGGCGCTGTTCTCATCGTCCCTCATCTGGCCACCCCTCCATGACCCTGTCAGCCTCGCCGCCCTCGGGAAGCAGGGTCCCGACCGCATGAGGACACCTATGCAGATGCCTTGCTTTGCAGTGGGAGCCCCTGACTTGTGCCCTTTGTGCCGAGCCCTGCTCCACGCTGCACATGGCCTCCAGCAGGTGGGGTGGCCTGGTCTCTGGTGCCAGTGGGTGGCAGCTCTTGGGTACTGAGTTTGGCCTTAGGGCCCAGCTGAGCTGACCTTACCCTGATTCATGGTGGCCTGCATCTGCCTTCGTCACAGCTGGCCAGGGTCCCTGCAGACTGGCAGGAAGGGCAGTGTGCAGTGAGTGGGCTGCTGTGTGTGGGTGTCACAGGCTGCTTTGACCCTTGGCTGCTTCTCACCCACGGGCTGCCCTGATGCTGTGCAGAAAATGCTGTCTAGGGACCTTGGTCCCTCACTCCTAGCATACTTGCTGTGGGCCTGGCTGGGACTTGAAGGCAAGCCTCTGGCCTCACAGTGGGCTCAGTCTGTCGATGGCGCTGTCCCCCACATCAGCCTCTTCCTCAGGTCCCAAGTCCTGGAGAAGCTCAGCCTCTTTCCTGGATCTCTGGGGGCTGGTCTCAGGGACTGCACCCCTCCCAAGCTGAGACCATCTTGAATGGGGCTTCTTCCTTGTCCTGCCCTCACCTGCCCACCTTGCTGGAGGTTCAGAGGTGGCTTCTGGTGGACACCTGGGTGGGCAGAGCTGGTGCTCAGTGACCCCTGTGATCCCATAGGAGGCCCCAGTGCAAGGGTCCAGCGACCTCTCCCCAGCTTGCTCCATGGTGACAGCAGCAGGCAGAGCCCTGTCCCTTCTGGTAGGGAAGAGCCTGGTATTCTGAGGCCACATGAGTGCCAGGGCCTGACCCAGCCCCCAGCAGCCCCTTCTGTGTTCTCTCAGACTCTGCTGTGGTTCTGGAGGAGGGGAGTCCAGGTGAGACTCATGTACCAGGGGAGCCCCCTGAGTTGGAGGATTTGGAGGCAATGCTGAGTGCGGACAGGCGTTGCCGGCGCTCTGAGGCTTACAGCAGGGTGAGTGTGGCAGAAGATGCCAGGACAGAGCCCTGCACCAGGGAGGTGGGGGGAGCACCTGCAGGTGAGAGTCAGCCTGCACCAGACCTCCTGGCCCCACACTAGCTTGCCCTGTGAACCTGGCAGAATTTTATGTTTCTCATCTGAAAAAATAGCTAGCTATTCCACATTCCTCCTACTTGGGGCCATCTGAGTTCCCTCTGGCTGTCTGGGGTGGCCCCCATTTGCAGTGCCCTTGGTCCATGGGGTCCCAGATCCTTTGCTCAATATGGGCCCAGGGGGGTGTGGGGACCATAGATGCGGACAGAGGCCTCTGGAGAAACCTGACCAAGGTCCTCTTTGGGGTCTCACAGTCATCCTCAGCCTCCAGCCAGGAGGAGAAGCCCCACACTGAGGAGCTGGCTGCGGGGGGCATCCCAATTGAGGCAGCAGTCTCCTCTGAGGGTGGCCGGCCCTCCGTGGATCCCTCCTTCCAGCCATCACAGCCCCTGAGCAAGTCCAGCTCCTCGCCTGAGCTGCAAACACTGCAGGACATCCTT
Organism: Urocitellus parryii; assembly: GCF_045843805.1. Classification (NCBI taxonomy): domain Eukaryota; kingdom Metazoa; phylum Chordata; class Mammalia; order Rodentia; family Sciuridae; genus Urocitellus; species Urocitellus parryii. Next base: position 7,442,400 of record NC_135539.1, on the reverse strand, counting down.
GGGAACCCTGGGGACAAGGCTGATGCTGGCCGGCTGAGCCCTGAGGCCAAGGCCCGATCCCAGTCTGGGATCCTGGATGGGGAAAGTGTGGCCTGGGCAGCCCCAGGTGAAGAGGGCCGGGGCTCCGCCGTACCCGAGGGTCCTTTGCCATCTAGTTGCCCCCGTTCTCCCGGTGGCCTCCGGCCCCGAGGCTACACCATCTCCGATTCAGCTCCATCGCGCAGGGGCAAGAGGGTGGAGAGGGACACTTTGAAGAGCAGAGCTGCAGCCTCCAGTGCTGAGAAAGTACCTGGCATCAACCCCAGGTAGGCCTCCTCCCATCCGCAGCTCCCAGACAGTACCTGGGGACAGGGCAGCTGAGTCACCCCAGGCAGAGCAGGCCAAGGGCAGGTCCTGTTGTCTTCCCTTGGCCAGTGAGGTGCTGGCCCTCTGCTCTCCCAGGGGTGGCCCTGAGCCCCAGCTCCACCCTCACCACCAACCCCTCCCCAGCTTCGTGTTCCTGCAGCTCTACCACTCGCCATTCTTTGGTGATGAGTCCAACAAGCCCATCCTTTTGCCCAATGAGGTAGGCACACCCTCCTCCCCAGGGAGGCCCCTGCTCTGGGCAGTGGTGGTCAGAGCCCAGCTGGTAGCAGGGACAACCCACCCAGGTAGGGCACTTCTATGGGGTGGGCAGGGCCGTGGGGTGGCCTCTGGCCAGGGCTCAGACAGGCTCTGTGTGGCTGCAGTCCTTCGAGCGGTCAGTGCAACTCCTTGACCAGATCCCTTCGTATGACACACACAAGATTGCTGTGCTGTATGTGGGCGAAGGCCAGGTGAGGCTATTGGGCTGGCAGGCCCTCTTGGGCTGGGTGGGCTGTGGGCTTCCTCCTGGGGCAGTGGGGGAATCTGCGCCCTCTGCCCCCTCCTCTGGGTACTCCCTTGTCCTCTGATGGTGTTTGTGGAGCCCTGTGCCAGGCACTCAGCTGTGAGGCTCATGTTTAGGCATGTGGTAGGTGAGTCGTGAGGACTGTGGGGAGAGGTTCAAGAGCAGAAGGTGCAAAGGCCTCTGGGGCGGTCTGGCCCCAAATGAGCACGGGAAGGTGGCCAGAGCTGGGGTGCCGCCCGTCTGGTAGCCTTGGTGGAGTGGGTGGGGTGCGGGGCTAGGCTTCTGGTGGGGATGGAACCCAGGGCTCCTGCATGTTAGGCAAGCAATGTAGAGACCACTGAACTACAGCCTCAGCACTCTGGGTGTATTTTGAAGAGAGCACTAACCTAAAATTTGCTGACCTGCTAAATATGGGATGGGAGAGGCAGGAATCCAGGGTGGTACCATGCCATCTGGCTGGGTAGCTGCCTGCATGGAGTGTGGACAGCAGCAGAGCTCGGGACCCTTGACAGCTGGGCTGGGTGCCACCCTGCTCCTCTGGCTCTCCCCACAGAGCAACAGCGAGCTGGCCATCCTCTCCAATGAGCACGGCTCGTACAGGTACACAGAGTTCCTGACAGGGCTTGGTAGGCTCATCGAGCTCAAGGACTGCCAGCCCGACAAGGTGTACCTGGGTGGCCTGGACGTGTGTGGCGAGGATGGCCAGTTCACCTACTGTTGGCACGATGACATCATGCAAGGTGGGCCACACCTCCTGTGCATGAGTCATTCCTGGGGGCTGGGTGGTGTGGCACAAGGGCTGGCGTACAGGCAGTGGCTGAGCTGCTGCCCTCAGGGGGGAGCTGTGTGCCAGCAGGGGCATGAGTTTGTGGCTCCAGTAGGCCCTCAGCTGCCAGAGAATCCAGGGACTGCCTGGTGGGAGGCACGGGGAGCTCCATTGAGACCCTCTGACCCCGGCCCTACACCCTGCATTGTACTGCCCTGCCTGGGGCTGTGCCTACCACCCAGCCCAGCCTCACTTGCCCACAGCTGTCTTCCATATTGCTACGCTGATGCCCACCAAGGACGTGGACAAGCACCGCTGTGACAAGAAGCGACACCTGGGCAATGACTTTGTCTCCATCATCTATAATGACTCTGGGGAGGACTTCAAGCTGGGCACCATCAAGGTGAGTGGGGTCCTTGTGTGTTGGGTGCCCAGGCAACACCTGAGCTCTGTCACCTACATCTTGCCTCTTGGACAGGTCAGAGGCCAAGGTGGCAGCACAGCTGGGATGGGGTGCCCAGGCCCACCTGAGGGGTCATGGCTGGGAATAGGTTGCGTGACGGTGTGGAGGCCAGGCCTGCCTGCTTTGTCTTCATGGCAGACCATGGGGCCATGTTGGTGGGCAGTGTGTGGGGGTACTGGAGCTGTGTGCCTGTGGACCTAGGTGCTGCAGCATGTCCTGAGGTCCGGGTCAGGTCTGGAGTGGGCTGGGTATGGCTGTCCCCAGGCTGGTAAGGAGCAAGTTCAAGCACAAAGGCAGGTGGCAGAGTCTTGCCATCAAGGTCATGAGCCTCTATCACCAACAAGCCTGGTACTGAGGTCAGTGAGGCATAGACATGCTGATGACGTATCTGGGCAGGGCCAGTTCAACTTTGTCCACGTGATCATCACACCCCTGGACTACGAGTGCAACCTGCTGTCACTGCAGTGCAGGAAAGGTGAGGCTCGGGGATAGGTGGGGAGGCACAGGGGCCGAGCCCGGTGTGAGCACCTATCTCCCCAGACATGGAGGGCCTTGTGGACACGAGCGTAGCCAAGATTGTGTCTGACCGCAACTTGCCCTTTGTGGCTCGCCAGATGGCCCTGCACGCAAACGTGAGTGAAGGCAGATCCTGGGGTGGGATGGCAGGCACGTGCCCTGGATGGGGACTGACCACCCTGCCTCCCGGCCCCAGATGGCCTCACAGGTGCACCACAGTCGCTCCAACCCCACCGACATCTACCCCTCCAAGTGGATCGCCCGGCTCCGCCACATCAAGCGGCTCCGCCACCGGGTAGGACAGATGAGGTTCCCTCAGAGATGTGCTGACAAGGGTTGGGCAAATTGTGTGCCATCCCTCCTAGGCTTGCTGCCGAGGCCCTCTTTCCCCCTCAGATCCGTGAGGAAGCCCACTACTCGAACCCCAGCCTGCCTCTGCTACAGATGCAGTCCACAGCCCACCCCAGAGCCCAGGCTCAGGCCCCAGCTGAGGCCACAGCCACCTGTGAGGCAGGCCAGCGGAAGCGCCTCATCTCCTCAGTGGACGACTTCACCGAGTTTGTGTGAGGCCGAGCATGTGCCCAGGGCTTGCTGTGGCCACCTCCTCCCTGTCCCTCCACAGGATGATAGACAGTGTTCTGTATATATATGAAAATAAATTGGCCATGTGTCCCCGGCGCTCAGACTCGGGTGCAGGTAGCAGTCAGACAGCTCCTTTATTTGACTTTGTCCGTTTTGTGGGGTTGGGGGCAGGATTGAGGCTATACCTGCAGCTGTGGCCCCAGAAGTGAGCATGCTCAGATCCTGGGTCTCTTGGGGACAGCCCCTCCCACATCAGTGGAGCCCTGGTGCTCACACCCAGGCCTCCACCTCACACACTCACACTGTCACACGCTCACCAACCCAGTCCTGGGAGCCAGCCCCAGGAGGGTCCTTTCCCCTGCCTGCCTGTCGCCCTCACTCCTGCCCTTGTCCTGCCCTTGTCTAGACCGGACACCGGCAGGCCTGGGTGCTACCTTGTCACCACCAGGCCCTAGGCAGGGGAGTGAAACAAAGGGTGTGATGGTCCGGGGCAACTGTGCCCCAGACTCTGACCCAGCCACAGGGCCTAGCTTCAACCACCAGGTCCATCAGCCCTAGTGAAAAATAGTGACATAGAAAAACACACACATTTTAACCCTGTATAAATTACTAATGGTAGACACATGACGGGGGGCGGGGCACTGGAGGTGAGTGCGCTGCGGGGGTGGGAAGGAGAGGTAATAACTTAGGGGCGGACCACAGGAGGTGCAGCTCAACTCTCCTGAAAGCCTGGATCCTTAGCGAGGGGATATGGCTGCCCAGGGGTGGGCCGGGCACAGCCCGCTGTACCTGAGGACTGGGGGAAATAAGTTAGCGACTCAGAGCCAGGTTCTCGCTGGTCCAATGCTGCTGTTCCTGCAGGGAGCTGGGGAGGGGCCCTGGGTCCTGGCTGGTCACAGCCTCTTTAAAGTGCTGAAGCCCAGAGACAGGCAGACCCACCCGCCTGCTCCCTGGGAAACCTGCGTGTAGCTGTTCTGCCCAACCCGAAACCCTGAGGGTGGCAGAAGATAATACTGAGCGGTGTCCACCCTGGCTCCAAGGGGCCAGAGCAAAGCCACAGGCCCTGCCCCAAAGAAGGGGCATGGCCCAGATTTCCTGGGGCTAAGGACTGCTAGGGTGGACCTTGTTTTTAGCCCACAGGCATGGCCTGCTGCGTCCTGTGGCCAGGTCCATACCCCGACCTGGCTGGGCAGGGTGTCTGGGCAGGAGTGGCCTGGCGCTGGGGGATGGTGAGGTGGGAGTCCTGCTGCTCCTGTGGCCTCGCAGGCTCTGTAGCTGCTGCTCCAGCTGGTAGACGTCCTCCGTGGCCTGGTTGAGGCGGTCGAACTGGGTCAGCAGGGCCTCAAACACAGCAAGGAGGCGGGAGGGCTCTGGCTCAGGCTCCCCCCGTGGCCCCGAGTGGCCCAGGCCCACACTCAGCCCGTCCTGCTGGCTGGAGGCAGTGGAGGGGTGTGAGGCACTGGAGCCAGCGCTGGGTGGGAGTGCGCCTGGGGAGGACTTGGAGCCCCGGGACGAGCGGGAGGGCAGTGGTTCCATTCCTTCAAAGCGGACCTTGTGGCGGAACTGGGGGCGGCACAGGGGCTCGGTCAGTCCGGCTGCACCCTGGGCTCGCAGGGCCCAGGGTGCGTCCCTCTCCCCCCCACTGGGCCGTACCCACCTCTTTGACCTTACTGAAGCCCATCCAGAGGCGCAGCCTGCGCAGAAACAGCTCCACCATCTCGTAGTCCTGAGGCTCCCAGGCTGGGCGGTATAGCTCTCCCCGCAGGGCATGATAGCGCCAGTGCAGGAGGACCGCACCCAGCCTCAGGGCGCCCCACAGCCGCAGACCCCAGAGCCCCACACACAGCAACGGGGACAGGGTCCAAGAATCAGCGGGACACAGGTTGGGGCCCCGGGACCCTGGGCACAGCACTAGGAGTGTCCGGGCCGCGTTCAGGAGGGAGTCCATGCAGGAGACCAGCTGTGGGGAAGCAACACCAGTGAGGGAGTGAGGGGGTGGCCAGGCCAAGGCCCTCCCCGAGGGTCCCTAGCACAGTCACTTACCAGAACAGCCAGCTGGGCATAGGCCACGCCGAGCACAACCAGTCCTAAGGTGGCTCCCGCAAGCTCCGGCAGGGCCCGGCAGAGCGTCTTGCCAAAAACTGACCACTGTCGAACGAACCGTAGCTGCTGCGCGGCCTGCAGGTGGGGGGCGTCAGCCTGCGGTGCTGGGTCTGTGCCCAGCCCCGTGCCTGCCTGTCCCGTCCTCACCTTGACCAAGAGCAGGAAGAGCAGTGAGGCAGCCAGACCTCTGGCAACGGCACTCAGCTGTGCGACTTGGTCGAAGCTTGTGAAGTGGCGCGGACGACCGCTCACAAAGCGGGCCCACTGGCGGTCAGCGGCACCTAGCTGGGCCAGGCGCACCAGCGCCGTGGACGCGGTCAGCGCCACCAGCAGCCACCGTGCCCAGGCTCCAGGCTGCACTAGGCGAAGGTAGCCCTGTCTGTGCCAGGTGCGCACCTCCGCTACTGAGAAGTACATTGCGAACAGCAGCAGGCACACCTGTGGGTGGCCGCAGGCGAGGTCAGGGGCCTGCGGGGAGGAGCCTGCAGGGGAGGGGCCGGCTGGGAGGGGAGGGGCGGGCCGGGACTGAGGAGACCCCACCCCTCAGGTGGAGGGGCCAGGCCCAGCCCTGCCAGCAAACTGCCTACCGAGGTGAGCAGAGGCAGCGACAGTCCGGAACTGAGGCGCCGCAGTGCAAATGGGCGGATGCTGAGGGCCGCCAGGGCGCGGCCAGCGGTGGGGAACTCGAGGCGCAGCGTGACAGCGGCATGCAGCCCTACAGCTGGGCTGTAGCGCGTGAGCTCCACGAACACTGCACGGCTCCTACACAGAGGGCACCGTTGATGGGATACGTCATGCAGAGAGAGCCTGATAAGGGCAGGGGGCGCGACGCAGGATGGTGGGGGTGGTCATTGCATTTGGCCAGTGAGGAGGCCTCCCAGGAAGACTAGTGACAAAGCCACGGAGAGCTGGCTGGGAGGGAGGCTCAGAGGCCTGCAGGGGAAGCAGCTGAAGGGACAGGCGGTGCCCACCTGCTGTCCAGCCAGTTGTGCAGCTGCAGGAAGCCCAGCCTCGCACGGCTCTCCTCAAGATTCAGGCCCAGCTCCTGCACGTAGCCACCGCTGTCGTACACGGCACAGTATCCCCAGTACCAGGCACTGTGGGGAGGACCAGTATTGGAGCCATCCCAGCCTGCAGGCACCTGGGAGCCAGCAGCTGGCGAGGGGTTCCTCTAAAGGCCCCCTCCCACCTGCAAGGGCCCCAGGGCCCTGGCTCTGCTCACCCCAGCATGTCAGGAGCAGAGTAGGTCCAGGACTCAGAGTCGTTGTGGGCTCCACTCTGCCAGCCAATGCCATGGTCACTGGTGCTGAAGCCTCCTGCGGCTGAGCACACGGGCACTCCTGAGCCCAGAGGGTCTGGGCAGAGTGCTAGAATGCAGAGGAGCCCAGGTCGCGGTCACACCCCAAACAGGCAAGGTCACTGCTCTACCAGCTGGGTTAAGCTCCTATGCTGCCTGACCTCCCAGAACCTTCCCAGAAACCCAGGAGGTAGATATTGTCCTCTCTTGTTTTACAGAAAGGAAGCTGAGTCAGGATGAGGGTGAACATCACACAGCTAAGCTAGGCAGCTGAAACATGGCAGCCACAGCTGTATGGATGGAGCAAGGGTAAGTGTGGACGGCTCCACCTGCCTCACCTTCTTGCAGCCGCACTTGCCGCAACCGCGGGGGCCCCAGCTCGGGGCTGGACTGGTTCCCGTGGACGTAGGGCAGCAGCACATGGGACATCCATGGCCAGAACTCATCAGACCTGCCATCAGTGGAAGACAGAGTCACACACTCCAGCCAGTAGCTTCCCTGTTCCACTTGGCCAGAGTCCCAGAAAGCTCTATAGCTGCAGCAAGAGAGGAAAAGGCTAGAGCATGGTGCCTTGTCTGTCCTAGGGCTGTGCTGTGCGTAGCAGTCTCCCTGGTCTCTGCCCACTGGACACTGGTCACACCTCTTTCATTGCTCACAACCAACATGTACCTAGATATTTCCAAATGTCCTCAAGGGGCTGGGCTGATCTAAGCAGGATCAAAGTTGGTCTTGGTGGGCATCAGTGTCACCTTGGCCCAACAGACAAGTGTGTGTCCTGGGGTGTCCCTACCGAGTGATGGCCAAGAAAGCCCGGCTATCCAGCTCCTGCTTGATGGCACTCTGCAGTCGGTAGGCATGGCCGTGGCACGAGACGTCTCCATAATTGGCCAGCAGCGTCACCAGCAGGAAAACCATGTACACCAAGAGGCTCTGGGGACAGGGATAGTGTCGCTGTGAGTGGATCCCAGGCCACAGCATCAGGGCAGGGGTTTGGGATTGCTGGTTAGCAAACCATTCCTGGCCAGGGTATCTGGCATTAAGGAGCAGCACAAATGCCCCACCAGGGCCTCTCCTGGAGGCAGACACACAAGCAACTCAAGAACAAGGCTACTGCGCCCAGGGCCCTATAAAGCCAAGTGGGAGCCAGGCATGGTGGCCCACACCTGGAATGCCAGCTCTTGGGAAGCTAAGGCAGGAGGATCTCAAATTCGAGGCCAGCCTCAGGAACTTAGCGAGACCCTAAGCAACTTAGTGAAACTCTGTTTCAAAATAAAGTGCTCGGACATGGCTCAGTGGCTAAGTGCCCCTGGGTTCAATCCCTGGTTCCCCCCATGACCCACCAAAAAAAAAAAAAAAAAAAAAAAAAAAAAAAAAAAAACGTGAATGGGAGCAGGGATTTGGGATGTCCAGCAGCATGGAGAGGGGCTGGTCGGTTTAAGGGGTGAGGAGTCAGGGCAGGAGCTGCAGCACTTCAAATGCCCACCAGAGGGCATTCTGTGGTCAAGAAAGGGGGACATGCATGTGCTGGCCAGGAACTAGGAGTAGGGGGATGGAGAGCGGGTGCTGCTGCTGAGGCCTGAGCTCACCCTCAGCATGCCATGCAGCCTCTTGACCTTGCGGGCTTCCTCCTTAGCCAGGAAGAGTGCAAAGCCATGGGGGGGGCGCACCCGGGGCACTCGCTCGCTCACGGGGGTCACAGCTGGACTCTCCACCAAGGTGTCGTCTTCATCTGGGTGCAGCCGCTTGGCCACCAGTGAGAAGTACAGGGCTTCCAACAGGACCTGAGGTGCGGGTGGCATCAGCCAGCCAGCAAGAGACCAGTGGCCCCACCCCATCCAACCCACTCACCTTAAGTGGCTCCACTCCCTGTCAACCCACTCACCTTAAGTGGCTCCCAGCCGAGGAAGGAGGCCAGGAAGCTGGAGCTGCTCGAGAGGAGCCACATAACGCTCACGTTTGGGGGGAAGCTGGCACCGACCCACCCTGAGACCCCCACAGCCACAGCCACCAAGAGCAGGCTGAGCCCGTGGGCCAGGGAGGCACACCATGTGGGTAGCAGGTGCTTCCGCAGACTCTCCGCTAGTCCTGAGGACAGAGATAGCTGTGTGACTGCACGCCCAGAGGGAGGGTGTGGAAGGAGTATCTGACCTATGAGCGCACCTGTCCTGGAGAGCCCTGCCAACGGGGGCTGTTGCCCAGTCAGGCCCGGGCTGGGTGGCTGCTTCTCTCCCAGTGTCAGTACTTCCGTCTTCTCCCCTGGAGCACTGGGCCTGAGGCACAGGGCAAGAACCATGGACTCTGCACACCTCCCAGGCAGGGGCACTGCCATGGCCCACACTCATTTGCTGGGCAGTTCCCAAGCCTCTCCTAAGTCAGGTGGGTGTGCTGCTGGGAGCTCAGAGACACCATGGCCACTTTCCCCTTGCTTCCTGCTTACATACCCACTGCCCAGCACATCCTAGGGAAGACTCATCCCTCCGAGACGGGAAGCAGGGCTAGTTGGTCTGGGCTCCCACTGCCCCAACCAGACCCATCTCAGGATGACCTCTCCCTCAGGAACGAGCACTCACAGGCCAGTGAGCAGGTCTGACTCTACATGGGCATCTTGGGTAGGAGCCAGGCTGCCGGCCCCTTCAGCCAGGACCCGGCGGATCAGGTCTTCGTCTAAAGGAAGCAGGACACATCAGGCAGGGTTGGAAACCCAGGGTTCAGGCCTTCCCTCCTTCCCACCCTGGCTCACCTGAGGCTGAGAAGTATTTGGAAGGTGAGGAGGGGCTGACCAGAGAGAGGCCATCCTCCTCTGGGCCCAGCCCATGGCCCAGTTGGCCCCGAGCCAGGCGCTGCAGGGTGCTGCCCATGATGGATGGGTCGCTGAGCAGGTCTGGCCAACTGAGTGTGCCTTCGCTGGACGGCCAGCACACTAGGCTGTGGGGTGACACGGATCAGCAAGGGTTCAGGCGGGGGACACACCTCTGCATCTACTTGAACCAAGCCCAGTCACACACAAAGCTACGCAGGCACTGAGCACAGGGGCATAGGTAACCTGAGCAGACCTGTGGGGACAACATGACAACGCCAGAGACCACACATGCTAGACGAGGGCACACAGACAGGCACAGCTGGCCTAGGCCAAGGCTCACGGTTCCTCTAGGCAGCCCTACCTTTTAGAATCATCCAAAAACAAGTCGCCCTTCATTTGCCCAGCCAAGGCCTGTTGACAAGTACACAGACGCCTTAGAGTACAGGCAGACTGAGGCAGCAGGACCCCAGCTCAGGCAGGGCCTCCACCTGCCACAACCCCTGCAGTGCCACGACCCCTGCAGGAGTCTCACCTCAGCACGGAGGCCTGCAAAGGTGAGAAAAGAGCTGTCCAGCACAGAGGAGTCCAGGCAGCTGTCCACATCCAGAGCCTGAGGTCCTGTGGGGGTGGGGCTCAGGCCCCCAGCCACCTGCAAGGAGACCGCAGGTGGTCAGCAAGAATCAGCTCTGGCCCCTGCTCAGGGGAGCAAGATAAGCAATCTCCCAAGCAGACAAGATGGTCCAGACCAGTATTGTGCAAGAATATTCTAGAATGATAGGCATGTTCCCGACCTACACCGTCACGGCAGACTCCAACTACATGTCACTCTTAAGCCCTTGAAATATGACTAGTACAACTAAAGAAATGAATCTTTGGGGTTGGGCAGGTAGCTCAGTGGTAGAGTGATTGCCTCACATATGCAAGGCCCTGGGTTCGATATTTAACACCACACTAAAAAAAAAAAAAAAAGCTTTGATTTTGCTTATAGCACTGTCCTCAAGCCCTGGGGCAAACGCCTTGGCCACAGTGCCCCTCGTTGGTGCTGCAGGCTCCATGTGCACAGCACTGCTGAGGAGCAGGGGTGTGCCTCTGTAAAGGACGGTGCAGTACTTTCCTTTCCTTGTGATCTCCTTGTCTGGCTGTGGTGCTAAGACAGTGCTGGCCTCATGGAAAAGTCAGGAAGTGTCCCTTCCTCTTGTTAGAAGAGTTTGAAAAGCACTGGTATGACTATTTAATCTTTAACTGTGCAGGAGAATTCACCCATGAAGCCATCTGGCCTGGCTTTTCTTTGTGGATGCCACTTTGGCCTCCTCACTCATGTGATGCTCCACCTACTTCTCGGGGCTGCTCTGGCAGTGCCTCCAGTTCTAAGGTAGGTCCCCTGCTCTTCTCTGCCTGGGGCAGGCAGGACTCATGGTGTTCTGCGTCTATCCTATCAATTTCCATGAGGTGCATGACAACATCCCCTTTCATTCATGATGTGGCAATGTGAGTCTTCTCTGTCTTCTTCTTTTTGGTCAGTGTAGCTAAAATTTCGTCTATTTTGTTGACTTTTACAAAGAATTGGCTTTTGGTTCTCTGATTTTTTTCCCCTTTGGTCACTGCATTGGGCAGCATAGTTCTCAGCCCAACAAAAGGGCTCACGCTCTACCCTGGAGCTCTGAGCCCTGGCCCCAGCCCACCTTGCTCCGGGTCATCCGGAAGAGGAACAGAATGGCCAGGTAGACAGGGTAGACGACAACACTGGACACCAAGCCAATAGCAACTGTGTCAGCACTGGGTGGGATCAGACTGGACATAGGCCCCACACTGTGGCAGGAGAGAAAACCCAGGCTGGGTTAGGATGGGCTGTGGGCCCAAGGCACTGGGCGAGGGAAACCATCCTGACCCACAGGCACCCACCTGTAGGTGGCGTCTCCCACGACCCCATACCACACAGCATTAGCACCCAGGAAAAGGCAGAAGAGGAGGACACAGCAGGTGGCCCTCTGGACACGAGTGAAGCGGCTCCGAGGTGGCCGGTCCCACATGGAAAGCCAGATGTGCTTGTCAAAGAAACCCCGCTGCAGCTCGGCTACAAGCAGGCGCTGGAACCGCCACAGGGCCGCCTCACCTGGGAGGAGACACAGCAGGCTGCAGAAGGCCCCCAGCCCCAGCCCCGCCCGAGGCAGCAGCATCTTCACCTGCGGCTGGCAGCCTCACCTGCAGCCAGCACCTCCTTCTCCACCAGGCCCCCGTTGGACTCCGTCTCCACAGACAGCCAGTCGTTGACCAGGAAGAAGGTGCTGCGGCCATTCTGCAGGTCCCTGACAATGATGTGCTGCAGGAACCAGGCGGGGCTGAGCCCTGTGGAAGGGACGGGATGAGGTGAAGGCTGCGGAGTGCTAGTGGGGACAGGGCACGGCAGCACCGCCCCAGACCTTTGTTGTCGTGCCACACTCTGATTTTCCACACGTCGCCCAGGCTGTGCGGGGTGGCAATCTGGAAGATGTCCAGGCTGTTGCGGTGGAAGGCTCTGTCCCCGTCCAGGTGCCGGTGGCCACTCCGGCTATCTGCCCCATACAACATGATGCCCACATGGGCTGTGGTACCTGGGGATGGGAAAGGTGAGCTGGGTCTGCTGCCCACTGCATACGGAACCAGGCAAGTTATCCAGTCACAAGCACGGGAGCCCCTGTTCTGCAGTTGTGCTGTTTTTCAGTGGCACGGGGATTAAACCCAAGGCCTTGCACATACTAGGCGAGGGCTGTACCACTGAGTCACATCCCAGCCCTTTCTTGTATTTTATTTAGAGACAGTGTGTCATTGAGTTGCTCAGGGCCTCACTAAGTTGCTGAGACTGCCTTTGAACTCTCGATCCTCCTGCCTCAGCTTCCCGAACCACTGGAATTACAGGCGCGTGCCACTGCACCTGGCTAACTCATGTGAGTTTTGAAAAATGGATAATCAAAGAGAGAATTAGACAACACTGGTGAGAACACAGCTAAAAAATGAAAAATGGCAGGCCATGGGTGTCTATCTGGGTGGTAGGGGGTATGCCCAGCATGCATGAGGTCCTGGGTTCAATCCTTAGCACCCAGAAGAAAAAAAAAAAAAGAAAGAAAGAAAAATGGTAACACTGAAATTCAAATCAAAGGACAACGGAGCTGCTGCAGGGGTGGCCGGAAGGAGGCTGTGCTGCCCTATCTGACACTTGACAGGTGACCAGTGCCAGACCGACTCCCCCAGGTCAGGGAGGTGGTCAGAGGAGGTGGCTGTCCCAGCAGGTCAGGGACTGAGGAAATCTCCCAAGGAATGCAGGGAGACACTGCAAAGTACCAAATACCAGGAGAAGGGAAATGCTGGAAGTCGGCAGGCCTCAAGTGTGACACTCGCCAGGCACAGAAGGGCTCACTCCCGAGGCACACAAGGCAGAAGGCTTGCACGAGGCAACAAGCACTGGAGCTTGGGCCAAGTTGTGTGTTAAGAACACACGCATTTCCCTGTGTGTCCTGACACATGTGGAGCTCACACTGGTGAACCTACTGGGTGTGTTTTGAAAGAAATTTCAAAGGTCACAGAACAACCTTCATTGGTGGCTGAGCTCATGTTCGCCGTCTGCCTGAGCCCACGCTTGCAGCCCCACACTACAGAGCAAGGACCACCCACAACTGTCCTACGAAGGACGACCAGGGTCTGTGAGGTCACCTCAAGCCTCCCTGAGCCAGCCCACTGCGCAGCACTTGGGAGCCTGAACACCTGCAGGACACCCATCACCATGATCATTGCAGAAGCTGCCAGAGCCTGGGATGGCAGCTGGGGCCCAGAGCGGGCAAGTCCCAGATTCCCATCCACTGTCGTCCCCCCTCACCTGCGCCTCGGCCCCAGCCGGTCTTGACCAGGATTTCATACTTGAAGTGGCCTCCCCTCCCACAAAAAGGGATGATGCGGGCCCGGCCAACATCCAGCTGGTCCAGCTTGCGCAGGATCACAGCCATGACCACGTAGGTCAGCAAGCACACAGTGCAGGTCAGCAGAACAATGGAGTTCACGCCACTGGCTGGCTCCTGGGAAGACAGAGCCACCAGCCCAGGGGGTCATTCACAGGCCTCCCCAAGGATAGAGCTGGAGTCCACTCAGCCCTCTCACCCTGAAGAGACCAAGGAATGGGCCACTCACAGGAAAAGTGAACTGGACACGACTGGGGGGCACAGAGAGGCTGGCGCCAAAGGCAGTCAGGTGGCGGGTGAGGCAGACAGCCTGGTGGGGCGAGGTCTCCTCCAGGGGCATGAGCCCCTCGGTCCTCCACATCATCTCCTCCTCGCTGAAGTACTGGCACAGGGAGGTGTACAGGCCCACGGACACCTCCAGCGCTGACCAGTGGAAGTGGTTGGTTAGGTTCAGGTAGTAACTCCCGCCTGGGTCTCGGGTCCTGCTAAGGACAGGGCAGGTATCACAGCCAGACTCCACTGGGTTCCAGGATCCAGGCTTGGAATGTTCTTGCCTCAGATGCTGGGCCTGGCCAGCCACCCAGCCTTCTGCTGCCACTGATTCTTGGAGAGCCCATGTGCCCTTGGCCAATACAGACCAAACCATGTCTGTCCTGCCCCAGCCCACTCCAGGCCCCATTCCCTCCAGCCCAATAGAAGGTGCTCACCCCGGGGCGATGAAGAAGGTGTAGGGCCTGTGGTCAGCACCCCGGAGCACCTCCAGGCTGACCCTCCTCCTGGCTGAGCAGTTGTGTTCATTGGGTTGAGGCGCCGAGTGTAGGTAGACTGCCAGGTAGGGCTCGGGCTCCTCAGACAAGTGGCGCTCTGGGGGTGGTGTGCATGGCACTGGATGCCCATACAGGAAGCCTGCCCACCCTGGGACACCCTCTGAGGCCTACTGCCACAGGGCCTGAGAGTCCATCTGAGCATAGGGCTGCAGAAGCCTCCACACTGGAGCAGCCTGTGCTCCTCCATTGCCCCAAATGCCCTTCAAGCAGGCCCCACATAGCAGGAGGTAGACCTGAACTGCAGCCACAAGCTTGAGAGTGTCTCTTCCCCAGGGACAAGGCTAGGAGGAAGGGAAGCTGGGCCACATGCTGCCCATGATACTCACCGCTGAGTACCACATAGGTGACCTGCAGGTGCAGCCCCGCCTCAGGGCTGCTGCTGTCTAGGGTAACCACAACACTGACTGAGGTTTGGGGCTGGACGATGGCAGAGCCTGCAGGGGCACGGGGACTCTGGTCCGAGTTGTTAGGCACCTTCACTGTGATGGCGCGTTCGGTGGCCAGCCGTTCGATGGGGATTTGGGCACCAGCCTGTGTCTGGAAGGCCATGGAGGCCACCTTGGTGGAGACAGTGTAGTTGCTGATGTAGCCAAACGGGAAGGGATTGGAGTCTACAAGGAAGATGAGCTGCACCACGTCACTGAGGTTGGACAGGGCCCCGCTGAAGGCCTCCGGGATGGAGAAATGGCAGCCAGGGCCCGAGGTGTTGCCGTAACACAGCAGGCTCAGTGGATCTGAGCGCTTGCCCTGGGCCACAATCTCCTCACCCACCAGGGTCAGTGGCTCCTCGTTGAGCACTCGGGAACGCATGAGGATGCGCATGAGAGCCGAGGAGAGGTTGTAGGCCTTGGACGCCACCATCAGTGAGGGCGGCTCAGCCCCCAGCTCTGAGGGCTGGAGGCCCTGTGCCTCCGAGCTGGCCAGGTGGATGAGGTCACCTGCAGATGGGCACAGGAGGTTGGGAACCCCAGCGCAGACTGCTGAAGGCCGGGGGAGGGGGAGGCCCTTGCCCACACCTGTGATGTTGAGGATGCTGTCTGCGATGGTGGTGGGGGTCACAGTGCCCTCGGTGGTCTCTGCCTGCAGGATGCGCATCATCCCCTCCAACTTGTGCAGTGTTGTCTTCAGACAGGAGCGGCACACGAGCTCTCTGCTGGACACCTGCGTGGAGGCCAGGCAGAGTCCAGGCCCACTCCGCCCACACTCAACAGGCTGCCCACTCACATGTGCCAGCGTGCAGGCAGCCTGCCTTCAGGTGCCCTGGACTCAAGCTGCAGTACCTGCCCAGGCCTGAAGCGCCAAGACCCTCCCTGCTGCGTGTGATTCTATGGACCCTCCCACCCCCGGGGAACATCCAGGCTCCTCCTGGGACCCACGTAATGTGGCCCTACCAGCCACCCAGAGTGTCTTTTCACACAACTAAAAGCAAGGCAGATGCTGAGGCTCTGGTCCAGCCACCCAGGCCACAGAGCAACAGGGCAGCCTCCATCCAGAAAGCGCTCTGCTGACCTATACTCTTGAGGACTTGGCCCTACTCTCCAGCCTCTGGAGCCATCCCCTCCCCACCCTGGCAAATGTCCCCTGCCCTGCTCACGAGTCTAGACTTGGGGCAATGAACATCTATGGGTAGGCACCACATCAGATGGGCTAAGTAAGTGGGGTGTGACCACAGGCCCAGGAGGAAGGCACAAAGGAGAAACTTTGTGCCAGCCCCTCCCTATATGTGGACTATTCTTTCTTTCTGGGCCACCCTACAGGACCATCAAGGGAACACTGTGCACTTATGCTGGACAGCAGCAGCAGAGAACTGGCACAGGCCAGGAAAGGAGCTCCTAGGCTGGAGATCCAGTATGCACAGCTGATGCTACCACAGGGCCTGGGTGTTTGGAGGGCACGCTGCTCCTGGCTACCCTACCATGCACTGGGCCAGCGCAGCAGTGATCTGCTGGATGTCATCCACAGTGTTAACGCGAAGGGACACCAGGGTCTCTGTGATGTTCTTGCGCACCTGGGCTCGCAGCTGCCGTTCATGGTGGGGTTCGGCTGCCATGTCTGGGGCCTGCTCATACTGGAATGGGTGGGGAGCACAGGGGCTATCAGTGGGCAGGTGCCCAGTCACACACGGCTCTGCACTGGCTGCTGTGAGTCAGAGACTCAAAACCCAGAGTTGTCTCCTCAAGGGCAGAACAGGGCATGTGCAGGACACCCTGCAGGCTCGGCTGGACCTGACAATGGGGAAGGCCTGGCATGTACTGGCTGCTGAGAGTAGACACTATCGTTTCGAGGACTTTAGCGGGCTGGAGATAGAGCTCAGTGGTAGAGGATTGCCTAAAGTGCACAGGCCATGAGTTCAACTCCCAGTACTACACACCCACACACACACCCTCTCTCTCAAGGAGACCAAGGATTTAGCTAGTTGAGGGTCCAAAGATGAGACCTTTGTGAGGATGTCACGAGTTCTGGCCCCATAAAGCAGGTGCTGGGGGATCCCTGTTGGCCCACCCCACTGACCTCATTGAGCACAGTGATGAGGGCCAGCGAGTACTCAATGACGTGCTGGGGGTCAGCTTGCCTCAGTAGCCCAGGTAGCACAATGGCGGTCAGGCTGTGCAGCCATGGGGTGAGGCCCCCAGAGCTGCTATTGGGCTCTGGAAGGACAATGGCCAGAGACCTACAGGGCAGAGGTGCGCCATGAGCCAGTGACATTCACCACATTTCCCCCACTCCCCTGCCACCCCACCCCCTGGATCCAGCTCACCTGTTGAGGGCAACCACTGCTGCACCCAGCTGATCCTGCACTACCACAGCCAAGTCGACTTCAAAGTGAGGCCGGAAGCCAGGGGGCAACACAGCGGCATAGGCTGAGAGGCTGCCCTTATAGACGCAGAACTCCTCGCAGTGGCCCTGGCGACAGCGCCGCAGTAGCAGGGCGTACACCAGTGGGGCACTCGCATCCTCCGCATCGCGCCAGCCTGCAGGGTGCACAGCGTCAGCAAGGTCTCCTGCCGGCCCGCGGCCCGCCCCCAGGCCCGCACTCACCAGCGCACTCGAAGTGCACCTTGGTGGTGAGCGCGCGCACGGCCTCCAGTGGGAAGAGTCGGCAGGAGCCCCCAAGCGGCGGGCGGTTGGGCGAGAGGTGGATGGAGGCACAGCCTTCTTCTTCGCCCGAGCTGCCCAGCACGCTGAGCGTGAAGATGTAGCCCTCACCGTCGCGCAGCACGCCCCGCCGAACTACCAGTCGCATGCCAGAGCTGCCCGTGGACGTGGTCGTCTCGTCCAGCACCAGCGTCTTGTTGCTGAAGGTGCGTGCGGCCCAGCGCTGCAGGACGCAGCGAAGAAGTCCGGGTGAGAACAGGGCCAGAGCCGCCGACAGCCCCGCCCACCGCCCTGCCTCCGCTGCTCACCCCTCGCTTGGAGCCGCTGCTACAGTTGTCGCAGCGGCCCTCCAGGTATACGTAGGAGCTGCGGCTCACTTCGTACACCGCCTGCGCCTTGCAGGACACGCACTCCAGAGACACAATGGGCACCCGGCCGCTCCGGATGGATACCTGGGGCGGGCGGGGCATTCACGGAATATGTCTCAGGTCCAAACTAAGGAAAGCGCAGAGATGGGGGCTTTCCATTTCCCAGTCCTGGAAGGGGTTAGTCCACTAAGGAGCAAGAAGCCAGTGGGGCTTGCCTGCAGCCCAGGGGCTTGCTAAGACTGGCAGGTGACACAACTAGAGTAAACAAACCAAGGCGTTGAGCAGTCTACCCAATGCTGTGCTCCTACTTCCCTGGGCAGGGCCTGGGTAAGACAACCCAGCCAGCCTACCTGCCTGGTATGCCCTCTTCTGGAGAGAACTTTTCTGGGTAGGAGTGTCTCCTGGGCAGGCCAATTGAGAAGGCCTGGTGGTGGGGAGACATCTCCCCAGGATGCCCCAGCACACCCCACTGGCAGGACCTGCCCCACAGAGTGGCCACCACCTGCACTGTGGTCCTAACTTTCCTGGCCAGGGCAGAAGGCTACAAAGGCAAGAACTGGCCCCTTGCATCCAGAAGCAAAGACATGTACACCCTGGGTACAGTGACTGCCTCTGCAGCAGGAGGCAGACCAGTTTCTCACTGTCTGCTTTTTGCACCAGCTGGCACAGAGCCATTGTCTACAGCACACCAGAGCTTGCATGGCCCTTAAGATCTCACGGGGAGCTGCACCCTGGTTTGGAAGAAGGACATGTAACAAAGGGGGATATTTACTATCAAGTCCTTGAAAGAAAGGGGAGTAGAGCTGGACACTGTTAGGACACTGTCTAGGCTCGGTCCACTGGGACAGGGGCATCACCCACCGTCTGGCTTGCAGCCTCCTCCTTCCGGCCCGCCTTCCACACTGTGAGACTGAAGGTGTACTGCACACCGGCCACCAGGCGCTCCCGAGGGATGGTTACTATGCTGCTCCCACGGGGCCCAAGGTTCAGCAGACACCCACTGGCCTCACTCTGCAGCCCACAAATGAGGGAGACAGTGAAGTATGAGACCCCCATCCAGCCTCAATGCAGATAGGGCTTGGGGGCTTTCCTGGCCAGTCCAGGGCAGGGAACTATGAGGGCAAGAGCTGGTCCCCTCCTTGGTCCCATGCAGGAACCAAGGCCCAGTCCAAGACCATGTGGAGTGCTGGGCATTCCCCGGACATAGCACAAGTCTGAGGGGCAGAGAGGATGTACCGCCGTGTGGCTGACCTGAGTTGAGGCCACACAGGCCCAGAGGAAGTTTAGTGGTGTCTGGTCACCATCCTCCAGATTGGGATCGTAGGACTTGCTCCCATCCAGCACGAGGTCCTGCGTGTCTGACCATACACGGTAGGAGCCACCTTCAATGATGGGCACCAGGCGTTCAGCAGCCACAGTCACATTGGCCTGAATGCTGCGTGCCAACGGCGTGTCCCCAAATGACACCACAAACACGAAGCAATAGTGGCCCACAGGAAGTGCCAGCCGTGGCACCACCAGCTGGGGCCGGCTCATGTCCACACCAGGCAGGGCCACTTGTGCTACACGCCCCAGCCGCTGGCAGCTGGTGGTGCGGTATACCTCCCAGCGGTACTCAGTCTGGTAGGTGACACAGTCCCGTAGGTCAACGTGGGCCTCCAGGTAGTTCCGTTGGGAGCGCCGCATTAGCACCTGCAGGGGCAGGGCCACATCCACCTCGGGCTCCCTGCAGGCCAGAACCTGGACAGTCACCGTGGCCTGTGCCACAAAGAAGCTCACCAGGTTGGAAGCATTCACCTGTACTCGGTAGTCCCCAGGCTGCAGGTAGGAGTGGTCAGCCCAGGGCTCCTCTGTGTCCTGCACTGGAGCCCCATCCCCAAAGTCCCAGTGGTAGGCCACTCGCCGGGGGCTCGGGCTTGTGGCAGCCTCAAATCGGGCTGAGCGGCTGGCAAAGCAGCGGCCACTCCTCAGCTCCACGTGCTGGATGACATCCTGCACCTCCACAGAGAGCGTCATGTTCACGCCGCCCAGCTCATTGAAAGCACGCACCTGGATCTCCAGCAGCCCTGCTGCAACAGGGGTATAGGTGACATCACGGCCTGACAGAATGACCAGCGAGTCACCCTGAACCTTCTGCAAGGAGAAGTACCAGGCGTAGGCAACTCGGGAGCCCCGCTGCACTCGGGCTGTGAAGTTCTTCTCAGTGCCCGTGGCCATGCCTGGCTCGCAGCAGTTGGGCACCTGCAGCCCACCAACAGCCTCCAGCACCAAGATGCGCACCTGTGCCTGGGCCCGGCTCACGTGGTTCTCAGCCTGCACACTCACCACGTGGTCTCCAGCCTGGGAGAAACGGTGGGAAAAACGGGGCCTGGGGAGAATCTCAGGGGTGGCCCCACTAACCTGCAAGTGGAAGGTGACATCTGAACCAGCAGACAACAGGACCTGAAAGTGGACCAGCTGCCCAGGTGGCACCACCTTGCTACTGGCCCACAGAGCCAGGCCCACAACAGGCTCCTGCACTGTGAGGCTGTGCTCAGCCACAGCCCAGCTGACCGCATTGGAGGCATTCAGCCGGATGGAGAAGGCACCAGCATCTGGGAAGCTCACGGCAACATGCGGGCTATGCTCACTGCCACCCGGCACAGTCCAGCACCAGCTTACGTTGGTGCCTGTGGCTAGCTGCCCCCAGAAGGACACAGTGGAGCCGACTGCCACAAAGCTGCCCAGTTCACCAGCCCTGATGCTGAGGCCACTCACAGGCATCTGCACAATCACCTCAATGGTGGCATTGGCCAAGCCCAGCTGGTTCCCAGCTGTGACCCTGACCGGGTGCAGGCCGGCTATGGGAAAGGCAAGGATGACAGACGGCTCCAAGGTCTCCCAGCTCAGCTCTTCCTCTAGAGTCCATGTGTAAATGACGTTGCTGCCACCAGTCAGCCTGGCACTGAGGGTGACGCTCGTGTTGACAGCAGCTGGGTTGGGGGAGGCGGCCACAGCCAGCCACCCCACAGGCTCCATAAAGTCCACAGTGCGGTTGGCCCAGGCGCTGCCCAGCATGTTGGTAGCCCGCAGCTGGATGTGGTAGGTGCTGGCTTCGAGTGCAATGAGTGAGAAGCTCTTACCACTGCCCGTCAGGGCTGGGCTGCCATCCCGCTGGGCGACCCAGCTGTAGGAGATGTTGGTGCCATCCCTGACCATGGCATGGAGCTGCAGCGTGTGGTTGGTGGGGAAGCAGCAGCTGCCCCCTCCACCTGCTATCTGCAGCCCCTCAATGAGCTGCAGGACATAGATGAAGATGCTGTCTTGGGCAGTGCCCACCTCATTCTCAGCTGTGACAATGATGTTGAAGGTGCCCACCGAGCGGAAGGTGTAGGAGATGGTGGGGCCCCCGGGGATGGGCGTGCAGCGGTCACAGAGCACCCAGGAATAGCACACGTCGCTGCCCGACTCCAGCAAGGTGCTGAAGCTCACGCTGCCGTTCAGAGGCACAACTGTGCGGCTGGCATTGACACTGAGCCCCCGCACGCGCCGTTTTACTGTGACATTGAGCTGGGCCTCGCTGCGGCTCACCTCATTCCAGCTGGCCACCCTGATGGTGAAGTGACCTGTGTTGTTATAGATATGGGTGACCTCAGGGCCCTCGAGCTGCCTGCCGTCCCCCAGCTCCCACAGGAAGGTGGCAGGGCGCCCGTGGCCCATGGTGGAGAACAGGTAGGGCTGCTGCAGCTCTAACACACGGGAGCCGTTCACTTTGATGCCAGTGACCACTACAGGCTCCTGTACCTCCACGAGAGCTGAGTCATTGGCAGCAGAGACATTATTGTACACAGTGACCGTCACCAAGTAGGAGCCCACATCTCTGTAGGTGAATGTCATCTCAGGGCCCCCAATACGGACCTGGGCATTGTCTTCAATGCCAAAGTCCCAGGTGTAACGGTAGGGGAATGGGGGCCAAGCAGAGGCTACCAGCTGGGCTTCGTCCCCAAGCTGCACAAACTGCCTCTCAGGCTGCAGGGTGACATTGTCCACCTCAGGCTCCACACAGACACTGGTGAAGTAATGTGCCTTGTTCACGTGGCTCGACAAGATCAGCACCAGGGGAAATGTGCCACTACGCGTGAAGTTGTGTGTCACCGTCGGGCGCCCCTGGATGGTCACATTAGAGGAGCCATCTCCAAAGGTCCAGTCAAAGAGATAGTGAGCAGGGTCCCCGGTAACATGGGCTGTCAGCTGGGCCTCGGGCTGTGTGGGGAGGCAGGCCATGGGCTCTATGCGTAGCACCTCTAAGACAAAGACCTGCACAGGCCGGCTTTGGCTCAAGTGACCCACAGGGCTGGCTGCTGCCACTGTCACCGTCATGTTCTGTGCCTGCAGATACACATGCTGCACCGTGGCCTCAGGGCCTGTCAACACTGTGCCATCCCCCATGTCAAATGTCCACGTGATGTTGTCACCCATCTCCACAGCGGCGCTGACGACCACAGGGGCGCCTTGCTCTACAGCCGGGCTCAGGTGCACACTCAGGCCGCGCAGCTCCTGGAAGACGTGGACCTCTGCCTGCGCCACCACCCTGCTCACCGTGTTGTTAGCCTCCAGGCAGATGTGGTAGGTGCCTGTTGCCACGTAAGTGTGGCTGACCACTGGCTGGCTCTGCATCAGGACAGGGGAGCCGTCCCCAAAGTCCCACACATACAGGACACCACCAGGGGAGGGCAGAGGGTGCGGGTAGAAGGTACCAGGCTGGCCGGCCACCAGGGTGCTGCTGCTCATGCCAATGGCCGTGGTGGGCAGCGCGTCACGCACGCTCACAGGTACCACCTGCGTTAGGTTCTCAAAGGTGTTGGACACGAGCACTGTCAGGTTGTACTCCCCTGTAGGACAGACCTGAGTGGGACCTCCTGCTCACAGGACTTCCCCACCTAGTCCTGGTACCACACGCACAACCCTCCTCAAGATGTAAACTGCTGTGCCCTTGGGCCAGCTGGAGGGGCCCCACAACAGGTTGCACGTGGGACCCAGCTCCATGAGGCAGCAATGAGGGTAGGAAGAAAAGGGCACCTCCAGGCAAAACTGCAGAGATGAGCAGGAGCACAAGGAAGGGAGGGCGTGCAGCCTGCGCCACATGCCACTGGGGGCACTGCTGCATGGGGCTCTTGATCCCAAGAGAAGACTGAGAGCAGGGAACAAGAGGGTCCCATTTCTGGCAAATTCAAATCAGGGCTGCCTCAGGGACCACCCACCCCTCCTTCACCCCAGTGAGGTCCCCAAGCCATCAACCCAGGCAGGATCAGGGTGGGGTGATGGGGATGGTCCCTGGGAGTGTCATCCCTGAGAGGGTCTGCCCGAGGCCAAGGTCAGTGGGGCAGCGGCCCCACCCTTACCTGGGATGGCATAGGAGTGCGTGGCACCATGTTCCACAAGCACCTGGGCCACTGTAGGGTCTGGAACCTGGAAGGACTCATCGTATGGAGGCTTGAACTGACCAAGAATCTGCTCCCCATCCCCAAAGGTCCACCTGTCAGGGGAGTAAGCTGACAGTAAGTGGGCCAGAGAGGCAGGTGGGCAGGGCCAGCCACTTGCACAGTGTGGGTACACACTTCCCCCACAGTGGTTCCTTCCTGGCACCTTCATTCAAGGTACCCCAGCACTCTGCTTCATAAGTCTCTCACCCCTCCCAGGCAACCCTCACAGGTCCTATGTACCAGCATCCCAAAAGGAGGAGGAAGGCTCAAGACAGCAACCCTACTCAGGGTGCCCAGGCAAAACTAGGTCCTGGGTAAGAACCCGGCCCCAGCGCTCCCAGGCACTGACCCCAGGGCTGTGGCCTCCACCAGGCCCAGAGGCACTCACAGGAAGGCCACCTCCACAGCGGAGTCCACCAGCACACTCGCCACCAGCACCAGGGTGGTGTTGGGGGGCAGCACAGTCGGCACTGCAGACACCCGCAGGCCCCGCATCCTGTTCATGCGCTCCACTGTGACATTGTAGTTCACGGTGACATTGCTGACGTGGTTGGAGGCTGTTAGCTATGGAGACAGGCATCAGTGGGTGGCAATACACACAGACCCACAGGCGAAAGGCCCTCAGCCCTGACTCAGCGACCCCCCCCACACTCACCCACAGCCATGGCAGAGTCCTCACAGGGTGGCAGGACAGAGCAGAACAGAAGGCAAAGGTGAGCACCCAGACACCCTATGACTTGAGTCCCCCTCCACCCACCCCCACCTACTGAGAGCTTGAAGATGGCGGCGCTCTGGTAGATGACGTTGAAGACAACGTTGTGGAAAGTCAGGGACTGCTTATCATCAATGGTCCACCGGAAGACCACATCTGAGCCAGCCTCCACCACAGGGCTGTATCGCTGTGGGAGGAACATGGTGTCACCAAAAGCTGTGACCCCTGCCCTACCCTGGGACTGACTCACTCTCAGCACCCATTTGTGTTCCCCAGAAGGACCTGCTGGAGACCAACATGCTGAACCACCACGGTCCCTGATGGACACTGAGTGGCTTCCGACCGGGGACGGGGCCTTCCTCTATGTGCACCCTTGTCTGGGTGGGGGATGTCATAGGCCACACTCACCACTAGGACGCCCTGCAACACACGGGCCTCGGGGCTGGGCATGGCTCGGAGGCCACGGATGGGCTCCTCCGCTGTCACTCTCAGGCTGAGGTTGGCCCGGCTGGCACCGTTCTGAGCCATAAGCTCCAGCACGTGCTCCCCAGCACTGAGCCCAGGCAGCACCAGCACTGAAAACAGGGTGTCATTGGTCTCTCGGGTACAGCCAGGCTCAAGGGTATCAGCCACATCAGGGCAGGCATCCTCAAAGGGTGCACTGACGCTGCCCCCAGGCCAGCGAGCTACAGCTGTGGCATTGGCACCAGAGTCCAGCTGAAGCACCAAGACTGAGCCATTGGCTGGCACATAGAGGTGGCCATCATGGGGGGCAGGGTGGATGACCCGCAGCCCAGTCACAGGAGAGATCACGTCAAAGCTGCAGGACAAGTTGTGCCTAGAGACACTGTTGCCCACTGTGGCCCAGACCTCATAGTGCCCAGGATGTTGTAACCCAGGGTTTGGCCTCAGGCCCAGCAGTGGGGTGAGCCGCTCTGTGGCTGAGAACAGTTGCAGAACACAGGCAGGACCAGCTCGAGCACCCTCCAGCTGAGTAGGCAGGTGGGCCAGCCAGTCAGAGGCATTGGTGGAAAGATACAGGGTCTCGAGGCCAGGGCGTCTGGGCACCGGGGGACAGTGTAGGAAGGCACCTGGGCCAGCATCATGCTGTAAACCAATGAGGTCACCAGGGAGCACAGGCACATCCTGGTCGCAGAGAGTGACCTAGGGGAGAAAGCAGGGCTGTGTGAGAGCCCACAGGGAACACTGGGCCAGGGCGTCAGGCAGGGCTCCCAACAGGGCACCTTAGCACTGTCAACTATGCTTCCAGGAGTCCTGTACCCCAGGATCTCATAGCAAGGACAAACAGGGTAGCAGAGACAAAGGGGACTTGCATGGAAATGCAGCAGGGGTGGGCTGCCCCATAGAAAGACCCTCCTCAGAGGACTTGAAGGATGGGAAGAAGCTGGTCACCATGAGCAGGTAGGAGTCCTCCTCAGAAGACACAGCAAGGGCAAAGACCCTCATGGGGGGACACAGGCAGGTGCAGAGGAATCCATACTCAAGTGTGATGGGCAGCTGAGGGGAAGGCAGCTTAGGCAGCTGGTCAAAGGCAGAGAGACCCGAACAGGGACACATACCGAGTACTGTGTGGGGGGACCTGGAGGCACGGAGAAGAACAACTCCCTCCATAGTGTGTAGGTAGCCTTTGGAAGCCTGGAACCTGACAGGGATCCATTAGCACAGGCCCAATCATGGCAGGAGGCATCCAGAGGCATGCAGACATTGGCTTTAGGGCACCAATGTCCCTCCAGCATATACTGGGGGACCAGATCAGTCCTGTTGTCAGGCTCACTGCTATTTTCCAGGGGCCCTGCAAGTAGATGAGAGGCGTTGGAGGGCATCCCACCCACCTACCTGACCTGGCCAGCCAGTGTCCCCTACCACTACCACTGGCCCACTGCCACAAAGCCACTTGCCACTGACCTGGGTCAGACCTCAACCCAGAGAGCCCCTCCCCCAACCTGCCCTTAGACACATGCAGAAGTCTCCAGCCCTGCTCTCTGTCCACCCAAGGGCTGGGGCCAGCAAACCTGAGCGCTCAGAGAGGGCCTGAGCTCCCCAGCCCCACCACCATCATTAAGTCCCACCTGCTGCTCCTGAGGGCCGGTACACCTGCAGCCGCAGCTGGGCAGGCCTCTGGAGCTCCTGGGTCTCAAACTCAGCTCCAGTGAGGAAGGCTTCACGGCTCAGGCTCAGGCCAGGGAACACCATGACCTGCAGGGCAGGGGGCACCTCAGTGCCAATGACTGACCCTGGGGTCTGGACTCCATGAACCCAGAACCACCAGGGCAAAGAGAAGGAAGCTATTGGATGGTCCTATCATCCTCCCTCAGAGGAAGCCATTAAATGGTCCTGCACAGAC
The DNA here is from genome assembly GCF_045843805.1 of Urocitellus parryii. NCBI lineage: Eukaryota > Metazoa > Chordata > Mammalia > Rodentia > Sciuridae > Urocitellus > Urocitellus parryii. The sequence continues at coordinate 7,416,246 of NC_135539.1, read as the reverse complement.
CTCATTTTATGCCACGGGGAAGAAAAATAAGATCAAAACCATCTGTGAGCAGCAGGGTCCCTAGCATGGTCTTAAAAATCCGTCACCCTTGAGCTGGGGCTGTGGCTCAGTAGTAGAGCGCTCACCCAGCACATGTGAGGCACTGGGTTCAATCCTCAGCACCACATAAAAAATAAATAAAGGTACTGTGTCCAACTACAACTAAAAAATAAAATATTTTAAAAATTCTGATTAAAAAAAAATCATTCACCTAGCAGGGCAAGGTGGCCACGTCTGAAATCCCAGCTACTGGGGAAACTGAGGCAGGAAGATCAAAAGTTGGTGAGACCTTGTCTCTTAAATAAGAAAAGCTCAGTAGTAGAAGTACTTCCTGGGTTCAATCCCAAGTACTGCAAATAAGTGAACAAAACAATATAATGTAAAAACATTCACCCAGAGCAGGGCCAGCAGGTGCTCAGAGTTCTCCCAGACCAAGGAATCAGGCGCCTTTCATCTCTGCACCCCACAGATCTCCAACTGTCTATGCTGGGCACAAACCACTTTAGGAAGGCCCTCACAAAGCCAACTTGTGGGTTTTTTTTAGAGACGCAAAACAGGCTCAGGCAATACCCCCGAGATGCAGAGGGGTTCTAGAATGCAGAAAGGCTGACCTACCTCCACAGGCTGCTGGGGGGCTAAGAGGACTTCCTGCTGTGCCAGCAGACTCAGGGGTCCCTGCAGGCCCCCACCAGGCACTCCCATGAGGAAGTTCTCAGCATCCCACACGGGGCCTGGGAATGGCAAATATGCAATGAGGTGCTGGTGCCAGGCCAAGGGGACAGCTGGAGGGACATCCAGGGTGGGGCCACCTGGGTCTGAGCCACCCAACAGCTCCTCCCCCATTCCCTCCGTGTTTGCCTCAGCCCAGGCACAGCAGCAGGTGCTCAGTACACCAGCACACACCCAGCACAAACTCAGCACCCAGGAGCAACCATGGGAGGGCAGCCCCAGTCATGCCCCAGCATCCTGCGCACCTCCAGGCCGCAGCTCACAGACGTAGCTGTGTGGAGCTGAGCACAGGTCAGTGTTGCACTGTCCTGCGGGTCCCAGGCGCACACAGTGCTCGGCAGTGGCTGGGTGCGGCTCCCCAGGCAGCCAGTTCTGGCAGCTCTCAAGGCTAAAGGCTTCACCCTGAGAGGCCGGGCCAGTCTCTGTCCCCTCCACAGCCGAGAAGCCAATCCACACATCCAGGCTCCTGTAGGCAGATGGCAGAGAAGGCGGGCACTAAGAGGGCGCCCCATTCTCCCACTGGGGCATGCTCCTCACAGTGCTAGCAGGGTCCTATCACCATCTCATTTCTCACACGTGAAACTGAGGCTCCAGATGTGACCAGGCAAGCAAGGCCTAGGCCCACAGCAGCAGAGCATCTACCCAGTGTCCATGTCCATGGGGCCAGTGGGCACAAGTGAGGGCCCCTCACAGAGCTCCCCCTCAGACCTGACTGAGGCCATGAGCTACCCCACACCTTGCTCTGCAGGGAAGACCCACATACAGCATTTGGGGACAAAGACAATCTCACATCAGACCCAAAGTGAGCTGCCACCTGAGGGATCAGCCAAGGCAGGGAGCCCCTCCTGAAGGCAGGTCTGTAGACGCACATCCAGACTTGGGCAGAGGGAAGCCAGTGCAGTAGGATACACTCACACACGCCTAGACACACACGAGCATCAGAGGGCACACTAACTGGGAGTTGTGCTACAGCTCCAGCACCAAGAGCTGATGCTGACGCCCATTAGCCAGATGACCTTGGGGAAAGGCTGTGACCACTGTGGGCCCGATATTCCCTTCTGAACTCTGAGACATGCAGAGTATAGCCACTGACATAACAGGAGCCCTCCCACTGTCCAGCAGGTGGATCCCTCGGAGAGGTGGGGTCTGGCCTCACCCCCACTCCAGCCATGGCAGACGTGAGCTGCAGAACAAAGGCCTGGCCCACTGTGACTGGGAGGTACACGTCCCCACAAGACTGAGGAGGGCACAGGAGCCCAGCATGCTCTCCCTGGGGGCAGCACATGATGGCCCTGACCCTTCCCAGGAGAGGAGCAAGCAGAGAGGCATGAGAAGCAGAAAGCATAGTCTCTATGGTAGCCCCAAAACCAGCCCTCTTGGGAGGATTCAGTGTCCTGCCCTGCAGGGCTGGAGAGACTGGGGTCCTGGTCCCGGGTCCCACAGTGTTTATGAAATCCACTCCCTTACCACTATCCATCTCTGGAGGGCAAGACAGGGCCCTTCCTGCCACCCCCACCTCTTTCTTCTGAACTGCTTCAGGCCTGGGCTCTGCCTATACCCAGGCACTCCAAATTCCCTGCCCACACTGCATTATGGCCTTCCTGGGGATGGGTACAGGCACCTGGTAACCTGGGAGACCAGGAAGTGCTGAATGGCAGGACTGTCCACCATAGCCAGGGCGGCCCCAGCCCAGGCCCGGCACTGCTCCTGCGCCTGCAGCCAGGGCATCTTCTCTGCCACCAGGCGGTAGCAGTGCCCATTGCCAGGGAAGACCTCTGTGTCCGAGGGGCAGAGCGGGTGCACCACTGGGGGACGATGGGCAGAGAACAGGGCATCAACATGTGCCAAAGGATGGGAAGAAAGAGACAGCAGGGGTGACCCAGGCCCAGCAGAGAAAACACCTACCTCGGCTGGGCTCCTCACCCAGGGCCAGGATGCTATAGGTGGCCTGTAGGGCTGAGCCTCCACGGTTCCGGATGCTAAAATGAAGGCTCTCATCACTGAGCACAGAGGATGGGCACACGAGCTTCAGGGCAGCAGGGGCCACCTCCACTTGTACCTTTGTACTCAGCAGAGCCGAGCCAGACCCCAAGGCCAGCACAGCAGTCACGTGATAGTACCCAGGTAAGACGTAGCGGTGGGTGGTGGTGGCACCAGCCACATCCACCTTAGGGGAGCCGTCACCAAAGTCCCAGCATGTGGAGCTAATAGGCAGAGGGGCAATAATGTGAAAGGCTGCTGGCTGGCCAGAGGCCAGGGGTCCATGGGGCACCACCAGGGTGGCCCCTGGGGAAGCTGGGAAGATATGTTGGAGGAGGGTGGGGACCCTGCAGTTGGGGGTGGGGAGTGGCAGAGGACTGGAGCACAGGGACTGGCAGGCTGCAGAGGTGTTGGGGGCCTGGGCTGCCCCACATAGGCACTGGCCCTGTTCCAAGAGGGCCGCAAGGCTGTGTCCGGCTGAGAAGCAGAAGGCACTGCAGGACTCAGGTGCCAGTGGGCCCTCATGGGCAGCAGAGAAGGCCACCACTGCCACAGTGCCTGAGCTGTTGTCGGGGAGGCAGGCGACATAGTCCTCACCTGTAACAGGTAGACACACTGGTCCCAGGGCCACTTCCTCCTGCCATCGCTGCAGACTTGCTGCACCTCCCTAGACCCCAGACCAGACCTCCCATAGCCAAACCCTCCCTGGAGAGGCCTGCCCAACCCCTGCCCAGGCACTGTCTCCCCACATGCACCTTTTCCTGGGCCCTCTTGGCCAGGGTCCTCATAGTAGGGAGGACAGGGCCCTTGTGTCCTGCCTGCACTCACCACAGCTGCTGTCCAGCAGGGGCATGCTGAGGAGGGGCTGGCCAGCCAGGGGGCCAGGCCCAGCACATGTGGCTGCCTCGGGCTGGACCACGTGAACATGTTGTTCCTCCACCCAGTGCCTCAGCCACGCCAGACCACAGTCACACTCAAATGGGTTCCCGCTCAGGTTTCTGCAGGGAAGCGGGTGGTGAGGGGACCAGGCAAAGAGGGGCTACCCTGGCAGAACAGCTCCCATTGCCTGCAGCAGGTTAGCAAACTGCCCCTGGAGTCTGCTCTCAAATTTGGGGGGTGAGTCAGGTCAGAAGGGGAGAGGGGATATTGGGGGCCCAGTGTCTAACTACTAACATGCACCAGAACAAATCAACTCACATTTCAGTTAAATTAAATAAATTAGCAAATGTTCCTTCTTCTAACGTAGAGATCCTGTTGTTGCTTATGTCCCTGGAAGAAAGAACAGATTAGGCAGAGTGACAGGAGCCCTGTAACCAGATGGCAATGGGCAGCAGCCACCTGTCCACCCTGAGGAGTCCCCAGCATGCAGGAGGGGTGAGCACAGCCGGCGGGGACTCACAGCTCCACCAGTGCTGAGAAGTTCACCAGGAGCTCGACATCCAATGCCTGGAGCAGGTTGTGGGAGATGTCGCTGTTGAGCAAAACACATGGGTGAGGCAGGAGCCCTTGACTGGCTACAAGGCCATCTGGTCCCACCCCTAGGAGCTTCCTGCAACTCCAGTTGCAGCCTTCCACCCTCCAAATTCCCATTCCCAGGGGCCAGGAAGGGGATTTTCTGATGGAGGACCTGAATGAACACATGTCTGGGGAGACTGAGGAAGGAATCTGGGGGCCATAGCCCTCTGCACCCACCTCAGCCCCACAATAAGTACCACATAGTGCAGTCACACATAACTGCAAACCCTGCTTTCAAATTTGGGGGGTGAGTCAGGTCAGAAGGGCACAGGGGATATTGGGGGCCCAGCGTCTAACATGCACCAGAACAAATCAACTCACATTTCAGTTAAATTAAATAAATTAGCAAATGTTCCTTCTGTACCTGTACCTGGACAGGTACAGCCCCTTCCATCCAGCTCCTGCCCCAACCTTTCCTCCAGAGCCAAGTCCCTCCACCAACCCCTTGCCCCCAGCCTAGCAGGGTGGTCCCTCACCACCAAGAGCTGACTTCTCCACCCTCTACATGGGCTTCGGAATGCAACCAGCTGCAGGGACCCAGCTGCTGCCATTTATCAGTGGAAGGGAGACCTCAGAATGTTCCAAGATACAATGAGGGCACAAAGGTGAGATAAATGGGGAGGGGCCCTGGCGGATGACCCCACATCACAGTAACAGTGATGGCCCATGAAACTTCAAGTCCAACACGAACAATCAAAAACCCTGACTGTATCAACAAGATAACAGAGAGGTTCATCTGTAGGCATCAGTGAGAATCATCATCAAGAAATGAGGCAATGCAAGTCTGTGCCTATGCCCTGGAGTACACAGACTAACCCACAATGGGGAAGAAGCCACAGAAAGGCCTGACCTGCAAGAATCTGCAGGTCAAAAGGTCAAGAGCAACTGAGGCACAAGCACCAGTTGGAGCTGACTTCAGCACTCAGAATTCCCAGAACAAAGAGCACCAGAAAGTGAGCCAGGTGGTGGCTGGGCAGGAGGGCACAGAGTATTGTGGCCCAGTACCCAGGAGGCCAAGACAGGAGGATCACGAGGTTACAATCTCTAGGCCAGCCTCGGCAATGCAGTAGACCCTCTCTTAAAATAAAAAGGACTGGGATGTAGCTCAGTGAGAGTGCCCCACGATTCAATCCTCAGTACTGGACTAAGGCAGGGATCTAGAAACAACTAACAAAAGCATATATGGTCACAGGTGTAGAAGAAACATGCCATCTTCTCAGTAATTAGAGAAATACCAATGAAAACGATAACGCAAAAGCATTCTTTTTCTGTCAGTTGAGAGCATATTAGATCTAGTCTCCGGCTCAGGTGACCCAGTCAATCCACCCTCACTGACACCAGCAGCCACATCACTAGGCCCTTTGGGCAGTCTAGCGCAAGCACCACTGCCTTTCAGTTATCCCATTCTTTTTCTTTTTTTTGATACTAGAGATTGAACCCAGAGCCACATCCCCAGCCCTTTTTGTTTTTTGAGATGCCCCACCCCCACCACTGCCACCCCAAGTGGCTGGGATTACAAGTGTGCCCAGGTGTCCCATTCTTTTTTTGGGGGGTGTGGTACTGGAGATTGAACTCAGGGACACTCAACCACTGAGCCATACCCCCAGCCCTATTTTGTATTTAGAGACATGGTCTCACTGAATTGCTTAGCACCTTGCTTTTGCTGAGGCTGGCTCTGAACTTGCGATCCACCTGCCTCAGCCTCCCAAACCACTGGGATTACAGGTGTGCACCACTGTACCCAGTGGTATCCCACCTCCCCTCAAGCTTTTGGTGCCTTTGAGAACTCACAGGTGAGGGAGGGGGCCACAGTCACCCCTGCCACCTACCTCTGGGGTACTCTTTGGGTTCACATATTCCCACTGATCCAGTGAAGCTCCTGCGACAGGGGCCCCAGGACAACCCTGAATGACAGACACCTCTGGTGGTCTGGCCTATGCGGCTTGGGTCCCCCACCAGAGCTCCTGCTCCCCTAAGTGCACTATTTGCCACACAAGATTACCTGGTGCCTCTCACCAGTCCGGCCCTTCCCAACAGTGACCGCCCAGCTGCTGAAGCCGGAAGCCAGGAGTCCGCCTTTGCCCCTTCCTGGCCCTGGCCCAATTCAGGGCTCCACCCCCAGCACCCTTCTGGGGTCTACTGGTCTCCTTGTTCCTCTATCCAAGCTCCCAGAGGACAGGCAATGGCTCTTTCTGCCAGGGGGTACCTCAGTCAGGCCCAAGCCAGGGCGTCCCAGTGGCAACGATGAGGACAGCAGAGGGAACCTGTACTCTGACAAACCAGGCTTTGGCCCCAGCAGAGACAGCCCGAGCAAGGAAGTGAGACTGAGAGGAGCACTGGCTCCTCAGACCTGGTGTCCTGCACCACCATCCCACCTGGCAGTCCACCTGCCTCAGGTGGCTTCTCTCTGGGACCTGCCTGAACCTACCACCAGGGTTCAGAAAAGTAACAAGGGTCTTGGGGACCCTGCTTGGCTGAGTTCCCCCAATCCAGGGAGTGTGGCAAAGCAGGGAGTGGGCAACAACTAGGAGCTGCACCCCAGTCTCTGCCCCATGGTGGCACTGTCAAGATGTGGTAACATGCAGGCTGTGGGGAGCAGGGGACACTGGAGGGACAATCAGGGCCTACATTCAGCCCACTGCCCACTGGCCTGAGGTCCTGACAGTAGCTTTTCCACAGCTGTCTGCTGCAGCCACCACTGATCCAGGGGAATACCAAGGCCTGGACAGTCCCATGCCCCCACACTCCACAGGCTTCCCCCACTCTCCCTGGATAACGTCACCGAAGTCTGATGCCCTGACCCCAATAATCGGGTTCCCTGCAGGGATCAGAGAAGGGACACAGGGAGCACCCTGGCAGAAGGGAAGCATTAGCAAGGGCACCAAGGCTGGTCAGATAGCAGACACCCTGGCCCTTACCCACTGCTGGGAGGATAGGAGCACCCAAGAAGTATGGGGCCGAGTGGGGCCTACCCTCTAGGCCATCTGGATTCTCCAAGGCCAAAGCCCCCAACTTCCAGAGACCCCACGGCTAAGCTGGAAGGCATCAGGTAAGCTGAAAGAGGGAGCTAAGCTGGGGACTCACACAAGGGGACAGGCAGATGCCCATGTGAGCATGAGACACGTCACGTCCCTCAGCCTGGCAGGCCGGGCCCCCACTTCCCACAGCACTGGGGTACTAACTCCACAGTCTGTGACAGAGGCTGAGGTGCTCCCAGGCCTGGCCTGATCCCCCTGCTGTCACAAGATAGACAGTAATGCTGGGAGTCCTTCACACCTGGGTTCTCCTCACCTTGCCATCCATATCAGATGTCCCTGGGGCTGGACCCCAAGCTGCCACCTATGGGTGCACCTCTAGATGTAGGGCACCAGCCTCGCCTGGGTTTATATTCATGGACTCACACCCACGGGACAGGTCTGTGTCAGGCTCCCGATTTTCCTGCTATAAGAACTGGGGGGACTTCCTTCACCACCCTTGCCCAGCTGTTCCCGGGCTACACAGAGGATAGGTGGTGCTGTCAGTTGGGCGGTGGGAGCCTCTGGAGAAGTGGGAGGCTGTGTGCAAAGGCGGGCATGCTGGGGAGGTGGAGGCGAGGGAGCCACTTAAACAGTTTCTGAATAAGGACAATTATTTTGAGAGGAGGGTGCTGGGGACTTAACCTGTGGGCGCTATACCACCGAACTACAACGCCAGACCTTTTTTTAAAATTAATTAATTTATTTTTATTTATTTATTTATTTATTTATTTTAGTTACCAAGGGGCCTCTTTTTTTTTTTATTTTAAAACCAAGCATTTATTAGAAATTGTTCCATAAAGAGAACTAATTTTAGTAGTTAGAACTATAAAATACACTTCATGGAATGTCATCATAGTTGTATTCTATTGCTGGTGTCTTAAATTGTCATGCTACCATGAAGTACTTCTCTACTACACATGGGGAAAGGCCAGGGAGATTAACTTAAGCGGCTCTAGAACTTACAACTGATTAATGGCAGAACTAAGACCAAAAGTCTTGAGTTTTTAAGCCTTTTTCTTAGCTCATAAAGTGACAATAAGGAAGAAAATGACAATATGCCACTTGACCTTTTCTCCCATAATGAAAAATTCACCTGTGTTCTGCCAGGGACCTCTATTTTATTTATTTATATGTGATGCTGAGAATTGAACCCAGTACCTCACACGTGTCAGGCAAGCTCTCTACCACTGAGCCACAACCCCAGGCCCCCTAGACCTTTTATTTTGAGAAGGGGTCTCTATATTGCTTAGGGTCTTGCTAAGTAGCCCAGGCTAGCCTTGCATTGCGATCTGCCTGCCTCAGCTTCCCAAATCACTGAGATTACAGGCGTGCACCACCATGCCCAACAGCTGTGGACTGTTATGAGGGCCAACCCCTTTCCAGGGCTGTAAAAACAAAGGCCCCAGATAAACCAGAACTCTGACCTGCAGCTGAGTGGCTCCAGTTTCCTCCTCCAAGATGGAGAGTAGCCCAGGTGCCCGCTCCCCAGTCTGGATGCCGGGCAGGGTGTGGGGGCCAGCAGAACCCCCAAGGAAACATCTGCACATTCCAGGCACATGTGGTCAGCGGGCGGGCGAGTGCCAGGTCCGGCACCCCCACCCAGCGCTGGCCGCCGTGCTGGAAACAGTGCTCAGGGGGAACAGCTCCGAGGGGCCGCCTGTGGACATTATGTAATCAGCTCTTCCAGAGCCAGCCGCCTCCTCCCTCTGGCAGACTCAGGCAGTGCAGGGGGAGGCAGAAGGCCCCCACTCTCCCCCAATGCTCCTGGAGGAAACAGACTCCCCTCAACCCAGCAAGGAAACTCCCAGAAACATCCTCTCCCAAGCCAGAGCAGAGGGGTGAGAGGCCGCTGTCAAGGACCCACACTTGGCTGGCAGAAGGGTCCCGGCCCCCAGGCTGGCCTCCCTAGTGGCTCCTTCCTGTACTAATGGACTTTCCTTCCAGGAGCCCAGCAGCCAGAGCCAGCGTGGGTCTGACGCCCTTACTGTTTTCATTCCCTTTGCTTTTTGTTCCCTTCTATTTATGGTGAGTGAGGCTAGCTTCCAGGGCCGGAAATGATGTTTAAATTGATGAATTCGAGTTTAGGAGAGAGCTGCAGAAAATCACTTAGTGCACACAGGCAGTGAGGTGGGCAGGGCAGGCTCTGGCTATGCCCCCCTGCTTTTCCAGGGAGACTCACCTCTATGCTGCCCCCCCATGACCACCTCCCTCCTGGCTCCAGATGAGGGCCTGGCAAAGAGTGGGTGCCCCATCTCTGGGATGAGGGAAAGGGTACGAGGGCAGGCTACAGGGGCAGCCCTCTGATGGCCAGGACCAGGGCCAAGGAGCAGGAGGAGGGCCCCACGTGTTACAGGGTGTTCTGTGGCATCTGTCTGTCCTTACAGGGCCCTAGTCACTGGCACCAAGTCCTCCACAATTGAACTGTCACCAGAATGAGATCCTGGGGGGAGGGAATGACAAGGCCTATCCAGGATCCTCCCAGAGCCCACAGGCAGGGACAAGTCTCAGAGGTGAAGGAAAAGAGATGAGGAGTGGGGACATGTCAGGGATCCTCTGTGTGGGAAAAACAGTCCAACCCCCAAGAGGGCTGTTATGAGAGCCACCCACCACGCAGGCACTAACAAAGCAATGTGGATGGGGGGACAGGCAAGGAGGCCCCACTTACCCCAACCTGCAGTGGGGACACTGGAGACCCAGCCTCCCTGCAACCACCTCTGTGCCCACGTGATCTCTGTGAGCAGTGACTCAGCAGCACCAGGATGGCTCCCAGCTGCTCACAGCCCACTGCAACCAGCAAGAGTACGAGCCCAAGCAGCCCCGCTCTCCTGCGGGAATACTGAGGCTCAGGGCCCACCTCCTTCCCCACACCACCCAGGAGATGTCCACAGATGGCCACAGGCCAGGTTGTCCAAAGGGTGGGGGTGGAATAAGTAGGACACTGTGCATTAGGCAGGGTCCTAGGTCTAGCCAGCTGTCCCATCACTCATTGAGGTACAGCCAATGGCAGGGAACAGCCCAACATCAGGGCTACAATGCACTATGAAGGCTCAGGATCCCCAAGGCCCAGATGTCACCCTTGCCCAGAGTTCTGGCCTCATTCCACATTGCAACCAGGAGAGCTAGCTTCTGCCCCTGCCTGGTAACAAAGCCCTTCCAAGGTGGCCTCATAGGATCCAACCTGCCTTCAGAGAACAGGGGTTACTAGAGTCAGGCTGTGCCAGAGCGAGGCTCACAGAGGTGTCAGGGAAAAAGAGCCCAGAGCACCTTGGCCCCAAGTGCAGCCCCCTAGCACTGGTGCCTGGGCACATGGGCCTTTGGCAAGGATGGCTACCAAACCAGAAAGAGCAAGGTATTCCCAGAAAGGACATGAGCTGCATTTTCCAGCTGCATCTCGTCCTGCAGGAATACGCACACACACCCTGTGGCGCCCCTGCACACTAGCCTGCCCACAGCTGCGCCCACGCTGGCCAGCTGGAACTGCACAAGCAACTGCATCAGGCCAGGCAGAGAGCAGAGCCCAGACGGCCGCCACCCCAGACAGCAGCAAGAGAAGCGGGATGTTTTCATTCTAGAGTGCTAGGCGGGTCGGCTGTCTGGGCTCCTGCTGCTGGTGTTGGCCACCACAGTGTTCCGGAAAGGAAAATGTGTCTCCATCCAAAATGGCTTCCTCAATTGAAACTCAACCCTGGCCAGGGTCTCCCCACTTCCTGCCCACCCAGCAGAGGCACCCCAGGATGGGGGAGCACAGGCAGCAGCGTAAGTACTCCTTATCCCAGGAAAAGCCCAGGGGATGCTGGCAGAGGTGAGACCCATATCTAACAGCAGCCACCAGATTAGTAGTCACAAGATGGCGGCCAGAAACTCCCAGCTCCCTGGACAGGCAGAGAAGGTGTCACAGGAAGCCTACATGGAGAGGCCCTGGTTGCTAACTTTTGAAGGGGGAAAAAAATGCAGGAAGAGTCTACAAGAGCTTGGAAGAAGGCAACTAAAGCTCACATGTACCTGGCACAACCATCCCCAAAGTTCCCAAAGACCCAACAATGTCCACCAGACACACTCAAGGCTGGCACTAGGGCCAACATGCCATCGTGGGCAGTGCCATATCATCCTAGGGAAGGTAGGTGCCAATATAATCCCACCCTCATATCCATGCACTTGACTGTGTCAAAAAACCCCACAAACACAACAGCTAAGATAAAAACTAGGGAACAAATGTCACTTCAGCTGAGGCTGAAGGATCCCTGAGCCCAGGAGTTCAACACCAGCGGGGACAACATGGCGAGAACCACTGCTACATAAAAACAAGAGGGAATGCACCAGGCCCCTGTGCTGAAGGCGCCTCTCAGACCAGACCAGGGAGGTGGGACTTTGGTCTCCGAGGGATGCACAGGAATCAGCCTGCTCAGACCGGTCTGTGCTTATTAATTTTACTTTATTTTTTGGTGGTATAGGGGGCTCAAATCCAGGGCCTCATGCATGCTGACAAGTGCTTTGCCACTGAGCTCATCCCCAGCTCTGGTCTGTGCTTACGCCATGTGCTCCAGCATCAAGTCTAAGCACTTGGCTCAGGCTCAGCCTCCTGGGTTTGCTTGCCTTGAAGCAGGGCAGGTCCTAAGGTATGTATTCTGGTAGCTGGTACTTGAGGACAAGGGAATGGGTCCCCAGAAACAATGGAGAAGAAGGCTAGGAAGGCTACCTGAACAAAGGGTATGATGATTATTGTGGCTGCAGTGACTGAGCCCTATTGATACACCATATACCCTAACCTCGGAGGCCTACAACCAAGGTGTATTTAGCCATGGTGCTCATTTTACAGGCAAGGAAACTGAGGCTCAGAGAGGCTGTAGGACTCAACCAAAGTCACACAGGAAGTTGAGGGGCTGGAAGTGAACCCAGGTCGCACACCAGACCCTCATGCCTCTCTCCTGAACCCAGAAAAAAGCCAGGGGACCACAATAGGGATGAATGGAGACCCAGGAGGGAGCTGTGGGAAGGTTGAGTGAAGTGCCCCTTAGCAAGTCCTTCCACATGACCCAGACCCACTAGGGAGGCCCCACCACCTCCTCTCTCTGTCACCTATGAACCAGGACGTTACTTCAGGGCGCACCGGTCACATTGCCTCTGCCACAACTCACCAGCTATAAGACTCTAAGAAGTGACTCCACCTCTGGAAGCCTCAGTTCCCTAGTCTGTAAAATAGAACTAAGAGCACCACAACAAGGCACCTGAGAGAAAGAATGTAAAGAGCCCAGCACAGGGCTCAGCATCCGGCACCCACAGAGGAAGAGGCGGGAGCACGGCCCCCTGGGTACTCCCTTCAGATCCTGTAAAACTTGGACATAATCCTCATCCTACAGAGCTCACCCTTTAAGTATGTAATTCAGAAGCTTTTAGTATATCAAAGAGCTGGTGCAACCATAACCACTGTACATTCCAGAACATTCTCATCACCTCAGAAGAAACCCCACACTCCTTGGCTATCATCCTTACCACCCTAACCACCCAGATGCAGGCAGCCATTACTGTTTTCTGTCTCTGGATTTTCCTATTCTGCAAGTTTCATATCAAAGGAAGAGCTGGGGATGCAGCTCAGGTGAGGCTTGCCTTGCACGTGTTGTGGCCCTGGGCTCACCCCCAGTGTCACACACAGAACAAGGTTTCATAGAACATGTGGCCTGTGAGGCTGGCCACTTTACCAAGCACCATGCTTTCAGAGCCCAGTCCACACTGGAGCAGCACAAGTCTGTCCTTCCAGGGTGAACAACATCCTTCATCTGGAGAGACAGCCTTGGTTTTTCCATTTGTCTGCTGAGACATGTCTGGGGTGTTTTCCACCTTTTTACTGCAGTGAATAATGCCATGGAAAACGTGTCCAAGTCTCTGTGGGACACATATTTTAATTTATCTTGAGTAAAGTAGCTAGGTCCTAGAAAATTCCACATTTGACTGAGGAGCCACCAGACTTTTCTACAGGGCCACTATTTAACATCCCCACCAGCAGTGGACATGGGTTCCAATTTTTCCATGTCCTCACTAACACTTATGATCCCATCTTCTTGGTGACAGTCATCAAAAAACAGTGGGTGTGGGCTGGGGCCGTAGCTTACCTGCCTGGCATGTGTGAGGCCCTGGGTTCAATTCTCAGCACCATATATAATCAATAAAATAAATGTCCATCAACAACTAAAATATATATGTAAATATGAGTATATATGTGTGTGTATATATATGCATGTGTGTGTATATGTATGTGTATGTGTATATATATATGTGTGTGTGTATGTGTGCATGTATACATGTGTATATGTGTGTATATGTATGCATGTGTATGTGTACATATACATGTGTGTATATATGTGAGTGTATATGTGCATATATGTGTATATGTGTGAATGTGTATACATGTGCATATATATTTCATATATATATGAAATACCAAATTTATAAAAACAAAAAAGTGGGTATGAGTTAGTGTCTCACTGTAGTTCTGATCTGCATTTCCCTGATGATTAGACATGGAGCATCTTTATTTTACTTTATTTTTTTCAGGACTGGGAATTGAACCTAGGGGTACTTAACCACTGAACCACATCCCCAGCACCTCCTGTTTTCTTGCTAAGTTGCTGGGGTTGGCCTTAACTTGTGATCTTCCTGCCTCAGATCCCCAAGCAGCTGGGATTACAGGTGTGCATCACCACATCTGGCCCCAGCCCTTTTTTCTCTCTTTTTTTTAATTTGTTCTTTTCAGTTATACATGACAGTAGAATATATTTTGACAATATTATACATACTTGGAAGTATAATTTCCCAATCTTGTGGTTGTACATGTGGAGTTACACTGGTCATGTATCCATACTTCAGCATGGAAAAGTCATGTCCCATTCATTCTACTATCTTCCTATTCTCGCCTCCCTCACCTCCTGACCTTCCCTTTTGTCTAATCCAATGAACTTCTATCCCCTTCCCTTACTATGTCTTACATCCACATACCAGAGAGAACATTCGGCCTTTGGTTTTCGGGGGTTGGCTTATTTCACTTAGCTTGATAGTTTCCTGTTCCATCTCTTTACTGGCAAATGCTATAAATTCATTATTCTTTATGGCTAATTAATACTCCATTGTGTACATATACCTCCAGCCCTTTTTCTATTTTGAGACAAGATCTCTAAGTTGCAGAGGTTTGGCCTCAAACTTGTGATCTTCCTGTCTCAACCTTCCAAATACCTGGGAATACAGGTGTGGTCACCATGCCCAACACACTGAGCATCTTTTCATATAGTAATTGGCCAGTCATATATCTTCTTTGGGAAAATGTCTGTTCTGAGCCTTTGCCCATTTTTTAACAGTGCCTTTTGTCTTTGTGTGACTGACACATGAGAGTTCTGTGCTTTCTAGATGCAGGTACCACATTAGGCAGATGCCCTTCTGATGTTACTCATGCCACTACTGTCCTTGGGCATGGTGCCCAGGTACTCCTGCATGCCACAGGTGCCTGAGCATCTCTGGGGCTGCAGGCGCACCAAGGCTCATCCCTTCACATCCCAGAGTGTTGCAGAGGAAAGCAGGGCAGGCTACAAACCAGAGGTTGCCTCACCTATCAACTGGACACCATTCTCCCACTTCTCCTAGAGTAGGCAACTATGTTTAAGAGTCAGTTCTTATCCACATTTCAGCAAATTTACATTCCACATCTAATCAGGAACAAAGTTGCCTTTATATTCACATTCTGAATTCCCAAGTGTGGCTTCACATGAAAGCTGAAGCTCAGAGACTTGAGGCCAGCAGCATTTGCAGGACACAGTCCTTCCTATGCCTCCACACAGCAGCCAAAGATCTTTCTAGAAGACACTGGCCATGCTGCTTCCCTCCAGGACCCTTTAATGCCACCCTCACCTGCTCCCCACTAAAGGCCCTGCCTCCTGCTCCTCTATCACCCTAAACCTTAGGTACTCAGCTGGCCTGTACCCTTGTGTGGGACACTCTCCAGAGACTGATATACAAGTTTGAGTCTTAGCTTCAATGTCACCTGCAGCTGGGGTCTTTCTGAGCCCCCTCCCCATCATCTGTGTCTTTGTCCTTGTAGAATCAATGCGCTTGTCAGTTTAAGGTGGACTACCCTGTGACAGCTAAGTCTCACTGGAACAGGCCGGCACCTAACAGTGGTCTCACCTATCCTGGCACAGGGCCAGGCATGCAGTAGCCAGGCCCTCCATCTGGTGAGGGCTCACAGAGGCTCACAGCTCACACAGAACTGCCTCAGGCCTCTGTGGCAACTGCCAGTTCTCTCTCGTCCCAGAGAAACAGGGATGAGAAACAGGAGCTTGAGGACCCTCTGCTGCTCTCAAGCAGTAGTATACATGCAGGTGCAGTCTAACATCAATTCACACCAAGTCCAAACCTATCCCAGGGGTCTGCTCACAGATGCCCACCTTCCTTCAGATCCCTATCCTGGCCACAGACACCAGGAGCTGAGCTTCCCCAACCCCTACTCTCCTGTCATTTAGAAGCACAAGAAGGTAGGGGCCACATTTTAGGTGCTCCCAGCAAACAGAAGACCTTCAGTATCCAATATTCTAAATGAGTGAACCAAGTCCCTACTGAGTCCCCGGTATTACCCTTTCCTAGTCCTGACACATTCAGAGGAAAACACCAGATGCAGGTGAGCCACTGGCCAAAATTGGCAGCACACATCACTCAAAAAGTAGCCTCCCCAAGAGGCTGGGGACATAGCTCAGTTGGTGGAGTGCTTGCCTCCCAGACATAAAGCCCTGGGTTCAATTGCCAGCACCACAAAAAAAAAGAAAAGAAAAGAAAGAAAGTAGCCTCCCCAAAGCAACCACACCCAAAGACACCCAATAGCTCACACCTAGAGCAGCGCTTTCTTTGAAGGTAAAATGATTCACCTTGTAGCCACTGGCCACAGGAGACTCTGAAGTATTGGAGATAAGGCCCTCCACACCACAGAGCTCTAGACCCAACTATGAGCTTGCAGGAGACACAGGACAGACACACCCAACAGCACCACAGAGTGATAGCTCAGAGACAGTAAGGAACCCAGAGCCATAGGAGTTGTTTTCTTCTATAAATTGCAGGAGGGAAAAAGAGGTGGAGGAAGACCTAAGCATCAACAGAGATTTAAAAGATTAATTTACCACAGTGGGCAGACTTATCTGGACTAATTCAAACTATCCAAAAAACTGAAACAAGTGAAAACTTGAACACACTGGACATTTACTGGGATTGAGGATCATTTGGTGTTTCAGGCATTTGGGGTATTGAGATGCACTCCCAAACACCTTCAGATAAAAGACCATGACACTGGAAACTGGCTCAAACACGGGGGTGGGGGAGAGACGAGTGAGGGACCCATCACCCTGTTCTGCCTACTTTCCTTTAAAACAAAGCTTTCAATTCTCCACTGCAGAACTTCAAAAATAGCACAGCAGCAACATTTTGCCAGTAACGTCATCGTTTTTTGAGCTGCCGCCTCCCAGCAGTATTATTTTAACCCCAGAAAGGCTGGAAGGCTATGGTTTTGAAGCCAAGGCCATCATCCCACCTGGATACAGCTGCCCTGCTTCACCTTAGGCTGGCCACAAGCCACAAATGGAGGCACCTGACTCCCCCCTCCCCAAAAGGCTGCTGGTGACCAAGAAAAGCGGGCACCAGGAGGCTACAGTCTGTCCTTGACTTCTCCCAGCTGGGCTCTCTCCTTTAGAGAAGGTCCACATATCTCCCTGGAGTCTGCAGGGTTGAGAACCCACTGAGCATAGACAGTGGCCTGGGGCTCCAGCAGGGGACCTTAACACCTTCCCTAAGGTCCCAGTTTCCCATGCATTCCCCCTCATGAAGCCCTCTGGAAATCTCCCAGAAGAAGCTTGGGGGTGCAAAGAAGGTAGACTCATCTCAATTCCCCACCCTCATGAGGTTACCCTGATGTCCCATCACACACTAAGAGGGGTAGCACCCTGGGAATCTTGCCAGTTCAGGCCCAGCCAGGCCAACTTCCAGAAAACTCCCTCTCCCCAAACCCAGGAAGAGAGCCTAGGGCGAGCACAAGGGCAACAGCAAGCTCCACTGCTGTGGGAGAGTATGTGGTGCTGCAGGTTAGTCCTTTAGTTCCTGGACAGCTCCTGGGAGGCCAGCACAGACACACCAGGGCTGGAGAAGCAGGAATAGCCAGCAGGCGCTGGGCCTGACCCTCCAGAGCAGCCACCAGAGACAGAAGTACCCTCACTATGCCACCACCCATCCAGAAACAAAGGGTGGAGTGGATCTGACGCAATTCTGTGGGCACTGTCAGCAGGCAGAAGGGGCCCATCTGCAACAGAGTCAGCTGCGCCACAAATGCTCCAGTGGTCAAGGAGCACAATGTCAGGCCCAGCATGGCCCCCAATCACAGGTCCCAGTTATCCCTAAAGAACTCGCTTTTCCCCAACCCTTAAGACCACCAAACAAAACCCCAAGGACACATGGCTCCCTATTAACGGTGACCCCCAGGCTGAAGTGATCCCTAAGTATTACAAAAACAAACACCATGGCTCAGCCCAAGTTTAACAGGCTTAGGAATGTTACAAGCTCCTTGGGGGATTCTAGGGCTGAGGTGCCTGGAAGTGCCCAGGAAATCCAAGGGGTTGGGATCAGCAGGCCCTGAGACTCTCCCCAGCCCTGAGAAGAAATATTTGCAATCTTAGCCCTCTGCACTCTTCTCAATCCAATCCTGGGTCCTGGATACCTCCTAGGTTCAAACCCTGCTCTTACATGTCAGGGGTGTGATACCTTGGACAAGTGTGGTCACATCTCCAAGCCTGTTTCCCCATCTCTAAAACAGGAATCTTGACTGTACCTAACCCCAGACGGTTAAGGTAAGGGATAAGTGCAACATCCACAAGACCTTGGCATAGTCCCTGGCTCAAGACAACCTTTCTGTAAAGCTGCCTATCATCTGCTTGTTATCATTTCTTCCAGATGCAAACCTGACAAGGTCCCTTCTGAGGCAATTCCCCCACTCGAAACCCTGAATGAAGCACCTGAGACTCTTCTAGACCTCAGTTCACCCAGGGTTGAGTCCTTATCCCCTCACATTTCTCCTATGGTTGCCACAAGTGGCCAAGTCCAGCCTCCAGGCCCTGGCTCATACCATTCCCTCTCCTCTTCCTCTGGACCCACATCCTCACCCTTTCTTAAGAGTTGGGCCAGTTCTTAAGCATATCAAATCCCGGTCCAGAAGCTGGCCCTGCATGCTCCACAAAATCTCCGCTTCCCAGAGAATCTCCCAGCCCCAGCTGCATCCCAGTTAGCCTCTAATTAGCGCGTTTCTTTACCACGACCTCCCACCGTGAGTTGCAAGTTGCCATAGGCCGTCAGCTTGCATTTGAGGAGCTCCAGGGCGAGGGACGTGTGTTTTCACAGAAGCCGAGATTCTGGACGCCGGCCGTGGCCCCAGGTTTTCCTTACCTAACCTCGCCCTGGCAGCGGCCAGACCCGCTGGTCTAGCCACCGAGCCCGCGCAGCGCCCATGCCCTGCGAACAGCGGGCTCCGGCCGCAACGCGATGCTCCGGCCAGGCCGCCCAGCGCCATGGCAACCGCCCGCCCGCGGCTACTCACAGCGCGGTGGCGTCCACGGGGATGCGCAGCGTGGGCCCGAGCGTCCGCAGCCCGCGGCCCGAGCAGTTGACGCGGCAGGCGGTGTCCGGAGCAGGGCCGCAAAAGCAGGGGGGCGCGCACGGCCCGCAGCCGCGCCCGGGGGCCCCCGCCAGCGCCCCGAGCCACAGGCCCAGGCCCAGGGCCAGCGCCAGGCGGGCGGGCGCGCCGGGAAGCATCGTCAGCGCAGCGCGCGCATGGCCCCGGCGGCCCGAGGCCCGCCTGCGCGCCGGCGGCCACAGCTCAGGCGGGGCCGGTGGACGACATGGCGGGGCGCGGGGCAGGATCCGGTGGCGGCCGCGGCCTGTCCACTGCGCGACGCCCGCTCAGCTATGTGAGCCAGGCCGCGGTGCAGATGCTCTGCCGCGCGCTCGTCGCGCTGCACTGCGGGCCTTGCGCAGGCTCCTCCTCTCCTGGCGCGGCGTGGGACGGGGCTAGAGAATGCCCCGCCCCTGTCTGCGGCGTCGGCTCGGAGAGGGGCGGGCTGCGGGGTCCCGCTCCTGCGGCGGCGGGGGCCGCGGCGGCGGGAGGTTCCACCCCTGGCGCCGCAATGCGGGCCGCAGCCCTGGCTGGACTGGGCGTTCTCAAGCTCCGCCCCCTGACGCAACGTGTCTGGGCGGTGCGTGGGGGGAGAGCTCTGTGATTTCGCCGCTCGCCGAGACCGAGGCTCCGCCCCTCCCCGCCCCTCCCAGCACGCGAGTCTGCGACACCCGCGGCCTCTGCCGGCGCCAGCGCGCACCCCGGCTCCCAGCTGTCCCCAATCGGCAACCACATCACTGAAAACAGCAAACACAAGCTGCACGGCCTGCGGTTTCTACTACCGTAAGCCTCGGCTCCTTCGGCTCCTCTTGATCTCCCCGGAGCCCGAGAACTCGTACTGCGTCATCTCGTGGAACTCCGCCGGAGCTGTCAAGGAGGAGGAGGCCGAAGCACCGAGTGACACCAAGGTGGGACTCACCTGGCGCGGGTGAAGCTCAGCCCCGCAGGTCCGGCGTCCCCAGCGCAACAGCCCACGCCTCCGTGACGGAAGCTGCGGCGCGCCCTGCAGCGCACACCGGGGCCTGCGTTTCGGGCTTCTTTCTCCTTGCTTGTCTTCCCACCGCTGCGAAGTGGTCTCTGCACAGGCTTTGGTCTCCGTGTGTGCAGGAATTAATTACAAAACTAATACACTCGGGCTAGGATTGTGGCTCAGCGGTAGAGCGCCCGCCTAGCACGGGCGGGACCCGGGTTCGATCCTCAGCACCACATAAAAATAAATAAGTAAGTAAGTAAATAAATAAATAAAGGCATTGTGTTGTGTCCATCTACACCAAAAAGTAAAAAAAAAAAAAAAAAAAAAAACGAATACACTCGGTACAGAGAAGACTCCGCTAGCTGAACAGCTTGCACAAGCCTTGCAAATGCAAAACCCACTAGGTGCCAGACACAGAGAACCCCTGGTTGAATGATTCCATTCATAGGGCATATCTAAAATAGGCAAATCTGTAAAGACCATTAATAGCCCCGGGGACTTGGTGAGGGTAGGGTTCCTTTTAGGACTGAGGCATGTTCTGGATAATGCTTGCACAGACTTGTAAAATACAATAAAAGCCACTACATTGTGTACTTTAAAGTGTGACTTTTGCCGGGAGCAATAGCACACGCTTGAAATCCCAGCAATTCTGGTGGCTGACGCAGAAGGATCACAAGTTTGAGGCCAGCCTCAGCAACTTAATGAAGACCTGTCTCAAAATAAAACTTTAAAAGGGGCAGAACAGGGCTGGGAATGCGGCTCAAGTGGTAGCGTGCTTGCCTGGTATGCATGTGGCCCAGGTTCGATCCTCAGCACCACATACAAAGATGTTGTGTCCGCCGAAAACTAGAAAATAAATATTAAAAAATTCTCTCTCTCTCTCTCTTTAAAAAAAAATAATAAAATAAAAGGGGCAGAACACCCCTCGGTTCAATCCCCAGTAACATACACACATATGTTATGTGAATTATATCAATTTTTTTAAATAATAAAAATGTTCCGGGCTGGGGATGTGGCTCAAGCGGTAGCGCGCTCGCCTGGCGTGCGTGCGGCCTGGGTTCCATCCCCAGTACCACATACAAAGATGTTGTGTCCACCGAAACCTAAAAAAATAAATAAATATTAAAATCTCTCTCTCTCTCTCTCTCTCTCTCTCTCTCTCTCTCTCTCTCTCTCTCTCTCTCTCTCTCTCTTAAAAAAAAAAAAGGTCCACCACTGGGCCATGCTTCTGGGCCTATGTGAATGCCAATTGAAGCTGATCTATGGAAAGGCTAAGTACACACATAAGTGGGTCCCCAGACTCCCCTACCTGATGTCCTGTTACTAAGACTTTGTGCTAGGCTTCTTACTGTACCTTAAAGATTCCCTGCACCCTTTTCTTGCCTTAACTGCCTAGATGCCTTTGCTAAGTCCACAGGTGATAGACCGGCCTCCTGTTGCTACCAGCTGGGAGAGCTCCTCTGAAGTGAGTCACTGGGACACACTGCAGCTCCACAGTTCCCTTGGGCATGGGATGGCACCATGCCTCTTTTTTCTTATCTCTATAATGGAACTGTCAGTCCTATGTCTAACTTTCCTGACAGACCCAAGGAGAAATTTCTAACAGAGAAGAATGGAGAATCCACAAATTTTTTAACACAGAAGCTCTTGAGAATGGAATTTGGAAACTCTGTAATGACTGCCTAAGCCAAGGTGAGGGTGGTGGGGAGGGGCAAGAAGCAGGAGACTCAGACAAAAGGAGCCCCAGGACTGGACGTGGGTGTATGGGAGAAGGGAAGGCTGAGATGTTGCCACCACTCATGGTTGGGCACTATGAGGGATGCAAGTGCCTCCTGCTGGGTGGGGATTCCTGAGGGGGGAGGAGAAACATGAAGGGAAAGATGAGGCCACTTGAGAAGGTTCCAGAGTGCAGCAAGAGACACCATATGGAGCTGGGGATAAGGGTGAGCACACTTGGGGCAAGTGGAAGACCTGGAAGCAGGAAGTCCCAGAGATAGGGAGGAAAGGGGCCTTGGGGGGAATCTAAGCAAGAGGATGAGAGAAGTAGGAGGAAACTGAAGCTGGTGTGTGTGTGTGTGTGTGTGTGTGTGTGTGTGTGTGTTGTTCAAGGAAAAGCTACAAGAAGTCAGCAGGAGCCTGGACTTCAGGAACAAAGTAGGGGCTGGGTATGATGTATCTGTGAGCCCCTGTCTGGTTCTGGTTCTGCCACATGTCCAGATGTGACCCCCTCTTTGGGTCTTCCAAAACTTTCTACAGCCTCCCACCTCCTGGCCCTCCTCATGTTGCTCCCTTTGCCTGGGATCTATCCCACCCACCCCTAGGCACCAGCTCCACTCAGCTTCCTCCCCCAGTAAGCCCCCAGGCCCCTTCTCATGTGCTCCTTCAGGTCCACAGCCCTTCAGAAGACATGCATTACCAGAGGTCTCCCCAGAATCGTCCTGTCCCTGGCCCCTGTCACCTGCATATTTTTAGTGGCATGGTGTTCACCAATGACCTTTACTGAAGGCACATTGAGTGGACAGTTGATGCCGATAGATTGGTGACAAGTGAGGAGTCAACCCACTGTTTCTAGAAGCTGAGCTATGAAAGAAGAGAGGCAAGGGACAGGAAAGGACACCACAGTGGCAGGGTTTTTTTTTTTTTTTTTTTTTTTTTGTTTGTTTGTTTGTTTTGCTTTCTTTAATATGAGAAGGACTCAGGAAGGCTTGTAGGCTAAGAGAAGTGTGCCAGCACAGAGGGAGAGGTGGACAATGGAGACAGGAGTGGGGTTTGGTGTTGAGAGCTTCCTGAGTGACAGGCAGGAAAAAAACCCACATCCTTCACTTCCCCACCCATTCATTCATTGCCTAATTCTACTGAATTCCAAGAGCTCTAGGAAGTGGAGCTATTGTTATCCCTGTATTAAATGAGAGGTAACAACACACAGAGAAATTGAGAAATTTGCCAGGTTGCACAGCAGGTCAGTGGCAGGGCTGGGATTATCTTCTAAACCCAAGGTATTACTTGCAGTCAAATGACAAAGGATTCAAGGACTCAAGATGAGAGAAGAGACACCTACACACAATTTAAAAAAAAAAAAAAGTGGTGCAAAATGAGCAAAACAAATGAAGCTAAACAATTGAAAGTGGCTGTGGAGCCGAATGCAATTGTTTGGAAAGGATTTCTGAAACAGCAAAGTCATATGTTTAAAGGAGATTATGGATGGACTGGGGGTGTAGCTCAGTGGTAGAGTGCTTGAACAAGGCCCTGAATTCCATCCCCAGCAGCAAAAAGAAAGAGAAGAAGAAAACTGGTTACCTGTGAATGCAATTCCAGACTATTTCAACAAGCCCTGTGGTAAGACAAAGGAAATAAAACATGCCAAAGATCTTGTTTGGTTCAAGGAGGGAGGCATTGGAGAAATGTTTAATTCTTGATAAAATATAGTCTTAAAGGTTTTTAATTAACAGTTAATAATGATAACCATTAGCATCAAAGAAAAGGGAAAACTAGGAGGGGAAACAGAAATAAGAAAACTTGATCAATTCAGTAAAGGATTTTAAAAATAAATGATAATCAGGTACACTTCTATTACCAAATGACTTGGGGAGCTGAGGCAGGAGGATTGCAAGTGTGAGGCCAATCTTGGCAACTTGGTGAGACCCTGTCTCAAAATAAAAAATATTTTTTAAAAAAGGGCTAGGAATGTAGCTCAATTGCAGAGAGCCTGTGGGTTCAATCCCTAGTACACTCCCCACCACAAGAAGGAAGGAAGGAAGGAAAGAAGGAAGGAAGGGAGAGAGGGAGGGAGGAATGTATTCATTAAAAAAATAATAATAAGATGACCCTGTGGCTCAGGCCTATAATCTGTAATCCAAGTGATTTGGGAGGCTGAGACAGGAGGATCACAAGTTCAAAGCCAGCCTTAGCAACTTAGAGAGGCCCTAAGCAATTTAGGGAGACCCTATCTCAAAATAAAAAATAAAATAAAATAAAAAGGGTTATGGATGTAGTTCAGCGGTTAAGTGTCTCTGGGTTCATCCCCAGTACCAAACAAACATACAAAAGCCTACAAAATAAGACAGTCCAAATGAAACCAAGTATGTGGGTGATCATTACAACTGTAAATGAGGGCTGAGGATATAGCACAGTTGAAAGAGTGCTTGCCTTGCATGCACAAGGCCCTGGGTTCAATCCCCAGCACCACACACGCAAAAAAAATGTGAATGAGTTAAATTCTCATATAAAAGGACAAGAAAGCTAATGTTGACAGGAAACACTAAATCCAGGGCTACAGCTAGAACAATCCTGAAAATAAAAAGACAATGAAGTGCACATACCAAAAAAGGTAAGGGTATTAATACCTTGGGGAAAGGAGTCAAATGGAAAAGAAGGTTTTTAATTAAAAAATCCAATAACATCTCACAGAATATATAATGAACCATTGTGTTCTCAGAAATAGGGCTAATTTGAAATGCAGGTATTTGGCAAGGTCAGGAAATGCTTGTGCAAGAATGTGGTCTTAGGCAATACCACCCCCTAGAGGTACTGCTCGATCTTTTCACCTGTTCTTGGCACCATGGTTTTTGTTTAATTTTTGATACCAAGTATTGAACCCCAGAGGTGCTTAATCACTGAGACACATCCCCAGCCCTTTTATTTTTTTAAATTTTGAGACAGGATCTCACTAAATTGCTGAGGCTGTCTTTGAACCTGTGATCCTTCTTCTTCATCAGCCTCCCAAAGTACTGGGATTACAGGCATGTGCCAAGGTGCCCACTTGCACCAATTCTTGAACCTAGCCCACCACTGAGACTCCCCCAAATCAGAGACTCCCACCTGGGTATAAAGGCCCCAGATCTGTCTACAGAGTGTTGTTTTATTTTCTTTCTTTTTTCTGTTTGTTGTTGTTGCTGTTGTTGTTCTGGAAATTGAACCTAGAATGCTTTTCCACTGAGTGGTATACTCACCCCTTTTTAATGTTTTTTTTTTTTTTTAATTTTGAATCAGGGACTCACTTAATAGCCCAGGTTGGCCTCAAACTTGTGATCCTCCTACCTCACCCTCCCAAGTTTCTGAGATTACAGTTGTGTGCTACCATACCAGGCTCCTCAGAGGACCTTGGAAAAAGGCTCGACATCCTAATACCTAGATGACAGAAAGGTAGATGTGATCATGACAGATGTGTTTCTCTTTTTTTCTAATTTATTTTTTCAGTGCTATGAATTGAACCCAGGACTTCATATGTGCTAGGCAAGCACTCTAGGCCTGAGCTATATCCCCAGCCCTTTTTATTTTGTATTTTGAGGCAGAGTCTTGCTAAGTTGCTAAGAATGGCCTCCAACTTGCAGTCCTTCTGCCTCAGCTTCCTGAGTGGCTGGGATTACAGGAATGCACCTGGCATGCCTAAGTTTTTGAAATCTACTTAGGATGGTTATGATTTAAGACAATACAACCTACAAAGACTGAACCAAGGGCTGGGGATGTGGCTCAAGCGGTAGCTTGCTCGCCTGGCATGTGCCCGGCGCTGGGTTCGATCCTCAGCACCACATACAAATACAGATGTTGTGTCCACCAAAAACTAAAAAATAAATATTAAAAAAATTCTCTCTCTCTCTCTCTCTCAAAAAAAAAAATACTGAACAAGAAATTAAAAATCTAGGGGCTGGGGTTGTCACTCAGTGGTAGTGCACTTGTCTCACACATGTGAGGGATTGGATTTGATCCTCAGCATGACATAAAAAATAAATTAAAAAATATATTTTGTTCACCTACAATTTAAAAAAAATATATATATATATATATAAAGAAGAAGTTAAAAAGCCAAATGGGGGGCTGAAGTTGTGGCTCAGTAGAAGAGTGCTTGCCTCAAACATGTGAGGCACTGAGTTTCACCCTCAACACCTCATAAAAATAAGTTAAAAAACTAGAGGCATTGTGTCCATCTACAACTAAAAATTTAAAAATAAAAAAAAATTAAAAGTGTAGTATAGACACTTTCTTAAAAAAGCCAAATATGGGTTGGGCTGGGGTTTAGTGGTAGAGTGCTTGCCTAGCATGTGTGAGGCACTGGGTTTGATCCTTAGCATCACATAAAAATAAATAAAATAAAGACATTCTGTCCATCTACAACTACAAAAAAAATTAAAATTAAAAAAAGCCAAATAGACCAATAACAAAAAATAAAGAAGAAAGAAAAGATACTGAAAACATATCAAAGAGCCATGAAAGGAACAAATTCTTTTTTTAAGAATTTTTTGGGGGGGCTGGCATTGTGGCTCAGTGGTAACGTGCTTGCCTTGCAAGCGTGAGGCCCTGGGTTCAATCCTCAGCCCCACATAAAAACAAATAAAGGTATTGTGTCCAACTACAACTAAAAAATAAATATTAAAAAAAGAGGGGGCTGGGGATGTGGCTTAGGGGGCTGGGGATGTGGCTCAAGTGGTAGTGCACTCGCCTGCCATGCGTGCGGCGCTGGGTTCGATCCTCAGCACCACATACAAATAAAGATGTTGTGTCCGCCAAAAACTAAAAAAAAAAAAAAAAAAAAAAATTAAATGCTCTTTCTCTCTTAAAAAAATTGAAAAAAAAGAATTTTTTTTAGTTGTAGATGGACATAATAGCTCTATCTTATTTATTTGTTTTTTATGTGATGCTGAGGATCGAACCCAATGCCTCACACATGCTAGATGACAGAAAGGTAGATGTGATCTTTCTGTCATCTAGCATGTGTGAGGCATGAGTCTTGCAGAAGCTCATGCAGAAGCCCTGTTCATTCTCTGCAGGGGTGAACAAGCGCTCTACCACTCAGCCCCAGCCCCAGCCCCAGCCCAGAAACAGATTCTTTATTAAATGTTTATATATATATATACACACACACACACACATATATATGTGTATGTGTGTGTGTCTATATATATCTTTATTTTGTTTATTTATTTTTGTATGGTTCTGAGGATCAAACCCACTACCTCACATGTGCACTCTACCACTGAGTTACACCTCCAACCTCAAAAAGAACAGATTCTTTTTTAAAAATTAATTAATTAATTTTACAGTAGAATCCTTTTTTTTTTTTTTTTTTGGTACTGGGGATTGAACTCAGGGCCTTGTGCATGTGAGGCAAGCACTCTACCAACTGATCTATATCCCCAGTCCCTAGAATGCATTTTTTAAATAAATATTTTCCTTAATTGTAGATGGGCACAATGACTTTATTTATTTTTATGTGGTACTGAAGATCAAACCCAGTGCCTCACATGTATTAGGCGGGTGCTCTACCACTGAGCCTCAACCACAGCCCAAAGAACAGATTCTTAATCCACACACACACACGAACAACCTAGGAATCAAACCCAGGTCCTTGCCCATGCTAGGCAAATGCTTTACCAGTCAGCTTCACTCAAGCTCTATCCAGAATTTTTTTTTTAAAAGAGAGAGTGAGAGAGGAGAGAGAGAGAGAATTTTTAATATTTATTTTTTAGTTCTCGGCAGACACAACATCTTTGTTGGTATGTGGTGCTGGGGATCGAACCCGGGCCGCACGCATGTCAGGCGAGCGCGCTACTGCTTGAGCCACATCCCCAGCCCCTCCTATCCAGAATTTTTTATGAGCAAGTAGATCAAATGTGGAAGGAACAGGTAATTGTAACTTTATTTATAGTCCAAGAGAACAAAGGATCACATCTCAGTGTCTTTTATGCATATGTATGCATAAATATAAAAAGTATTTATTAGCATGAATTTGATACCTGAAATTTTTGATACTGGAAAAAGCACAGAAAAATAAACTCCTATTCCAGTGATCTTTAGCCACAGAACCCTTGCTTCAAAAAAAAAACCCAAAAGAGAATACCTGAACAGTGCTGTGCAGACTGAATAAGGGACCCAAGAATCCATCCAGGTCATAATCCCCAGAACAAGGGCACATTCCTCTAAACGGCAAAAGGGACTTTGCAGAACTGAAACAGAGAGGCTATTCTGGAGTACCAGGTGGGTCCTAAATAAGGGAATCTGAGAGAGATTTGAGAAAAGAAGGAAAAGGACTGGTGACAGTGGAAACAGATTGCAGTACTGTGGTGACAAGCCAAGGGAAGCTGGAAGCTGCAAGTGGGGAGGAGCAGATTCTCCCTGCCCACCCCTTGACTGTGGCCCTGAATGACTGTTGGCACTTCTGTCCCCCTGACAGCAAGGGAATAAATGTAGGTTGTTTTGTGCCACAGTGTTTGTGGTAAGTTGTTACAGTAGCAATAGGAAACTATAGACACTGTCACCAAATCTAATGATGATGATTCCTGAAGAATGGAGCTGGGCTCTCAACCTCATCTTGTGTTGTTGATTTGCCCACCAAAGTCATAGGTTGTTTGTAGCTGGGTGCAGTGGCCTGTAATCCCAGCCACGTGGGAGGCTGAGGCAGGAAGACTGCAAGTTGCAGGCCAACCCGGGCAACTTAGTAAGACCCTGTCTCAAAATAAAAGATAAAAAAAAGCTGGGGATGTGACTCCATGGTAGAGTGGCCCTGGGTTCAATCCCCAGTACTCACACTCATAAATCATAAATTGATTTTATAATTAAGAAAGAAGAATAAACACAAATGAAGCAGTTGGCCCAGTCCAGAGCAGCAGCAATCAGTGACTCTTATGATTATACAGGGGTCTGTTTTAAGCCAACATCTATACCTGCTATGAGGCCAAATAAGTCCTTCAGAGGCTGTGAGAGCCTGGAACCATGAGCCCCACACTCGGCCTCCTGCAACAGACAAGAGGATCCTGCCAGGAGATGGAAGCCAGTATTGCTGAGACCCAGCCCCTGGCCACCACAATCTGCAGGGGGTGAACAGGGCTTCTGCATGTGGCTATATCTGCGAGGGAGTGGCTCTCTGCTTTGGCATCACTTGGTAGGATGGACACCTACCTGTTACCATTTGCCCACAGGGTATCAGAGCCACCAAGGTGAGTGGGAAGCTGCAGGGAGGTGTCCTTTTAGGAGCATGACACTTGTGTGGCCCCTGCATGCCTCTGGGACCAGCATACCTCTGACATCATCTTCTTTCTGGGGTGACTCAGTCCTCTCTCTCTCTCAAGTGGAAGTCACATTCATGCTGTTGCAGTGCCAGTGACGTCTCCATAGCAACATTCACACGGATGTCATAGAACATAAGGTGCTTGAGCTAGAAGGGCCTTCTGAGATCAGCTTTTCCTGCCCCCACACTTCACAGAATGGGGAGCAGGCTCAGAAGGAGGATACCACGTGCCAAGGTCACACAGCAAGCCAGGGGCCCAGGTGGGGGGGTGGGCTGCTCTTCGGGTACTGTTCCACAGGACTGTCTTTTGGGGAAGTGCTCTAGGGGAACAAGGTTTGGGGACTTTGCTACTATTCCTGCTTGCTACAGGACTCTGAAGTTCAGTCTGTCTGCTGCTCAGTCAGAGAGCTGTCCCTTTAGTACCTGGGGAGGGGTAGCAACAGGCAGTAAGGTGTCTGTTCTCAGGAAACTCACAGGTTAAGTGCAGAGGCAGTGCAGCCCCCAGGGAACCACTGCAGAACATCTGGGGAGCAAGAAGTACAGGAGAAGGAGCCAGGGAAGAACAGCCCCCAGCAGAGCCTGGAAAGTCAAGGAGATGCTCATTCCTGCTGGTGCCTCTTCTCCCAGCACAAGGGTCAGCCAGAGGACCTAGCTCTGTGGGTAGGCAGAAAGCAGGGGTGAAGCTGGAGGGCTTGGAAAATGGGGCCACTAAGAAAAATTGCCTGGACCCAGACCAGGAGTCCCAGGAAGTTGTCATGGATGGCGATTCATGACACTTGTTATTCTAGGACAAGGTGTTCAGACACACAGAAAGACAAGTCAGAGGGCACAGTGTGGGAGCTGGCAGTCAGGGTGAGGTGACTAGGAGTCTGAGTTATCAGGGTGGCAGGAGTGAGGATCCAGGAGTGAGGCCTCAGGAAGTTAGAACATGGACATGGGAAAGGTGGATGTTGATACCCTCTCCAGGGACACATGGTCTTCACTTCCCCCCTGTAGCTCAGCTCCAGACCCTGCCTCAGGGCCTCATCCTGGCCTGCAGGGCTCTTCTCTCCAGTTCTGAAGATCCTGGGGATCTGGACATCTCCAGGTCTGGCCAAGGCCACCCCACCCTCCCTACCTTTTCCATGAAGATGGCCCCTTCTCTTACTTGTGATGGCAGTCTACTCTAGTTATTTATGTATTTATTTTTGGCACTTGGGATTGAACCCAGGGACTCTTTATCATTGAGCTAAACCCCAGACTTTTTTATTTTGAAACAGGGTCTTACTAAGTTGCTGGGCTGGCCTCCAATTTGCAATCCTGCCTCAGCCTCCCAAGCTGCTGGAATTACAGGTGTGCATCACTGCTCCTGGCTTGCTCTAGTTATTTGTTGCTGCATAAAAAACATTCCCCAATAATCTGCAGGATGGGAAGACTCATCTCTTCTCTGTATGATGTCCTCTGAGGCTGGGGCATCTACCACCAAGCTGGCTTCTTCATTTACACAATGAGCAATGAGTCCCTTTTCACTGGGTTTCTCAGCCGAGTTAATTGGGCTTACTCCCAGGAGGGCATCCAGGTTCACAGAATGGCTATTCCAGGAGAGAAGAAGCTTTGGGTCCAGAGTCATTCTGCTATGTCTATTGGGCAAAGCAGTCACAACTCTTGCCCAGATTTTAGGGCAAGGGACTTAGACCCTCTCCCTCATTGTGAAATACCAAAGGAACTGTCATCTCTAATTTACCCCAGCAGGCTGTCTCTACCTCATGGACTCTGTCATCCTTTCTCACCTCCAGACATGCAGACCTATATCTCCTGGAGTCCTCTCTGTCCCTAGCACCTCTCCCTTGGGCCACTGCAATCCTCCTCAAAACCATCTTCCTGCCTGCCGGCTCCACCATCCATCCCCTCTGCCACTCTCCCCATTCCTGTTCTGTCTCTGTTGCTGTGCTCAGGATCTATGCATGGTTCCCTACTTCTCTTTGAACAATTTCCAAGCTCCTAGGCATAATTTTAAAATTTCCCTTACAATCTGGCCTCTCTTACCTTACCAATGTCCATCTACTGGCATTCAACCTGGGCATATGCACGCCCTCCTCCTGGTGAGTTTAATCTGTCCTCTCTCCACTTGAACATTTGCTACACCTTCAAAAGCCAGTGCAAATTCCCTCTCCTCAAAGCCTTGCTCTTACTACATGATCACACCAGTCTTTCTCTCATTGCCCACTGATACACATCCTGTCTTAAGTTCTTGTTAGCAATGAGATGTCCTCCTGAAGTTAGACCCCTGTTTCTAATTCACATTTCTTTTACCAGTTTAATAACTACTTATGGAAACGAAGAGCCAGCTGCCAGAAATATGGCAGTGACCAAGACAGGCTGTTTCCTATGCCCAGAGAGCTTACATTCCAGAAAGGAAAACAGATGGCAAACAGAAGAGTCAAGAGACATAATGATCAAAGATTAGAAGGAGTGCTGAGAGGCATGAGAGTGGGACCCTGATGCAGGCACCTAGTGCTCCCATTTCTCAAGACAAACCAGCAACTTGGATTTTTACATAAACTCTCCTGATTTCCTCTCCTGCTTAAAGCTCCCCTCCTCTGCTGGCCTCCCACTTTCTCTGGCTTGCCTGCCTCCTTCCCTCTCCGCAGGTGCCCGCCCTGCCAGCACTGTTCCACCCCCGGATGCCCTACTTGCAGGCCCGCTCCCAGAGCATCCAAACTCCTGTGGTTCCCATGCCCTGGGCATGCTCTGGGTAGTAGCTGGAAGGAAGAGTTAGGATGCACCACCTAAAACACTTGGGCTAGTGGGCTTTGGCTGTTGAGGTCCCCAGCTGAGATCCTAGGCCAATCATCCTGAAGTTGGTCTTTTAGGGGTGGGACACCTGGAGTCCAATACTTTCACTCAAGGCCCACTTCGTAGGTCTCTGGCATTGGAGGGTGGGGGGCAGAAGAGGGAGACAAGGAAAGGAGACCTGAGGACCTCTAATAGTGCTTCTCTGGGTTTGCTCCCCAGCTGAAAGGTCCCTGAGGGGTGAATCTAGGCCAACTATGTTGTGGGATTTTTTATACTCTCTGGAGTCAGAGTTCCTAATAGAAAATCCTGGTTCTGTTACTTTCTAGGTGACTTTGGACAGCTCCCCTTGCTTTTATGGGCCTTGGTTTCCCCATGTGTACCTTGGGGACCATAGCAGCTCCCATCTCACATACAGTTTTGATGATATCACATACCTGGCACATACATGATAGCACTCAACGCTGGGCTGCTTTCCAGGCCTCTGTTGAACAGGTCATTACTAGGCCTTCTCAAGGAATTGCTACTGGAGAGCATCCCGCCATCTGTATCTTGCCAGACCTCTGAGTTCCAGCTCCCAGAAGCAGCTCATTATTTGTGCTCTGGGCACTGCCAACTAGGAGGGCTCAGGCCTCTAAAGGACCTGGGATCCCAGTGACAGCTGCCATGCCTTGGGGCACAGCCAGGAATACCTCCAGCTTTCAGAGGAGTACTAATAAGCACCTCATCTCAGGGGGACCTCTGCACCCACTATCACCCTCCCTCCAGCTTTGACTGCCTAAGACTCATTCTTGAGACCAGAACACCTTGGGTGGGAATCCTGAGACAGAGCTCCAGTCAGCTTAAGTGGGAAGAAGGTGTCAAGCCCTGGAGATGGGTGTGCCAGGGCCCAGCCTGGGGTTTGGAGAATCAGCACTGGTCTCCTTTGGGCCAGAACCTTGAATGGGAAGGCCAAGGGGCCAGCCACACCTGGGGGAGGGGCCTCCCTCCTCCCAGACTCAAAGGCAGATCCCCTTGGGAGGGACCCTTAAAGGGCCTTCTGCTGGTGTGACAAAGACTTCCCCGGACCAGATCACCAGGATTCAGCCCAGGAGGCAAAGGTTGTGGCACAGTGCCAACTCAGCTGTGCGCACTATGTCCTGCCTCTGATAACCAGCTGTCAGCTGAGCCCTGAGTGCTCCGGTACAGCCAGGTTTGTTTGCTAAGCTTGAGTGTTGGAGCTTCCTGGACCCGCCTGCCCTGGAGAGGACAGAGCAAGGAGGAGCAACGGGCCAGGTGGCAGGCATCTATGGCTGAGAAAGGACAGAATCCCAGAGTGTCAACCCTCTGCCCCCAGCACCTTCCTTTCAGGACGCCTCTCTAGTCCCAGGACCTAAGACAGGTCCAGTGAGTGGGTCACTGGGCTGGAGCAGTTGAGGATGGAATGGCGCACAGCGCACAGCGGGATCCCTGTGCTCCCTCACCTGGGCTCCACATCAGCATCCAGGTACCAAGGCGCCCGCGAAGTTGGGTCTCTGGGTCTGAGGTGCAGGACCCAGCAGGGGCTCACCGGCAGCTCAAGCCTAGGGTTGTGTCAGGGTCTCTTGACCCCGCCCCTGGAGCGGCGGTCTCATTTGCATGGCCCCGCCCCAGCAGGCCATTGGCGGCAGCAGCGGGAGGCCGGGCCTGAGTGGCTGCGAGGCCTGTGGGACGGCGGGGGCGGGGCGGGCGACAGGCGCCTGGGATGATGCCGCCACCGCCACCGCCACCTCTGCCGCCGCGGGACGGGTTCGGGTCTGGGTCGGACTCAGCCGGTGTGAGGAGCGGGACCGCCCCGGTCGTGGCGGCCACTGCGGGAGCGCACTGAACGGCCGCCTGTCATGTCCAGGAAGAAGACCCCCAAGTGCAAGGGGGGCAGCGTGCCCGCTGCCTCCGCTCTGCCTGCTGCCAACGGGCCCCGACCGGTGCGTCCCGGGACTGCGCACCCTGGCCCCGAGGCGCCGCCCAACGGGCCCCCGCAGTTCGGTCGGCCCTCGCTTGGCGGCGGTGGCGACTTCTACGACGTCGCCTTCAAGGTGAGCTAGACACCCTCCCCCAAGCGAGTGCAGCAGGTGGCGTCAGGTCAGAGCCAAGCAGGGAGGGGTCCAGGGTTGGGGGTGCAAGGTCCCGCAGATCTTCCCATCTGAGCTGGGTGAGTGGCACCCCCCAGTTGGCACAGCAGCCCTGAGCATCGCGCGCACACATCTGTCAGGCCAGGGTTTGGGGTTCTGAGCAGCTGGCAGGGCCTGCCCAGCCCGATAGGTGAAGAGAGCCCTTCAGGTGCCCCTCCCCAATCCAAGCCCCCACCTGGGTTCAGTTTCATTTCCCATATGCTGCCTTCCCTCACCCCCAGTGACTCGGGTCTCCTTTTTCTGGAAGGGAGGAGATTAGGAAGACGTTTGCCAGCTGGGTGGGGAGACTGAGGCCTCCCCCAAACCAAGGCAGAAGGTGCATAAAATTTGGTGGAGGTAGGCCCCACCAAAACGGGTAGGACCATCTTTGGGTTTTGGAGCATTTGGCAGCAGGCTGGGTAGGGGAGGGAGAGGGCCTGATTGTTCTCCCTGTCCACAGACCTGGCCCAGGACCCTCCTCAGTTCAGGATCTAATTTTGGTTTGGCAAATCCCTCTTGAGCCTTGCTGCTGGGATTCCTGTCCTTGTTGGGGTTAGAAACCCTGCCTCTGAGTCCCCACAGATCTCTCAGAAGGTTCAGCTGCCACCACCCAGGCTCTTGCTCCCTCTCAGATCAAATATGGTGCCCATGGTGGAAGGATTCTGAAAGGAATACTGTCTTCACACTGCCACTTGTTGAGATGGGCCCTATTCAGAGGGAGAGAGGGGACTGAAACTACCACCAGAGGCAGAAGCTGGAGGTCCAGGCCAGGCCAATGGGGACCATAGCTGCTGCCTCTCCCCAGCCCATGCTGAACCTGCAAGCCTAGAATACCCCTCTCCTTTCCTCCCCCTCACTGCAACCCCTCTCTGGCCAGGTCAGCTCAGGGCAGACCAGAAGTCCCCTCTGGGTGGACCGGCATGCCTCCCCCCAAGGCCTGACACGTTGGACCCTCCTGCCTGTTGTAGGTTATGCTGGTGGGAGACTCAGGCGTGGGGAAGACCTGTCTGCTTGTACGCTTCAAGGATGGTGCTTTCCTGGCAGGCACCTTCATCTCCACTGTGGGCATAGACTTCCGGGTGAGTGGTGACTGATGCTTTGCCAACTGGGAGGGCTCAGGAACCCAGGATCCCAGTGACAGCCCTGTTTCCCCCACATCAGCTGAGTTCTCCCAGAACCAGCAGGCAGTTGGTTCTGTCTTCTCCATGCTATCCAGGGGCTTAGGAGGTGGCATTCCCAGTGAGGATGATTGTGACCAAGATGTCTTAGCCACCAAGCATCCAATGCCTGAAGAAGTGTTTGCATCCAATTGAAGCAGAGACAGTTCCCCTGTGCCAGAGGCTGACACTGCCCTGGTGCTATATCCTGTGCCCCATGGTGGCAGCAGTGGGAAGGAACTTGATCCATGTCCCTCAGGAGTCAGTGTTGCCACCCCACTGTACAAGAGGGTGCCCAAGGATATGAGAGGTGCTGGGCACTTGCCCAGGCCCTGCAAGTTAGGTGACTGTGGTGCAGCCTGGGAGGTGTTCACAGGGCTTATTTAGGGGAGAAGCTCCTGCCTTTGGGTATGGGAATCTTCCAACATCCCAAGCAGGGATCTGTGGGTTCCAGCATTACAGCCCCCACCTCTGCCCACCAGTCAGAATCCCACGTGCTGAGGTGCTGGCTTGTTCTTGACAAATCCTGAATTTGCATTTTTCTCACCCTTTAATTAGACCTACTTAGCAAGAGGCTGAGAGGGAGGCCCATTATGGGGGCAGGAAAGGGGGCTTCCTCTAGTCTGGAGAGTTGTGTTCTACCCAGATTGTGGGAGTGAAGGGCTGAGGTGCTAAAAGGGGTAGACACTGCTGTGGGCAGGTGGTCCTTTGCCCATCCTGGCCTCCCTCCCCCTCCACTCTTGCCTCTGAGGCAGTGAGGGAAGTGAGGCCATTTGGTTGGTGTCCCTGTTCAGGGTGCCAGGGAAGGCTAGGTATTCTCCTCAGCACAGCAGATGGCCAAGCCTGGTTCCCCGGAGACCCAGAAGCACCCTGACAGCAGGGAGGAAGTGGTACCAGTTCCAGCTACCCAGGGACTCAGCTTGTGGTTAGCCCTCTTCTTGGCCTGGGGTGGGGCCACTTGTATCCTCAAGTCCTGAACTGGGAAGGCCCAGCTGGGGAGCACTGACAGCCATACACACACTGGTACCTACTGTATACCAGACACAGTTCTAGGCTCTGTGGTTACAGCACTGGGCCAAACAGGAAGAGCTAGAGTCCCAGTGTGGAAAAAAATTTTTTTTTTCCTTTTTAAGTACTAGGGATTCAACCCACCACTGAGCTATATCACCAATCCCAGCCCTTTTAGTTTTATTTTGAAGCCAGGTATTGTGGCACATACCTATAATCCCATCAACTCAAAGACTGAGACAGGAGGATCAAAAGTTTGAGGCAACTCAGTGAGACCCTGTCTCAAAATAAAATAGGGCTGAGGATGTAGCCCAATGGTAGAGCACTCCTGGGTTTAATCCTCAGTACGCACTTGCACACACAGTGTCTCATTGAGCTGCCCAGTTTGGATTTGAACTTTCAATCCTCCTGCCTCAGTCTTCTGAGTACCTGATTACAAGATCATGCCCAGCTGGGAGAGACTTAAAAACAAACAAAACTAATTCTTTATCTGGGCTAAATGTGGTTCTCAGTGCACATATAGAACAGCTCATTAAGTTATAGGAGCAACTATGAGACAGGCACCCTGCCTATCTCCATCCGCAGATAGGAAAACTGAGGCACAACAACAGGCTTGGGATCACACCACAGATGACTTCAGATACATCAGTATGAGTGGCTCTAAGCAAAAGCAGGGTGTCCAGAGCACTCTTCAGAGAGCAGGGGACAGACTGCATTTGCAAATGGTTCAGGGAAATCTGTGCAGACCTCAGGAGGGTGGCAGCTAAGGATGGGCTATGAGAGGGGAAGAGGGAGCAATGGGACCCCTCTGGGGGCTGAGGCAGGGGCCTTCCAGGTCAGTGGAGGTGGTAGGCAAAAAGAAACTTGACCTAAAATTGGACACAGCTGGCCATGGATGGTGGCAACCAGCAAGCTCATCAGGGCAGCCATCTGAACAGAAAGCGGGGGGCTCTGCCAGGAGGAGGCAGGAAGCACATGGGCCTAAACATGGCCTTTAGGAAAACTATCAGGAGATGGTGTGGGGGTGGGCAAGGCTCAAGAATGACTTAAGGACTTAGCAAGAGGCAGAACAGGGAACTTTATCCTCCCCAATAGTGAACCTGGGCTCAGCCTTGGCTTGCACTGCCCACCCCCACCCCCACCCCCACCCCCTGGCACCTCACCCTAGGAAGCCCCAGGCCAGAGAGTGGCACTGGGCTGGTTCTATTTCAGAACAAAGTTCTGGACGTGGATGGAGTGAAGGTGAAGCTGCAGGTAAGTTGACCAGGGAGGGGCAAGTTGGGGGAAGGGGATACCAGGAAGGAGCTAGACAGCATGACCAGTACCTGTTGACACAGATCTGGGACACAGCTGGCCAGGAGCGGTTCCGCAGTGTCACTCATGCCTACTACCGAGACGCTCATGGTGAGTCTGTGGACCAGGGACCAAACTCCTGGGAATTGGGATGTGGTCTATAGGTGACCAGCTCAGAGGGTGTAAGAGGGCCAGTGGGACAGCAGTTCAGGGTGTGATGCTCTTACCTGTGGTGACTTGGGAACAGGGAGCCACTGGGCTCCAGGGATTTCCTCACTGTCATTTGTCCCCAGCACTACTGCTACTCTATGATGTCACCAACAAGGCCTCCTTTGACAACATCCAGGTCAGTGGCCTCTTCCTGGTGGGAGGCATGGGCCATGCCATGGAATCCCCTAGAATTTTGAGGACCCTAACAGGGAGGGGAAGTGACAAGCCTCTCCAGGGCTCAAGGTAGCCCAGGTTGAGTATGAGCTAAAATGGGCTTGGGTGACATTCAGCTCTGTCAGCAGGACTCCCTGGATAAGGCACTTGTAAGGTGGGCACCTCTGCCCAACGCATGGGAGCTTTTTGGAAACGGGCAATCTACAAGGTGTGGCCTGGAGGGGCCAAGTTTCCAAAAGGGTAAGGTGTGCAAGGAGCACCAGCCCCCAGCTCTCCCCACAGGCTTGGCTGACAGAGATCCAGGAGTATGCCCAGCACAACGTGGTGCTCATGCTGCTGGGGAACAAGGTGGGCAGACTGCCCTCTACAGCCTATAAGGCAAGGCAGGTGATGGGGGAGGGTGGCCAAGCCATGGGCCCTATCACCCAAAACCCTGTGCCTGGGCCAGGTGGACTCCGCTCATGAACGTGTGGTGAAAAGGGAGGATGGGGAGAAGCTGGCCAAGGTGAGTCAGGGCAGGGTGGGCAATGAGGGTACCCTGAAGCTGGGGAGCCTGGGTTGTCCCCACCAGGCCACCACCCAGCTGGCAGCAGTTGTTTGCAGGAATATGGGTTGCCCTTCATGGAGACCAGTGCCAAGTCAGGCCTCAATGTGGACTTGGCCTTCACAGCCATAGCAAAGTAAGTCCTGGCAGTGAACAAAGAACCCCCAAACCCAAGGTGTGAATCCCCTTGCCGGGGGTGTAAGAGGCCACCTTGTTCCATGTCACCACTGTTCTGCAGGGAGCTGAAACAGCGCTCCACGAAGGCTTCCAGCGAGCCCCGCTTCCGGCTGCACGAGTATGTTAAAAATGAGGGTCAAGGGTCTTCCTGCTGCCGATCCTGAACCTAGCTGAGCTCAATTCCACTCTGGAGGAAGCAGCACAGACCTGGAAGTCTGGACAGAGGATTTTCAGGCCCTTTTGACTTCACACAGTGGCCATCCCAGTGGTGTCCATTTCCAGGACTCCCATCCAAGCCTCACTCCTTCCTTGTTTAAGCTGTAGTCATCAATCTTCAGTCCCAACATGCAGGCTTCAAAGCCATCTCAGAAAAGCAAAGGTCTTGAGCCCAGGAGGGGGCGCCCAGCAAGTGTACTGACAAGGATGAAGGGCTTTGCTGCCCCCTCCCGGGCACTCCCAGTGTGCCACAGGCCAGCATATACATTACAGTAACTGACCTTAGAAAATTCATGTCTTCAGCCAGACACTGTTTAGGCAGGAATCCCCACACTTGGGACAGAGGGCTTCACTGATAACAACATCCTGTATTTGTGTGCCCTAAGGTCCAGAGCCACCCACTCCCAGCTAGGAAGCTCTGGTTCACCAAATGGATCCTCTCATGTGACCCTGGAGGACACCAAAGCTGTGATTTTTAATACAGGGAACAGCATATGGGAAATCACAGTAGTGTCAGGAAATAGGACCAACAGCCCTAACCTACTGACCAGGGTACCAACTTGGCAGGTCAGGGCACCTGCTCACAACTAAAGCCTGTGGTTGCCAAGCTCTCTCCATCTTACATGAAGTTATCAAACCAGTCTTTTGATTGTGAGCCTGTCTTTTTTCCAGTCCTAGTAAATAAAGATGTGTTTTTCTGGAATTTGTCACATCTGTTCAAAGACATTGACTTCTAGACAGATTCTATAGTAAGGCCCAGACATCTGTACTAAGTAGGTTAAGTTCCCTACAATTCATGTCTGCTTCAAAGCTCAATGCTCTTCAGGGATCACTCTAAAAGCTGGGTGATCAGTGTCAACTTTCCTCCATAAGACCCACTAATCAAAAAAGTGGTGGGCTGCCGTAATAGCTCAGTCAGTAGAGCACTGGCCTAGCCTAGCATGCATGAGGCACTGGGTTTGATCCTCGGCACCACATAAAGTTGTTCGTCTACAAAAAAAAAAAAAAAAAAAGCGGTGCCTAATGACCTGTTATCTAGGGAGAGCTTCCAGACCTAACCTGGGGCAAACATATAAAAAAAAAATCTTTTTTTGGATAACAAATAAAAGTGAAGGCACTTCAAAGAGATGCCAAGTCATTAGTAAGGAATTCCCATATTCAAGCCTCTCCCCTTTCCAGATTGCTTGAGGACTGAAATATGAAAGAGAATACAAAAAGAAAAAGAAACAGACTTCAATAAAGGATCATCAATGCTTTATTAAGCAGCCAAGGGGCACATTTTCAAGAATAAACGGTGACTGGCTATGACAAGAGTGAGTTGCAGGGCCACATCATGGGAGTTTGTCAGTTACTTTTGGCGGGCAGGGGAAATTGCCACTGGTCAGAGTCCTTGGTTCCCTTTTTCCCTGAGAGTTTTTTAAGTTTCCATTTTCTTCAAGGACAAGTGACTCCTTTAGAGTACCAACAGCATATGAAAATTGAAAAGCCAAGGTTTGCCGTCGGAGAGTGACACATACACACGGACAGTTGTGGCAAAAGGTGCATTTATTGAAGGTTGGTACTGGCTTATATAGAAAATGAAAGCCAGTTGTCTCAAAGCAGGAAGCCCCCTGAGGCCAATCAAATAAAGGTCAGGTCAACACATATGGTACATGTGTATTCACTCAGCATGGGGTCCAAGTGGAGCAGGAGCTGAGTGCGGAAGAAGGGCAGACCAACTGGGGAATTTTCAAAACAACCTATTGCCTACCCATTGCCCGCCCATTGGCAATGTGCCCGCCGTCATGTTAAGAGCCTGGGGAACTCTTAGGGGACTCCCAACATTCCCCCCTCTTTGTTATTGCATGGAAAGGGATGCCTATTCATTCTGATTACTTCCTGCTGAGCGGGGGCGTTGCCGGGGAAGGGGTCTGAAGGAGGGAAGTCAGGAGCCCCCATAGGAGGGCAGCAAGAATTGGTATAAGGTCGGGTGGGATGTCACAGAAAGTCCCCTGCAGCCAAAGATCCATTATCATCTTGATTCAGTCAATGTAAGTCTCCATGGGTGAGCACAAGCCAGGCATCATCGGATATTGCTCTTAAAAAGGTGTTCCAGGAGTTTGTGATGAGTCTTTCAACATTGGGTGGGACGTTCCCTGGAAGAGGTGGCTGGTTCATCAGTGGCCAGGAGCTGATAATTTCTACAGAAGCTGGTTAAAAGTTTGGTTAGAGATTTTACCTACTTGAGTCTGAATAAACTTTACAATATATGGTAGAAACAGACACATCAGAAGAATTACACATAGTGGTCCAAGGATAGGCCATACTCATGTAAGAAGAGGAGTGGCCATTAAGGAAGAGAAAAGGTTTTGGTTTACTGGGGTCCTTAGGGTGGCTGCTAGGTTAGTGAGCTTAATAATATTGCTTTCCACAAGCCCTGATTCATTTATGTAATAACAGCATTCTTCCCTGAGGAAAAGACAGGTTCTGCCTTTTTCGGCAGTCAGTAAATGTAGGGCTCTGCCATTCTGGAGGGTGACTTGGGCCAATGAGGTGACCTGTTTCTACAGGGAGGCTAGAGATTCTGCTGTTGAAGTGAGTGCCCCCTCGAGTTTCGAATTCATGTCCTTGACAGCCCATAGAGAATGACCTAAGGCTCCTCCTGATAAGCCTGCACTTGCTGCTAAGGCTGTTAATGAGATACCCACCACTACTGGAAGGAATGCAGCCTGTCTTACGTGTCTTGGAGGATTAAGGATGAATTGCACTTCAGAACTACTATGGAGAGTGAGCTGTGGGACTATAGTAACGAGAAGACATGGGCTGGACATATTGGGAAACATAATGGTGGTGAGAGTGCCATTGCACCAGAAAAAGAGACCAGATGGGGAATAGGTGGTGTTATTGATTGTTAGATTATGGTGACAAAAGCCATCCAGCAGGGAGTTGGGGGTTGTGGATCCCAGAAGGAAAGCCCTAGGAATCGTAGTGTGGTTACCCTCCTCGGGCTCCCATAAGGGAATATTTTGTAGAGGTTTGAAAGGATCTCCTTTGTGGCATGAGGTGGGCAAGCTGGAAACGTTTACTGGGACTGCAGCAAGTAAAGGCCGTGCAAGAGAAGCGCACAAGAAGCAATTTGCAGGACTTGTATCAGGGAAAGTTTGGTTTAGATAGGACAGAGTGTCGGTAATGATTTGTAATCAGGTATAGATTGGTGAAGCCTGAGAGTCAGAAGAAGCATGTTGGTTTTCTAAGGATGCGAGCAACCGCTGTTCTCAGTGTTTTATGTTGGTTGAGACAAGAGAGACTGGGGACCCCACAGAAACATACTCTCGAGAAATAGACAAGGAACCGCAGGGGGTGGAAGCATAGCCATTGCAATAAAAGGAAGCTTTTACCCCTGATGCCCAGCGTGGGTCCCAAGGGTCTGGGATGGTCAGATTGTACTGGTGGGAGGCAGACTCAAATTTGAATCTTCCTATATTTAATTGTCCTGAATATGCATCATGAATTCTGCATGACCAATAGGGGCAGGCTCCGTAGGTTTCCGGCCACCATTTACAGTGATCCTTATTTTGGTCATATAAAAAACATAAGTAAGGGCGGCTGGCTTGTTTAATAAGCTCAGAGGAGGAAGACAGCACCATATAAATGGCTGAGGAGCACCCTCATAGGGGGCAGTCAGAGGTAGCAGTCAAGCGGGTAATCTTGGTGCTCTTTTGGGTATATGTCTCCCTTACTTTGAATCTCCAGACATATGAGGGTGA
The DNA here is from genome assembly GCF_045843805.1 of Urocitellus parryii. Classification (NCBI taxonomy): domain Eukaryota; kingdom Metazoa; phylum Chordata; class Mammalia; order Rodentia; family Sciuridae; genus Urocitellus; species Urocitellus parryii. The sequence goes on along the minus strand of NC_135539.1, from coordinate 7,373,883 downwards.
AGGCATTACCCCTGGGGTAAGGGTAAGGATGGAAAACAGAAAATTAAGGTGCATCTTCTGATATGTTTTCAGGTATAGGTACAAGGGCAGGAACGCGAGAAAGATGAAGTTTCAAGGAATCGCGAGGGTGAGGAGAACAGGAATATGTGGGTGTGGATTCCTGCAGATCTTCTGGCCCCATGATGCCAGAATCAGTCTCCTGGATGCACGGTTTAAGCCTGGAAATGTGAATCCACAGGGTTAATTGGTTATTTTTTTATTATTATTTTTTTAAGAGAGAGAGAATTTTTTTTAATATTTATTTTTTAGTTCTCGGCAGACACAACATCTTTGTTTGTATGTGGTGCTGAGGATCGAACCCGGGCTGCATGCATGCCAGGAGAGTGCTACCGATTAAGCCACATCTCCAGCCCAATTAATTGGTTATTAGTGAGTTTAAGCTTAGCTGCCAAAGGGGTGCCCATGATGACTGAGGCAGGGCCTTCCCATTTGGGATGTAGCTGAGGTTTCTCACCTGGGGGACAAGAGTATACCCATTGGTCAGGTGTTAGAGTGGGGGGGTTTTGAGTAAGGGTTGGATCAGGTAAAAGCCAGTCCTGATACTTCCAGAGTTCAGAACGTAGATGGAAGAGGAGAGGTAGAGTGTAGGAATCAGGGATAGGCAATTGTTCTGTCTGTATTCCAGGAGGCAGGAGTGGGCGGCCATACATGACCTCAAATGGGGAAAGGTTGGATGGCTTCCTTGGTAGGGCTCTGAGGCGCAATAGTGCCAGGGGAAGAACTCTTGACCAATCTAAGCTTAATTCCATGGTGAGTTTAGTGAGGGTTTCTTTGAGGGATCTATTAGTTCTTTTGACTTTCCCTGAAGCCTGAGGGCGGTATGGGCAATGAAAGTGCCAAGGGAGTGATAGAGCTCGAGCCAGCTCCTGGGTTATGTGTGAAGTAAATTCGGGGCCATTGACGGATTGGAGTGAGATGGGCATTCCAAAGTGGGGAATTATGTCAGATATTAATTGGCCCACAAGTGTAGAAGCCCGCTTATTGGATACGGGAAAAGCTTCTACCACCCTGAGAATGTATCCACCAGCACTAAGAGGTATTTGATGTTTTTTACCTTGGGCATATTGGTGAAGTCAATTTGCCAATCAGCTCCTGATCAGCTCCTGGGGTATGTCCACAGGCCTGATGGGAGGAAAGGGCTTGGGGGTTTTTTTTGTTTGTTTGTTTTTAAGAGAGAGAGAGAGGGGCTGGGGATGTGGCTCAAGCGGTAGCGCGCTCGCCTGGCATGCGTGCGGCCCGGGTTCGATCCTCAGCACCACATACCAACAAAGATCTTGTGTCCGCCAATAACTAAAATAAATAAATAAATAAATAAATATTTAGAGAGAGAGAGAATGCAGATCTGGCAAATGGATGTAATTTGTTGTAGAAGAGTTTGGTCGTCTGAAGAAAGAGGGAAAAAGGATTGAATGAAAGTTGACAGACTCTGTGGGCTGGAGTGGAATAGGGAATGAAGGAACTGAAAGAGTTGGTGAGAGTTAGTAGGACGTTCCTCAGGGGAAAGATGGAACAATGTGGAAGAGGCCAGAGCCTGCAGGGTGGCTGATCAAGCTGCCTGGTCAGCTTTAGAATTACTCGCTGTAGTGGGGAAAGAGTCAGTCTGATGGGTCTTACAGTGGATTATTCCCAACTGAGATGGCAATGTAGAGGCCCGCAGCAGATTGGAAATAAGGTTGGCTTTTTTTTTTTTTTAAGAGAGAGAGAGGGAGAGAGAGGGAGGCGGGGGGGGGGGGAGAGAGAGAGAGAGAGAGAGAGAGAGAGAGAGAGAGAATTTTTTTTTTTTTAGAGAGAGAGAGAATTTTTTAATATTTATTTTTTCGTTTTCGGCAGACACAACATCTTTTATTTGTATATGGTGCTGGGGATTGAACCCAGGCCACACGCATGCCAGGCGAGCACACTACCGCTTGAGCCCACATCCCCAGCCCAATAAGATTGGCATTTATGACCCTTAGTAATTAAGTACCCTTAGTAATTAAGAGTCCTCTCTCTTTCCAGATGGCTGCATGGGAAACTAATATATGAAAGACACACTTGGAATCAGTGTATAGGGAGAGCTTTTTCCCTTCTGCTAGTTCACATGCTCTTGTAGCAGCTGTAAGTTCTGCTTGCTGGTTAGTTGTGTTGGGCGGCAGGGGTTTAGCCTCAATGACAGAAGAGAGAGACACAACAGCATAGCCTGCCAGTCTAACATCCCCATGAAAGTAGGAGCTGTTGTCGGAAAACCAGATGAGATCCGAAGAGGGAAGAGGCCCTTCGGAGATGGTGACTGGGTGAGGCAAGATTGTCTCTAGTATTTCAGAGCATTTATGTGTAGGAGACTCTAGAGGGGCACATGGAAGGAGGGAAGCAGGGTTTAATGAGGAACAAGGTTGAAAAGATATAGTGGGGTTTTGTAGAAAAGAGACAAGGAGAGATAAAACCCTCGAAGGGGGAAGGGATTGTAACCCCTTATATGTTAAGAAATCCTTCAAATGATGTGGGGAGAGGATAGTTAATGGTGAGCCAAAGGTGAGTTTGTATGTCTCCTTTTGAAGGTCATGAGAGCAGCTAAAGCCGTAAGGCATGGAGGCCAACCCCTGACAGTGGGATCGAGCTGCTTTGACAAATAAGCTACAGGTGCAAAGGTGGGGCCATGATTTTGCCCTAGCACCCCTAGGCTTTGTCCTTGTTTCTCATGCACATATAGGAAGAAGGGTTGAGAGGATTGGGGAGATGTAAGTAAGGCGGGTGCCTGGAGAAGGGCCTTTTTTAAGATTGTGAAAGGTTTTCCTACAGTTGAGGGAAGGGGCTCGTCCTGAGAGCCATTTGCCAGATCGTATAGCGGTTTGGCAGGAAGGGAGAAATTAGGGATCTATGCCCTAAAATATCCCGCTAACCCCAAGAAGGAGAGTATTTCGTCTTTGGTTTTGGGTGTGGGCAAGGATCTGATATGCTGTTTTCTGTCTATTGTGATAATTTTTTCCCCCTGGGAAATAGAAAAACCTAAATATGTGACTGTGGTGGTTACTAACTGAGCCTTGTGAGGGGAAGCACGATATCCTTTTTGTGCCAGGAAGTTGAGTGGTCTTTAGAAGGACTACAGAGAAGGAGATGAGTGGTCTTTAGAAGGACTACAGAGAAGGAGATCATCAACATACTGAAGGAGGACGGATGAGGAGCAATGAGAGCGGAAAGTCTTTAGATCAGAGGCTAGGACCTGACCAAAGAGATGAGGACTGTCTCTAAATCCCTGAGGAAGGACAGTCCAGGTTAGCTGTTGGGAATGTCTGGTGTTGGGGTCCGTCCAGATGAAGGTAAAGAGGTCCTGGGAGTCAGGGGCCAAGGGAATGGAAAAGAAAGCATCTTTCAAATCAATGACAGAAAAGTGGGTGGCATCAGATGGGACCTGAGACAGAAGTGTGTAGGGATTGGGGACCAGAGGATGTATAGGTCTCACAGCTGCATTAATGAATTGTAGGTCCTGAACTAAGTGGTAGGAGCCATTAGGCTTGCGAACTGCCAGGATGGGAGTGTTGTAAGGAGAGTGAGCAGGGCAGAGGTATCCTTTAGAAAGAAGGTCCTGGATGACTGGTTGTAAGCCTAGGAGGGCTTTGGTAGATAGTGGGTATTGTGCCTGATTGGGGAACTTATTGGGGTCTTTAAGATGTATGGAAACCGGGTGGCAAGAAACAGTAGAGGGACTTTAAACACCCCAAACCCGAGGATCCATTAAGCTCGATGGTATGGGTTCATGACTGGATTCGGGGCATTGTTTAGTATCTGGTTTGTCTGTAGAGTCAATGGGAAAGGTTAGGTCCCTTGTTAATAGAGCTAGAAAGGATGAAGCGGCCAGCCCTGGTGCTCGGTCACGGTTGGGGGCTTGGATATTGATTGTGATATGAAGTCTAGAAAGAATGTCTTGACCAAGCAGAGGAACTGGACATTGAGGCATAACCAGGAACGACTGTGAGAATGGGAAGCAGACTATGGAGCAAATAAGGGAGTTCTTTTGGGACAAATAGTTTTCCCTTCTACCCCGACAATATAAGTGGATGGCACTGTCTGTCCCCAGAACTTGGTTAACACGGAGAATGTAGCCCAGGAATCAAGGAGGAAATCAATTTTATGCCCGTCCACCTGAATTTGCACCCTAGGTTCTTGTCTGTTGATCTTTAAGGCCGGGGACAAGGACCCAAGGCTCCATCAATCTTCACGGACATAATGCCCAAGAGGTAGGCGGACTCTTTGGCCATAGTTCCCCTGTGGGACCTAGGACAGAGTTCCAGTGACCCAGCTGTTGGCATTTAGGGAAGGGAGTCCATGGAGCACGTGGGGCGGGGCAGGCTCTTGCCCAGTGTCCTTCTTCTTTTTTTTTTTTTAAAGAGAGAGGGAGGAGAGAAAGAACTTTAATATTTATTTTTTAGTTTCCGGAGGACACAACATCTTTGTATGTAGTGCTGAGGATTGAACCCGGGCCGCAGGCATGCCAGGCGAGCGCGCTACCGCTTGAGCCACATCCCCAGGCCCCAGTGTCCTTCTTTGATGCATTTGAAACAGGCACCTGGGGCAGCTTTTATTATCCGGTTGAGTTTGGGCAAGCATTTGAAATTTAGTTTGCTCTGCCCTATGGTGGCGTCGCTCGATTTCCTCATCTAGGTTATGAAAAACCTTGAAGGCTACAGCTAGTATCTCCATTGAGGGGTAGCAGGGCCCTGTTCTAGTTTTTTAAGTTTAGCCCTGATATCAGGGTAACTTTGGGAGAGAAAATATGTCATGAGAACATGAGTTCCATCTGGAGTTTCAGGATCTAGGTTAGTATATTGTTGAAGGGCTTTAGTAAGAATTTCAATGGGGTCTTTTCAGGTTTTTGAATGATCTCCTCTAGTTTTTGGAAATTGACTGCCTTCCTTGCTGCCTTTTTAAGTCCAGCAATAATGCATGCAGAAAGGCGGTCCCTGTTCCGAATTCCAGCTTAGGTGTTATAATCCCATTCAGGGTCCTGTTCTGGAGCTGCTAAGGGCCCAGGGGATGTGTCTGATCAACCCTGTGGATCTGCATGAGCTCTAGTGAGTTCTCAAACTCAAGTACGCTCCTCTGGTGGGTAAGGCTATAAGCTTGAAGGACCCATTGGAACTCATTGATATAGGTGGTAACTAGCCTCTTTCCAAGTTGTGTTAAGAGCAGTCATCGAGAAGGAGATGTGCACTCTGATGATACCTTCAGGTCCAGCAACCTCTCATAGAGGGGCCATGGTTCGCGGTGCAGTGGTGGGGCTGGGCTAAAAGGGCCTGTTGGAGAGAGGCTGTTGTTGGAACTTCCTAGGGGACTGGCTGGGGCAGGAGGTCAGTAAGGTGGAATTCATCCGCAGATCAAGAGGAGAGTCTAGGGACCCCTCTGGGGGATATCGATTTTGGTTATCTAGTTGATAATATGGCCAATTTTGTGTACAGAATTTAGTGAGAAGTTTGGGTTTTATGTCTGGGGTGAGGGACAGCCAGCGAAGGTTAGCCAGAAGACATTTTAGAGGGGAATCAGCAGGGAGGGAAGAGGCTCCCATAATGACTCTTTATAGGAAAAGGAGTGAATGGCCCGGACTGGAACAGATTGTGGTTGAGTCTCCCACAGGCATCTCCGATGGGAGAATCCAACCAAAGAGACTCAGGAGAGTTGGAAGGCAAATGATTAGTCAGCCAAGAGCCCAGCCAGCGGGAGTCATGGGCCACCTGGAGTCAGGACTTCCTCAGAAGAAAAGAATTTTGGGGACAGAGAGAGAGTCAGAGTGTGCCTATTCTTCAGCCCCTTATGGCTTCTCAATCATGAGGTGGGTATCCAGTTGTCTCAAAGCAGGAAGCCCCTGAGGCCAATCATAATAATGGTCAGGTCAACACATACGGTACAGATATATTCACTCAGCATGGGGTCCATGTGGAGCAGGAGCTGAGCGTGGAAGAAGGGCGGACCAACTGGGGAATTTTCAAAACGACTTATTGCCTGCCGCCATGTTAAGAGCCTGGGGAACTCTTAGGGGACCCCCCCCAAAAAAAAACAATGGAGCTTAGAGTATAGGATTCACTAACTTTATTTTATTGTTAACTCGTTCAGTTACACAGAAGGACGCCCATCTTACCACCAGGCTCTCTCGCCTACTGGGTCTCTGGACTGCGGTTCAACGTCTGCAACCAGCTCACCACCGCCCTGAAAGTTAAACAGTGCAAAATTGAATGTAGACAAAAGCCCCTCTTCCTCATTTCGGCCAATACTCATTCTCACTCCCAGTCCCTCCCTGACAAAGGGCACATCAAGCCTCAGTCTTGCAATATAATCAGACTGCACATGCAGTTTTCATACGAGGTGTCAGAAATTAAAGCAGTTCATCACAGGCTTGGAGCTTAATCGGATAAACTAGGCTCGGTCCTTTGTCACCTATAGGAAGCTGAAGGTATGGAGATTCAGAAAGAAAGGCTAAGGGCCAAGGTGGAGCCCAGGCCGCGGCAGGACCCGGAGCGAACCCCCAAAATCCCACGCAGGGCCCACCTCTTACCCGTACAATGGCAAACCCAATCTGAGCGGCTAAACTCTCCAACCTCGAACTAGACCCCAAAAGGAAGCTTGCGCGCGAGGCACAAGCTTTTATAGAAACTGCCCCACCTCTGTGGTTGGGCAACCCGGCGGAAGTTCCCGCCTTCCCTCACCTGCGATAGGCTGCGCCTCCGCCAATCATGCCATGTTTTCACTAATTATGCCATAGCATTTCTTTGCCGGGCGGTCTCTCGGGGTGAGAACCGAAGCTCCACCTTTTTATTTGCTTCTTTTTTGAGACGACGTCGTCTCGCTCTCTTACTCCGGCTGATCTTGAACTCGATCCTCCCGCCTCAACCGCCCGAGTTCGTCGACTACAGGCCTGCACCACCAACGTCCGGCGAGCTCCTCCCTTTGGCGGAGGCCATTGAGCCTAACTGTGAGTGACGGGTGCAGAGAGCCAATCAGATATTGGTCTGCACATAGAGCGATTCAAAAGCCGCCTAGCGGCTTCGGAGCCGCCGGAAGTCGTAGTTTCTGGAGCGCCGCGCATGAGCCAGCCGAGATCTGGCGAACTACAAGTCCCGGCGGGCCCCGCGCCCGAGCGCTTCCGGATCGAGCCTCCAGTCCCTTTCCCGGCCGATGGCCGCGGGGGCACGATGAAGCGAGCGGATGGCGCTGCCGCTCCCGGGCAGCCGCGGGCGGGTGAGTGTCAGTGCCGCGGCGGGGCTAGCGCCGAGGGGCCGCGCGGTCCAGAGGGGGCCCGGCCTGGGGGGCGGGGCCTACACGGGCCGGGGTCTCCGCGTCGGTGCGGCGGTCTGCCTCGCCGCTGGGCCGCCGGTCGGTGCGCTCCTGCATTCCCTGGTTCTTCTCTTCTTGTACTCATTGAGCTTCATCTGGGCACCAGTCACTGTTGTAGGCGTCTGGGAGACAGCGGAGGACGGGATCCCAGTCTCATAAGCTCTTCTGGTGCAGGGTTCCCCTCCCTCCGTACTATTAACAATTCGGGCTGAATCGTTCTTTGCTTGGAGGGACTGTCCAGTGCGTTGTAGGATGTGGAACAACATCCCTAGCTTCTTACTGGAAGCCAGTAACCCCCAACCCCGTGACAACAGAAATGTCTCCAGACGTTGGCAAATGCCTCCTGGGTTGCAACCCATCCGGCACAACTCCTGGTGTAGAGAGGAGGGAAGGATTGACAGTACACAAAAACATGAGGAGTCGTGATATATCATGAGAGAAACAGGACGCTGAGAAAATGAGTATTGAGGGTTCCTGAATGGGGATGAGTGCTGTACAATTGACCAAAGATCAGGTGAAGAAGCAGTCAGTCCTGGGACATTGCTGGAGGAGCATTCCAAGCAGAGGGAGCAAGGCGAGCAAAGACCCAGAGTGAGAATGGGCTTGGTGGAAAGGTGAGGCGAAGGAGGCAGGACAGCTTCACAGTGCAGGGTGGGAATTTTATTCGGCGTACAAGCTAACTGGGGAGGACGTGAAACTCAGGAGATGGATCAGGTGTAAGTCTGGGAGTCTCCTGATTGTATGTGAAGGTGGATTTGGGAATTCAGTGGAGACAGAAGAGAATGAAGAGGCTGGGCCAATGTCTCCTAGTCCTCTTTGGAGTCTAATTGCCCAAGCCTCCTTGTCTTGAGCAAGGCCAAGGTGGTCAGCTGGGACTGAGTCAGGTGGAATTCTACCCTACTCTTAAGACTCACATGCTTAGGGGTTCCATCTGCCCAGCCCATCTGCACCCTCTTGTCAGCACCCTTCACACACCTCCTCTCCTTTGGGATACTCACCCTTTGCCTTCAACAGGCTTATGGCCTCCTTTACTTCTTCCTTTTAGGCCTTTCCCTTCCCCAGTCCCTTTTCTGAGGATTTGTGTTAGGCACACCCCCTGCTATAAATCCCTGCTTGGCCTCTCTGGGAATTCATTTCTCTCCATGGAACCCCAGTCTCTGATTCCTGAGGTTTCTGTACCTATTTGCAGCAGTCTCAGGGAGCTAGAAGCTGCCACAGGGGGAGTAGGGATATGTGCAGTTTGGCTGAGGAGGAGACAGTCCACAAAGAAGCAGCCAGGGTGGTGCCCCAACCTGAGAGTTTCCTTGAAATAACTCCCTGTGGCACTATGTCAAGGGATTTGGAAATGAATGGAGATGGGGTCTTCAGTACCCACTGAGAAGTGCCTTTGGCAGACTGAATGGAGACTAGTGGACTTCCAGCTCCTGAAGGGTCGAACTTACATAAAGCCATCAGCATGTCTCTGCTCTCCAGCACCCAGTGGGTGTGAGCCTCAACCAGCTGGCTGGATGAAAAATATGCCTGGTGCAGGAAATGGAAAGAAGATGCAGCTGAAGGGCTTTGCTGGTCAGAAGATGCAGGCAGCCTGGACTCTGATTTAGCCACTCTGGCTCTGCTTGGCTGCCTCAAAGCTGCAGTGGGGCTCCGAGGTTTGCTGGCAGTCATGGAAAAAGCAGAAGGAACAGGGCTTGGGTCAGCCTTGGCATGACTGGCTGCTGGCTGGGTCCATGGGCCAGCCTTCATTTTTCACAGCTCTCAGAAAGGAACCACTGTTAGCAGAGCCTTCATTCTTAATCATATTGTTAACTCTTAGGCTCCTTTTAGGTGTGGGTACATCTTTACTCTGTCTTATAAAGATGACTGTTACCCAGTCACATATCTGTTAGAGTCAGGGGTGCCCTTTAACTCAGATATGTCTGAGTCTGTGGACTTGACAACTCTGTCACTCACCATATCTCTGATGGACACCTTCAGGGGTCCGTAGGAACACATGTACCCAATCCCATGAGATATCAGCTGGACTTATTTTGCTCTGAACCAAGTTGCTCACAGGCCTGACCTTACCAGGACGTGGGCATCTAACTCTTCATCAGCCCTCTGGAGGGCTCAGTTAGGAGGGACCCTTGGAGGGGGATCCACCTACCCCTTGCCCTTTGACAGAGACCTCTGTGTCCCTAGCATGACAGTCCCAGGATAGAAGGTGCTGCCCTTGGAGGAACATGCTGCCAGGTAAGCAGATGAGGAAGGAAAAGGCCACCAGGGGCTGGTGCTGATGATACAGGACCTGGTGCTTCAGAGTCCTAGGCAGAAGGATATAGAGTGGAGGTGAATCTGTCCCCAGGAGCACCCAGGCAGAAGGGGCAGCCTTGCAGAAATCCAAGACTAAGGGGTGTCCAGTCGCCACACCATAGACAATCAAGAGATCTGGGAAAGAAAGGATGGCAGGTTGAGGCCAGGGGCAGGTAGGACAGCAAAGCCCATTCCTACTGCAGTGGGGTTGGAGCCTGGCTACTGGCTACTGAGCAGGGTCCTTCCCTTCCTTTAGCAGAGGGAGCCATGTATGCTAGAGGGCTTGGCTTGGGCAGGACAGGCCTGGAAGCTGGGTGTAAGGTGCAAGGGTGTAGAGCCCTGGGAAGGGAAGGCTGTTTACCGGGCTTCCATATAGTTGGGTCTGTGAGTGCAGGAAACAGAAAAGGCAAGGTGAGGACAGGGGCTAGGAGGGGAGAGGGGCCAAATGGGCCTCTGCGCAGGGCCTACAGAGGTTCTGAGGGGATCCTCAGGCCTGAAGCAGGCAAAACAGGGATGCTGCAGAGATTCTGGACATTACACCCTGCCTGTCTGGGATGGAAAAGATGTGCTAAAGGGACATTGGGAAAAGAGACAGGGAAGTGCATGTGGCTTTGCAATGGCAACCAGGACTGTTTCTATAGGGTTTGGCAGCTGGACCTGGGCTTGGGCCAGGAGAGCTGAGGCAGGGGCTGACCCAGGGGTTGGACGGCTTGTGGGATGGTTTGTGGGTCCCCTAGGCTGGCTCCATGATTCAAAGAGCCATGCTTGGAACTTTGGCTGCTGTCCAGCCAATTGGCCACCCACAGCTCAGGCTTGCTAAGGCCTGTGGACCCATCCTAGGCTCTTCTCAAGGTGGTTATAAGCCTAAGAGGACTCTCAGGGTGTGCCTGCTTCCTTCAGGGCTTAGCACATGATATTCAATGGATAGGGCCATCCCTACCCCAATCCCTTGAGGATGCAGGAGGAGTGCCCTAATTGTAGGCTTGGCTTTAGTAGGGAGTTGGATCTGTAGACTCCCTCCATTGCCCCTCTCTCCAACAGGGCCCACCCGGGCTGTCCACTCCCCCTGCTGCCAGCCATAGAGTCCAAGTAGGCAAGGATCCTGGCCAAGCCTGACCTAGATCTCCTCAGGGTTTGTCCCAAGGGAAAAGGATTAGAGACCTGTCTCTCACTCCCCCAATCCCCAAGCATGATACCTAGCAGATCTTGTGCTGTGGGGCTCCAAGCACTCCCTCCTGGGGGCAAAAGGAAAGGGCCTTACCCTCCTGATCAGGGTTTCTAGAAGAGGAGTTGCTGCATTCCATGTGTGCAGAGAGGAAGGTCTTATTGGCCAGGGAGTGCCCCCAGGATCTGAAGAACTCCCTTGGATATAGAAATGAATGGGCAAAAATCTCTGGGCCTCTACCCCAAACTCAAGTGAGGTTGCCCCAGGTGGAGGATTTGGTGGAGCAGAGACTAGGGGAAGAGAGACTGCTCTGCCCTGTTTGCACATACCTACCCCACCCTGCCTCAGAACCCTGAGTACCCTTGGGTCACATTTACCAACTGGTGACAGCCAAGGTAGACAGCACCGTTTCTTCTGGGGTCTTTCCTCTTTAAAAGATAGAATCCTGCTAGGTGCTGTAGTGCACATCTCTAATCCCTGTAACTCAGGAGGCTGAGAAAGGAGAATCACAAGTTCAAGTCTAACCTGGGCAATTTAGTGAGACCTTGTCTCAAAATAAAAATGGAAAGGACTGGGAATATAACTCAGTGGTAGAGCACCCTTGGGTTCAAGGGTTCAATCCTTAGTACCACCAAAAAAGAAGAAAGAAAAGAATACCTGTTCTGTTCCCTGCTGACAGACAGACAGATGATCCTTGGACTTGAAAAGGAGGGGCAGGGAACTGATGGGGAAAGCCTTTTTTAGCCCACTCATTAAGGTTTTTCCTAGTTTGGAAGAGGGACCAGTCCTGAGGACAGCTGTTTCCCACTTCCCAGCACTGGGAACTAGAGGACCAGGGTGGCCAGGCTTCCAGGAGGCAGAGAACCGCTGGCAAATTCTTACTCTGGATGACAACTTCCTGCCAACAAGAACCTCAGCAGTGAGGAAAAGGCACCCCACCCCCACTCTGGGGGGCCAGGGCATACCCAGGACACAGCTTCCCTGTGCTGCCAGCCATCTGGGTGCCGAGCTGCTCAGCATCTGCTTCCCAGGGGTTTGTCCTGCAGAGCCTCTCTGCTGTCTGGAGTCTGGGCCCGGGACTCCGGGGAAGACAGTTATTGCAAAATTCAGTCCCTGGGGGGACTGGGCTAAGGGGAGGTCTCAGCATCTTGCTCAATTTGGAGATGCTGATGATGGATTGCTGCCTTCCAGGCAGGGCACACAGATGGGGGTGCTGGACTCCAGCCGGGGTCCTGCCTACCCCCAATCCCTGGTTGGGGCTGGGCCCTTGTGATCTGGGAAACAACTTCCCAGGCCCAGCAGTCTGCCTCCCTCCTTTCCTGCCCAGCGTGGCTTCTGGGCCAGTCCTGTAAGTTCTCCCACCACCGCTATGTCGTGCTGTAGCCTTGGCCGCTATTGGTCTTTGGGACTTTCCGGCTGATTTGCATGTTGCCCTGCGTGCCTTTCTGTTTACCTCACCTCAGAGTGAAGAGAAGCCAGTCCCTGCTCTCCCAGCCTGGAACAACGGGTGGGGTGTTGGGCAGTCCTCCTGGGTAGGCAGCCTCTCTGAGAACCTGGGGGAGTACCTGCTGGGGTCCTGGCTGCTGGAGTTTGCAGTTGGCCTTGTGGCCCTGGAAGCTATCAGTGAGAGAGCAAGATGGGTTTGTGAAATCCAGGTCAGTGTCTCCTAATGCTGCCTGTGAGCCACCTTAATGTGAGTTCTCCAGGCCCTGGGTTCAGGATGGCTAGGTAGCAAGCTGAACCCTGGCCAGCTGTCCTGGGCCTTCCTGATTAGCAAGGAAGCCAGCAGTGGTGCTGGGGGCTAGGAGTAGACACATGTTGGGGCAGAACAAGCCATATTCACATCTTTGCCCCAGGGACACCTCCTTTGAGCTCAGTTGCCCTTCCCCAGAGAGCCTAGTTTGAGGCACACAGCCAAGCCCTGGAGTTTCAGTTGGGTCTAGGAGTATTGGGTGGGGTAGTTTTTGCTGGGTAATGGGGCTGGTGCAGTGGGAGGGAGGAGATGGATGCTATGGAGCCAAGGGTATGCTGGCAGGTGACTGGAGTGGGAGGAGGGAGGCAAGGTGCTGGAAGCAGCGAGGCTGCCCATGTGCTATATTATCATAGCATGGGGCAGAAACTGTTTCTCCCACCTCCTGGGTGTGGGGCTGGGAGTAGTTTCTCAGGAACCGGTTGCTGCTTTGGACCCTGAGGTGGGCATTCTGCTGTCATGCCCCGAAGTAGAAAGCTGGTTTTGAAGTCATTGAGCACATGTGTGCCTCATGGTACGGTCCTGGTGTGTGGCCTTCTTCCCTATGGGGAGATCTGCTGGAGCTTCGTGGCTCTAACCACAGCTGCTGCTCCATGGCAGGACATGGTGCCATCCTAGCACCACCCTTATAGGCTCCTAACTTCTAGGCTGCTAGTCCTAAGAGTGACTGCTTGGGAGGGTGCGTCCTCTGGCAGTGCTTGTGCCCCTGCAGGGATGTGGCTGGCTGGGCTGCCACAAGGTAGGGTTTGTCTCAGCCTGAGATTGCTCTGTTGCCAGGACCTGTCCTGAGTATGACCTATTGTCTGTGTTTTCTTTTTTCTCTAATCTTCCTTCTTCCCTGTAGGTCTGGCCTGCTGAGGGGTAAGATCACTCAGGCCCACCCCAGGCTCTGTCATTGGTGGACCTCCTATGCTTCCCACATACCTTCTCCCTGCCTCCCCAGCATTTGAGCCCTGAGTGGCACAGTCAGGGGTGTGGGTGACCTGGGTCAAGAGCTGAGGCTCCACTCTCTTCTGTGACTTTTCTTCATGTGATTGTGTGTGGGCAAAGTTGGGCTCCAGTTATTTCACCCCACGGTTTCTCCCAGAGTCCTTGCTGTCTGGCCAGGTCCTGACAGAACCTGCCATGGTAGGAAACAACATTCTTCTTGCCCTGGTCCCTGTGGACTAGGTCTAATGTGTGTTACACCCTGGACAAAGCCCAGTGGGCTGGTAGAGAATGCCCACTGAGCTCCAGGCTTGGAACCAGGGACATTCAGCCTGCAGAGCAACCTGTCTAGAAGTGACCAGCTGTGACAGCACAGCTGGAGGACTCCCTACCTCTGGAGCAGAGCTGGGTGGGCTTTTAGGAGGACTAGGCTTTGAGGACTGGTAAAATTGAGGGCCCGCCTCCCTGCAGCTCTGTTTCCCTATCTGTCACTCTTGTTGGTATTAGAGAGGAACAGGCCACAGTGTTTCCTGTGGTGTACTGGCTAAGGCAGGCCCATCATGCGGGGGCAGCTTGGCAGACGGCCAGGGACTAGGCCCCCACTTTTCAGTCCTTTATCTGTGTTCCATCCACAGGGAACGCTGCCCAAGGACCCTGGATGCCTCTCTAGAGCATGAGCTCAGGCAAGAGCGCCCGCTACAACCGCTTCTCTGGGGGTCCTGCCAACCTTCCCTCCCCAGACCTCAGCACCGGGGTAAGGGGCGCCCAAGGGTGAGGGTCTGCCCTCTTCTATACCCATGCTCCAGTCATTGGCACTGACTGCAGAGCTTCCAGAGTAACCCCTGCTCAGCAGGCCTGCAAGCAGGGATGCCTCCCAAGCATGGTGTTGGGTATCCCTACATAAGTACACCCGTCTGCGGGTAAGTGTGTTAGTGCATGTCCACATTCTCTCCGGGGACAAGGCCAAGGCTCCTCCTTTTCTCCTAGACCAGAATGGAAACAACCTTTGGACCCGCCTTCTCGGCAGTCACCACCATCACGAAAGGTGAGCCTGTGAGTAGGAGGAATCTGGCCCCTCCCAGGCCAGCCTTCCTAGTGAGGCAGGCACTGGTCCTGGAGAAGGTACCGGCAGCCTCCGGCCTCTGTTGCTTGCCATGTCTCCTGGCTGGGCGGAAGCCAGGCCATCCTGCTCCAACACCTCAGCCTTTGCCGTGCATCCTTTTCTCCCGTCCCCTGGCATTGTCCTTCCCTTTCTTCCTAGCACCACTCCCAGGAGGGCTCTTCTGACTTCGCTGGCGGCACCACCAGCCCACCCAATCCTTCTCAACATTACTTGGGGCTGGCTCATCCTCAGCCCATCTCCTAGCCTCCAGCAAGTCATGAGTGTCGTGGATCCTTTCTTGGTGGTGATCCATGACCCTTAACCCCAGCACTGTGGTCTGCGATTGTAGGACACTACAGATATAGTGTCCTTCCTGAAGGTGTGGGGCCAGTGCCCTTTTCTCAGGTCCAGGACTCTGGGCAAGAGTGTGTTCTCTTGCCTTTCTGGTGCTGTGCTTTTAGGTTTGTGCCAGCCAATTGGTTTTTAATTGCCTTCCCATGGTCTCCCCTGGATAGACCTGATGAGCCTTCTCATGCCAGCTCCTCCTGCTACTGGGTGACCCTTAGGGGCTCTAAAAAGGCTGCTTTTCTTCTCATGTGGCTGGGTTTGTTTTTGTTTTTTGGTACTGGGGATTAAACCCAGGGGCACTCAACCACTGAGCTACATCCCCAGTCCTTTTTGTGTTTTATTTAGAGACAGGGTCTCACTGAGTTGCTTAGGGTCTTGCTAAGTTGCTGAGGCTGACTTTGAACTCACAATTCTCCTGCCTCAGCCTACCAAGCCTCTGGGGTTACAGTGTATGCCACTACACCTGGCTCATGTGACTTTTTTCTAAGGAAAAAAGAAAACATCACTCCTAATCACCCACCCAAGAGATTGCTCATCTACCTTTGGAGAGTGCACAGTGCCTGTTACAGCTGTCAAAAGTTCTGGGAACAGAGCTGGGGATGTGGCTCAAGCGGTCGCGCGCTCGCCTGGCATGCGTGCGGCCCGGGTTCGATCCTCAGCACCACATACCAACAAAGATGTTGTGTCTGCCGAGAACTAAAAAATAAATATTAAAAAAATTCTCTCTCTCCCCTCTCTCACTCTCTTTAAAAAAAAAAAAAAAAAAAAAAAGTTCTGGGAACAGAGGGGAACATGGGCTATTGCACCCTTGTCCTTAGTGGCAAGGGTGTGTTGGAGCTCATCAGTAAAGCAATAGTAGTTGCCTTATCTGGCCACTCTTGTGACAGATAGGAAAACAGAGGCCCAGTCACAAGGCAGGCAGTTGAAGGCCGGATCTTGACCTGAGGCCTTGGGGCTGGTTGTTGTGCTGTCTGGACCTGGCTGGGCCTGAGGCTAATAGGAGCCACTCCAGTGCATCCAGTGAAGGGAGTGTGGGGCCCATGAGGTGGCCTTTCCCAGCCCTGCTTCTCAGGGCAGTCCTGCCTTCTTGCTCAGGCATAGCAGGGATGATATGGGTAGGAGGAGGGAGGGTGCTGAGCACCTTCACTGGGGAAGTTAAAATGGCTGGGGCTGCTTCCTAGTTCTGACTGTGCCAGGAAGAGGGGTGGGAGGACCCAGACCATCAGTATACTGTCTTGGCCCTACTACATGCCCTTGGCCTGTCTGTGCATGTTTCCTGTGAACCAAGGCTGTCAGACAATTCAGCTGGCAGTTACCTTGAAGTTCAAACACTCCTGCCAGTGATCTTAGGTGTAATCACTTGGTACTGGCTATGCACTTCAGCGGGGTATGGAGTAGCCCAGGTCAGGCTGGGTTGATGGGACCTTGTGGAGGCTCTAAAAGAAGGCCCCTCGGGGCTGGGGATGTGGCTCAAGCGGTAGCGCGCTCACCTGGCATGCGTGCGGCCCGGGTTTGATCCCCAGCACCACATACAAAAAAACAAAGATGTGTCGGCCGATAACTAAAAAATAAATATTAAAATTCTCTCTCTCTCTCCCTCTCTCACTCTCTCTTTAAAAAAAATAAAAAATTAAAAAAAAAAATAAAAGAAGGCCCCTTCCAAGGGTAGGCAGGGCTAGGCCAGGAGTGTCCAGACTTAGTTCTGGGCCTGTCCATGGGCAGGGTGAGCTCCACAGCCATGCTCCCTGCATGGTTTGATATTGGGGGTAACTCCAGCTACCCACCCTGTTATTGCACCCTCTTGTACCTGGAGAAGGCCAAGAGCTAGAAATAGCCCCCAGGGACCCACATGCTGCACAGGCTCTGCCAGTCAGGTCCAGCACAGCATGGTCAGGCCTTCCTGCAGCAGCCCACCTCCATAGCTCTGGGCCTCTTTCCTCTTTTCTTGGCAGCCGATGGGACCAGTACTTACAAGCAGCACCGCAGAACACCTTCCTCTTCCAGCACCCTCGCCTACTCCCCACGGGATGAGGAGGACACCATGGTAGGTCCCCACCTTCCTTCAGAATCTCTTTCCTGGGGCCCAGGGCCCAAGAAGTGCTGACACTAGGGCAGAGCAAAAAATGTGTAGACACCCTGAGGCCTGAGCACACTTAGCAAGTCCCTAGGACAAAAAGGAGGCCCCATTAACCAGATGGTGGTGACAGGAACAGCCAGTTTGAGGGACTGGGCTGGAGGGTGTGGCACCTGAGGGCCAGGACAAGACACATTAGGCTCTGTCTCAAGTGAGATGGGATCCACAGAAGGTTCAGTCAGGAGAATGACCAGGTAAAATCCATGTTCCTGAAGCCTGTGCTCTTGCTGGGTAGAGAGTGGGTTGCTGGGTAGGCAGGGAGTTGAGAGAGGTGTCCCTACTGGGGAGAGAGAGAGCAGGTGAGGAAAGGTACATGGACCTAAGCTGTGGGGTCAACAGAAGCAGGGGTCCTCTGAGGCCCCAGATGAGTGCAGGGGTGCTAGAGAGCCCTGTTCCTGGCCATGTGAGGGAGGGAGGAGTTTAAGACACTTGGGCTAGGGGCTGTTGTCCAGCACAGTAGCCAGGGTCATGCTGGCCATTCCCTGTCAGGTCATTGGTGCTCGTTTCTGGGCTCTGGGCCTTCCAGAGACAGAGGCCAACCCCAACAGTACTGGGCAGCAAACTGGCCTTCCTCTGGGCCTGCTCTCTGCTTTACCTTGCCTTGCTGGTACAGCAGCTTTGCTGATGGCCTTTGGCTGGTTCTCCCAGCTCAGCCAGGCCTTCTCAGGACCGAAGGCTTCTCCTCATTCTGAAAGGCCAGGATTTGTTTTCCTTGTTAATAGAGAAAATTCTAATCAATTGAATAGGCACACTTGGGCCTCTGCCTGCCTCTGTCTTCATTTATGACCTCTGACCAGCCAGCCTGGGCCTTGGAGGAAGTAGATTCACTGTTTCTCTGGTTTCAGATAATTACAGAGCATCCAGTGGATCATAGTAGCCTTAAAGAAATGTGAGCACCTTCTGTGTTTGCTCTGGGCCTGTAGGCAGCCCCCAGCCTACCCCTGTGCTCAGGAGATTTGGGTCCTGAGAGAAGTCCACCAATGGTAGGCAGAGGAGAGTGGAGCTCTATGGCTGCTCCCTTCTGGTTCTGCTTTCACTGCCACCCGCTTGGGGATGTCTGGCCCTGGGACTGGCTATGCCTCTGTACCATGGGGTTTCACACCCAGGCTGGCAGGGAGATGATCAACTTGTCCACCTCCATGCTGGACAGAGGCTTTGCAGAGGCAGCTAGGCCCAGGCCTGGAGGACTTTGACCTGCAGTGTGCATATGCTGCTTCCTGAAGGTAGTGACTCAAGGAATGAGACTGCAAGCTTCTGTCACCCCAGAAGGAAGGGCTTAAGAGAGCATCAGCTCTGGGAAACTTCTGAAAGTTTCCAGGCCGAGGCCCAGAAAGGAGGAAGGAACAGTGCCTGTCCCCTTCTCCTAAACCCCCTCAATCCCTCATGTGCAGGCTCAGGCAGACAGGCACCTGAGGGAGGCCCTGGCCTCCTTCTCTCAGGAGACTCAGGCAGGACTTGCTGGGGACCTATCCCTGCCTTCTCTGCAAACATTCCAGGCTGAGCTAGAGTCCCCTGGGCAGGACACTAGGCAGGCTGCTGAGCCTAGTGGGCACCTGGAGCCCAGCAGCCACTCCCAGGCCAGCCTTCCATCCAATAATCCAGGGGCTCTTTTCTGCCCCAGGATTGGCTATTGGAAGCACCCCCTCTGCAGCCTACATTCCCTCACAGGAAGCAGGAAGCAGCCCGAGTGTGTCCTCGTAGAATTGAATAGCAGGAAGTCTCTCCATTTACACAAAGAAAGTTGGCAGTCCTAAGTGGGCAGCCCAGCACCAGGGACTGAGGCCGCTGATTAAGCGGGCAGGCTGGAGACCAGAGGCTGCACTGGCTCCCCATGTACTCCTTGTGGCCACCCCCACAAAAGTACCTGCTAGTTCACAGGTATCCCAGGGACACTGCTCCCTTCCAGTCTCTGCAGTGCTGGGCCCCATTTCCCCACTGCACAGACCTTGTATGGAGCCCCTGATGAGCTGCTTCTCTCCGTGCAGCCCCCCATCAGCACCCCTCGTCGCTCTGACTCGGCCATCTCCGTCCGCTCCCTGCATTCTGAGTCCAGCATGTCCTTGCGCTCCACGTTCTCACTGCCTGAGGAAGAAGAGGAGCCGGTAGGTGCAGTGGGCTCAGTGTAGAGGGTCTTCAGAACTGTCACTGTGCTCTGGGGCCATGGGATTCTTTTCCCTCAGGCCACACTAGCCTAGCTCCTAGTGAGAGAGTGGATCAAGTCTGCTCAGGAGTTCTGGTCCTCTCTGGTCCGTGTCAGAACTTGAGGGGCCAGGCTGGGTCCCTGAGATGTGGTTTTTCTACTCCCATCTCAGGGTTGCCCAGGGAAGGGCAATGGGAATGTGGGGCTCAGGTGGAGCCTAGGTGGGGGCCCTTTTTGGTCTTCATCCTAGGAAAAGAGTCAGGCAAGAACTGGCCCAGACAGTGTGTGTGGACACTGTCTGCACTGCTGGACATGGCCCCCCCCTCCGCTGCTTGAGCCCTGCCTTTGGGGGCCTCACCCCCTGCTTTCCCTCCTTGGTTCTCGTAAGGCCCTCCCAGGCCTCAGCAGCCTGTCTAAAGACATCCCAGCTGAGATGCCTCCAGCCCCAGAGAGCAGCTTGGGACTTGGCAGGGGTGGGCCAGTCGGCCTGGGTGGTGAGACTGAGGGGGGCTCCCTTGGCCCCTGTTAGCACCCCCGCCCACCTCCCCTTCTCCTACCTTTTGCCCACTCGGTTCAGGAGCCACTGGTATTTGCTGAGCAGCCCTCGGTGAAGTTGTGCTGCCAACTCTGCTGTGGTGTATTCAAGGACCCTGTGATCACCACCTGTGGGGTGAGGCTGCCTATGGACCCTCCCTCCCTATTCCAGCTGCTTGCCCCTTCCTGTGAGCCCTGGCTTGGATTACAGGCCTGATCTGGCTGCCTAGTAGGTGCCTTCTATGGTGCAGGGCAAGGAGTGGGATGAACCCTGGCTGCTACTGGCTTTGACTTGGGGTGAAGAAGACCTCAGCCATCCCCCAAATCTGTCTTTTATTCCCACAGCACACGTTCTGTAGAAGATGCGCCTTGAAGTCAGGTAGGTTCTTCCCTCCTGTCCAGACCCAGCCACCTCATCCCCCAGCAGGGGAGGGGAGCCTTCATCTTATCTGTGGCCCTGGCCACTCAGCAGAGGCTATTGGCTTCGCACTGATCTTTCCCACAGTCCAGGGATGCGTGTCCTCTGCAAGGGCTGTAGTGGTGCTGCGGGCACTAAGGCCCAAGCTCAGGAGCTCCATTAGAGGAGCAGTGGGACCCAGAATTCCCAGTGTCTCCAGATTCAGACCTCAATGTAGTGGGTATGGGATGGGGCCTTCCAGAGTCAGCACCTGTACTCTATTGGGGACCTCTGTCCCCACCAGCACCTTTTCCTACCCCCTTAGTGGCTGTTCCCATACTGTTGCCACCCAGACTGGTTTCTTCCTCATGCCTTGTCCCTTGCTCCTTGCCCTCGGCCCCTTGCCCCTGCTTAAGACTTTATCGGGCATGGTGGCTCACACCTGTAATGCCAGCAGCTCAGGAGGCTGAGGCAGGAGGATTGCAAGTTCACAGCCAGACTCGGCAAAAGCGAGTAAAAAAGAATATATAAAATAGGGCCAAGGATGTGGCTTACTAATCAAGTGCCCCGGAGTTCAATCCCCAATCCCCCTCACCATCAAAGGAAAAAAAAAAAAAGACTTTATTGGGTTATCTGAGAGATGCCTGTCACTACCTGCTTGTCATTCTGGGTGGCCCAGCCCTTCACCTGTTCCTGTGCCAGGCACCTCAGTAGGTCATAGATGGGTGGATCAGGCACTTAGTGGGCTCACACCTACCTGGTCCTTCCACTGTGCTCTCCTGCCTCAGTGGGATTCAGCTTGCACTGGGCAGAGCTACCAGGGATGGGGTTGCTGGGCAGGCTATGGGAACAGCATGCCCTCCTCCCCCAGAGAAGTGTCCTGTGGACAATGCCAAGCTGACAGTGGTGGTGAACAACATCGCAGTGGCCGAACAAATTGGGGAGCTCTTCATCCACTGCAGGCACGGCTGCCGTGTGGTGGGTGCAGGGAAGCCCAGTGTCTTCGAGGTGGACCCCCGGGGGTGCCCCTTCACCATCAAGCTTAGTGCCCGAAAGTAAGTAGCCACCAGCCCCCAGGGAGTTCTGAGCACCTTTGTTTCTGGGGGCTCCATGTGGCTCTGGCTAGCTTAACCTCCCACATGCCCCATGTTCTACTCTTGTACAGGGATCACGAGGGCAGCTGTGACTACAGGCCTGTGCGCTGCCCCAACAATCCTAGCTGCCCACCCCTCCTCAAGATGAACCTGGAAGCCCACCTCAAAGAATGCGAGCACATCAAGTGTCCTCACTCCAAGTACGGGTGAGTGGGAGGGCACAGGTAGGGGTCCCATTCCTCCTCAGCACACCTCAGCTGAGAGCCCCTGTGTACTGGTCCCGAGGACACTGATGACTGACATCACAGCCGAGGTCCAGCTGCCTTGGAGGGACTGAGTTCCCATTGGAACTGAGAGGGGTCTGGATGGGTTGAGGAGCTGGAGTGTCAGGGAAGGAGCACACAGGAGTAGATTTGAGCAGATGACTAGAATTGCCACTAGAGAGAGAGGTGGGGTGGGAGAAGAGGCAGAGAAGCCCAGCTCTTCAGGGCAGGGAAACCAATAAGCACTGTGGGT
Organism: Urocitellus parryii; assembly: GCF_045843805.1. Lineage (NCBI taxonomy): Eukaryota > Metazoa > Chordata > Mammalia > Rodentia > Sciuridae > Urocitellus > Urocitellus parryii. Next base: position 7,352,125 of record NC_135539.1, on the reverse strand, counting down.
TTTATTTTTCAGGGAGAGAGGAAACTTTGAAGAGCTTTGAGGGTGCATGATTGGATTTCTCTCAGGAAGTAGCTTGCTGGGTGCTGGAGGTCAGGCAGGTGGGAGGGTAGCAGAATCTGGTGTGTGTTGGCTACAGCAGGGGAGGATTTTTAAGGGATTCTTGAGGTCAGAGAAGCCAGGGAAGGGGTCCTGGCAGGCAGGCAATTGGGCAGCTGTCCTGTTCCCCCAGGTGCACCTTCATCGGGAACCAGGACACATATGAGACACATCTAGAGACATGCAGGTTTGAGGGCCTGAAGGAGTTCTTGCAGCAGACAGATGACCGCTTCCATGAGATGCATGTGGCCCTGGCACAAAAGGACCAGGAGATAGCCTTCCTGCGCTCCATGCTGGGCAAGCTCTCTGAGAAGATTGACCAGCTAGAGAAGAGCCTCGAGCTCAAGTTTGGTGAGGGCCAACCCAGAGGGTACAGGGTACAGCCACTGCTCTTGATGCCAGTGACACCCTCTCTCCTGCTGTGCAGATGTCCTGGATGAAAATCAGAGCAAACTCAGTGAGGACCTCATGGAGTTCCGGAGGGATGCATCCATGTTGAATGTGAGTGGGCTGGGCATGCAGGTGGGTGAGATGCAGGAAGGTGGGCCCCAGCAGGCAGGCCTCCCCCACTGGCCTTTGTTCCGATCAGTTGGAGTTAGAAGTCTATTTGGGTAAGGGCTGCTGCCACCTCTGCTCAGCCCAGGCCTGGGGGCTGCACCAGAGGCCATGGCAACTCCATTTACCACTCTCCCTTCTGTTCTTGGCCTTGTAGGATGAGCTGTCCCACATCAATGCAAGGCTGAACATGGGCATCCTAGGATGTGAGTATGGCCCCCTACTGCTTCCATACACTATTCCCTGGACCTCCATGGGTCCCTCACCAGCTTCTTGCATCTGCAGCCTATGACCCTCAGCAGATCTTCAAGTGCAAAGGGACCTTTGTAGGCCACCAGGGCCCTGTCTGGTGTCTCTGTGTCTACTCCATGGGTGACCTGCTCTTCAGTGGTTCCTCTGACAAGACCATCAAGGTGGGTGGGTTCCTGCCCAGGCAGGGCCTTCTCCCCCGGATGGCTGGCTTCTTTATCCTGCCATCGTGCCCCATGGCACTGGGCTGACCCTGCTTGGATCTACTCTGACCCTGGTCTCTGCAGGTATGGGACACCTGTACCACCTACAAATGCCAGAAGACGCTAGAGGGCCATGACGGCATTGTGCTAGCTCTCTGCATCCAGGGGTGAGTCCAGGCATGTGTGTGCCCACTGACCAAGAGGCACTGCTGCGGCCCCATGGGCTATGAGCTCAGCCTGTGTGGCTGTGTCTGTTCTACCTTAGGGCACCCTCAGCCCTGAGTGGTGCTGGATCCCTGGGTGGTGGTTCTGTCTCCAGAGTTGTGTGTTAGTGCAATGGCCTCCCAACAGATCCTGACCCTAGCCCTGGTGCACCTTAGGTGGCCAGACCTAGAGGGCAGAGGCAGGAGATCAGCATCACTAGCAAGCCAGGGCCCTGATTTGGAGCATCTCCTGGCCACCTCCTTTTCCCTGGCAAGGGCCTTTTCTCTGGACCTGACTTCTGGTCTCATGTTGGGAGGCCATGTGTGGGCCTTAATGTGTGTGAGTATGTATCAAGAGGCAGAGGTGCTCGGTCACTAGCTGTAGCAGTTTTCCTGGCAGTGGGGCTAATGGCTGGTGACTCTTGCCCAGCTCGGCTATCAGATGCTTGCCAGGCAGGCACCAGGGGCTAGGCTGCCACTTCCAAGGTTCCCACACACACTGGATGTGGTTCAGAAACAGCAGAGGCTCTGGCACCAGGCCAAGATGCTGGTTCACTTGGCCCTAGCCAGGGCATTGTCAGAAAGGATGGCATCTTCCCTCTCCCTCACCTGTTGGCTCTGCTTCCCCAGGTGCAAGCTCTATAGTGGCTCTGCAGATTGCACTATCATTGTGAGTGGGGCCAGTGGGGGGAGGCATGGGGAGAGGAGGCCCAGCTCCCACTTCACTGCCCAGGCTTCACACAGCAGGACTGTCCTAAGGCTTGCCTTCACCACCTTAGGTGTGGGACATCCAGAACCTGCAGAAGGTGAACACCATCCGGGCCCATGACAACCCTGTGTGCACACTTGTGTCCTCTCACAACATGCTCTTCAGTGGCTCCCTGAAGGCCATTAAGGTACAGGCAAGAGTGTGCGTGCACATGCGCAGCATCAGGGCACTGGGCACTGACCCAGCCTATGCTCACAGCCATCCCCACAGGTCTGGGACATCGTGGGTACTGAACTAAAGTTGAAGAAGGAGCTCACAGGCCTCAACCACTGGGTGCGGGCCCTGGTGGCAGCCCAGAGCTACTTGTACAGTGGCTCCTACCAGACAATCAAGGTGTGCCAGGCTACCCCCTGTTGGCAAGGCCTTGCCCTCTGCTACACTTGCAAGGCCATCCCTGAGCATTCCCTCTATCCTGCCCCTACAGTTGTACACAACCTGGGTGGGTGGGCAGGCTGCCTTAGTATCTGAGCTTCAGAGACTTGGGGGTGAGGCTCTTGGCCTGGACCAAGTGGTGACAATTGCCCGTAGATCTGGGACATCCGGACCCTCGACTGCATCCACGTCCTACAGACATCTGGTGGCAGTGTCTACTCCATCGCTGTGACGAATCACCACATTGTCTGTGGCACCTATGAGAACCTCATCCATGTAAGGACTGAGTACCCAGGGGCAGGATTGACTCAGGGCCCATCCTCTCCTCATTCTGGATCTCTCTGACCGCCTGTGCCTGTCCCATATCCCCCCTCAGGTATGGGACATCGAGTCCAAGGAGCAGGTGCGGACCCTAACAGGCCATGTGGGAACCGTCTATGCCCTGGCAGTCATCTCGACACCAGACCAGACCAAAGTCTTCAGTGCGTCCTACGACCGGTCCCTCAGGGTACATCCTGGCCCAGTAGCAATAGGAGGTGCAGAGGGAAGATGTCTGGGCTTGGGTGGGCCCTCATAATCCCCTGTGCCCCCCAGGTCTGGAGTATGGATAACATGATCTGCACCCAGACCCTACTGCGCCACCAGGGTAGTGTGACTGCATTGGCTGTGTCCCGGGGCCGGCTCTTCTCAGGAGCTGTGGATAGCACTGTGAAGGTCAGTGTCTATGATTCAGACTATTCAAAGGGGCTGCACAGAATGGAGGGACAGAGAGGATGAGGAGCTAGTGGCCCCTGGTTTGTGCCAGTGTAGGGCAGGTGTGACTGACAAGTGTCCTTGGGCCACAGCGGCACCTTAAACAGACCTTTCTTTGCAGGTTTGGACATGCTAACAGAATTCAGGCCAGGCCTTTACTCCAAGCTGGCAACACGGGATGGCCCTGGAGCTTCTTCCTGCCCTGTAGGAGCAGACAGAGTTATGTGTCCAGGCAGTGCCCTCCCTGCCCTCACTCCGTGAACCTCCCTCTACTCAACTCGGCCCTGTCTCATTGCGGTTAGGGCAACACCCAGGCTCTTCTCTGGGTGCCAGGTACGACGCTTGCCCAGCCAACCCTTTGTCCCCACCCCATCTGGAGTATGGGCCTTTTTACTTACCTTTTCTACTGTTTTTAGACTGTATATAGATTTATTTGATTACTTCCTGATTGAAATAAAAGCTGCACAGACTGTGGCCATGAGTTGGGACACATCCTGGGGCCAGGGGTTACACATGGCCCTGAGGACATTGGTATATACAGAAAACAGCATTGAGGGAAAGAGGTTGGGGGGACCTTTCCTCCCTGCAGGAGAGGCTCACCACCCGTTGGCTCCCAGCCTCCAGTCCCCACACCCCACTTTTCCCAACACACATACCCTCAAAGAGTGAGCCAGGCAGCTCTGTTTTCTGCTGTTTATTGACAGCTGACAGCAGCTCCCTGCCCAATCATCCCTCCCCACTTGCTGGAGCCCCAGTCTCGGTTGCCCACCAAGAAGAAGCCAGGGGGGAGCACATCCACTTAGGGGGAAGCTTCAGGTGTGAAAGTTGGAAGGGGCCTGATGCCTGAATACCCCCTTAGCAGGCCCCCTCCACCAGCTGGCACCACAGTCGCTGGTTTTCAGGTTTAATTCTTTTTGTTTGTCTTAAAGAAATGGCAAAGTTGTGTCCAACACTTGTGGATCAGCAAACACAATAGAGGAGACCAGTCAGTACTTTTTGGGGGAGGGAAAGGAGAGGAAAAGAGAGAGGGTGAGAATGACCACACAACACAGCCTTGGACCATGAGCAGAGCATCTGTGGGAACTCCAGTGTGGTGGACTGGTGCCAGTGCAGGGCCCTGGGGAGGGAGGGTGTGGTGCACCCTCATGCACCTCTGCCCGCAGCCTGTCACACTCCTGCACCCACACTGCTGATGCACAGCTGACATGCCCCATTCACCATGCTGCACACACAGCACACCCACACAGCAGCACCCCCAGGACGTGGCCTCAGCCAAGAGGGAGCCCTCCCCACGGTCTCAGTGGCATGGAGGACACAGACTATCAGCGAGCAAGGCACATCCTTCAAGTTCTTCAGACGCAGAGAAGTCACAATAGAGAAGGGCAGAAGAGACCTGGGCCAAACCCCAACCTCCCTGGACTTAGCCTCCTGTGTGCGCTAGTGGTCAGGGCCGTGGCCACTCCCAGGCAAAGGAAGGGAAGGACACAGGGTGGCCTGGGTCCCTGACAGCTTTTGTCTTGAACTGGATTCCAGTGTCCTTCCAGTTGGTAAATGGTTTTCTATAGAATCAATAATATTTTTTTTTCTTTTTTTAAATATATATTTGTTAAAGTTATACCTTTTTGTTTCTCTGGGGAAATCTGCTTCAGCTCATTCCCAATAAATTAATACTCTTGATAGCTTATATGCTGGGGCCCAACCTTGGCCCCCTGCCCCTTGTGCTGCCCCGAGAGGCTGGCGGAGGTCCCCCAAAGGGTAGTTCTGTGCTGGGCAAGGGCCTGTGCTGTGCCATAGATTGGGGAGGGGTCCACAGCGGCTGTCCCCTCCCTTTTTCTCTTGAGCAAGGGAGAGGCTGCTCTTCACCCGCACCCACGGGGACCAGCCTGGGCTGGCGCGGGCGGCAGGGCCCAGCAGTTATTGCACAGGGAGCAGCAGATAGGGACGGGCATCGCGGGGCGGCGCGTCTGCCCAGAGCCCTTGGGGCCCCCTGGCCCGGTGGTCCTCTAGGCAGGCTAGGCCTGGGCCAGGGGCGGGAGTTGTGCTTGTGCGGGGGCTGGCAGCACGGCCCTCCCCGCGTCGGGTCCGCCCGCGCCCGGAGCTGCCCGTCCTGAGGTAAAGGTCAGTGTGCAGGCCGGAGCCAGGGCGCCTCGGGCCCGACATGGGCAGCCGCCTCACTCCAGCATGGCGTCCAGCTGGTCCGCCAGGTCGTCGAACATGCTGCCGATGTCGTCCAGGATGCTGCCGGTGCTCTTCTCTGCCACCGCGGACGGGCTGCGGGCGGCGCGCGTGAGCCAGGCGGAGCGCCCGGAGCCCCGCTCTCTGGCCCCGCCCACCTCCGAGCCTCGCCCCGCCCTCCGGCCCCGCCCCGTCCCGCCTCCGAGCCCCAGGGGCGCGCCCCACCTACCGCGGGCCCTGCCCGTCTTCCTGCCGTATCTTCTCCTCTACTGCCTGCAACGCTGCCGCCAGGCACGCGCTCGTCTCCTCCAGCTTTTGCCGCGCGCTGTCCCCGGGCGAGGCGCCGTCGGGGGCAATGGGGGCCCCGGCGGCAGCGGCGGCCGCGGCCCGCGGGGGCTTGGTGGGCACGTGCAGCGCGGGCGCACCCGGGGATGGAGGCTTGGCGGGGCTGGCGGTCAGTGAGGGTGGCGTGCTGGCCGGCTTTGCGAGGGCGGCTGGCGGCTGGCGCGCCGGCGAGGGCGCAGGCGATGGACTGGCGCTGCCCGACTGTAGCCCCGCCACGGTCTTGGAGGGTTTAGGCGCCGTGGGCGGCGGCGGCGGCTTGGGGGACACCGGCGGCGGCGTGCCGTGGGCTCGCTTCACCTCTGCGGGGAGGATCACGCTGGCACCCAGGGAGAGCGCAAGCCCTGCTGCTGCGCCCCAGCTCCCGCATGGTTAAGCCGAGACGCTGCCCCTCGCTCCAGCCCTCCCGTGGCCACCAAGGCACGCTCTGCCACATGCAAACCTGTTTGCATCACCGCTTCAGAACCGCCTTAACATGTGACCTATTGCAGCCACACTGGCCCTCCAGTTGCTTGAATGCCTAAGGCCTTTACACCTCTATCCTTCTACCTGGGAGCCTCCCCTGCCTCCTGCACCTGAGTAGTCCTCCTCTTGGAGGGGGTCAGGGTCCTCCCTGCACAGATGTACAGCTCATGGGTCTCTGTGCTTCCTTGACTGAGAGCCAAGTCCATCTTTCCTCTCCCTGGGCTGTGACAGTAGCCAGTGGTGGATGAATGAGAGAGGGCTGTGAACACTCCAATCCCACCCAGGCAGGCATCATCAAATCCAAAAAAAGGAAAATCCCTCTGATTTGGGGGTCCTACTGCCTCTACTCACCCTGCCCTCTTGGCTCCCTGTACCTACCTGGGCTGCCAGGGCCTGGCAGTGGCACCTTCTTGGAGGCAGGTGTGGGTGAGCCCTGGATCTTGGGCACAGGCTGAGCCAAGACAGGCTTGGGAGAGACAGGTGGCTTTGCCGGCTTCCGGGCATCACTGTCGGGCAAGGGAAGTGGGGGCAGATGCATCAAGTCAGTGGGTGGGGGTTCAGCAGGTGGGGGTGGTGGGGGCAGCTCTGGGGCTCCAGCTTGCTCTGAAGCTGGTCTGCGGCGCATGGTGGCCGAGCCATTCTGGTACACGGACAGTGGTGGGGGTGGCTCAGGCCCAGCTTCCCTTTCCTTAGCCTTGGGCCTGCGCTTGACTGTGTCAGACTCTGTTAGGATGAACTTGACATTCTCCTGCTGACTCTGCTTGGCCCGGATGCGCCTCTTGAGCGTGGCACTGGCCTCCACCCTGGCCAGTGGTGGGCCCTCCACACTCGCTTCACCCTTGGCTGGACCTCGAGGCCGCTGCCGGGCTGCACCATCTTCCATAAAGTGGCCTTGATCTTCTGGCTCCCCTGGCCCTCTGCGGGCTGTGGCCAAAAGTCCAGTGACAGGCCCACTGAGTGTGCGGCGTCTGTTTACCACCTCACCATCAGGTCCAATGGCCTCTTTGTGCTTCACTGAGGCTAACACTGTGGCCACCCGGCCCGGCTCTGGACTGGCAGGTCGAGCTGTGGGGTGGCCCTCAGGTGGCCTTCTGGCAGCCCGTCCCCCACCCCCAATGGAAGACAGCTCAAGCATGGCCGCAATGCTCTTCACACTGCCGGCACTGCCCGTGTCCACACTGCCAGCCAGATCGCTGGCCCGCCGGCGCTGTGCCCGGACTCCCAGCCGGCCATCTTCTATCTCAACATCTGGAGCTGGCTCATCAGCCAGGTTGGCACTGGCCATGGCTGAGCTGGAGCGCTTGGGTGGAGGTGGTGGGGGTCCCTTCTTGCGGGGCCGCACAGCAAATGACTGGCTGCGGTTGACGTTCTTATCAGTGCCAGCAGGTGCCCTCACTGAGTGACTACGGCCTACTCGCCGCTGGACTGTGGCATAGGGTCCAGCAGCAGTGGGCACTAGCAGCTCATCTCGCTCAGGCTCACTGTCAGATGCTGCGTAACGATTCAGGCTGTGGGCACGCTTCTTGGGCCGACCTGGCTCCAAGTCAGCCTCTGGGGGTAGGCACAGCGTGGGCACAGCTGCTGGCACAGGCGGGGGTGCAGGCCCTGGAGCAGCTGGCCCTGCCTCCCCTTCCACAGGCTGGGGTAGCACATAAGCAAAGCCACGGTGGGTGGGTGACTGAGGCAGGGAGCGGGGTGACATGGGTCGCTCCGTTGGAGGCAGCAACTGTGGGGTGGGCTTCACCTTAGCAGTGGCTGGGGCTGGACCATGAGGTCCCCCAAGGGCCTGGGGAGAGCCTGGCTGGGCTTTGGTGGGAGTTTGAGGAGGCGTGAAGTGGCTGGCGCCTGGTGGAAGGACCTGCCTTGGCTTGCCTGGCACTGGAGGCACACTTGCCCTCTTGATGCTGTGGCCATGGCGGCTAGGCCGGGCCTCCTTGGGTGGGGTTCCAGGAGCTAGTCCCTCATCCAGTAGGTACTCCTGGCTTCGTGACATGGGACTGCCAGGTCCAGGGGGCCCGTCGCCCAGCAGCTCCTGAGAGCTGCTCATGTGCCGAGCCCGTCCACCCAAGCTGGGCTCCTGCCGCATGGTAGCTCTTGGGGTGGGTGGCAGGTGGTTGGAGGGCTTCTCAGCAGCAGCGGCACCCACCTCTGTTGGGCCAGTCATGGCTGCCTGAAGCTCACCACTGAGCTCACTGTCTTGAAAAGTGGTCATCTTAGGAGACTGGCAGTCAGCTGGGGCAGGTTCAGGTGGGGGCGGTGACTCAATGGCCATCGTTTCAAGCGACTGGGGTGCCTTCCGGCGCAGGGGCCCTCCCTCATACTTGGCGTATTCTGCTTTCTGCAGCTCTGCCAGCTTCCTCACTGCCAGCATCAACTTCTTCTGGTGTCCTGAGAGGGGAACACGGAGCAGGTCAAGCAGCCCCAGAGGAAGAGAGGGCAGGGGCTGGGGACAGAGCCTTACCGAGCTTGGTGATGCCAATCTCCTGCAGGTCCTCCCAGGTGATGTCAGTGATGAAGTCAATGTTCTCATAGCCGTTGTCCACCAGCACCTTGTAGTACTGGGCCAGGCCAATCATGGACAGCCACACAGCCAGGTTAGCCTACAGAGCAGGGGACACAGAGGGGCAGCCCAAGCCAGCTGCCCACACCTTGCCCAACTACTTGGAACAATTGGAAGAAGGAGCACTGGGCCAGCAGGGCACAGACAGACAGGAGGACAAATGGACAGGCCCAAGATGTCAGTATCGGAGACAGTATAGGTGCAGATGCCCCAGACCAGCTCCTTAGCACAGCCACCAGGCACTGTTGTGCACACACGAGCTAACATACGCAAATGGACACAGAGGGACCTATCCTCAGGACACTCTCCTTAGGTTTTAGGGGGAAGAAAACACTTCCTTGCCTGGTCAGGTGGCCAGGGTCACAGTGCCCTGAGGAAGCACCCATACACCGTGGACACAGACACACAGTGCTACCAGGATACAAGTACACCCTGCACACAGCACTCCCAGCCACACGCAGGCATCGCACCCCCTCCTGCCTCATGCTCACACTCCTGCCATCTCCCTACCCACATCAGATGCATGGTCACACATGTGCCACATACACACCACACAGTCATATCACATGTGTGTGCAAAAATCCACAAAAGTCTTCACCAAGAACTGCCTGTTTCCTGAGCTTCCAGCTGGATGTCACTCATGCACCAACACAGCACCCTCAGTCACACTGGTGACAGAGTGAGGCGAGGCCCATGGGACCCACACATGCTCCTGAGAGGACCCCTGAGCTGCTGACTGAGTGGATGAGCCAGGAGGTGGGGCGGGGATGAATGCAGACCCACTTGTCACAGACCCAGGGCCCTGCAAGGGTTTGGGTGGCCACTGGCACTTTTCCCACTGATGACTGGAGGCCTGCAGCTCAGTGTATGGCCCAAAGAACCAGCATCAGATTGGGTGGCCAGGCCCACTTTCAGCAAGCCCAGAAACTGTCACTTGATATGGGCACATCCCTGTTAGCAACGGCATAGGCCACGGTCTATGCAGGTACCATGAGAAGGTTAGTCAGCTGTTGTCACAGGCCAGCACACATGGTGGAGCCTGTGTACGAGCATGCAGTTGTCAGTGTCTTTTGGAGCACATGCCGGGGTGTAGCTGGCATGTCCCAACATGGGCCCTCTGTAGCCTGCATGGATGCTCAATGGGCAGAGCTGAGCAGGTGCTGCCTGTGTATGGAGGGACACTCTACTGGTTTCAGGCTCCCCTCACCCTGAGAGGCCCCAGCCTAGGGGGCTGGTCCCAATGCCCTCATGGACAGAAGCTCTCCAGGCAACTCCCTGCTGGTGGGCCATCCACTGTCCACTTCCTAGAGCCCCAGAGGACAGGTAAGGGCTGGAGGCAGGGAGGCTGGCTGTCTATCTGTCTGCCAGTCCTGGCTCGGCCACCAGGCTGTGGGGAGCCTTACAGGTTTGTGTTCAGGCAGCCAGTCAGGGATGCTCAGGCCGCTGATCTCTGCTGTGATCTTCTTCCGGTGGCCTGGTTTAGTGACACCAATGGCCGTGAGGTCCTAGGCACAGAAGAGGCCTGTTGGCAGGAGGCAGGGACCTGTCTTTGAAAAGGGGTGAGGTGGTCAGGTGGCTGCAACTGCTCACCTCAGGAGTCATGCGGCTGATGGTGGGCAGGTCGTAGCCAGCGCTGGTGAAGTTGGGGGCGTAGAGCTGGAGCTGAAATGTGGCGAGCCACTGGCTGACTGCCTCGGCACTCTGGAAGACACAAGGCACCGGCTACAGCCCGCCCACGCCGGACCTGCTCCCCAGCCACCACAGCACCTCCTTCTTTGCTTGGCTGGCGGGCCACGGAGCGCTGATCTGCCATCCATGGTCCATCTGCAGCCAGGCCTGGGTGAGCCTGGCACCGGCGCTCCAGCTGCCGTCAGCACTCGACCTGCCATCCTTGACCCCGAGCATCCTCAGCCCTCCAGCCTTCTTCTGTGAGCTCCACCAGGAGGGTGCATCCAGCTGCTGTTCATGTCACAGCCTCCCTAAACTTCCCCCCATTCCTGCACCAGGGACACCCATACCATCTTGGGGAGGCAGGTATTGTGGCCCCATGTGAGGGGGCTCTAGGGGACAGTGGCCTCAGTTTGGGCTGCTCGGTGCTCCACAGGCAGGGGTGCCTCGCCTCCTCTGCTGTGCAGGACTCAGCCATCAGTTCACACCTCCCAGCACACAGGCACATGCATACACAACCCGCTGCACCCACACACACTCGTGTCTCACACCCATCCTCTTCCATCTGTGCAACCACACACATGCATATCTGTTTCATGGCTGCACCATTCCACACACACCCCTATGTACCTCCACAAGTGTGCACATGCTAGCTCACAGCCTACACAAGTGGACAACACCTATACACTCGTGTGTGCACATGTGACGCACACACAGACTAACAGACAGATAGAAGGACAGTCTGGCCTGTCGAAGCCCCATGCCCCTGCTGTGGCCAGACCAGACAGGCTACGTGGGGGTTATTTAGACTGTCAGCCCCCACCCTCGTGAGACCAGCCATGGGAGCCAGCTCAGGCCCTGTACCTTGCCCTCTGAGGCAGGCTCCAGCTTCTTGGGCAGCTGCTCTCCGTAGACTTGCCCAGTGTGGGCTGCTGGAGGTTGGGACCGGGCAGTACCTGGTAAAGACAGGGGATAGCAAGGCAGGGGCTGCTCAGGGTCACCTTCCTGGCAAGCCAGTACAGCTAGGTCCTTGTTCTTACCTGTAGAGCCCTCTGGAGGCTTGATGGGGCTGTCCCCTGGGCTGGACTCAGAGACAGGCTTCTGGGAAAGCACCGTTGCCAGGAGCTACGACCAAGAAGCCAGCTCATCAGTGCTGCTCCAGGCCAGGCCACCATGGCTGCCCTGGCCCCAGCCATCACCCCAACTGACCTTGACCCCTTCAGAGCCTGCATGCAGGGCATGAGCTCCACTGCTTCGGCTACCAGCCACACTGCTCAAGCTGCCACTGCGGTCACCACCTGCCAGCACAGGGAGCATAAGGTGCCCAGCAGAAGTGCCACCACCCCAGCCCTCCAAAGGACCCAGCACACCTGCAGAAGGCTTCCTTAGCACCCAGATCTCCTCTGGGGGTGCAGAGGGCCCTGACGAGCCACCTCCCTGGGGTGGGCTTGGCTCGCTGCCTGCTCGGGAACCTGTAGGACAAGCACAGCTTCCCTGAGCTCCAGGTACACCCAGGTGGGCCCTGACACAGAGTGGGGCAGAGCAGAGGTGGCACACACACGCACGCACATACACACAGCTGAAAGACCCTCAGGAGACCCCAGATATTTCAGACCAAGAGAAAGTGGTCAAGGGAACCCAGAACCAGGTGTCCTGTGGTCCTGCAAGCAAAGGGGCTGAGGACTCTTGGAGGATATGACCTTCTCTGAGCTGGGGCACAGGAAACAAGCTGCTCAGGAGCCCGAGGCCAGGGCTACCATCTAGGAACTAGATGACTATGGGTGACTGGCCATACCTCCTACTGCTCCCCTCTGCCCTCTTGCCCCACCTATCAATCTCCACATCCTCTGCAAAAGGTAAATGGATCCCCTGCCTCTCTGAAACCAGGTCAGGGGGCTTCCCAACCTGGTCCTGCATTCCCTCCCCAACTCACTCTTCTTCAGCCAAGCTGCCCCTGCTGCCCCTGCTCCTCTAAGTGACAAGTTCCTTCCTGCCTCTGTGCCTTCCCATGTGTGGTTCCAGCTGCCTGAACTGCTCTGCTGGTAGACAGCCCCTCCTACCTCTCCCTAACTAAAGCTAGCCTCTCTCCGTGTTCTCTGGTTGGTATGCTTCCCTCTATGTTGATTTCGCTGTCTCTTGTTCCCTCCCACTCCACAGCAAGCCCCTTAAGAGCAAGAACAGTGTCTGAAACTCCTGTGTCCTTAATGGCCAGCTCCAACCAGAACATAGCAGGCATGCAATATTTGTGGAATAAATGAAGGAATGCATATAGGGAGCTGGCAAGGAGACAGCCCACAGGACACGCTGCTAGATCTGAGCACCGGCTAGAAGGCTGACCCTGCCTTGTCACCAGCATGCCAGAGCATGTGTGTTGCTTTCTGGCCCCTATGCTCAGGCCCAGAGGCTCCTGCCTATAACCTCCCAGGGTTGGGAGAGACTTGCCTGCTCGCTTGATGATAGCCTCACCCAAAGAGGAAGGGAAGTAGCCCACTCGGTCATTGCCTGTTCTGTTGTCATGAATACAGCCCTTCCACCGGCCATCTGGATGCTGCTCCAGGACCTGGCCAAATATGTGGAGGAACATGCTCGGAGAGACATCCTTTCATGGGGGGCCTGCCCAGCACTCCTACCCCAAATGCTGTGGGAGGGTGTTCTGGGTAAGCCTGCCCCAGTCCCACCCACCCCTGCCACAGCAGCCCCCAGCATCCTCACTGTGATGATGTCCCCGGCCTTCACGTTGAGGCTGGTCAGATCATAATTGTTGCAATAATCCTTGGTCGCCCGGACCTGCAGGGCTGCCGAGGCCTCTGGGGATACAGGAGGTGGACCCCCCAGTCCTGCAAGCTGCCCACCCAGGCCCCGCCCAAGCCCTTGGCCCCGTCTGGGCCCACCTCGCAGCAGCTGCTTGATCTCCTTGCTGGCCTGGGATGTGGTGAACTGATGCACAATGTCCAGTGCCGTCTGGCTATAGGTGTTCCTCACCTGGGCATTGATCCCGCTCTGTGGAAGGGCAAGGCCCTGTCAGGAGCCCCATGCCCCTGCCTGGACCCCATTTCCCCCACACCCTAGACTCACATCCAATAGCAGTCGAACAACTTCCGTCTTCCCACAGAGTGCAGCCTCGTGCAGGGCCGTGCCAGACTTGGTCTGGCGGTTAATGTCAATGCCGGCTTGGAGGAGGAGTCTGGTGGCAAGAGCCAGCAGGGCCTTTAGCAGGAACTCTCCTCCCCAGCACCCTCAGGCCAGGCCTCAGTTCCTGGGTCCCCAACTACCTGCTCAGGTCAGAGGTCAAGCTAGCTCTGCCCTCTGTCACTGACTACAATCGTATCTGATGTTTACCAAGCACCTGTCAAAGTGTCCATCCCTTGCTGACCCCCAAGGTTATTTTCTTGTCCAGTTCTTATGTAGTCCCTGTGAGCTCCACTGTATGGATGAAGAAACTGAGGTTCAGACAAGTTAAGTGCCTCCCTGAGCTCAACCAGCAAATGGCAGGGCCAGGATAGATTCTAGGCTGACAAGATATAGAAGACCCTTCCCCAGCTGGGCACAATGGCCTGTAATCCCAGCTACCTGGGAGGCTGAGGCAGGAGGTTCAAAGCCAACCTCAGTAACTTAGTGAGCCCCTAAACAACTTAGTGAGACTCTGTCTCAAAATTTAAAAGGGGGGGGGGCAGGGGGACAGGAACTGTGGCTCAGTGGTTAAGTGCCCCTGAGTTCAATCTCTGGTATCTATCAATCAATCGATCAATCAATCAATTACAAATAGGGCTGGGGAGGTAGCTCAGTGGCAAAGCACCCTAGGTTAAATCTCCAATACCAAAAAAAGGAAACAAACAAAACCCTTTCCCAGTCCCTCCTGCTTATTCTTTATTCGGCAGCTGAAGGCCATACTCAGAAGCCTGACCATAACACTATGGCTTCTGGGAGGCCCCTCTTATCCCCAGGTCAGAGGCAGGAACCCTGAGCTCCTGGATGCTGTCAAGCCCCAGGGATCCTGAGGTTTGGTCCTGTCCCTGTTAATAGCCATACCTGATGATGTCAATGTGGCCATTCTTGGCTGCCAGGTGCAGGGGGCTGGTGCCGTTGGGGTCAGTGGTGTCTCCTGGGCGGGGCTCCAGCAAGGCCGCACACATGTTGCTGCTCAGGAGCAGCTGGACCACCTTGAAGGAGGGGTCAGGGCAGGTAGGCCCTGGCTTGGGGCTTCCCCAACCCCCATCCCAGGTGAAGAGGACAGGTAGGTGGAGTCCCACTCAGCTCCCTGAGGAGACTTACCCCAACACGGCCGAACTCACAGGCCAGGTCCAGGGGCGTCTTCCCAGAGTTGTCCACCATGCATGGGTTGGATTGGTGCTGTAGCAGCATCTCTGACTGCAGGCCCATGGCACAGTCAGTCCCAGGCATCACCAGCCCCACTGCCCTTCCCACCCTGCCACCCCACACAGTCTCACCACATCATAATGACCGTGCTGGGCTGCCAGGTGCAGGGGGATGTGGCCCTCATCAGATGGGATGTTCACCGCTGAGCCCGCCTTCAGCACCAGTTTCATGGGCTCCTTCCGGCCTTGCCAGGCTGCATAGTGCAAAGGCCGCATGCCTGGGAGCAGCAGGGCTGTTGGGAGCTGACCCCTGACCCAGAATACAACCCTGATCTTATAACATCCTGCTTTGATGGAGATATCAGCCATCCAGGCTGCAAGGACCCCACCCTGACTTTGACCCCCTGCCCTTGGCCTTGAGGCCCCGGAGCAGGCTTGCCTTTGTTGTCCTTGATGTCCACAGCAGCCTGAGCCTCCAGCAGCAGGGTGATTAGTTCTGTGTTGCCATTCAGGGCTGCATGGTGCAGGGCTGAGAAGCTGAGCAGGCAAAGGACAAGTCTAGGAAAGGACCAGGCACCTGGCCTTGCCCAGAGCCTACCTAACCCATGGTGCCACCACCTGGCTGAGAGAACTCACCCATCTGGATCCTGGAAGTTGACATTGATCTTCTTGGTGGATCCTAGGAGTTCTGGGGGAAGAAGGAGACATGGTTGAGGGGAGGCTCTGCCCGGCCCCTCCAGGTAGCCTAAAAGCAGGGGAGGTGGTGTCCAACTCCCTGGTGGGCTCTACATCAGGGTCTTAGTCTATAAACATGCACTTGGTTCCAGGTGCCAACTTTTGGGGCCTTAGTTTCCCATTGCACAGAGATAGGGAGCGGGTGTTCACTGAACTAAGCACTGCGGGCTGTCCTGACCTGGGAGCAGGAAACAAGACCATGCACCCACATGGGCTTACACATGTGCACACACACCCCCTCCCTCAGGACGCTGGCTGAGCACCTGCCACTGGTGGGAGGGAGAGAGCCAGCCCCATCTGTCTCTCAGAAGGACCCAGATGGGGCCGGGGGTGGTCAGGGAGACTGGAACACCGGAAATGGGGTATCTCTGGGGGAAAAGTTGGTACAGCTCCCCACTGCCATCCCTGGATGCCCCTGGGGAGGAGCTTTACACCTGCAGGGCAGAAAGGGAAGCAGGCAAGCAATCCAGGACACTAAGCAATCCCATGTTGGCCTCCCTGCTCCACAGGGTCGTGCTCAGACCCCAGGCTCAAACCTCCTAAAGCCCTGAAGGGACAACAGCTTCCCTTTGGGGCTAAGTCTCCTCCTGGGACCTCTCTCATCCTGGCTTCACCAGCTGCTTACCAGAGGAGGAGAGCCCACCAATGCCTTCCCAGTGGGCTCAAGTCCACCAGGACCTGGGCCAACCCCCTGCCTGTCTGGGCCATGGTTACATAACCCGTTTGTGGGTCAGTCACTCCATGAGGTGGGGCTGGCAAGACAGAAGCCCCTTTGTCCAGGCCCAGGACAGGAGTGGGGGTGGGGACCTGAGGGCAAGGGATCCAAGGGAGTCGAGTCACAGAGACCCGGCTGCAGGGCTCTGCTCTGGCGCAGAGTCGGCTGTGGGACACAGGGTGTGGGTCCCCCAGTGACTCTCTTGAAATCCATGAAGTCAGAGGGACCTGAACTCATCTTTACTCAGTCACTTAGTAGCCTGTGGCCCTGGCCTCTGGCTTCCCCCATGAGCAGAGAAAGGCAGCAGGCCATGCCGAAGCGCAAGGGCATTTCCGGACAGCAGGCACTATAAATGCTAGCCGTGCGGGAATCCCACCCCCGCCGTCCCGTGGGGGTCTCCTGGGCAGAGTGAAGGCATTTCTACTCTCCAGCCATCCCCTCTGCTCAGACGCTGCTGGCGCCAGTATCCATCTCAGTTGGCAACAGAGCCGCTCTCCCCATCCGTGGCCGAGGCCACAGCCTTGGAGTCTAGCTGGGGTCTTTCTCAGGCAGTTATGTAGTGTCCTCAGGTCAATCCCATCCACTTCAGTGCCACTTCAAGACTCACTCTGAGCACACTCAGGATCCTTCACTGCTCAGCTTCTCACCATGTCATGGTCACCAGGGGCACTGCTCCCAGGACCCCTAACTACCCTTGCCTCCTCACCAGCGTCCCTACTCTCTCCCTGTGCCACTTGATCTGTCCTCTGTACCCACTAGTCAAAGCCCAGGAGACCCTCCAGCGCCCATCTCACTGGGTGGAGACTAGAGTCAGACAATGGCGTTGCAAGACACACTCCCTGCTCTTCTCCGACCTCTCCACCCTCCTTGATGTTCCTTCCACATAGGCTGCGCTGCCATGGGGCCTCGGGACCTTTGCACACATGGAGTCTAAGTGTGGACTACTCTTCCGGCATTATCCCCATGGTGCTCCCTTCACACCCCCCAGGTACAGAGGCTGCCTGCTCAGCAGGGCACTCCATGGCAACCCTTCCCCTCCCACATCTGCTGCATTCTTCTCTTTAGCCCTCGTTGCTGCCCCCTTGACACATCTACTTATTAACATCCATGCCATCCCTCTCTACCATTGAACTATATGCTCCCAGAGGACAAGGGCTCTTGTCCACTGTGCTCAAAGCTGCACCCTTAGTGGCTGAAACAACACCTGCCACTACGAGATGCTTAGTCAGTCACTGAACTGATATCCATGTTCCATACAGTGTCCATCTCCAGGGCCAGCTTCATGAGCATGTGACTGCACGGTTGCCTGAAATTTGATTTTCCAGTACTGGGGATTGCACCCAGGGGTGTTCTATCACTGGACTATATCCCTAGCCATTTCTTTTGCTTTCTGTCTTTCCGTCTTTTTTTCTTTTTCTTTCTTTCTTTCTTTCCTTTTTCTTTTTCTGTGTGTGTGGTACCAGGGATCAAACCCAGGAGGCACTTAACCATTGAGTCACATCCCCAGCCCTTTTTTATTTTTTATTAGAGACAAGGTCTTGTTGAGTTGCTTAGGCCTCACTAAATTGTGAGGCAGGCTTTGAACTCATGATCCTCCCGCCTCAGCCTCCCTAGTCACTGGGATTACTGGGATTGAATTTAGGGAGACTCAACCACTGAGCCACATCCCCAGCCCCATCTTATATTTAGAGACAGGGTCTCACTGAGTTGCTAAGGGCCTTGCCATGGCTGAGGCTGGCTTTGAACTTGTGATCCTCTTGTCTCAGCCTCCGGAGCTGCTGGGATTACAGGTGTGCACCACAGCACCGGCTCTATTTTTTTTATTTTAAGATAGGGTCTCCTCGCCAAGTTGCTGGGCTCTAATTTACAATCCTTGTGTGTCAGCCTCCCAGCTACCTGGGATTACAGGCATGAACCACCATGCCCAGATGAAATTTAATTTCTGGATAAGGGCCCTGCATTTTCATTTTGTATAGGGCCCTATAAACTATGTGGCTGGTCCTGCCACAATCTCCTGCCATGAGCTGTGAGGAGTGAGGACATCTAACCCAGGGTGATGTTTAGGATGCTCTGCCCCCTACTCTTCTGAACTCCAATGTAGCTAGCTTTTAGCACATCCCAAGACTTCCCAAAGCCAGGCCCTCTCTTCCTTCCTACGTGGGGCCTCCAGGCAGCTGTGGATGAGACTGGAGCCCACAGCCAAGTCTTCCTGCTCACCTGGCCACACCTGCAGGTGCTGACAGTTCAGATGGGCTTGGAAGCCAAAGTCCAGAAAGTGACATGGGCACCAGTGGGGAGGAGTCTCCATTACAAAAGGGACCACCCCCACCAGAGGGGGGGTCACCTTACTAAGGTCATCTGCCTGTAGTCTCATCAGGAAGAAAAGTGGTGACAGGAGATAGAGAGCAGGCTGATGTCTCAGGAGGCCTCATACTGCCTGCAGGGGACACTAGGTACCCAGGAGGGTCCCAGGACTGAAGAGGGCCTAGGACTGGGAAGGCTGTCCCACACAGAGACAGTTTCTCTGAATGAAGCAGAAGTGTGGCTGCAAAGGGCTGGGGAAGTGGGGCAGGGCAATTGGGGGCCAAGCTGAATGTCCTGGGAGGCCCTTTCCCTGAGGTCACAAAGTCCTATGCATTCTATATCAGTAAAAACTCCGCTCTCCAATCTGCCCTATAGCTTGGGACTCCATTTCTCATGACCCTAGCCCTCTAATTGCTCTCCTGAGACTACCCCAACCTTTGGGGTCAGATCCACACTCCAGGCTGGAAGGAAACTCTTAGTGGGCCAAGGTGAGAAGGAGGCCTGCAGAGGCCCAGGGTGTTCAGGGAATTCCTCCAGGACATCCTGGGGAAGGGAGGTTGGGCTAGAGGCCAGGGAAGGGCTCTTCCATGGCAGCAGAAGGGCAGCCCTGGCCCTGCATTTTCCCTTCCAAGCAGTCTCTTCTTCCTCAAGGACAATTGCTAAGTGTGCGTGTGTGCAAGGGGAGGCTCCCTTCAAGGCAGGGTGAGGGGCTGACAGAGCCTGGGGTGACAACAACTGTCGGGCAGAAGGAAGGAGAGGGATCAAGGACTCAAGCATGGTGGGAACACCTCTGGGCTCCTTAAGGGGGGCTTGAGGACAGTGCTGGATGCCCCCCACCCAGTGGCCTAAACTCCAGCTGTACTTTGCTGAATCAAAATACATCTTACTCCAAAGCAGGCCAGCGTTGCCATGACAACTGTGCTAATTCATGGAGGGATTTCTCTGTCTGATTTATTACACCCGCCCCTGTGAGTCAGAGAGCACAGATACAGGGGGCCAGGGCAGGTGTCTCTCCTGCTCCAGAGACCATACTAGCCTGAGGCAGAGGTAGAGACCCAGTTGGAGGCAAAGCCCCCCTCACCTCCCCAGGGTGGCAGAATGGCCTGGACTTCCTGTTGTCAAGGGAAGCCATCACAGTTGGCATTTGCTGAGTGTTTACAAGTGCCTGGGCTTCATTGCCCTCTCACTGTTCTCATGACACTGCTATGAGGTGGGGAACCCAGAATCCCATCCTACAGATGAGGAGACTGAGGCCCAAGGAGCCAGTTATTTGCACCCAAGGACACATGGCCACTAGGTGGAAGCCTATACCTTGCCTCCTTAGAAGCCCTCCTTTTCTCAGCTCTGAGGCCCTGAAATCAACTCAATAAGCAGAGCCTCCCAGCCCTGGGAGATAGAAGCAGGGCCAACCTGGTGCCTACAAGGCATGGGTGCCCTTCGCTTTGACTATACAAAGTGGACAGGAGTTAGCCAGGCAGGGCTGTTGGGGGCAGTGTTCCTAGGGCTCAAGAACCTACCCCTCAAGGCAGTCCCATATCTCAGCATCCCTTTGGAGAAAAAGGAGGGGGGCCTCCCCAGCTTACACAGTCCATGGAGTGGGGAGTGAGGACCCCAGATGTGAGGACAGCCAGTGAGGACGCTTCTCCACACATGCCAACCTGCAGAGCCCTACCCGAGCCGGCACAGGTGCCCTGACACACTGACACGGTCATACGTGCGCAGCCGCACACGCTGCTGGTCCACACGCCCATCCATCCATCTCCTGTGGCCTCCAGGGAGGCTCTGAGCTGAGCCCGGATGAGTGCTGGGATCTGGGCTCCAAGCTCCCAACCCCTCCCTGGGGCCTCCACAGCGCAAGCTAGGGAAGGACAGTGGGGGCCTCCACTCCCTCAAGCTCCCCTTTTGCATCAGGGAAACCAGGGAGGACCAGGGTCTGTTGGTTCAGGCCTGAGCAGTGGGCTCACAGCGCTTGTCTCCCAGGTGGCACCTGCTTAGAGCCCAGACTGCCCTGGGCTGGGCGACCTTGGGCCTCTGCTGTTATCAATAAACAGCCCCCCAGGCCATGCCTGGGCAGCCACACCCCCAGCGTGGTCCTGCCCCCCCCAACCCAGAGCCTGTTATTAAACATGGGGTGGGGAGAGAGGTCTGACAGGGATTGTCAGTCCCCAGGTCGCCCCTCATTGCAGGGGCCCCCTCCCTCTCTCCGTGGTGTGTGAGTGTGTGGGGGCAATAGCCTCGCCCTTTAAAGGCCCCAGCTGAGACCTCCAGCCTTCAGCCCGCAACCTGGGAAGGGAGGGGCCAGAGGCAGAGAGGGAGGGATGCGAAAGCCTGCGGCCGGCCGAGAGGTGGGTGCCGCAGGTGCCCGCTGGGGGGACAGCGGGTCGGCGGCGCTTGGTGCCGCCCCTCCTCCAGCGCTGGGGGAACGACCGAGGGTCTGGGTGCTGCTGGCCCCGCCCCGCCCCCGGGGACCCGCGGCATCCCCTCCCCTCCTGGCGCCGGGGAGGTGGGGGCCCCGCCGGCCGCTCGCGCCCCCCGCACTCACTGGCCTTCCCCGGCCGCGGCCTCTGCAGCAGCCTCTGCGCGGTCCCCACGTCCTCCGCCTTCACCGCCTGCACCAGCTCCTGCTCCTTCCCCATGGCGCGGCCGGGCCGCAGAGACGCAGCGCGCTCCGTGCGCTCGGCGGCTCAGAGGCGGCGGCGGCCCCGCGGCTGCGACCGCATCGTCTCCGCGCCGCGCCGCCTGCGCCGCCCGCCGCCCTGCGCCCTCCCGGGCTCGGGCTCGGGCTCGGGCTCGGGCGCCCAGGGGCGGGCAGCGCGTCACGGGCGGGGGGCGGCCCGGGGGCGGCGGCCGGCGGCGGGCGCGGACGCGGGGCGGGGGCGCGGCACCTGCGCCGCCTCCCGGACGCCTGGGTCCGCTTCTGCGGCCGCTGACCTCCGTCAGCCAGCGCCGGCCGCGCGCTCGGCTCCGTGGCTCCGCCCCCGCACCGGGCCCTTCCCCCAGACGCCCCCTCCCCACGTGCGGGACCGCGGGTCGGTCCTTCTGCGGACGGCGGGGTCCGGGGACGACCGTCAGGGGCTGGGGTGGGCAGCGCCGGGGGTGGGCCGTGGAGCCCCGACGCGACGGCGGCGCGAGGCTGAGCCTGGGAGAGGCTTCCAGAGGCTGCAGGACCCAAGGGGGAGGGACTCGGAGGCAGTGAGCGGGCGGGGACCCGGGCACCCGTGGCACCGGAGCCGGCCCGCCAGAGGCTGTCAGACGTCTCTGGCCCGCGGTTCCCGTGGGAGGTGTCGAGGGATTGTGAAGAGGAATCTCCCAATAATGAATTCGGTGTCAGGGAACCCTCATCCCCTCCCCCCAACTACACCTTCTTCCCCAGCAGCCTCTGGCTCCTCTCCACAAACAATGCCAGGGACAGCCGTCCCCTTAGGACAGCGAAAGGAGCCCGACTCGCCCATCCCCAGCACCGCTGGGGTCACAGCCCTGCCCAGCACCAAAAAGAGCCCTGGCCCCAGCCTGCTTTCTCTGCAGCTGCAGCAGGACAGCCCCAGGCAGGACAGTTGCGTCTGACAGGTGCTGGAATCTCCACCTCCAAAGGTCTCACCCTTCTCACCTCCTGCCAGAAGGCCAGCCCAGCCCTGGGTCAGGCCTTCTCCTTGACATGCCTGCAGCATTGTAGACACAGGCCAGATGGGGTCTGGGTCCTGACTCAGAGAGGGGTAGATCAGCACCCCAAACCAGGCTGTTGGGAGAATTTGGCGCCAGTTGCACATATGAAATATGGCCTGATGCCTGACTCCCTGTGGTCCTGGACCAGTTGACAGGGCCAAGAGGGTGGCCTGAGGGCTGGGATGAAGCTCAGTGGCAAAGTGTCTGCCTTGCATTCGAAAAGCCCTGGGTTCGACCCCCAGTTCCAAAAAAGACAAAAAAAAAAAAGAACTTCACCAAAAAAAAATAAGATTAAAAAAAAAAAAGAGGGTGGCCTGAGGGTGGGGAAAGAGAAGTTTCAGGCCCAGGGAAACCCATAATCATGTCATTCCCTTACGAGGTCTCCCATGAGGCTTAACGAGCAGGCCTGTGTCTGGCATGGGGGGCTCCCATAGGGGCCTCTAATTGCAAAGGCCTTTCTTCCTGCCTGCCACCTTTGATAATGACCAATTCCTTGGTACCTGCCAGGTCAGGTGCTTTGCTGGTCACTTTATAGATGGGATTAGATTTATTATCCCCCATATTACAGATGAAGAAACTGAGGTTCACAGAAGCTATGTGCCCCATCTGAGGTCCCAGAGCCTTAAGGTCCTGAGTCTGGGCTTCAAACCCATATTGGTTCCTGGATGTGTCCTAGTTCTTCCTCTTACTACCTCTGTGATCCTGAGCTGGTCATGTTGTCTTTCTGAGTCTCTTATTTGCTCTCTAGGTTACTTCAGGATTAACTGTGATGCTATCCACACAGCTGTTCACACATAACTCAGTAAGTGCTCAGCAAACGGTTGATGTGCTCCGTGTGAAGTTCTTAAGCATCCCTTCCTGGCCACATGGGGAACAACTGTAAGTGATTCATCTTTGTATGTTCAGTGCCTAGCATATAGAAAGCACTACCAAAAAAAAAAGTATAACATACAGATTAGAAGACAGCTATCATAATTACTTTTACTGTTGTGTTTTGGGCTTGTTAAGGTAAACCTGTAGACCTGACATTTGCAGAGCCTGGGGCAAAAACAAACACAGGCCCACTCACAGAATATCGGAATATTTAAATATTTTAACTCACACTAGAAACATGTTAAATAAAATATATTCTGTTCTCCTACCTTGACAAATATACCTTCATCTAAATTTGAATTCAGAATTCTTGGATTCCTTCTGGGTCATGAACTGGTCCCTGCTTGCAGCCCACTCCTGTCTCTACCCAGCTCCAGTGCCACCCACACTCCACAAACAGGCATTCCTGAGCACCCTGTTATGTGGCCCACCTTCAGGAGGACAGACTGAGGAAGAGGGCTGTACAGATTCTGGGAGTGGGCTTGAGGCCTTTGGGTCAGGGAATTCCAGAGCCCCAAGTATATGGTACGTTCTTGTGTGGTCTAGAAGGGGTACCTGGGTTCCAGGTGGGCTACTGCTCAAGGACCCACAGATTCCTAACCCTACAGGGTGACATGTAGCAGGAGGAGAGCCAGAGCCTTCCCCTACTAGGTGAGGCAGAGCCCAGAAAGGGTCCAGAAGCCCCAGGTCAGACACTGCTAGCCAGTGACCTTGGACAGTTCCTCAGCTGCTTCCTCTGTAAAATGGGGCAGCAGTTCTGCCTGCAGCCCAGGTTGATGGGAAGGTCCACATGGGAACAGAGATATGCACCTGCCTGGGGTCCCCCAAGCCTAAGGATGAGGAAAGCAGGGCGGGCAGCCACTCTGGTGGGGACAAGGATGCAGAGGCGTGGGACTCAGGCAGTCCTCCAGGAAGTCAGGCCTCTGAGGAGGATCCTGGGAGGAGGGGCCGCTGAGCCAGCAAAACTGCTGAAGCTCAGTCTAGGGGAGAGCTGGCGACAGCTTCACTGTAGCCGAAGCTGGCCTCCTTCCTGGATGCATGGATGCCACAGAGCAGCTCATAGCTCCTGCCGGTGCCCCTGGCTGTGTACCTGCTCAGGTTTTTCCCTGGTGCCCTTCCTGCCACCCAAAGTCTTATTGCCTGGCTTATTGTGTAAAAGGAGGATGGCAAATATGCCTTCCCATGGGCTGCAGGAAGCATGCAGCATGTGCTAGCTGCTCAGTTCCTGTCATTTGTGTGGATGCCACCTCTGCAAAGTGCTGTGCTAGTACCTGACACCCCAAGAAGCTCAATGACCACGTGCCCTGGCCCCACTCCTGCCCAGCAGAGATGCTGGGGCTGCTCAGACAGGTTAGGGGCCCTGTCAGCTACTCCTGGGTTAGGGCACCTGTAGCCTTCCTTGCCCTCAGCCCCCTGCTGCACCCTGAGTCCCACAGAAAAGGCAACAGCTCAGGGTCTGGGGTCAAGGGGACCCACATACATCTGGCCACACTTTCCCTCAGCCCACTTCTTCCTTCTGCTCTTAGGCTCCATTGTGGCTATTCCCCAATGTTGCCCCCAAGCCTGCTCTGAAGCTGCCTCTGGGAAGGTCATTTCTCCTTCAAGAGGAAGATGAGCAGGACATATGAGGTGGAAGGGCTGCCTGGGGAGCAATCTCCCTGACCAGGGGAGAGTTGGGTTGGACAGGATGGGCTTTGGCCAGGATCTGGATGAAACTTGGGCTCCACCATGTTCTAGCTATATGCTTTCAACTGCAATTCTATATCTCTGACTCCCAGTTCTCTTTCTCCAAATGGGAGTGCATCCTCCTCTGGAGAGTCATTATGAGGACCTGATACTTAGTGCTTTTAAAAGACTTTTCATGAGCTGGTAAGGTGACCCACTCCTGTAATCTCAGCAACTCAGGAGTCTAAAGCAGGAGGATTGCAAGTTCAAGGCCAGCCTCAGCAATTTAACAAGTCAATCTCAAAATAAAAATTGAAAAGGGGTGAGGATGTAGCTCTGTGGTAGAGCACCCCACATTCCATCCCCAGCACCATACACATGTGTGTGCGTGCACATGCACGCACACACACACACACACACACCGCAAAGGAAAAAAATAAAAGACTCATCACAGTTTTGGTGGTTCTTCAAAAAGTTGAATATAGAGTCAACATATGACCCAGCAATGATACTCTTGGAAATATCCCACATGTCCACATAAATAAAATGTGGCCCATCCACACAATGGAATATTATTCAGCCACAGAAAGGAATGAAGCCCTAATATACAACATGAATGAACCTTGAAAACCATGCTGAGTGAGAGAAACCAGCTGTGAAAGGCCACAGTTGCATGATTCCATTGATGTGAAATGTGTAGAATAGACAAATTCAGAGAGAAAGAAAGTGGATTAGGATTGCCAGGGGCTGGGTTTGGGGTGCTTGGTAGGTGTGGTTCTCCTTTGGGGATGATGGGAGTAGTGGCACAATGTTGTTAGCGGACTAAATCACTGAATAGTCTTCCTTTATTTATTTATTTATTTATTTATAACTCTGACACCCTCTCAGATTTTTGGGGAGGGGTACCAGGGATTGAACTCAGGGGCACTCGGCCACTGAGCCACATCCCCAGCCCTATTTTGTATTTTACATAGAGACAGGGTCTCACTGAGTTGCTTAGCACCTCACTGTTGCTGAGGCTGGCTTTGAACTCACAATCCTCCTGTTTCAGTCTCCTGAGCCACTGGGATTACAGGCATATGCCACTGTGCCTTGCTCGCTCCGTTTTTTTTTTTAATATTTTTTAGTTGTAGTTGACACAATATCTTTATTTTATTTTTATGTGGTGCTGAGGATCAAACCCAGGGCCTCGAACGTGCTAGACGAGCTCTCTACTGTTGAGCCACAGCCCCAACCCTGCTCTCTCCATTTTTAAAAAATTCTTTTTTTTTTTTAGTTGTAGTTGGACAAAATACCTTTATTTTATTTATTTATTTTTATGTGGTGCTGAGGATCGAACCCAGAGCTGAGCCCGGGTTAGGTGAGCTGAACTCCAACCTCAGCCCTTCTCTCCGCTTTTTTTTTTTTTTTTTTTTTTTAAAGAGAGAGTGAGAGAGGAGAGAGAAAGAGAGAGAGAGAATTTTTTTTTTTTTAATATTTATTTTTTAGTTCTCGGCGGACACAACATCTTTGTTGGTATGTGGTGCTGAGGATCGAACCCGGGCCGCACGCATGCCAGGCGAGCGCGCGACCGCTTGAGCCACATCACCAGCCCTTTCCGCTTTTTTTTTAAGAATTTTTTTTTAGGGGGCTGGGGATGTGGCTCAAGCGGTAGCGCGCTCGCCTGGCATGCATGCGGCCCGGGTTCGATCCTCAGCACCACATACAAACAAAGATGTTGTGTCCGCCGATAACTAAAAAATAAATATTAAAATTCTCTCTCTCTCTCTTAAAAAAGAATATATTTTTAGTTATTGATAGACTTTTATTTTATATATTTATATATGGTGCTGAGAATTGAATCCATTGCCTCACACATGCTGGGGCTGGGCTGCTCAGCCCCAGCCCCAGCCCCAGCCCCTGAGTCTTGCTCTGCTGCCCAGGCTGGTCTCAAACTCCTCCAGCCTCAGCCTTCTGAGTAGCTAGGATGGCAGGCACGCGTCACTGTGCCTGACTAAACTGTTTACTATATTTATTTATTTATTTTTAAATATTTCTTTGGTTGTTGATGGGTGTTGATGGTTGTTGATTATTCATTTATTAATACGTGGTGCTGAGAATCAAACCCAGTGCCTCATACTTGAGGCAAGTGCTCTACCACTGAGCCACAAACCCAGCCCCTGAATTGTTCACTTTAAATGGTTAATTTCTTTTTTGGTACAGGGATTGAACTCAGGGTCACTCAGCCCTATTTTCTATTTTATTGAGAGACAGGGTCTCACTGAGTTGCTTAGCACCTCGCTTTTGCTGAGGCTGGCTTTGAACTCGTGATCCTCCTATCTCAGCCTCCCAAGTCGCTGGGCTTACAGGCGGGTCCATTGCGCCCAGCTGAAATGATTAATTTTTGCTATGTGAATTTCACACCAATTAATACAGAAATACCCAGCACAAAGTCCCGCATACAACAAACCCTCAAAGTACAGGTAAAGGTGCCAAAGCTGAAGAATTGGCGGGTAAAGGTTTAGAGGGAAGAACATCCTAGGTGCGGGCACAGGATGAAAGTGAGAGCCTGTTGTTTTGTGACCTATTGGGAGGAGAGACCAGGAAGCCACAGGGTAGGCAGGAGCCAGGTCCAAGAGCCTGCAGGGTACCAGGGACCCCTGAAAGCTCTGTGGGGTGGTAAGGCCAGACTGCTTTGTAAAAGATCACTCTACAATGCAGAGTGGTTGAATGGCTGGGCACTGTGGCTGTGGCCCATACCTGTAAGTTCAAAGCCAGCCTCAGCAACTTAGTGATGCCCTAAGCAACTTAGCAAGACCATGTCTCAAAATAAAAAAAATGAAAAAGGCTGGGGATGTGGCTTAGTGCTAAGTATCTCTTGGTTTAATCCCTGGTACAAAAAAAAAAAAAAAAGTAGGGGCTGATGGTATAGCTCAGTAGTAGATCTCTTGCCTAGCACATGTGAGGCATTGGGTTAGATCCTCAGCACCATATGAAAATAAGCAAATAAAATAAATATTGTGTCTATCTACAACTAAAATAATTTTTTAAAATGTGGGTGTGTGAACTGAGGAAGCTGTTATGCAGGGGCGTGGGGGCAAAGCAGAGCATCAGAAGAGGACAGAGATCAGTAGGAGGTGAAACCAGGAGCTGAATGGGGCATGGTGGCACATGCCTGTAATCCCAGCTACTTGTGAGGCTGAGGCAGGAAGACTGCAAGTTCAAGGCCAGCCTGGGTCACTTAGTGAGACCCTGTCTCAAAATAAAACAAAGGGCTGGGAAGTCACTCAGTAGTAGAGAACTTGGTTAGCTTTAACAAGGCCCTGGGTTCAATCTCCTATACTGGGGGAAAAACAAAACAAAAAAAACAACAGTGGTTGAAGGGAAGAGAGGGAGGGTGATGTGTCCAGATCGCACCCAGCTGTAACACAAGTGGGCACTGTTCATGGAAGGGCAGACAGCAAGGAATTGCCTTGGCCATGGAAGGTGATGTCCTCTATGTGGCTTATGAGGAGCTGTGTTTTTTTTATTTACTCATTGGTACTGGGGATTGAACCCAGGGGCACTTTTGCCACTGAGCCACATCTCCAGCCTTTCTTATTTTGAGTCAGGGCTGCCCAGGCTGGCCTTGAATTTGCAATCTCTCTGCCTCAGCTTCCTGAGTCACTGGGATTGTATGTGTGCAACTGCACCTGGCAAGGGGCCACGTTTAACAGAGCTTAATGTGTTTCAAGGGCTGAGGCTCCAGAAGCTGCTAGGACTGGAGACAGGATGGAAAGACCCCCAAAGAAAGGATGGCATTGGAAGCCATGGAGCTGGTGGCTGTGAGCCCCCAGAAATTTTGTGTTGCAGAGAGATTTCTGGAGGGTATTAGTCTCTGCAGGAAGGCAGAGAAAGATCTGGTGCCAGGACACTAAGCAAGGAAATGGAAGATTTTCAGGCGATGCTGTCAACCACTATACAGATGTGTCAGAAAGTGGGAGAAAAAGTATCCATTGGACTTGGCAAAGTGTAATGGCTGCTGACCTTGAAGAATTTTCATTGGCGAGCTGGAGGTAAAGTTGGGGAATGAGCGGGGGCAGGGAAGTGGAGCTAGCAAGAGGTGAGGACAGTTCTTTTTTTCTTTTTTTTTTTTTTTTAAATTTTAATATTTATTTTTTTTTTTAGTTTTCGGCGGACACAACATCTTTGTTGGTATGTGGTGCTGAGGATCGAACCCGGGCCGCACGCATGCCAGGCGAGCGCGCTACCGCTTGAGCCACATCCCCAGCCCCGAGGACAGTTCTTTGAAGGGGAGAATAGCAAATATAAGGAGAGTATGTGGGGTTTCTTAAAAGACTAGAGGCTAGAAAGTAGAGGTGGGCATGCTATTAGAAAGGAGGGTTCCTGGGACCCAGAGTCTGGGTGGATGTGTCAGGGACTTGGTATCAGTCAAGAGGCCAGATCTACCTGCTCTGTGGGCACAGGAAAAGGGGGTTGCAGCCAAGTCCACAAGTGTGGTGGTAAGAAACCCTAGGGAGCCTGTTTCAAGGGCTGAGGCCACGTGCTTGGGTTCAGAAGGCTGGAATGGAAAAGCAAGTATGAGGGTCTACAATTGTAAAGGGATCCCTGGGCTGAGCTAGGTGCACCAAGACTCAGAATGGGGCTGGATAGGTTTGAAAGATCCTGTACTAGGGCTGCCAGATCTAGCAAATTAAACTACAGAATAACCAGTCACATTTGAGTTTGTATAAGCAAGTAAGTTTTTGGTATAACTGTATCCCCACTCAGTGTTTGGGATATATTTACAATAAAAAGTTATTTGTTGCTTGTCTAAAATTCAAGTTCTGTAATTTGCCTGGCAATCCCAGCCTGGCATGGTAGAGCAGTGGGTGGGTGGGTGGGGGGGACAAGGGGATGGCGCGACACTGCCTGGGGCCCAAGCCTGAAAATGGGCAGCCGCGCCAGGGGGGCTGGGTGCCGAGTGAGCCTGAGGTCTGAGCCACAACTAGCATCTGCTCCGCCCCTAGGTTTTCTTGGAGTCCCCGCCCCAGTACTTTGGTCTCGTCCTCTCCCCCTACCGAGCCCATGGTCTCGCCCTGAAGATTCATCGATATCTCTACGCTCCTCCCCGGCCTCTATCGACTTGCTCCTGCTCCCCTCACCGTCCTGGACTACGGTAGAATGCGGAGTGCGTGTAAGGTACGGAGGCCATGGGACGAGGGCCGGGAATCGGCTTATGGGTGGCTAGGAGGGCGCGGTCGGGGGAAGCTGGCCAGCAGAAGGAAGGCAAGACAGTCGGCGGAGTCTAGGGGATCTCGAGGGTCCAGACGGCCAACGCCCCCTCCCATCAGGTCTGCCATCGGCCAGCTACGCATGCGCAGCCGTAGCGCTCTGGTTTCTCAGACTCCCGCCGCCTGCGCGTGCGCGGCCCGCCCCTGCGGCAGAGGTGCCCCGCGTGACTGCCCCCTGCCGACCGCAGACTGCTCGGCGTCCCCAATGGTCTCTCGCCTGCTGTGCGCGTCCCAGAACCTGTATGAGCCAGTTTCCCGGTTTTTAAAGTCAGATTAATACATATCTCTGAGCTCCGTGTGGACGCAGAGGGCATCCTTTAAATACTATTTTTCTCCCCTCCAGATGCTCTGAACTTTGCTCCTTGCCCATCAGCTCTTCGGCCCTGTACAGGCTATATTCTTCCTAGCAGCTGCACCATGAACACATCCCCAGGCACAGTGGGCAGTGACCCGGTCATTTTGGCTACCGCGGGCTATGACCACACTGTGCGGTTCTGGCAGGCCCACAGTGGAATCTGCACTCGCACTGTGCAGCACCAGGACTCCGTATCCTCCACCTGGGTGGTGGGCGGGATGGTGCTGGGCGGGATGGTGCTGGGCTTTATAACCAGGTGGGGTTGATGGCTTGGGGTGGGAAGTAGGCAGCAGCCCAAGCTAGGTGGTGGAGGCCTTGGAGGACCCCTAGTCTCAGGGTTCCCTTCCCATCATCCTCCTTAACACACACAGCAGGTGAATGCATTGGAGATCACCCCAGATCGCAGCATGATTGCTGCTGCAGGTAACTGTGACTCTTGACCTCTGATCCCTGACCTCTGGCAGGTCAACCTGGGCATAACCGTTCTTCAGTTCAGCCTGTGTCCCTAGGTTACCAGCACATCCGCATGTATGATCTCAACTCCAATAACCCCAATCCCATCATCAGCTATGACGGAGTAAATAAGAACATAGCATCTGTGGGCTTTCATGAGGACGGCCGCTGGATGTACACAGGCGGGGAGGACTGCACAGCTCGAATCTGGGATCTCAGGTGTCTGGTGTTGGGCAGGAGGGGCCCACTATCCAAGGGTAGGGGGGCAGGCCAAGGGACCATCTTTGGGTAGATTCTCTCCAAGAAGAGGCTAATCCAGGGGGGTTTGTGTGGGTGATTTATGGAGGGAAGGAGAAAAGCAGGTTGAAGGGAATTGCATCCAAGAACTACCTCTGCCTTGAGGCAAGGGGACAGGCTTTCATTCCCCTTATCAGTCACTGGTGTCAGGCTACTGGCTGGAGTGAAGGACCGAACCTCACAAGTGTTCCCTATAAGGTAGCTCCCATCAGCAGGGTGACAAGAGAGGGCATCTGGTGGGGTACTAACAGCATCCACCAGAGACAGTGTGTAACCTCATCCCCACAGGTCTCGGAACCTGCAGTGTCAGCGGATCTTCCAGGTGAATGCACCCATTAACTGTGTGTGCCTGCACCCCAACCAGGTAAGGGGTGATTACTCATGGGACTGGGCACAGTAATGGTCCTGCCACACCTCACCTCCCCTGCACCCCCAGGCAGAGCTCATCGTGGGTGACCAGAGCGGTGCTATCCACATCTGGGATCTGAAAACAGATCACAATGAGCAGCTGATCCCTGAACCTGAGGTCTCCATCACATCTGCCCACATTGACCCTGATGCTAGCTACATGGCAGCAGTCAATAGCACTGTGAGTCCTGGAGGGGAATGCAGAGGTAGGGGCAGCTCAGCACCCAGCCACCTATTCCCTGCAGATGGATTCATTCCCTGGTGTTCCTTAGGCCCCTTCCCCAGTTTCTAACACCCATCCATCCCCCAAAGCCATGAACTTGGTTACCATTTTTAATGTCCCCCTTATTGCCTGCCGTAGCCCTCTCAGGCCAGGTTCCTCAGTCTCTAGAATCTCTCAAGGCTGACCATTTTCTTCTTTTCTCCCTGTGACCTCCTGGCCTGAGTATCCTAATGCTGTTAGCTTCCCTGTGGCTTCCCTTCCTCTTCTCTGACTTCCCTTGGTCCCCTGATCCATCTCCCTCAGCTAGATCCCAAGAAGCCCCTACTCCTGCCCAAAGCCAGTGGAATGCTGAGGTTCAGTTCTTGCTCTCCAATTACATTTTTCTCCCTTCACTTCACTTAGATTCCAATGCCTCACTTGTCCATGCCCCAGTCCTCCCTTCTCACAGCGTTGGCCTGAGGCACTCTGAGTTCTTTCCTCTCCTTTCCTTCTGCATAGCTCCATTGGCCAGCAGCCAAGGTGTATGTGAGTCCTTGGCCAGCATGGCCTCCTACACTTGGCTGGCTGGACATGGCCCTTGTTTGAGGTCAGGCTTCCCAGGGGCCTCGTATAGGAAGGACCCAAAGTGCCAGCCTGCACGCCCTGGCCCAGGACTCTTGTGTATGTTGATCCCTAGTGTTGGTGGATCTTGGGTTCAGGTCTAGCCCTCAGAGAGTTCTCTGAGACTTAGGGTTTCAAGTGACTTCCTTCTTGCCCTATAGGGAAACTGTTACGTCTGGAATCTGACAGGGGGCATTGGTGATGAAGTGACCCAGCTCATCCCCAAGACCAAGATACCAGCTCATACACGCTATGCCCTGCAGTGCCGCTTCAGCCCTGATTCCACGTGCGTGTAGGACCTGGTAACCCAGGAAGGGATCTGCCTGCGACTGGGCGAATGATGGATCTGGCCTAATGCATGGTAGGGGGTTCAGGTGGGGATGGCTATTGTATGACACCCCATATTCTGAACCCATCCTAGGCTCCTTGCCACCTGCTCAGCTGACCAGACATGCAAGATTTGGAGGACATCCAACTTCTCCCTGATGACAGAGCTCAGCATCAAGAGCAGCAATCCTGGGGAGTCATCTCGAGGTTGGATGTGGGGCTGTGCCTTCTCAGGGGACTCTCAGTACATTGTTACAGGTGAGGCTTGCCTTCCTGCTTTGGCCTCCAGAGTGGCTCATGACAGCTGCTGCTGCTCTTCTGCCTTAAGCTGTCCTGGCTCTGAACTTTTGCCTAATCCCTCCTTGCAGCTTCCTCTGACAACCTGGCCCGGCTCTGGTGTGTGGAGACTGGAGAGATTAAGAGAGAGTATGGTGGCCACCAGAAAGCTGTCGTCTGCTTGGCGTTCAATGACAGTGTACTTGGCTAGCCCTTGCCCCTCAGGATCACAGGCAGCAACTGGGCAGCTGGGACTGCCTGGTGCAGTGGCTGTAGCTTGTTGGACCTGTATACTACTCAGGTCAGAGTAAAACTCTGAGACTAGCCTTTGCTCACCATGCTAGCTGGACTGACTGGGCTACCCCTCCCTCTTGCCAGGCCTGCCCAATTGCCCACTGACTCAGGACGTACATCCCTGGGCTTGGAGAGCCTGCACTCCCTTCCGGGATGTGGGACTTATGGGGTTTAGAGTTTCTGAGAGGACCCAAGCTGGTGCCCACCTGCCAAGTCATGTTCCTCCTCCCTCTCCTTCTCCTTTCTGCCCCTGTTCAGGGCCCAAGGACCCAGAGACCATGGCCAGGTGGAATTGTTTATTAGTCCCTGTCAGCAGCTGCCCTCCAGGTGCTGGTGACACAGCCAACTTAACTAGCCTGTGGGACCATGGGTAGTCCATGGGGCAGTGGCCAGGCTGGGCCAGGCAGAGGGCTTAGTCTGGGAGGTAATAAAAGCAGACAGACACACAGATGTTGCTTGGGAAGCAGATGTCAATGCAGAGATAGATCAGCCGCTGCCTCTGGGGCCCTGGGTGGGAGGGAGACTCATGAATTTCCAAAGCACTCCTATGTAGTTCTGTAGATTGTTCTGCAGGAGCCACACAGCCCCTCCACACATCTTGCCCCAACTCACCCTCAGCTTGACGGGCCCAGTAGATGGGGGTCTTTGCACAAAGGTGCTGCACTGAAGCCCCCACCTGGGCAGGATCCACAGTGTGGCTCCCAAGCACTGCCAGCAGCTCCTGGGCATGGTGGGTGTCATGACCTTGGCTGAGGGACCCTTGGGCCTGCAGAAAGGCTTTGGTGGGCTATGGCATGGAGGTTTCCCTCCTGGCTGGGCAGGTACTCACATCCCACACCCACCTGCCAGCCCCACCTTCTACTTTTGTCAGCAGCCTCAGCTAAGGGAAGATAGAGCTTTCTGTTTCCCTGAAACCAGAGCCCCAGCTGGGCTGCACACAGGACCCTTTGTCTGGCCCCTGGCCTGGTGGTGGAACCATGCTCTGCTCACCCTGGAGGTGTTCATCAGCAGCTGCAGGGTTTCCCGATCTCGGGCCTCCATCAGGCGGAGAAAGCAGGCCTGGTGCTCTGCAGGGCGGTAACAGATGCAGCCCTGGGGAGGCAGGTGGGTGAGGCAGGGCCACCCCAGCACCTGTGGATTGATTCCCTCCCCACCCACTCACGCTCTGCCCGTCGAACAGCACTGCCCAGCTGCGGTTGCTCTGAGGTGGAGTCACTATAATGGTTGCCATATTCTGGGCCACGTCCACGATGGTGGTTTGATTGGACCAGGGCACTTGGGGGCTTGGGAAGGTCAGCCGGAGCATCTGCAGCAATGGCTGAGAATGGGAAGTGGGAGTTCAGCTGGGCAGGCTGAGCAGCCCCATAGGCCCCTATCCCTGGGCTGCAGCATTTCAACATCATGTGAATGGGCCTCTCCACCCTCTGGTACTCTGCTCTAAGGCCAGTATTAGGGCCTACTTTGGGTCCTGGCTCCACTGGAAGACCAACCTCCCTGACCCCTTCCCTCTGCCCATGTCCCTGGGCCTCAGGTGGGGCTCACCTTGGAAGGGCTATGAGCAAACCCAAGAAGCCCTCCGGCCACAGCCCCTGCAGTAGCCAGTGCCAGCAGCAGTAACAGCAGGCTTGCAGCTCTCCAGCCCCAGTGGCAGGGCTTGGTCTTCACCTGGGGGCATACTGCAGTCAGTGAGGCTATTGAGTTAGAGACCAGGGAGCAGGTTTGCTTAGGGAAAAGAGGGGATAAGGTGGGGTAGGTGGTGGTACTCCTGTCCCCTACCCTGGACATCCCCAGGTTTTTGTCCCAAGAATGATAGAGGTACTCACCTCTGCAGGCCCAGGCCTGGGGCTCTCCGTGTGGCTGCTTCCTTGCTCCATGCTGCAGCCCCTGCTGACAATGCACTGTTTGTTTGCAGCCCCTTGGAGGAGTTGGCCCGGAAAACCTCAGGATGACTCTGATGAGCCAAACAACTGCCTCCTCCCCAGCTCAGTATCTGATGTCCAGGTCAGAGCTAGGACAGCCCCCTCTCCCACTGAGGATGCCAGTCATCAGGCCTGGCTCTTAACACCTATCTTGTACCAACAGAACAATATGAGGTCTGCAGGCTTCAGTGGGAATCTAGTCCAGCTGATTCATTGCAGGCAGCCCAGGCCCAGCCAAATGATTCTGTCTGGTTGGAACAGATTTGATGTGTCTTAGAGTCTGTTTCCAGTCCAGTTACCTGCAGACTCCCAGAGGTGGGCATGGTCCCTGGCACCCAGGGAGCCATCATTAAATACAAACTGTTCCACAAATACAGACTGTTGCCTATTCATTGTCACTAGTATACAGAAAGGCACTGCTTCCTTCTCCTCCTGGTGCCCATCAGCAACTTCCCACCCCCCTCCGATATCACACAGGGCTTTGGGCATCCTTTAGAGTACGTGTCTGGGACGGGAAAGTTCCAGGCTGGATCACCAACTGGCAGCCTCCTGGAGTTTCCCACCTGCCAAGGATGGTTAGGTCGGGTGTGTGCCCCAGGGTGGCTTATTTCTGTGTTCTGCTCACTGCCCTAGTCCTGGTCTCTCTTCAGCCATCTGATGCTTGGTAACTCCGTTGTGTGTGCTTTTCCCAGTTTCACCCTTTGACCCTATCCTGCTCTGGTTTTGTACCCTGCTTTTCCTGATCCTCAGAACCTACTCTGTTAACAGGCCTGAAATGGGGTGAAGCTGCAGTGCTCAATGTTCCAGCTCTGGAAGGCTCTGGAATTGGAATCCCAGACTGGCCTTTTCCTTTCAGACTTCCCATCCTGCCCCCACCTGCAGCTAGATAGTGGCCACTGGCCACCTTGGTGTTGCTACACACGTGAAAGGAAGGAAGACCCAGTCAGCATGGGTTTGAGAGTTTAATGTGCATTTGGGTTCACACAGTGCAAGGGGCCAGAGATGGGGTGCACACAGGCTCCCAGAAGAGGGAGGCATTGCTGGCTGCTGCACCTGCCACGTGCTCCTGGTGTGGGTGACAACGCCCTGACCAGCCTGCTCAATATCCAGACCCACCTTGAGCCGACCTTGCAGAGCAAACGTCAGCACCACCAACCTTACAGGCATGGCTGCCCTCCTGTTGCCTTGTGGCATGGCCCCAGCCCAACCACCTTGGCCAGGAGCAGCTGCAGGGATGGAATAACCTTTATTGCTGAGAACTTGGTGAACATATTAAGGAGTACCATGACCACAAGGCTGGGAGAGAAGCCACTGGGTGCAGGGCAAGGCACCAGGAGTCAGCAGAAAGGAACAGTTTCCCAGCTCTGCCCTGCAAATGCTGCTGAGTCTACTCAGCAGGCTGCTAAAGGTCAGCAAACCCAGAGAACAGACAGAAAAGGCCAGAGCCCCTGTCAAGAACCCCTGGCTGGCTGGTGGGCTCTGCCAATCTTCCCACTGGCCATCAACAAGGGAGTCCAGGGCCAAGAGAGGTGGTCTCATGGGCTACTGATATCTAACCCCCACCCAAACCCAGGAGACAGGAGGATAGGAAAAGACTGGATGCTTTGTAAAAGAAATTCCTATTCTTAAGGACCTCTCTCCTTCCCCACCAAGAGGGTGCCTCAGATGACAGGCAGTCCTTGAGTAGCACATGCCTTTAGCTGTGCTGCTGCTTGCAGGGCATGCAGCCTTCAGTGGGATTTTCTCTATGAGACTGAGCATAGCTATTATACATTTAAAAATTCAATTTACCACTTGACAAAGTTGTTCACAAGTTGAAAAAAATTATTATTTTTGGTACCAATGCTGCTCTGAGCTCCCTGTATAGCAGCCCAGACTGCAGCAAAGGCATCCATGCCCACTTGGCCCCTCAGCCGACAATGCACTCAGTCTGAGTCACCTGGGTTTAAATGCACACTTGATATAGCCGAGGTTTAGCTGGGCTGATTTTACAGAACTGGGCAGCTGTATATGAGGAGCCGCAGCCCTGAGCATTTGAAATGGAACAGACAATTGTGACATCAAAGTGGTTTTCAAGGAAGCAGGGGAGGGTGGAGGGTGGTAAGGGCAACACCCCACACCTCAAACACAGGGTGACACAACTTGGGAGTAGCCCCTTCCTCCATTCCCGCCTTGCAGGTGAGGAGCTGGGACACAGCAGCTGCTCCTCTGCTGCATGACCATGCAGGGTGGGGGTTAGAAGCCTGGTCTGTTCTGTACAAATGTTTCACAACAGTCACAATAATCATTGCCCCTCTGCCCTTCAAGGGGGCTTAATCCCTGAATAAAATTTTCTGTCAAATACATGACACACTCCTAGACCTGCCTCATTATTATCAGCAGGGCCTGAAGTTACCTGAATCCTGGACAGATGCTATGCCTGCCCTTGCCAACACATCCAAGGCCCAGGCCTATCCCCACAATGCCCTCAAAGATTAAAAGTGCATCTTAAAATATAAGCATCTGTAAACAACATTGCCCCCAGAACATTTACTTACAAAACTAACAAAACACTTTTGCTTAACTCCAATTACACTCTGTGGTCACCTACATGAGTGGATGCCTAAGCTCCACCTATTGATTTGGTTAAGTGATTTTGAATTTCTTTTTTTATTCTGGAGATTAAAGACACTAAATCTTTAACCTTGAAGAGCAGGCAAGAGGTCGGCTATGCTGTCAACATAGAAGTCAGGGACCATTTTCTTCTTAGACATGCAGTCACTTTCCTGATTACTCTTCACATCCTCGAGTGTAGAGACTCCAGTCAGGGTCAGGATGGTCTTCAAGCCACAGGTGACGCCCAGGAGGATGTCTGTATCCAGACGGTCCCCCACCATGACGGTGCGTTCCGGGTTGATGCCGTACTCCTGGGACACGCAGTCGAAGATGAAGCGGCTGGGCTTCCCAATGATGTCGGCCTGACGTTGGGCGGCCATCTCTACCGCTCGAACCAGACAGCCGGTACCTGCGGGGCAGAAGGAGGGAAGGGGCCAAGGGATCAGAGGGCGGAGAGGGGCCGAAGCCCGCCCTTTGGCCTCCCGCCCCGGGGCGCACGGACCCGCGATGAAGTGGCCTTTCTCCAGGGGTAGCCGGTTGTCCATGTTGGTGCCCACAAGCAGGCAGCCGGGCTGCTGCAGATAGCGCACAGCCTTGGTGAGCTTCATGTAGCTGAAGTGCGGGTCGAAGCCCACCACCACAGCGCCCACGTCCGCCTCCAGCGGCTCGGCTAGCCAGTCGGCTGGGCTGTCGCCCCGGAGTGGCTCGGGCCCCACGCCCACGCTGGCGACGCCCACGGCCTCCAGCTCCGCTGC
Source organism: Urocitellus parryii (assembly GCF_045843805.1). Classification (NCBI taxonomy): domain Eukaryota; kingdom Metazoa; phylum Chordata; class Mammalia; order Rodentia; family Sciuridae; genus Urocitellus; species Urocitellus parryii. The sequence continues at coordinate 7,313,690 of NC_135539.1, read as the reverse complement.
CAGGGCCGGGCTGCCCAGCACGTAGGCCTTCGGGGCCGACGCGCCGGCCAAGCGCTGGCGCAGGTAGAGCGCGGTGCAGTAGGCCGTGCCGAAGACCTCCAGGCCCGCGCCGGGCCCCGCAGGGCCTCCGAAGCCCAGACGCTGCAGCTTCTCAGCGTAGGCCGCGCGCGTCTTGCTGCTGTTGTTGGTGATGAAGCCCAGGCGCTTGCCGCGGGCCCGCAGCGCCCTCAGGGTCTCGGGCGCGCCAGGCACGGCTGTCTCGCCGCGCCACAGCACGCCGTCGCAGTCGAACAGCAGCGTGTCCACGTCGGCCAGCAGCGCCTGGGCCCGCTCGGCGCTCAGCAGTACGCAGCGGGCGTCGTCGCCGCCGGCCTCCGCCTTCGCCATGGCCGCCCGCCGCCGCCCGCCGCCGTCACCGGCCGCCGCCGCCACCGACCGCTCCTTGCAGCCGCCCGCCGCAGGGTCCGCCCCGCCCCCGGAGCGCTCATTGGCTCTGCGTCTCGCGCGTGTTGCTTATTGGTCGCTGCCTGCGCCAATCCGTCTCTGCCTTCTGCGGGCTGAGGGAGCTCGGCTCCAACCGCCTCGACCGGACACAAGGAAGCGGCAGACCATTGGCTGCAGGGCTTGGGTGCTCATTGATGATTGGTTGGCAGGGCGCCAACCGGCATTCGGAGTAGAGCGCTCGCTGTGGAGACGCTGCTGTCCGAGAGCGGAGCAACACGTAAGGCCGCTGCTTATTGGCAGCTGCAGGGCAGCTCGCCCATTGGAGGCGGGTGGTCAGCCTAGGTGACGGAGGCCCATGGTTAAGGGACCCCAGGCCGGGCCGGCTGCTGATTGGCTGGCTAGTCTCGAGGTCATGCGGGCGGGGTTTTCCGCGTGAGCGTGGCGGGAGGGGCCGCTGTCGGCCTGAGGTTGGAGTCACGTCCTCACTTTTGGCGGCCCTGTATCCGGACACGCTCCGGACACGGTGCAGGCGTTTGAGCGGTGTGCCTTCCGCTCCTGGAAGGATTCTTCCCAAGAAGCTTCGTATATTCGCCTCCTGGCCTCTGCGCAAACCTTTCCTTGTGCCTCGGCGGTCTCAGGAACCAGTGATTCCAAGGCGGTGGGACTCAGTACCCAGTAACTGGTCGCTATTGTCTCATTATCGGTTAATATTAACTTTGTTGAGGCGTAACACAAAGGATGTGATTTTTTTTAGTTTTATTTTTAATTGTAGATGGACACAATACCTTTGTTTTATTCATTGATATCTGGTGCTGAGGATAGAATCCGGTGCCTCACACGTGCTAGGCAAGCGGTCTACCACTGAGTCCCAGCCCCAAGGATGTGAATCTCAAATGTGCAGCTCAGTGAAATTTATATATACTTATATGCCAGGTCAACTGTGAACTATTTCCAACACCTCAGGAAGTCCCCTCATGTTCTCACCCAGTCATCAGCTTTACCAATCACAGTTCTTGTTTCTGTCATATGGAATCAGAGCCTAGTTTCCCCTGTTCTAGACCATCTTTGTGTGGTGTTGGGGATTGAGCCCAGGGGTGCTCTACCACTGAACAACATTCTCTCTTTTTTTTTTTTATCTTTTTTTAAAATATTTATTTATTTATTAGTTATTGGCGGACACAACATCTTTGTTTGTATGTGGTGCTGGAGGATCGAACCCGGGCCGCAAGCATGCCAGGCGAGCTCGCTACCGCTTGAGCCACATCCCCAGCCCAACATTCTCTTTTTTGAGAAAGAGTCTAGCTAAATTGCTTAGGCTGACCTGGAACTTGGAATCTTCCTGCCTTAGCCTCCCAAGTCAATGGGATTACAGGTCTGTGCCACCACACCCTGGTAGACCATTTTATAAACCACATGTACCCTTCTGTGTCTTGGTTCCTTGATTCAACATAATGTCTGTGAAATCTGGGCTGGCGTTGTAGCTCAGTGGTAGAGCACTTGATAACCTCAGCACCACATACAAATAAATAAATAAAAACAAAGATATTGTGTCCATATACAGCTAAAACAAAACAAAGTTTAAAAAAATATCTGTGATCCTTCATAGTTTATTTTAAATTTTTATTTAATTGTCCTGTGGGCCATTGTCAAATATACCACCCCCCCATCCACTGATGTCTGACCTTCCACTGATGGATTTTGGAGTTGTTTCCAGTTTGGGGCTATTGTAAATAATGTCCTTGTGAATATTCTTGTTCTTATATATGCCTATGTGGACATCACTCATTTCTTTTTTTCTCTTTTGGCAGTACTGGGAATTAAACCCAGGGATTTTCTACTACTGAGCTACATCCTTAGCCCTTTTAATACTTTGTATTTTGAGATAGGGTCTAGCTGTGTTTTCCAGGCTTGTTTGAACTTGCAATCCTCCTGCCTCAGCCTCCCAAGTTGCTTGGATTACAGGTGTGTGCCACTGTGCTCAGCACTCATTTCTCAAGAATATACTTAGGAGTGGAATCTTTAGGTCATAGGGTAAGTGTATGTTTATTAATATCACTTTCACTAGGGCCAGCTGTCAGAACAATAGTGGTTCCCAGTTTCCTGAGGGCCAACCCTGTGCCAGGACACTTATACTCCCAAGTTCAAGTTTGTCACCCTCTCCTCCTCTCGTGGGCCCTAGTGCTCTATAAAGCCTCTTCTAGATTGGTCCCCACCCTGACTCCAAAACCCATCAGGTAAAGCTAGTGAACTGGGTTCCCTTATAGTACTGTTTATTTATATAACATCCCATTCCTGTTGGTCTCTGCTGGCCTGGAAACCCCTGGAGGACAGGGACCACAGCCCAGAAGGGCAGAGCCTGCAAAGTGTTCCTGCCTGGAACACCCACTGCTCGGGAGAAAACCTTCTTCTTTGGGTCTTCATATTTAGGTTTGGTGGCCAAGCTGACCCTGGGAAGAACTGCATTTGACAAAAGATCACAAACTCTGCTTTTAGCACCCAGCAACACCCAGTTATTTGATATACTTGTCAAAACAGGAAACACTGATGATGTCCAGGCAGCTAGACTTCTCCAACACTTGCCTAATGACCTTGGGTTACACTTGTACATTCAGTTAGCATTCAGCAAGCAAGTGCTGCTTCTCACCTGCATGATCTGGTCAGAATCACAGAACAACCCTGAGAGGATAGGAGTGTTAGTATCCCTGTCTATAGCCCAGGAAACAGCCACATAGAGCCACCAAAGGGACAATGCAGGTGGGATAATGCTCTGTCAAAACCAAAGCTGAGCTGTGCCACGTCTGTTTGGTTTAACATCTGCTGGGCATGCCTATGTGCCTATAGAGGATGGTTGTGGACAAGGTGGTGGAGGAGTCTGGAAGGGACACTGGTCTTCATGGGGGAGAACTGACCTAGGGTGGAGAGGTGGGGTGGCTGTGTAAATGGGAGAGAAGTCCTTCATGAAGTGTGCCCAGTTCATGGTAGGCATTCAGTATATACCTTCTAGTGAATGGCACCAGTGCCCCTCCCCCAAGTGATGCTAGTAGAACTAGTATAATATGGGATGGTTTTAGACAGTACAAGGACAGATGTTATTCAGTCTTCATAGTGTTACATAGATTTACAGTTTTAGAAAATAAAAGTAAACTGAGCCAGGTGCGGTGGCACATGCCTGTAATCCCAGCAGCTTGGGAGACTGAGGAGGATTGTGAGTTTGAAGCCAGCCTCAGCAACAGCTGGGTGCTAAGCTACTCAATGAGACCCTGTCTCTAAATAAAATACATAATAGGGCTGGGGATGTGGCTCAGTGGTCTAGAGCCCCTGAGTTGAATCCCTGGTACACCCCCCACCCAAATAAGGCAGATTGAGTTTGTAGCTCAATGGTAAAGCACTCCTGGATTCAATCCCCAGCAACCCCCCCACCCCCCAAAAAAGTAACGAAGTAATGAAGCAGTGACATAGACTAGGGCATGGGTGAATCTTGCAAAGAAGTTAGGCCTAAAAGGGTACATAATGTATGATTCCACTTATGTCCTGAACAGGCAAATCAATGAAGATCAAGTAGATTGGTAGTTTCCAGAGCTGGGGTGAGGGGCGTAGAGAATGGGGAATGAGTGTTCAATGGGTACAGGTTTCCTTTTGGGATAATGGAAATCTTCTGGAACTAGCCATTAGTGGTAGCACATGCCTATAATCCCAGCTATTGTGGAGGCTGAGGCAGGCGGATCACAAATTTGAGGTCGCCCTGAGTAATTTAGCAACCTTGTCTCAAAAAATGCTGAGGGTGTAGCGTGAGCAAGACCCTGGGTTTAACCCCCAGGGTTAAAAAAAAAAAAAAAATTCTGGTACTAGATAGAGGTAATGGGTGAGCTCATTATTGTGAGCACACTAAATGTCACTTACTAATGGTAAACTTTATGTGTATTTGCCACAATTAAAAATATATAAAATAAAACGCCTTGCAAAGCTGCGCATGAGCCATCCTGCACTAGGGTTCTTTCCTGTGACTGGTGTTAACAACTTCTGGGGGCGACGGAGTTTGGTGAGCACCGATCCCTTAGTACCCTAAATCGGTGACGGCCCTCTCGAGATTGTGGCAGGGCGACCTCCCACAGGGTTCGCCCCTGAGGACCCTGGCCGGGTTGCGCCACCCAGTGCGCCTTCCTCTTTCTCCTCTGGTTCTCAAGTCTGGCTGCAACACTTGGCACCCAGGCCCACTTTCTTCCCAGGCTCTTCCAGTCTGGACACGCCCAATGGGACACACCACGCCCAAGCCGCGGATCTCTCCGCCAATCAATTTGCTACACCCTAACCAGTAGACCCGCCCAGTCTCCGCTCCAGGCCACACCCAAGGCCCCGCCCCTCACGTCTGTCTGTCAAACCCGCACTGGCCCCGCCCCGTCCCCCTTTCGCAGTTCCTTCACGCTGGCCTCGGAGCGGCCCGTTGTTATGACGACACGGTCGTAAATCCGCCATCTTCCTGCGGCGCGTTGCGACATGGAGGGCGCGATGGCAGTGCGGGTGACGGCCGCTCATACGGCAGAAGCCCGGGCCGAAGCCGGGCGTGAAGCGGGCGAGGGCGGGGTCGCAGCAGCGGCTTTGGCTCCAGGCGGCTTTCTCGGCCTCTCAGCGCCCTTCAGCGAGGAAGGTAACGGGGTCTGGCGGGCCCGCAGCAGCCGGGGTGGGGGAGGCGCAGCCTGGACTAGTGGAGCCCGGCGGCTCAGGCTGTGGACGCGCAGACCTTCCCGGATCCAGCCTTCTCACGAGCCCGCTGGGCACCGCAACCCTCTCGACCCGCTCGGACCTCTATGCGGGGCGCCCACCACTCACAGGCCTCCAGTGCGCGCTCGTAGGCACCCAAGCCCCGGTCCTCCCAGTGGACCCAAGCAAACGTCACCGGCCGTGCCCCCTCCGCCCCTCCCACCTCACCTGGCGGGCCATTAGGGTCGTGGCTGGGGCGAGACTGGGGTGGGGTGGGGCTCTGTGCCGGTCCGGGCGTCAGACAGCAGATCCCTGTGGAAGACAGCCTCCATCTCCCCAGCAAGGTGGAGGGGCTGTTCCAAGATGTTCCGAGAACTTACTCTGCATCAGCCTTTACGATCCTGAAACCAACCCTGAGATGTCAATGATGTTATTCACTCCCACTTTAAGGATGGGGAAAATTGAGTTTCATGGATGTGCAAGTGACCAGGTCACCCATCTAGCAAGGACCCGATTGGATTTCAAGACTGTGTAGTTAGTTCCTCAACTCAGCCCCTTTAGTTTCTGGGTTCTGCTGTCACATAGGAGGTTGATGAGAATTAACGTGTGTGTGTAAAGAGCTGAGGAGAGTACTGGGACATGCTCAGGACTCATTCATCAGGCACTGATAGCTTTTGGTGACCTCTTAGGTTTCTACTCTGAACTTGTCCTACCAGTCGGTGCATTGGAACATATAGGAAGGTATTGGCTAGTGATATTGAGGTCAAGGTGGTCTTGGCTTTGTTCACACCAGTTTCATAGTCCTTAAATATTTTTCTGGCCCTTTATTCCGGCTTGGAGAGGGGCAGGGCCAACCTGAGAGGGGTCCCTCTAGTGGTTGCTGTGCCCAACTGAACCTGTCCATTGCCTTGTCTCAGTAAAATGGGTTGGGTTCTTCTATAGAGGTTCCTCCAAAAAATGATACCCTGGTGCCAAGCTGAACTCTCATGAGTGGGCGGGAGGTTAAGAGGATGGTAGGCACCTCAGCTCTTAGTTTGTGACTGTGAACCATCTGGTGGGCTTCCCTTTTTTAGATGATTTGGTGGGAGAGTCACAGTCATGATCTGGCCCTTTATTCTCTAATTAATTCAACAAGCTTTGGCCAGCCTCCTCCCATGCACCAGGCCTTTATTAGACTTTGATGTGGGACTGGGTGTGTTTTTGTGGGAACTGAAAGACTTTTACAGAAGCAGGACATTTGGGTGGATCTTCAGGTTCATCTGTGTGAACTTGAACCTCAAGTCGTTTTTTTAGTTAGGGAGTAGGCATCCATTTCCCCAAGGTGCTGGCAGAATTTGGTGAACTTCCCAGAAGGTGCATGACCCACATTAAGGATTCAATGAGTAGGAAGTCTCTCCTGCAGGTCTTAGGATAGTCACAGTGGTGGTGAGGGACTCAGGTATGGTGGCTCTGGGATGTGGAGCCCCCCTGAAATGCTATACTCTTAACATACACACCTGAGCAGGGGTGCTTCCTGTTGGGGATCTATGAAATATTAAGTCAGGAAGGAAAGAGTGGTTGGAGGCTGGTGATGTAGCCAAGTGGTGGAACACTTGCCTAGTATGTGCAAGTCCCTGGATTTGATCCTCACCACCACCACCAACAACAAAAAGTAAGGGTATTCACAGGGCAGGGCCCTGCTGTTCCTGTGTTTTTCAAAGGCTGACCTTTTAGCAGATCCTGGTGGGCTAGCCTACTGTGCCCCTGATATGCCCTACACACTTGAATCTGGTCAGATGAGGAAATGACTTAGAGGTGGTCACTGAGATGTCCAAGGGCACTTTTAGTCCCCAGTAGTCTTTTTATTTTCTGTAGTGCTGGGGATCAAACCTAGGGCCTTGCTATGCTAGGCAAGTAAACAATATACCTAGTCCTTACCTGTCTTGAATTCTAGTCCTCTACTGTCCCCAGACTGGCTTGGGTAAGTCCCTCTGCTTCAGGCCCTCCTGAGCTTCTTTCCCTTTAAGGAGCTCTTGGGCATGACAGCATCACTGGATCCTTGCAACCTGAGTGTGTGGTCAGGGCCACTTCTACAGAATACTGTTCTCCCTGGTGTGAGCCTTGCTTCTGCAGACTTCCAGAGGATGGGGGCTATACCCTGATGTTCCCTAGCTCTGGGTGCCCTAAGCACATTTTCAGCAGCCTCTGGGAGAGATGGGGTAGGAATTCTGGTTCTGCTGCCATCGTTGGATGAGTCTGGTCTGGGGTTAGAGGGGAAGCTGGATGGGATACTGGTTGCCTCCCCAAAGTCCCTGACAACGTGCTCATTTCAGATGAGGATGATGTGCATAGATGTGGCCGCTGCCAGGTGGAATTCACTGCCTTGGAAGATTTTGTTCAGCACAAGATTCAGAAGGCCTGCCAGCGGGCCCCGCAGGAGGCTCTGCCTACCACCCCTGCCACAACTGCACTGCTGGGCCAGGAGGTGAGTCGCTACCCCACTGCCACTGCACACACTGCCCTCCCTGAGATCACCTAATAGGAGAAGAAGCGACAGAGTGCCAAGACATACCTGTGCAGCTGGTTCCTGCTGACTGATGGGTAGGCAGAGGGCAGGCATCTGATCATGGGTGAAGGAGGGTTCAGGCTGTGCCATGAGGAACCTGGCAGTTCTCTGGGACTTTCTGGATATCCTGGGGTATGCTAGCCCTCTCAGCAGCCTGTATAGCTGGGAGACTGAGGTTCCTTCTCTCTGAGTGTGGTAATGGCTCTCCAAGAACAGAGGGAAGGTGACACGGCACCCTCAGTAACTGTGTGAGCATGCACGGCTCTGTCAGGCAACGCGGCACAGTCTATGTGCACTATGTCTGTGCACATGTGCAGCTGCGTTGCAGCTCTGTCACAGAATGTATGTTACCACATAGGGGAGACAAAGGGGCTGACATGTAACCGGGGACTAAGAGAGGGTAAATAAGGCAATGCCCCACTGGGGAGACAAAGGGGATGACATGTAACCAGGAACTAAGAGAGGGTAAATAAGGCAACGCCCCACTGCGCTCAGGGCTCAGCCTTTGGATTCGAACTTGCTGGGCCAGTGCCGCACTAATAAATGCTACTTCCTGGTGAAAGCACAGGTGTTCTGTCTCTGGGTGAGAATCCCACAACATTTCTTGAGGGCTCATCCTGGATTCAGAGATGGTGATTTCATCTCCCCTGTTGCTAGGGGCCCTGGGACTTGGGGAGAGGTGACCTTGCCTGGTGCCAGCATACAAATTGATCCTTAGGAGACTATCCCTCCCAGAATGCTAGGGTAAGGATCTCAGGAGTACCAAGGAACTTGGTGGAGCCCAGGAACCAGCGCAGTAGTGCCACCTGTCACATAGTAGAAACTCAGGTGCAAGAGGTGGACCTGCCCCTAAGTGGCAGAAGGGGAGCCCAATCACTCTCTAGAGTTATCTGAATAGCTCAATTTTATGAATTAAACTGTACTTTTAACGTACTGGGCTGCAGATTGGAGGCACTGTTTGAATGCGAGTGAATGGTGACTGAATGAAACAGGCTGAGCCCGAAGCAAGTGCAGAATTCTGGTGATCCTCATATGGCTTAGTTAGAGCAGTGCCAGGCTCTCTTCAAGGTCTACGAGCCTGGTATGGGTCAGGCTGCCAATGCTAAAAGGTGCCTGAAATATCTCCATGAGGAGAGCTGCCAGAGATGGCTTTCTTACCCCTTTCCCCTTTCCCTTCTTATGTCTGTGATTGTCATCTCTTAGGGGGAGGAAATAGGTGGCAAACAGAGTAAGTTTACCCCCCTAGAGTATATGACTAAAAATTTCAAAAAGGAAACTTTAGGCCTTCTCTGAAATAGATTGACCTTTTTCGGTTGGCCGTCTAAGAGGTCACTAGATAAAGAACTATTTATCAAGGTATTTAGGGTCATTGTAGGGACCCATTCTCCTGCATTGACTGTTGGCAAGACATAGTCTTCTCTCAGCTGCGCCGGCTGAGGCTTCCTTTCTGGGAGGGAGCTATTAGATCATGATCGCCCAGTGATGGCCCCTTCAAGATGCTGGAGCCAGCGGGATTCTTGTGCCTTGCACACCACTGCTTTCCCCACTGCTGCCTGCACTCCTCGTGCCTCCTGCAGCTGGAGCCCTGAGGCCACACCCCTGAGGCCACCCAAAATGCCCCGAGTATAGCCACCCCATGGCCGCCAGTCTTAAACCCATACACTCTCAGGTGCAAGGGGGACAGTACACCTTCATATATCAGCCTTTTATTTCCACTGATCTCTTGAATTGGAAAAATCCTGTCCTTCACTGACAAATCTCAGACTATGATTGATTTAATGCAATCTATTATTCAGACCCACAAGCCCACTTGGATTGATTGTCGCCAGTTACTCCTGACTCTATTTAACACTGAAGAATGCCACCCAATTAAAGTTGTTAAAGTGGTTGGAGGAACCTGCCCCAGCAGGAAGCATGAATGTCCCGGCTTACGCTCAGAGCCAGATCGCTGAGGAAGATCTCTCATGGGACCCTAATGATGACCAAGGATTTCAGATGCTTTAGCATTATCAAGAGGATGTTTTAGGCTGCATGAAGGAAGAAGGAAGGAAGGTCGCGAACATGAGCAAGAAAGACTTCAGAGGTGCTCCAGGGACCAGAAGAAAGCCCCAGTCAATTCTATGAGAGGCTATGTGAAATGTTCTGTTTTTACATCGTCTTCAACTCAGAAGCAGATGAAAGTTAGCCAGTTGTTCATGCAGCCTTTGTTGGTCAGACCCAGGGAGACATATGGCATAAGCTATAGAGGCTAGAGGGCTTCATTAGAATGAATGCCAGCCAACTACTGCAAGTCGTGACAAAAGTATTTGTCAACCAAGACCAAGAAGCCTAACATGAGGTAGACTGGAAAATGAAAAAGAAGGTAGGTCTGCTTGCTACCACCCTGGTGGAATGGTCAGGGCACTCCCAGAGACATGTCCTATTGGGCCAGAGCTGAGGCCATAGAGGGAGCCAACAAGAAGAACCACCTCACCCAAAGGTGACATTAGAATGAAACAAGTGTGCTCATTGCTGTTAAGGTCACTGGAATAATGAGAGTCCCCAACAATCAGAGGATTATCATGCAGTCCCTGGACAAAGCAGGAGCGGTTGAGTGGTTCAAGGACAACCAACTACCATGGCAACCATATGAAGTCCTTGAGGATGATTTTGTTGGATTGGCTGCCATGGAAAACTTTGAGGAAGACTAGGACAGATTGGACTTCATTATGTTAGGCCCCCAGGAGCTTATGGTCCATATGATCATGGGGGGCCGGACCATGGACTTATGGTTGATACTGGGGCAGAATATTTGGTGGTGAATTAACCTGAGGCAGACCTCTGTAGTGGGAGCCACAGGCAGCTGAGCTTGTTGCTTCTTCTTACTGCCTTGCTGGTGCAGTTTAGGCAGCTGTGAAGTTATTCATGAATTCCTATACCTCCCTGACAGTCCTGTGGCTTTAGTGGTCAGGACCCATTGGGAAAGTGCAGGCCCAGATAACTTTTAACTCTCATGGCCAAGCCACCCTGACTCTAGGAAAGCCAGAAGTGAAGATCTTGACTCTCTTGGTCCCCCAAGGAGAAGAGTGGTGCCTCTACATTCTCATGGAAAGGCCACAACAGGGATCTGAGCTTCCTTTCAGAGTATCTGGGGTGTGGGCTAAGACAATCCTCTAGGATTGGCCTGAAACATACTCCCAATAGTAGTAGAAGTAGCTAGGGGCTGCCTTGAGTGCCAAAAATAATATTGCATTCCTTGCAAGGCACAAATTGAGATCCAGAGACAACTGGAGAGACTTCTAAAGTATGGAATCCTCCAATCCTGCCAGTCATCCTGGAACACACCTCTCCTGCCAGTCTAAAATTCAGGAATAGATGTATATCAGCTGGTTCAGGACCAACGAGCAGTAAACCAGGCTGCTGTTACCCTATGTCCTGCTGTCCCTAGCCCCTGTACTCTCCTGGGCCTCATCCCTACTGAAGCTGCCTAACTTACATGCCTGGAAGTCAAGGATGCCTTCTTGTGTATGTACCTGGTCCCTCCGAGTCTAGCAGTCATCATCTTTCAGTGGGAATATCCTGAGAATGGTCCAGGAGTTCCTCAGGGCTGCAGGTTTCTGTAGACTCTGGATACCTAACTTCTCCATCTTTGCAAAACCCCTTTATGAGGCCACAAGGAGGGAGAGGGAGAACCTTTTTATGGAATGAGCTCAACAAAAGGCCTTTGAGGAAATCAAGAAGATCCTCACCAACGCACCCGGCTTGGGACTCCCAGATGTGTCCGAGCCTTTCTTTTTGTATGTGCACAGGTGTACTGGGGTTTCAGTGGGAGTCCTGACTCAGATGTTGGGTCATGGCATTGTCCAGTGGCATACTTCTCTAAGCAACTTGATTCTGTAGCCTGAGGCCGGCCACCCTGCCATGGTGGCCATGGCCCTCTTGGCATCAGAGGCGACAAACTGACTGTGGGACAAGAATTAAATGTTCGAGTGCCATACTCAGTGCTGACATAATGATTAAGGGACAATATTGGCTGACTGATGCCTAGTTGATTGGATATCAGGGAAGGCTATGTGAAAATCCGCACATCCACCTAGAAGTAGTGTGGACCTTAAACCCTACACCCTTACTGCCTGTAGGGGCAGGTTGACCATACCATGACTGCATTGAAGTTATGGATGAGGTATTTTCCAGTGGACCGGATTTAACAGACCAGCCTCTTAAAGATCCTGATGTTGAATGCTTCACCAATAGTAGCAGTTTTGTGGAAGAGGGAGAACACCTTACTGGGTACTCTGTGGTGACCCTAAATTTCACTATTGAGGCAAAACCTCTGCCTAAAGGAACCTTGGCACAAAAATCAGAACTTACTGCGCTGACCTGTGCCCTTCAACTGGTGGCAGGGATACATGCCAATATATACACAGACTCTAAATGAGCCTTCACCACTCTCCACGTAACCGAGCTTTGTATGAAGAAAAGGGCCTAATCAACTCATTAGGGAAAGACATAAAGTATGGCAAAGAAATCCTTGAACTCTTAGATGCTAAATGCGCTCCTAAACAGGTGACAGTCATGCATTGTCAGGGACATCAAAGAGGAAGCATCATGGTTGCTCAGGGAAATCATAAAGCAGACCAAGAGGCAAAGTTCATGGCCTCCAACGGGGCAATAGAACCAATGGCCCAAACTACCACCCTATTTCCTAGTCTGTTGGCAAAATTGGACCCCAGTTACAACATGAGAACCCCTGGTTTAAAACTGAGACCCATGTTGGCTGGACAGCACTTGAGGCCACATCCAGCCAACATTTCAACGTTCCCCAGCTCTCCAGCATGCCCGAATGGTGTGCGAACAATGTGAAACATGTGCCTAAAATAATCTGCACCAGGGATCTAAGGCCTCCTCTGGGGTGCAAAGCATTGGAGGGGCCCCATTTGAAGATATAATTGTGGACTTCACTGTGCTCCCCGGGTCTGAAACTATAAGTATTTCTAGTCTTTGTGTGTACTTTCTCAGGCTGGATAGAGGCCTTTCCTACTCACACAGAGAAGGCACATGAAGTGGCCTGATTTCTCCTAAAGGAAATCATTCCTTGGTTTGGAATCCCAGTCACCATGGGATTGGAAAATGAGCTGATGTTGGTGGCTGAGGTGGTACAATTGGTGGCGAAAGGGTTGAAGATCACCTGGAAGTTACATACTGCATACTGTCCCGAGAGCTCTGAGAAGGTGGGCAAATGAACTGAATTCTAAAGTAAAAGCTAATCTACTTGTGTCAGGAAACCCACCTATACTAGGACTAGTGAAGAATGGTGAGATGGTCCCCTGGATTCACTACAGCAGAATGAAACCAGCTTCTCCTGACTGGGAGTATTCCTGATCCAGCTGTACTATGCAAGTCGGCCATCTGAGAACCTACGGACAACAGCCCTGCTTTAGTCAAGTGGGAGCTGATGACTAATCTACCCCCAGCAGAAGCTTGAGGAACTGATCACCTGCTGGGATAAATGGACTGTTCTTATTTCCTTTATTGGCCTCCTTGCTATAATGATTTGGCATGATCACCTCTTGTCCATCTCTTTGCTGTGATCTTCTTAGCTTTATTTATTTATTTATTTTTGGTGGTACTGGGGACTGAACCTATGGACTTGTGCATGCAAGGCAAGCACTCTACCAACTGAGCTGTATCCCCAACCCATTAGCTTTAATTTTCACGATAGGATTAGCAGAGGCTGCTCTAGCCAGCTGGCACTAGGTTTAGAAGTCTCTATGAGCAGTCTTTTACCTCCTTTTGATAGGATGTTTCACTGCTATTGGCTATGTCTGACCTGGCTCTTGTTTGTGGACTTAAGTTCTTCATTCTGTGACCCAAACCTTCATATGACTCGATCAGGTGAGCCATTGCCACAACCCTACTTTATTATATCCATTTTTACTGTCAAGTAAGTTTCAGGGACCTGTAAAACATAATAAGATCACCTATTCTATCTACTAGCAAGGGGACCAATACACTTGTTTTGACCCATAGTACTCCCCAACTGAGGACTGGCTAGAGATCTGAAGCAGTGACAATATGGGTCAAATAATTAACTGATCCCAAATTATTGATCCCAAGCACCCAGTGTCAGTGCTCTTTGACATGTCTGAAGTCATAGATAAGTACTGATCTTCATGGTCTATAGAGGTTTGTGGGGGGTTATCTTGGGAACGGGAGTACAGGCTCTATGATAAAAGCGTGTTAGCAGCTCTCAGCTTAACCTGGATGCATTAATAACAGTGGTTACTGTCCCTCCTGGAGCTGTTTCATGGTCTACTTGGCAGGTAAATGTAACACACCAATTCTCCAAAAGGGTGATACCATGCTCAGCTCTAATTCAGGAGCCTGTAACCCTCTTAATTTTACTATCCTTGACCTAGGGGATTCAAGATGGAAAATTGGCCACAAAATTGGTGTAGTTTTATATGGGTGGGACACAAACCCCTATGTCCCAATACACATCAAAGGTACCAACTTGGCTGGGTACAGTAGTGCACACCTGTAATCCCAGTGATTTGGGAAGCTGAGGCAGGAGGATTGTGAGTTCAAAGCCAGCTTCAGCAACTTAGGCCCTAGGCAACTCAGCAAGACCCTGTCTATAAATAAAATATAAAAAAGGGCTGGGGATGTGTCTCAGTGGTTAAGCACCCCCCAAAAAAGGCACATTTACACTTGCACTTGCACTTCCCCGCACCAAATTTTTCATTCCTTTCATGAAGAGATGAAAACCGAATTCCCCATCTCCTCCAAAACCAGAAACCTGTTCCTAGCCTTAGCAGAAACTATAGTTCAATCCCTGAATATCTCTTCTTGCTAGTGGGTAGAGGACCTTCATGAGCCCTGTAGTGAAACAATGTCTCTTCATTCAACTACTGGTGTTTGGTTCCTGAAAATCTCAATTATTGGGAAATATTGTCTTACCTGAGAGGGCAAACAGTTTAACATCTCAGCTGGAACTTTACCATGTCTGGGCACAAAATTCTGTAATATAACTACCCAGAAAATCCAGTGGTAGGGATCCTCAAAATCACATAGAAGAAAATCCCACACTCTGTCAAATTTCCCTAACCTCAAACAGGGCTGGGATAATGCCAAATTTCCCTAACCTCAAACAGGGCTGGGATAATGCCAGCATAGATATCAAATGGAGAACCCCAGGTGGACTGTACTAGGTATGTGGAAGGGCCTGCCGTGCTAGACTATTCCAGTTCTGCTCCTGATCTTGTATACTGGGACAATTCACCCCTCCCTTTTCTCCTTCCATTAGCTAAAGGGGAGCAGTTGTGAGTCCCTATATATGAAGACCAATGGGCCCAAAGTGAGTGGCAAGCTCTGGAAATCCAAAACTGGAAAGATGATGAATGTCCTCCTGAAAGGATAATTCACCATTATGCCTTGCCACCTGTACTCCCATCTATATGTTAAACATTATTATCAAGCTACAGGCTGTAGTTGAAATTATAACTAATGAAACTGCAAGAGCCCTCAATTTACTGACCAAACAAATGTATAATGCTATTTATTTATCAAAATCTCTCAGCTCTAGACTACTTGCTTGTTTCTGAAGGTGGAGTATGTGGGAAATTTAACTTAGGCAACTATTGTGTACAAATAGATGTTGAAGGCAAGGTCATGGAAAAAATCATGGATTGTACAAGAAAGATCACCCATGTCCCTCTCTAGATGTGGAAAAGTTGGAATCCCAGGGAATTATCTGGAGGATGTTTTCAAATTTTGGGGGTTTGAAAACTTTCATAAGTGTTGTGGTTTTAATGCTGGGGTCTGCTTACTCTTGCCTGCTACCCGTGGTTATGAGGTCTGTCTCCAGTCTCATGGAAGCTGTCTTCGAAAGGAAAATGGCCACATTGTGGGTTTTTTAAAAAATATTTATTTTTTAATTATAGGTGGACACAATATCTATTTTATGTGGTGCTGAGGATCGAATCCAGCGCCTCAAGCATGCTAGGCAAACGCTCCACCTCTGAGCCACAACCCCAGCCCCCATATTATGTTTTGATATTATGGAAATATAAGTTGTTGGATCAGGATGATGCTCTTTGACCCTGAGGTGATCTGAGCATTAAAAGGGGGACTGTGGTAAGGGCTCTCCCAGAACAGAGAGAAGTGATATGATGCACTCAGTAGCTATGTGCACATGTATCCCCAGAGCAAAGGGACCACATAGCACACATGTGCAGTTACCCAGTCAGGATGTATGTTACCATATAGGAGAGACAAAGGGGCTGACATGTAACCAGGGACTAATGGTATAGATGGCAACAGCCTGCTGTGCTCTGGCTCAGCCTTTGGATATAGATCCTCTGGGCAAGGCTGGCACTAATAAATGCTGCTTCCTGCAACAGTAGTATCATGGTGGCTTTTGCCTTTTTTGGCTTGCCTCCTGTCTTATATACATAATTTCTGGGAATCTCACAAACCAAGCAGGGTCCCGTGGGGCTTGCCACCTTCTCATAAAAATGGTGCACTTCGTTGAGTCCCACGGTGTGCTGGAGCTGTATGTCGTCTTACGATCTTCCATAGCACCCCTGCTCAGCAGAGGGAGTGCTTGTCATCCTCATGGGACAGAAGACAGGAGGCTCAAGAAGTCAGTGGCCTCAGGCCACCATCAGAGAGTGGTTCAGATGACACTTGAACAGGGTGGTTTCAGTCAGACCTTGTGTTCTTTACCCTCTGTCCCCTCCCCAAGATGTCCTCTTCTCTAGAAAGGCCCCCAGCCCCAGGGCCCTTCCTCTGACCTGGCTGGGGCTGTGGGGATGGGTGTTGCAACTCCATTCCTCACCACAGCCCAGCTTCGTACCAGCGTTGCTAGTGATTACCTAGTGGGTGCTCAGTGCTCCATGCTCCATGTCCAGGCCATGGTGACTCAAGGCTTAGAGTGATGGGCCCGACCCTCCAGCCCCGGGTTGCAGGGGCTGTGGGCCTTTGGGGAAAGAGCAGCGTCCCCACCCCAGCCATTCTGGAGGACATGGACCAGGTCTGTACTCCCCAAGCCTACTTCTTCAAAACTTTATTGCAAGGGAGTCCAGGCCCTTCCCTTGAAATTCTGGAGACCACAAATGCATCCTCTCTGTCCCCTGTCCCCTATCAATAGGTGGTGCCAGCAGCAGCAGGCCCAGAAGAGCCCATCACCGTGGCCCACATTGTCGTGGAGGCTACCTCTCTAGCAGCAGATATCAGCCACGCTCCTGACCTTGTTGGTAAGCCAGCTGCCTAAGGTGTCACCGGTCTGATAGCTGTCTGTACCTCTGCTCTCCTGAGAGCTGGCCTAGCCCTGAAGGGGTGGAGGCCTGGTGTGAGCCTCCCCAGGCAGGGCCTACAGGAGGAAGGTGTATCAGATGCCAGGCTTTTCCAGGAGGGGACCAGGACATTCCTTGCTGCATCTGCAGTAGCTTGCACATGAGCTGGTTGGTGCTCCTTCATGAGCTGGTTTCTCTCTTCTCCATGTTCTCCCAGGCTGTCTCTGCCCTCCTAGAGTCTTCCTCACTTATCAGCCACCCCCTGCTTTCTGCCCCCGGCAGTACCCAGCATGGGGAATCCCTGAATGGCCCACCCACCCCAGCAGTTGGTTTTGGAGGGTAGGTGTGGGGTGGAGTTGCTGCTGCAGCTGGCCCCAACATGCTCCCTGACCTTGACCTTCCCCAGTGCTTTCATCAGCATGGTCTCACAGGGCTTTTATGAGCGTATGATGCTAAGCCTCTTTGATGGCTGTGTTTTAAATTTAAATGCCTTGCTGATTTGCACTGGGAGAGGGGGTGTAGCTAGGTCTGGATTGGGTTATGTGCTCATTAAGTGGGGACCACTGAGTGTGCAGGGGGACTTTCAAAGGGCAGCCCAGGCCTTGACAGGTGGGGATGAGTAGCTGGGTAGGGTTTGATGTGCTGGGAAGTTGGGAGGGACCTGTTGGTACTTGGAGTGCCTGCTGGGTAGGGGCCAAGGCAGGTGGATGAGTGGGTAGCTGGACAGGAAGTAGGTTTGGGCAACAGGTAGGACTTGGCCTTGGGAAGTACTGGGGACTGGTTGGGGCAGGAAGAGGGAAGATGTATAGGGGAGGCCAGCCTTTGGTTTGGGAAGGGGAGCATCTGAATGGGCAAGCCTCCCCAGGGAGGAGGCTGGGACACCTGCCCTGGTCTCTACACCGCCTTTCCTCTGATTTTCCCAAGACAGAGACACTTCTTATTACCACTCAGGCTTAGGAATGTCCTGTGTCATGTGGGGGTGGGGCTGTGCTCTGGCCTTGGCACAGAGTTCGGTTTCTGAGATAGGTGGTGTCATTTGGGAAAACAAGTTCCCTACGTTCCAGCAGCATATCCAGGCTCTGGGCCTTTGGCCAGTCAGGCCCTTTCCACCTACCTCTGACCTCCAGTGGTTCTAAGCCTTTGCTTGGGATGGTAGCCATGGCTTATACTTCAAGGGTCCATCTCTGGGTACTCCTGTCTCTTGCACCCTTGAAAATGTCCCCCTTTGCAGGCCTCCTGGGTTGGCAGGAGCCAAGAGCTACCAGCATTTCTATTGGTCTTGGGTAGGGAAAGGGCAGTGAGGAAGATTTGCTGTGCTGGGCTCAGTCCTCTTGGGTACAGGGTGCAGTCAGCAAGGACTAAGGGGTGGCAGCCCCTCTTGCTACTGCTTTGGACACAAACTGATTTCCTCTTGGGTTGGTGTAGCTGTGTTCCCCTCAGTCCCTTGCCCATCAGGTCTCTGTCATCTGGGAAGATACTCCTGGGGCATTGCGTGTGTCAGCCAGGCATGGGCAAGAGATGCCCTTAGTTGTTTCTGAGTCATGATGTTTTTATTGTTTCGAGAGAATGACTTGTCACAACAAGTCTCCAGCTGGACAGAGAGGGTTCTAGGAGGCATCTTCACAGCTGTTTTCCACTTGTCACTTTTACAAACAGGCAATGGGAAGCGTGTTTATGGCCTAGTCTTGCACATTGTCAGATATCTTCAGCACCCCATGACAAGTGCAAAATCCCAAGTTTCTTTTTCGGGGTATGTGTGTCCCTGGATATTGAACCTGGGGTGCTCTACAACTGAGTTACACCCCCAGCCCTTTTTTAATTTTGAGACAGGGTCTAAGTTGCTGAGGCTGGCCTCAAACTCGTGATCCTAGTGCCTCAGCCTCCTGAGTTGCTGGGATCACAGGCATGGCCATTGTGTCCAGTTCCACCTTCCGTTCTTGGGGCTATCTGGGAAGTGTTCACACCCTCCCATCTCCTGGTATCCCCAGCTTGTGGTGGGACAAGGCTCCAACTGGGCCTGCCTGCCTGCCTGTCCACCAGCATCCCAATCAGAAGATGAGTTGAAACAACATCTTTTTCCCTAGTGGGATTGGTGCAGTCAGCAGGACACATGCAGAGAACTGGGCTAGTTTATCCTGTCTGTGCCCAGGCACCTGTTTCCAGGACCCACAACCCCCTCCTTGGCTTAGGGGAAGGGACATCTTTGCTCGTGGTGGGTCTCTCTCTACTAGGTGCATTCTGGGAGTGCTGGATCTCCTCCAAGCAACTTCATGGAGGGGGGTTGTTACCCTGTCAGGCTGACCTCAGGCTGAGCAGCTCCCTGCTGGTCCCTTGGGGCCTCTGTGTTGATTTTCCTCAGTGTTGGTTGGCTCTGGGGCTTAGCCCAGAGCAGCAGTTCCCATGCCAGGGGCAGGGATGGTCTGGACAGTTCCAGGGCATTTAGAAGTCTCCCTCTTAGGAATCCTTGCAGGCAGGGCTGTGGTGCAGCCCAAGGCTTATGTTGACCTGCCTCTCCTTAGGCAGTGGGCACATCAAAGAGGTCATTGTGGCTGCTGAGGCAGAGCCAGGGAACAACGAGATGGCTGAGGCCCCAGGCAGTCCCAACCATCAGGGGCTCGGGCTTGCTGGGGAGGGCGAGCAGGCCCAAGTCAAGCTGCTGGTGAACAAGGAAGGCCGCTACGTGTGCATGCTGTGTCACAAGACCTTCAAAACGGTGAGCCCCTGGGGCCACGGGCCGGCCAGGCCTCCTGCCTGCTCCTGTCTGGGGAGGTGCCCTGAGCCTTGCTGCCCCTCCCCTGCAGGGCAGCATCCTCAAGGCCCACATGGTCACCCACAGCAGCCGCAAGGACCACGAGTGCAAGCTCTGCGGGGCCTCCTTTCGGACCAAGGGCTCACTCATCCGGCACCACCGACGGCACACTGGTGAGCAGCCTGGGGCCTGGCCCTGGGGACACCCTACCCAAGCCTTGTGTCCCTAGCTCCCTGGCAAAGTGGCAGGGGTTCCATGCCCGCCTCATCCTTGTTACAGGTTGTCATTACCCCAGGGCTGACTCCATTCTCTCCACAGATGAGCGCCCCTACAAGTGCACCAAGTGCGGGAAGAGCTTTCGGGAATCGGGTGCGCTGACCCGTCACCTCAAGTCTCTCACCCCATGCACAGAGAAAATCCGCTTCAGCATGAGCAAGGATGTGGTTGTGGGCAAAGAGGACGTATCTGCAGGTGAATATGGTGGGGAGGCTGCCTGGGTTCCTGGAGCTGCTGTTCCTGGCCTTAGCTGCGGGCACAGGTGCCACCAGTGGGGGTGTTCTTCAGAGACTCACTTGACTCTGCCTTAAAGGGTCGGGCACCTCCACCGTGGGGCCGGTTACTTCATCATCAGTGACAGGCGAATCCATGGAGACATCACCTGTGATTCACCTGGTGACAGATGCCAAGGGCACCGTCATCCATGAAGTCCATGTCCAGATGCAGGAGCTGCCCCTGGGCATGAAAGCTTTGGCTCCAGAGGTAGGGGCTGGCTCAAGGAGCCCTGCAGTGCCACTTCCCTTCTGCCTGCTCAGTGCCAGGTTGTGTGTAGGGCACTGGCTCCAATAGGAATAGGAGGTTTGGGTCTACCTCTACAGCTGTTTGCAGGGGAGGTGGGAAAGCTTCTTAGCAAATAGCATGTCAGAAGGAAAGTGATCTGGGGGGGTCAAGGCGTGACAGGGAAGGACTTGGCTTCATCCTATGAGATTCTGAGGATGTATACAAGACCTTGGGGGACCCTGGGCTTGGCATGGGTCTGCCTTGTGTGGTGGGAGGGGTGGGTGTTATGTGTTGGGCTGTGTGGTCAGCCTCTTTCCTTCTGCCTCCCTGAAGCCCCCAGCTCCTGAGGAGCTTCCCTGTTCTCGTGAGGGCAGTCGTGAAAACCTGCTGCACCAGGCCATGCAGAACTCTGGCATTGTTCTTGAGAGAGTTGCTGGAGAGGAGGGTGCCCTGGAAGCAGCCCCTGCCTCTGGGTCCAGTCCACAGCCCCTGGGAGATAGATCCCCGGAATTGCCACTGCTGGAAGTGGAGCCGATGGAGACAGTAGGTGTTTGTGCTGCTGGGATGCTCCTTTGTGGGTTGGACACTGGTGCCTCCTTGCACTGCCTGTGGCATAAAGTAGCATTGCTTTCTGGAGTGACTGTCCACTGGCCTATTTCTGCCCTCTCTGGTGCTGCGAGGCAGACTGCCAGGATGGGGCCCTGGGCCTTGTCTTTGGCACTGCAGGGGTAGAGCCTGCAGTGGGTATTAGATGCCTGCCTGTGATTCCCCAGCAGATGTCCAGCGAGGCTTCCACTGTGCCCAAGACCCACCCATGCCCTCAATGCAGTGAGACCTTCCCAACAGCAGCCACCCTGGAGGCCCATAAGAGAGGCCATGCAGGTGGGTGGCAGGAGGGTGGATGGGTCCGTGGACAGTGAGGAGCAGGTGGGCTGTGGGCAGCGGGCCTGGCTGATGCTGGCTTGGCCGCAGGGCCAAGGCCCTTCCCCTGTGCGCAGTGTGGCAAGGCCTTCCCCAAGGCCTATCTGCTCAGGAAGCACCAGGAGGCGCATGTGCACGAGCGCCGCTTCCGCTGCGGGGACTGCGGGAAGCTCTACAAGACTGTCGCCCACGTGCGCGGCCACCGGCGCGTCCATTCAGATGAGCGGCCCTTCCCTTGTCCCCAGTGTGGCAAGCGCTACAAGACAAAGGTGGGCTTCCGGCCCCAGGATCCTGGCGCTGACCCCATCCTCAGCTCCCTGTCCCTGGGGCCAGATGGGCCTTGTTCCATGCCCCAACTTCCTTCCTTACCCCAGCCTACCCAGTTGGCTCAGGCCAGGGGTGGGTGGGGAGAGCCCTGGCTTCCTGTGGCCAAGGTCAGGCTGTCATGGACTGGTCTCTGCAGAATGCCCAGCAAGTGCACTTCCGAACACACTTGGAGGAGAAGCCACATGTGTGCCAGTTCTGTAGCCGAGGATTCCGGGAGAAAGGCTCATTGGTGCGGCATGTGCGGCATCACACAGGCGAGAAGCCCTTCAAATGCTACAAGTGCGGCCGTGGTTTTGCTGAGCATGGCACACTTAACCGGCACCTGCGCACCAAAGGTCTGGGCCGGCAGATGGTGGGAGGAGGTGAGGCTGGGGGTCACTGAACCCTGACTGAGCTTCCTGCTGGCAGGGGGTTGCCTTCTGGAGGTGGAGGAGGTGCTGGTGTCAGAGGAGAGCCCCTCAGCAGCTGCCACCGTGCTTGCGGAGGACCCCCACACAGTGCTGGTAGAGTTCTCATCTGTGGTGGCCGATACCCAGGAGTACATCATTGAGGTGCGTGGCAGGCCTGGTGGGGATGGGATGGCACTGGGACAGCCCAGGCTGACCTCAGATGTTCTGCCTAGGCCACTGCAGATGACACAGAGACCACTGAAGCCACAGAGATCATTGAGGGCACCCAGACAGAGGTGAGGGGCTTGGCAAGGAGTGGGAGGGCAGCCTGGCCTCCTGGACACCTTGGGCTGAGCTGTGGCCCTGCAGGTGGACAGCCACATCATGAAGGTGGTACAGCAGATTGTGCACCAGGCCAGCGCTGGGCACCAGATCATCGTGCAGAATGTGACCATGGACCAGGAGGCAGGACTGGGTCCAGAGGCAGCTGCTGCAGACACGATCACCATCGCCACCCCCGAGAGCCTGACTGAGCAGGTGGCCATGACACTGGCCTCAGCCATCAGTGAGGGTACTGTGCTTGCGGCTCGTACAGGTGCAAACGGCACTGAACAGGCTACTGTAACAATGGTGTCATCAGAGGACATTGAGATCCTTGAGCATGCAGGCGAGCTGGTCATTGCCTCACCAGAGGGCCAGCTTGAGGTACAGACGGTCATCGTCTAGCATGGGACCTGTGGGATCCCAGCTAGGCTGGGAAAGGGACAGGGTTATCCTTGTACTGGTCCCGACCTGAGTGCCCAGGACTGCCTGGCCTGGTAGAGAAGACTGCCCAGAATTTCAGGTGTTCAAATCAGACGGGGAATGTAAATATGTGTTTTTTGTTTCTTTACAATAAAACATGAATAAAATATGTAGCTTGTGATGTTGGGGCCTGGTACTGCCTTCACAGGTACTGCTGGTGGCCCCCATCTGCCCAGGCAGTCCTCTAGGTTTCTGTGCCTGGCCAGTAACTCAGGGCTTCTGCCAGCCCTGGTGCCTCAATGGTGTGGGTGTCACTGGTATGTTGATGGGCAGCCTCCTGCCACTCCCTACCCACCTGTGATCCCAGCTTCCCCAGGCCTGGGGCAGGGGGAGGAGACAGGTGCTGCCTCCCAGCCTCCTACCTACAGCTGCCTTTGGAAGGCTGAGAGAACCAGGAGCCTCAGGTTGGGCTGAGAAGCCTCAGCTTTTCATGGAGGTGAAGACAGTGCTGACCAGGCAGCAAGAGAGGCTGGGCCAGGAATGGGACTAGTCTTTACTGTCGTGCTGCCTGTTCCAAGAGGATGTGGCTCAAGAAGGCAGATACTGGGTGACCTAGTTTCTGGGAAGGTGGAGACAAGAACAAGCCTGGACCATGGGTGTGGCTGTCCCTCTAACACAATCCTGAGACTTCCTTGGGGGGCTATCAGGGGCTTTGGGGATGTTCTGGGACAGACCTGGGCACTAGAACTTGCTCAGGGTAGGTTCTTTCTCTTGCCCTCTGGGGGGTCTCCATGAGAATGGGAGTCAGGAGTTGTAGCATCCACTCCATGGAGGGGGTGGGGCTCAGTTATAGCCCAGCCCCTTCCTGAACCAGGGCCTCAAATAGTAGCCAGTGCCCTGGGGCCAGAGCCAGTTGTCAACCAAGACCAGGCAAGTCTGTCCAGGGCCAGCCACAGGCCTCCAGAAGGAACCTGTATCCCTCCTTGGACCAGGACCCCTGAGCCTCTGACACCGCCTCTTATCCACATCCATGTAAGTTTTGAGGCTGAGTTGAACTGGGGACTGGGTGGGAATGGCATCCTGACTTGGGACCTCAGTTTCTCCATCCAGTGGGAGACTGGTCATGGGGCTAAGAACCCATCCCGAGGAGACCTGGAAAGTGCAGTAGAAAGTGCTTTTGCTCAGGCCAGTGCTGGGCCACAGACCCCTCCTGGACCATAGCTGGGTGAGGATTGGTGTTACTGGCCATTCCATCTGTCCTTTCCAGCCCACCTCCCTGGTGCCATGGGCAGGCCCTGGGTCCTGCTGGCAATGCTCTGGGCACTGTGGGCCAAAGGGGCAGCAGCGCTGCGCATTGGAGCCTTCAACATCCAGAGCTTTGGTGACAGCAAAGTGTCTGACCCAGCCTGTGGCAGCGTCATCGCGCAGGTGAGGCTTGGGGGCTGGAGGCGGGGCTGCAGCTGGGCTTTGTGGGCCAGTCAGTGGGGCTGCTCACAACTCTGCACCCGCGGTCTCCTCCGCCAGATCCTGGCTGGTTACCACGTCATGCTGGTACAGGAGGTGCGTGACCCGGACCTGAGCGCAGTGTCAGCGCTCATGGAGCAGATCAACAGGTGCAGTGGGCAGGGTCTAGCGCCATGACCCCTTGCTGCGAGGACAGGCTTCATGCCTTGACCTGGGGCCTGGCATATCTCTCCACAGCGTGTCGAAGCATGAATACAGCTTCGTGAGCAGCCAGCCTCTGGGTCGGGACCAGTACAAGGAAATGTACCTGTTCATCTATAGGTGCGCTTGTGGACTGTAGGTAGGGAGGGGGCGTGAGGGGCCAAGGTGGCGGCTCAGTGGACCGCCGGTTCTCTGCTCCCAGGAAAGACAAAGTGTCGGTTGTGGACACTTACCAGTACCCGGACCCCGAGGACGCCTTCAGCCGCGAACCTTTCGTGGTCAAGTTCTCGGTCCCCGCCACAGGTGAGGCCAGCCCCGCCCCTACTCCCGTTCCATCCTGTCCCCTCCCGCCCTAACACCGCCCCGCCCCCACAGCTGTCAAGGAGCTGGTGTTGATTCCACTGCACGCTGCGCCACACCAGGCGGTGGCAGAGATCGACGCCCTCTACGACGTGTACCTGGACCTGATTGAGAAGTGGGGCACCGACGTAAGCCCCGCGCCCCGCCCCCCATCCCATAGGCGAGCTCTGGCAGTCTGGGCCTGCGGGCATGCAGCTCAGACCCAGCTTGGTGGCCCCCGCAGGACATGGTTTTCCTGGGCGATTTCAATGCGGACTGCAACTACGTGCGGGCACAGGACTGGGCGGCCATCCGACTGCGCAGCAGTGAGGTCTTCAAGTGGCTCATCCCGGACAGCGCTGACACCACGGTGGGCAACTCCGACTGTGCCTACGACCGCATTGTGGTGTGCGGCGCCCACTTGCGCAGGAGCCTGAAGCCTCAGTCAGCCTCGGTGCATGACTTCCAGGAAGAGTTTGGCCTGGACCAGGCCCAGGTCGGTGCAGGCAGGGGCAGTTCCCATCCCTGGGCCTGAAAGACCCTGGCATACATGGTTGTGAGGGCCTGCTAGTCTGTTCCTGCTTCAGACAGGCGGTTTACAGTTAGCACTTTCCACCCTACAACGGCACTCACAGTCAAGGATCCCTAGACCTTCAGGGTGTGCCCCCCATCCCCAGTCTGGGAATAGCCTCAGGGGAGGACACCCAGGTGGTTCCAATTCAGGGGAGGGGGACAAGAAACAAGCTGCCTAGCAGGATGGCTGAAGTTCTGTCCCCTTTTCTTTCAGGCTCTTGCCATCAGTGACCATTTTCCAGTGGAGGTGACCCTCAAGTCCCACTGACAGCCCTGTGGCTAGGCTAGGGCACATCACCTGCAGACTTGGCAGCACTGTGGATCATTTGGGGTAGCAGAAGAATGAACGCAGGGAAGGGTCAGCTGGGTGTGAAAGGGTGGCACAGTCACATTACAGTACTACTCAGAGCCTCAGTGTCCCATCTGTAAGAAGGGCTAACACCACCTACCTCAGAGGGTTGTTGTGAGGAGTACCCTCCAAAGTTGCCTAGCTAGTGCCTGGAACATGTCTGGGTAATAAACAAGCCACTGGGCCAGGACCACTCTTGGGCTGACTCTGAGGCCTCTGTCTCTTTTTAGGACTTAGCCCTTCTTTGATGCAAGCCTTGGCCCTACAACCTGGTTAGGTCCATGATCTCCGTCCTCTTAGGGAACAGGGACAGCTTGGCCTGCCCAACTCATGTCCTCATGGAAACTGGCCATCTCCAAACCATGCTGGCCTGGAAGTCAGCTCAAGGAAGTTCCCTTCTCTTTGTGCAAACTGCAAAAACCCACACTGTGAGCACAGCTGGGCCCTCTGATTTAAGAGTAGAGCTCTGCCCATCTTGCCGTCTAGAGCCTTATCTGAACCAGAGGCCCTGTTTCACCCAGTGTTACAGGGGAGACTCAGGAAGCTGGTCCCATGCTCTAGCCAGTCAGCTCCCCTGCAACTTTTGAGGGCCCTTGAGGATGGGCTGGTTGCTTGGGGCTAAGGTCCTGCCCAAGGAACACACACCTCACCTGTGCACAGCCTGTGTAGGTCTTCGGAGTCCTGGACTAGCAGGGACCTGGAGGATGGGGGCCTGTGTGGGACAAGCATCACCTCAGGAGTAGATGAGCAGCTCCGAGAGCAGGGCTGGAGGCTCCTGGTGTTGGGACACTTCATTCTGGCAGGACTGGGGGATGCAATTGAATTCTATGGCAGGGGAATCTTTCATCTCAAGATGAAAGATTGGAGAATTGGAATTCTCAAGATGTAGGACCTTGGCAGCACCACATGCTTCAGAATAAGCCATGCTTCCCTTGTCCCTCCCAAGTTTGTCCAGACCCTCCATCCAAATGAACAAGCATGGTGGCCAAGGGCTTTTCTCCAGTGGTCTTGTGGGTCACTGGGGTCTGAGACTACCTAGCTTTGAAGGTCTCCAACAAGCAGGCAGCCAAAGGTCAGGAATGGGACAATGTGAGGACTTTATTCGGTTTTCCTTTGGGAAAAGGGACACTCAGTGTGACCTTGTCCAGGGCCCTGAGCAGCCTACCTGTCATTCAGTTCTAAAGTATAGATCCTGTCTAGCTGGCAGAAACAAGGCCATCGGTGGTGATGGGGCCTTGAGACTCAGGGCTACAAGGGGCAGGACTTTCTGTCTAAGATGAGGAAAACAAAAGCTGAGAGGACTTTAAAAATAAAAAATACCTTGTTTAAAATCCCTTTGGGACCACTAGGCCCCCACAGGGCACAAATGACCAAGTGGCAGCCTCACCCTAGCCTTTCTTTTGTTTGAGTTTTTCTAAGTACACCTGCAGGGATTTCTGGATGGAGTCTCTGGAGATGAAGCTGATAAAGTTCTGGAGGTCAGCCTCGCGCTGTTTGATCATGTGGTCCACTGTGGCCTTTCGCATCATGATCTTGGTCAGCTGTCGAGCGTAGTCTAAAGAAAATGGGATCCCCTGTGAAAACCCATTTTTGGAGATAGAAAGATTGGGAATTATCTCACTATGAGTGTTCAAATGGAAACTCTTCTAAAGAACTTAGAAAACGCAGATGAGCTGAGCATGGTGGCACACGGATGTAATTCCATTGGCTTGGGAGGCTGAGACAGGAGGATTACAGGCTCAAAGCCAGCTTCAGTAACTTAGAAAGGCCCTAAGCAACAGAGAAACTCTGTCTCAAAAAATAAAAAAAGGGACAGAGATATGGCTCAGTGGTTAAGTGCCTTTGTGTTCAATCCCTGGCACTGCCCCCGCCCCGCAAAATAAATAGAAGGAAGTCACCTGTTTCCACTGATTTCTCCAAAACACAATTAGAATGACATTGTAAAAGTTGCTTTTTAGCCTGTTATTTTCACAGAATTTTACTATTGAGAATATTTTCCATCACTAAATATTCATTGTGTGTTCCTATTGGGAGGTGGCAAACTGGCTTCCCAAGAGGCGGGGGGCACTGGCTCCTAGAGATATGAATGGTCTTTACATTTTTAAATAGTAGGGAAAAAAAGAAAGAATATCATATGATGACAGAAGTATGAGATACTCATTTTTGTGTCCTGCATTTCACTGGAACATAGCTGCAGCCACCAGCTCCTGCTCCCTGGGGTGCCCTCCTGCTGCAGGGCCACTTGACAGGGGCCTGTGGCCTCTCACGCTGACCAATAGCCTGGCTCTTCACGGACAAGGTCTATGGTCCCTGCTCTGTACCATGGTTGAGGTGACCAACCCTATATCTATAAACAGACTGGGAGATTCCCTTTGTCTTTGTAGTGGGCTGAAGAGCAGTGGGACCCCAAAAAGACTGTGCTCAAGTCCTGACCCCCACTCCAGAACCTGCCAAGTGACCTTACTGCCCAAATTCCAACCCCACTCCAGAACCTGCCAAGTGACCTTACTGCCCAAGACCTGACCCCATTCCAGAATGTGCAAAGTAACCTTCATGGAAAAAAACCTCTGCAGCTATAAATGAGATGACACCCAAAGGCTGGGGTGTGGCCCAGGGGTACAGGCTTGTGAGACTCTGGGTTCCACCCCCAGCACTGCAAAAATAAATAAAGATGAGATCATGCTGGATACAGAGAAGGCCCTAATCTGATGGCAGGTGCCCTGAGGGGAGAGAGGAAGATCTGAGACACAGGGGACAAGACCACATGAGGAAGTAGGCAGACTGGAGCAATGCAGCCACAGCTGAGGAATGCCTGCAGCCACCTGGCTGTCCAGCTGCTGGTGGAGCTCTGATGGCACTTTGATTTTGATTTTGGACCTTGTCTCTAGGATCGTGAGAGTAAATTTTCTGTGGCTTCAAGCCACCTAGACAGTCCTGTGTCATGGCAGCCCCAGGGCACCAACACAGCCTGCTGTTGTGAGCAGCCCTGCACACGTTCAGGACGTTCACAGAGCTGACCTCACCAGATGGGTCATCTGAGGGGAGGAGAAGGTAGAGGGAGGGTGCTGCGGTCCTGCTCGGCTCCCCTTGCTCCTCACCTGGAATGGCCATCCACTGGCTCATCATTGAGAGTGCTGTGCTCTGCACCTGATCCTCAGGCACCACCTGGTCCACCATACCCACCTGGAGGGCCTCTGCTGGCGGGAAAAGCAGCCCCAGCTGTAGAGCACGCTCTGAGGCTCGGTGCCCGATGGTATTCACCAGGGTGTCTTTGAACCTGGAATGCAGATACCTGCTTACTCTGGGGCTCCAAGGAGGGTGTGTTCCATCCAGGGTCAGGTAGTGTGGGAACAGTCCTGGCCTTACCAGAAAGGGGCTATGATGCCCAGCAGGGTCTCGTTTAGTCCCATGACGTACTTGGGGTTGTCCGCCAGTATGCGGTAGTCGCAGGTAAGGGATATCAAGCAGCCTCCAGCGGGGGAGGCTCCCTGCAGGGAGAGGCCAGACAGTGAGGGCTCTGGAGGTGCTGCTGTCCCAACAGTTCCCTAGGGGGCCAGGGCCCAAGGATGCCCCAGAACACCCCAGGAAGGGCCTGGGGGTGGGCATGAGCTCACAGGGTACCCCAGCACCCCCTCCTTGGGTGCTGCATCAACAATCTGCCTTGAAAGTGCATGATGGAGAGAAGAAACTGGCCCTTTAGGGGTCAGTAGCAAGGGTTTCTGCAGGGGCTCAGGTTTTCAGGGGCCAGAAAAACACTTGTTAACTTCTTGTTGTTGGCACTAGAGATGAACCAAGGGCCTCGCACTGAACCCAGTCCAGCACTCTACTACTCACCTACACCCCCAGCCTCTTTTATTTTGAGACCGTCTTGTTAAGTTTTCCAAGTTGGCCTCAAACTTTTTTTTTTTTTTTTTAAAGAGAGAGTGAGAGAGAGAGGGGGACAGAGAGAGAATTTTAACATTTATTCATTTTTTCTTAGTTCTCGGCGGACACAACATCTTTGTTGGTATGTGGTGCTGAGGATCGAACCCGGGCCGCACGCATGCCAGGCGAGCACGCTACCGCTTGAGCCACATCCCCAGCCCCAAGGCCTTAAACTTTTGAACCTCCTGCCTCAGCTTCTCAAATAGCTGGTGATTACAGGCTTGTGCCACCATGCCCTGCTAGAAAAATCACTTTTCCTAAACCTCTGGTTAGGAAAATAAGTGGCTTTCCCCAGGAACCCAATTTATACTATGCCACCAGCATCTCTTCCCTCCCTGGAGCACAATGATTCCTGAAGATGACCCTGTCCCCTTCCGCAGCCTCTTGTCTTCCCCAAGACTGGCTGAACAATGTTTCCAAAATGTAGATTTGGCCCACCACTCCCTCCAGACCCAGCCTGCAGCGGGTGGATCTTTTTTTTTTTCTTTCTTTTCTTTTCTTTCTTGCTTTAAGATACACTTTTTTTATACCTTTATTTTATTTATATACTGTTTTATATGGTGCTGAGGATCCAACCCAGGGCCTCAAATGTGCTAGGTGAACGCTCTACTGCTGAGCCACTACCCCAGCCCTGGGTGGGTCTTTTTCCATTCCTGGCCCAGGTGGTGTTGGCCCCCCACCCTAGGTTAGTCCCAAAGAGCCACAGATGACCCTGTGGGGTGGGTACACTCACATTGATGGCGGCAACCAGCACCAGGTTGGATGGGTAGAGCCTTAGCCACAACTCCTGCACAGCCTTCCAGTACTCAGCGTAGTGGGCTGGGTTCTTCCCGCACATCTCTGTCAGGTCCAGGCCAGCTGAGAAGACGCCAGGACGGTCCTGGGGGGAGTGGCCAGGGCCAGGATGTGATGCTCAAGGTGGCAGGATGCTGCCCGCAAAGAGCCTAGACCTCCCCCTGACCCAGCTTCCACTTCTCAGTTTCAAACTGGAAAAGACAGAACAGGGGTCTGGCACTACCTCAGAGACATGGACCTACCAGCTCTCTGCAGGTGTGTGCACACACTTGTGTATATCCTGGCACACATGCTCTCTGCATGTCTGTGCACGACTCTGTGCACACCTGTGTGTTCACCTCCCCAGGCCAAGTTCTCTGTCATTCAGACTGAAGAACTCAGGTAGAGTAAGGGCTCCTGACAGACCCTGGAGGGCGTACATGTTTTTGTTTACCTCCAAAGTATCAAATGAGGCCCAAGGAGTGCTGGGGGTAGAATAATCTAGAAGGTATCTGCAGTGGAGGTCCCAACACAGCTACCCAGGAGTGGAAGAGAAGCTCCTGGCTGGACAGTAGCGTGCATCAGGGTCTGCACCAAATCCTGCATTTGGTCAAGGATTTTGGGAAAACCCACACCTGGTGCTCCTCTGAGGCCTCAGCACCTCCTCTCTATGGGCTGGAGCTTCTGACTTCTGGGGTGGAAGACTTGTTATGGGGCATACCCACCCCACCCCAACTCCCAGGAGCACAGCTGGACAAGTGTCTGCCCTGTGCCATGTGTAACCAGGAAGACATAGAGGTATGAAGGGAAGCGGCCACAAGGTGTGGAGCGAGCCCCCTCAACAGGTAGACATGCATCGTGTGTGCATGATACGCTTGGGCTGATCTGCTTCTGTTCCCGTGAAATGCCTTCCACTTCTGTAACTTAAAAAGAGCCAACAAAGACGAAAAGATTAGTGACTGATACACTAATCAACTGCTTCTACTGGGAAATAGGTATACGGGACCCCTCATGACACCCCCTGTGCTGGCTGCAGAAGACAGCAGAGGGGACAAGGCAGAAGGGATGACAACCATTTGGCAGGATAAAAAACAAAACACAAAAACAAACAATATCCTTGAATGTGGCCTTATGTGGAAATAGGTCTTTTTTTTTTTTTTTTTTAACAGAGGTTTATTTAGGAAAGTAGATACACAGTCAAAGGAGAACAGGGGCCACCAAGAGAGGCACCTTTGGGGTGGAGCAAGGAATATACATTCTCTCCAGAGGGAGAGAAACAGGGTCTTTAAGATACTATCAAGTATTGAGGAGGCCAGACAGGATTAGGGTGGGTCTTAAATCCAATGACAGACATCCTCATAAGGAGAGGGACATTTGGACACACAGAGGAAGAGGCTATGTGAAGACAGGAGAGATCAGAGTAACACTACCCCAAGTCAGGGAACCTAGAAGCCACCAAGAGCTAGGAGAGAGGCAAAGGATTATCTCGGGGAGCCTCCAGAGAAAACCAGTCCTGCTGGCACTGCGATTCTGAATTACTGGCCTTTGGAACCTTGAAGGTAAATTCCTATTGCTTATGTCACCTCAAGGCAGTCACAGGACACTGACAGGCCATTCCATGATCATTAGCCGAGTGCCCACTTTGGGCCCGGACTCGTGCTGTGCACACACCACAAATGCACTGGCTGTGCAGGGAGAGATGGCGGCCCCTGCCCAGCACAATGACTTTGGGAATGGGGAGGCAGCAGGCACAGCACACAGCACCCACTCTTTGCATGGGTCAGGTCTTGGTAAGGTGCAGCTCTCCTATTTTGTTTGGAAGGTCCTATATTTGGTGTCAGGACACTCTCTCATTTTTAGAGCACAATAAAGACAATGTCATGCTGACATGACATATGGAATGGGGCTACTTCAGGGGTCATCCAGGTGAAAGGTTCCTGTGCAGGTCATCTGCAATTGTTGGAAAGCTGGTAGGGGGAGGCTTCCTTCCATACTGGGCTTGGAACCCAGGGCACTCTAGTACGTCCCCAGTCCTTCTGAGAAGGGCCTCACTACGTTCCCGAAGCTGGATGTGAACACATGAACTTCCTGCTTCAGCCTCCTGAGGAGTTAGGGTCGCTGGCGAGCGCCACTACACCCAGCTGCTCTTTGGAGTTTCCAGAGGCTCACACTCTGCCTCATGAGTGAGCCCTGCACAGAGCACAGAGCACCTCTTCTCACAGCCAGAGGGAGCCTTCACTCTGCAGCTCCACTCCACAGGGGCACACGTCAGGCTAGCCCAGAGACCTTCATAGGCCTGTCCTTGGTGGTGATCTTTCCCCTGCAAGAGGATGCCTGGCCCTTTGGGGCTGTGACAACAGTGGCCATGACCAGGACTACCTGAGGGCTTAAGAAGGCAGGTACCTGCCAGGCTATCTGCTTCCTGAACCTTTCCCAACCACAGGGTGAAGAAGTCCAATGGCTGCTGGCCTGGGCCCTGCACCACAGTGCATTAGCTTTGGAGGACACTTGTGCTGTATGCCTCTTCATTTGAAAGGTGGCCCCAGTGGTTCCATGCTCTGACTCCCAGTCCTGGCACCAAACAGGGACATGACATCCCTCATTAAGGTCCCCAGTGCCGTCAGAGGTCAGACCTCAGTGGACTGTCACAACCACTACACATGCTCCTCTCATGGGCTCCTACCACCCCTCCTGGCCTTAGTGACAGTTTCCATGGATGCCATTCCTGAGTCATCTGTGTATACACTTGGAGGCAATGCTGAGCTTCCCACAAGGATTCAGATGGAAAAAGTTTGTCCATGGGGCTGGGGCTGTAGCTCAGTGGTAGAGCTCTTGCCTACCATGTGTGAGGTCCTGGGTTCGATCCTCAGCACCACATAAAAATAATAAATGAAAAAGTTTGTCCTGGGAGTGTGACCTGAGACCCACCAAAGGTAATAGGTGGCTCTCAGGATTCATGTACCAGTGGCCTGGTCCGAGGCATCCAGGAGCCTGCCACCAAGTTAGCTGAGAGTTGCTTCCCCATGAGGCAGCCTAAGCATGAGGCTGCCCCTGCTGAAATCTCTCGTCCTCACATGGTTCTGGCCCTAGATGCTGAGCACCATGGCTCCCCAGCTCTGCCACTGCATGAGTGGCCTATCCTGTCTTCAGGAGACGCTCTGCCTGGGCACACTGTCGTCATGGTATCTGTGCTCCCTGGAGGCTTCAGCCTCTTCCAGATTCCCCTGGGCCCAGAGGACATGGGCCCTGGACAAGTACCTACCGACGTCAGGATGACGCCGCGGAAGGTCTTGTCGTTCTCCAGCTTCTCCAGGCTGATGACCAACTCTGTCAGAAGCTCCAGGCTGAGACTGTTCACCGGGGGGTTCCTCAGCTTCATCACAGCAACCCCTGGAAGAATGAGGAAGAGGAGCCTTACACCCAGCACCAGCCGAAACCAACAGGCTCCACCCTTGGCCCAGCCACGGGGAGCCTCATGGTCTGAGGTTTTAAAAACAGGTGAGCCAGTGTCTGGGGCTGTGGCTCAGTGGTAAAGCACTTGCCTAGCACATGTGAGGCATTGGGTTCAATTCTTAGCACCACATAAAAACAAATAAAATAAAGGTGTTATGGCCATATACTATTAAAAAAAATTAAAAAAACAAAACAAAACAAAACAAAAAACAAGTGAGCCAGGCCCCATGACACATGCCTGTAATCCTGGGCAGGCTCAACATTTTCCATCCTCCTGCCTCAGCCTCCAGAGTAGCTAGTATCTTTGGCATACACAACCATGGTTAGCTCATTAATGTCTGAACTTGAGGAACGTGCCACTGTGTGGGAAGAGCACACCTGGCTTATTCTTGGCTGACAGATGCTTGGGTTGTTCCCTTCTTTGGTTATTAAACAATGCAGTGATGAACATGTATGCACACATTTTCTTTAAAAATGTCTGTTTTCACTTCTCTTGGATATATGCCTCGACGTGAAATTGCTGGATCACATTGGAAATTCTGCCAAACAAAGCTATAGTTGTTGTTTGCAGCACTGGGGATTGAACCCAGAGGCGCTTTACCACTAAGCCACATCCCCAGCCCTTCCATTCTTTGAGACAGGGTCTCACTAAGCTGCTTAGGGCCTTGCTAAAGTGCTGAGGCTGGTCTGGAACTTGCAATCCTTTTGCCTTGGCCTCCCAAGTGGCTGGGATCATGCCTGGCTGCACTGGTATTTCATATATGAACAAGATCTCAAGTCCCCTGCATACTGTCATCAGAACCCTTGAGGATGAAGGTGCTGGGAACTGCCTCTCCTCCTTGGGTCCTGGGACAGGGAGAGACACATCCTGGATACCTGTGTCAGACATGGACAGATCAAATGTGTACTAAACATGAATGATGCATCTGGTCCTGAGGCAGGGAGAAGGGACAGTCCTCATCATCAGGACTACAGGCCCCATCCCTGCCATTCTCAGATTACTGCGTGCTACAGAGGTCAGGGACCCCAAGAAGTTGGGACTCAGGGTGGGAAAGGTAAGGATGTGAAGCATGGCCCTGCTAGCAACTTCCAGTCCCTGAGGTGGCTGATCAGGAGGCCCTGGGCCTGTGAAATGAAGCTCACTGTGGGCAGGCACAGAGTACCAGATGCTACCCTAGGATGAGCCCACAGTGCCTATGGCCCAGCTCTGGGGCATGACACCCTGGAGGTCCCCTTTCCATCTCCGTCTGCTTTCCAGGCCCATCCTTGCCCAGAGTGTGCACTCTGCAGGCTCACGTCAGGGTCCCTGGGGCCTCCCTGGCTTTGTGTGGCATGGTGCCTGCTGATGGTGTCGGGAGAGCTCCTGATGGTGTCGGGAGAGCTCCCTGACTCTGGGAAGGAAAAGTGCTGACCAGAGACTCTTGGGGAAATCAGGGAGATGGGATACCCAGACATGTGGATGAGCCCCACAAAAGCAAGGTGGGGAGGTAGGAATTGGTCCCGCCTGTCCTACAGTAATGCCTGTACTGTTAAAATACCGTTTTGTCCTAACAAGCAATCCCCACACCATTTTTAAAATTTTTATTACTTTTTTAGTTGTAGTTGGACACAATATCTTTATTTCACTTATTTGTTTATTTTTTAAAAATATTTATTTTTAGGTGTAGATGGACACAACACAATGCCTTTTATTTTTATGTGGTGCTGAGGATCAAATCCGGGTCCCACCTGTGCTAGGCGAGTGCTCTACCACTGAGTCACAATCCCAGCCCCTCACTTATTTATTTTTTATGTGGTGCTGAGGATGGAACCCAGGGTCTCACACGTTCAAGGCAAGCGCTCTACCGCTGAGCCCCAGCCCCAGCCCTCTACATCATTTTAACAGTTAAAAGTTGGGGGTTGGGATTGTGGCTCAGTGGTAGAGCATTTGCCTAGCATGTGTGGGGCACTGGGTTCGATTCTCAGCACCACATATAAATAAATAAACAAACAAACAAACAAATAAATAAATAAATGGTCCACCAACAACTAAAAATAAATAAATAAATAAATAAAATAAAGGTCCATCAACAACTAAAAATATATATTAAAAAAAAACAAAACAAAACTTGGCATCTGCTTTCCTTTCATGAAGACCAACAAAAAAACAACTTTAAAAAAACAAAACTGTAAAAATACTGCCAGGAGCAGTGATACACACCTGTAATCCCAACCACTCAGGATGCTGGGTCAGGATCATCACAGATTCAAAGACCAGCCTGAGTAACTCAGTGAGACTATGTCTCAAAAAGGGCTGGAGAAAGGAGGATGGGGTCCCCTGGGTGGTCTCCCCACAGCCTAGCTTCAGAGCTGCTGTGACTGAACTGTGTGTCCTTAAACAGACAAGCTGAAGTCCTGTCAGCTGCTTCCCGTGCATGTGACCTTATGAGGAAAGAGTGCTTTGCTGATGTCATTGGGATGTAAGCTAGGAGCAGGTCTTACTCGCCCTCGGTCCAACAGGACTGTGTCCCTGTAAGAGGAGAGACTTGGAGTAGACCATGGGAAAGCAGCAACTGCAGCGATGAGTCTGAAGCCAACAAACCAAGGACTGCGGCAGCACCAGGGTCGGACAGGGGCAGGAAGATTCTTCCACCAAGGCCCCAGAGGGCGTGTGGTTTTGCTGCTACCTTGACTTTAAACTTCTCGACTCCAGAACTGTGAGAATATTTCTTGTCACTTAAGTCTTTTAGTGTGTGGTACTTTGTACTTGCAGCCCCAGGACACAATGCAATCATTGTCTTCCAGGTGCCCAGCAGCCCTGGGCATACCTTGTCTTTGGGGGCAACGTGCCTCAGGCTCCCAGGAGTGAGTGCACTCATGCGTGAACCTGCTGGTGGGCACTGAGGTTCAGCCCCTTCACCTGATTTAAGGAAGCCCCACTCGAATGCAGACATGGCTCTCTGGCAAGGACTCCAGTTAGAAGTAAAGGTTTTCCTCAAAATTAAAAATCTGTCCTGAAATCTAATCCAACACCATCCAGCTGCCTGTCATTTCCATTCTGGGCAGGAAGTAAGTGCCTCTTCATGTTCTGCCCCAAGCTTCCAGAACAGTGAGAGTCAATGAAGATCACCTCCTAGGGATCTGGGCCAGGACTCTGACCTTGTATGAAAGGACAGTGGGTCACAGCTCTCTGTGGCTGTTCTCACCAGCCTGTGCTGTATCTGCCCCATTTGTACCTCATCAACATGCTTCATTCCCCCTTTTTCTTTTTTTCTAATAGCAAGTCCTGAGTCCTCCTGGAACACAGCCTTAGTTCCTTGAGGAGTGACAGAGAAATCTGAGAAACATATGAGCAAGGAGAAATACTAGTGGGGGCTCAGGTCACATTCACCTAGGGACAGGGATTGAAATGTGGGGGTCAGATATCCTTACTCATCCATAGGACATTGTGGCTGCAATGGCTCCAGTTACCTGTTCTTACCTCCTGCCCGAAGGGCAGGCCCTCAGAACTCCTGGAATACCAAACTCATTTAAGGAGCATTTCTCAATGAGGACTTCAGTCTCTGGTTTGTCAACACAGACTTTTCTCTGGGAATGGAAACTAAGTCTTGGTGGCAAATGGGCTCTTTTGGAGACTTGGATTTATGAGGAAGAGGTAATTATTATCCAGCTACAGGTGTACAAAAAAGAAAGAAGCACCCCAACCTTGGTTGGGAAGGAAGTTTCTGAAATGGACTCTGAGGTTGGGCAGGTTATTCAACACTGGAGGAAAAGGTAAAGAGGCCAAAGGTGAACATGAGCTAAAGAGATTTGGAAGAACTTAGCCATCACACGGTAAGTAAACACATAACCAAATTCCTGGCACAAAGTAGGTAACAGACAAATGCTTTTTGAATGACAGGCTCAACAGAATCTAGAATCAACTTCAATACAGCTCTTAAAAATTTTTTTTGTAGGGGTTGGTACTAGGGATTGAACCCAGGGGTGCTTAACTATGAATCCCCATCCCCAGCCCTTTTTATTTTTTATGAAACATTTTTTTAGTTGTCAATGAACCCCTATCTATATGTGGTGCTGAGAATCAAACCCTGCACACACGCAAGGCAAGTGCTCTACCACTGAGCCATGACCCCTTCCCAGCCCTTTTTATTTTGAGACAGGGTCTCCTAAGTTGCTAGGGCCTTGCTAAATTGCTGAAGCTGGCCTCAAACTTCTGATCCTCCCGCCTCAGCCTCCTGAGCTGCTGGGATTACAGATGTGTGCCACTGCACTTGGCTTAAAAATGTTTAAAAAAAAATATATAGATAGATAGATATACATGAGGATGCTACAGTTTGTGCTGCATTTTTTTCAGAGGAAAGTAAATCTAAAATACCCCTGTTATGCAATGTTGTGGGAATGGCAAAATAGGCCAGAAGCTCTTCGTCCTTCAGGATGAATTCTGTTTGCAATCATTGAATGTGCAGCAAAAGGACTTTCACCAAGACTGAAAGAATCTCATTTATTTTCTGTGTCTGTGAGGTTCACATTAAGTCTCACTGCTTATTCTTTAGGATGTTCATTTTGAAGATTAATGAAGTTAAAAAGTAGGAGCTCAAAGGAAGCATTTTCCATTACAGAATCTTCTATTTAGTCTTTGAACTGAAAGAGTAAAATAAAAATGTACTAAAAAAAAATTGTTATCTGGTAACACCCCACCCCCAGTTTCTTTTCTGGGGGGGGAGGGGCGTTCCTGGGGATCTGAGGGGTGCTTACCACTGAGCTACCTCCCCAGCATTTTTTGGACATTTAAAAATGTATAATCTAGGGGCTAGGGCTGTGGTTCAGCAGTAGAGCACTCCCTAGCTCGTGCGAGGCGCTGGGATAGATCCTGAGCACCAAATAAAAATAAATAAAGGTACCGTGTCCAACTACAACTAAAAAAAAAAAAAGTTAAAAAAATGTAAAATCCAGTGGTCTCACCATTTGGTGCAGCTGCTGCTATCCATTCTAATAGTTTAAAATGTGCTTTTTTGCACTTTTTGTGATATATTCATCTGTCACAGAAATGGACCCTCTCTCTGCTGGACTCCAACCCAAGTCCCTCTTCTCCTCGCTAAGACAGCCCCAACGCAGGGAACAGAGGCCTTGACCTGCAGGTGCTGGTTCAATGTGGGTGGGGCTGAAGGCCATCTTGTGCAAGAGGAGGTGGCTTCCCACAGAGATCCAGCAGGGCTGCAGCCAGTCCTGTGAAACTTTGGTCAGTCTCTGCTCTGCGCCCAGCTCTACCTCCTCGGTAGAAGGAAAGCCTTTCTCTTTCAAAAGTGCTTTCTGTATCCTGCTGGAGTTTTCCAACGTGTTCTGACGCGGCTAGAGCGATTCCATTTGTGGCTCCTGGTTTTAATTAGCAAAGCGCTTGCCGGGTTTTGGCCAGGTTGGAGTGGTAAGAAAAATGAAAATATTCTAAAACTCTTCCAATCACTCTCAACTAATAGCTTAGCTAACAGCTCACATCCCCCGAACTTTAAAAATCGAAACGCTTTCGTCTTCATAATGAGTAAGACCACCTACCTCCTGGGTGGAGTGAGTTTTAAACAGAACACGAGCGCGCGCTGGGAAACCCGCCAGCGTGCCCGCCAGGCGACCTTTCAGCGAGGCACCCGGGGCACGTCGCAGGCTTGCTACGCGCTGCGGCTCTCACCCTGCGCCCCGCCGCAGGTCGCCGGGCGGGGCGACCCGGGCCCGCCCGCTCGCTCACCTGTGGCCGCGTCCGGCTCCACCAGCACCCGGTGGTTCGCGAAGCGCCGAGCGCCGTCCCCGCCGCCGGCCATCGCCTGCGTGCGCCCGAGCCGGGCACCTGCGAACAAGTGCCGGGTCGGTAAGCGCTCCGCCCGCCCCGGCCCCTAGCCCCACCAGTAGCACCAAGACCACCACTAATGGCACCCCCCTGCCGCACACACCCGCGTAGAGCAGGGCGCGCGCAGTAACGCGCCTTCCCGCTGCCAGCGCCATATTGAGTGGGCGCTGGGTCGCGGCGCAGCGAGCAGCCCAACCTCCCGGGCCAAGGCTCCTCCTCCCGCCGGCCCCGAGCTGGGCGGAGCTGGGCAGAGCTGGGCGCAGCGCGGGACACCAGGAGGGCCGACAGAGGCGGTCCTAACTGTGCGGGCAGTGCATGGCCTGGTAGTGTTGGGCGTGCAGTTTTGCTCCTCATCCCGTGAGAATTTCCATTTCTCCCGGTGACAAGAACCGATCAAGGTAAAGGAGGCTTTCCCATAGCTACTAATGCAGTAGCAGAGTCCGGGCGATAGAAAAGCCCCTTTCCCGTCCCACACCCTCAGGAGCAACTAACACTCCAGGCTGTTCTGCAGGCTGGAAGTATTTGAAGGTGTCATTTGGGAACAAAACAAAGTGTCAGGCACTAGAGATCACCACTGAGACTTCTGGGTATTGAAGGACAGGCAGAGGCAGTGAAACCAGCATTCAATCTGCATTCTAATCCTAGGTTTATTCAATACGTTTTCATCACTCTACACAACAAAGTACAAACACAACCTTATCTAAAATGCTACAAAGTTACAAAACTCAAAAACAAATTTTATAGTACTGACTGTACAATGAGGAAAAAAAAAGCAATATACACGTTGCCAAGGTATCCTGCAAGACCACCACCAATGGCAGTCAGAACAGGGGGCTCTGTAATGACCTTGCAGAGCTGGCTCTCAACTTGCTCACCAATTTGAGAGTAAGGGATATGTGGGGCAGGGGGGTGGAGAGCAGATGGAAAGACAAAACCATTTACAGCAATTAACAGGTGGGGGGACAACCCTAGAGGTTGGAAGAGAATTCAAGTGTGTGTGGGGGAGGCCAGGCCTAACAGGAATGGCAGCTTGGACCCCTGCAGACATAGCACAGCATCAGCAAGGGCACTAACCAGGTTTGCCAGACTAGCTCAGGTCATCTGTGAAAAAGCTGGACCACACTGCCACCTGGAAACTTGCTGGTCCCTGCTGGCTCTGCCACTGAACAGACTTAGGAACAGGAATGGGTGAGCTCTCTAGCCAGAAAACTGCAGGGTCCCTCAATGGACATAGCCCTGAACCATGAGCACTTCTGCAGTCAGAATCTGACTGCAGAGGAAAGGCCTCAACTGCTGCTTTTGAAGCTTGCCAAGTGAGGGGGTCTTTCCTGCTGACCCTCCTTCAGCTAGAAAAGTGACACAACTGAGCTGGGTGGAATATAAGGTATAGATGAGCTTCGGTGGCCTTTTTATCGGGAGGAATTTGAACTGGAGCGGCTTCTGTGGCGGCGGCGGCCCGGAGAGCGGGACCGCCTGCGCATGGGGGACCTGCGTCTTGGAGAGCGTGACCTGCAGTAAGAGAAAAAAATAAGTCAGACCATCAAAAGCAAAAGCCCCAGGAAGAAGTGCTGAGCAAAGCTGGCTTTTTCCTGGTTTTATTTTTTGACATTAGAAACTGTGGCCCTGTCAGGGGAATTACATCTGTACTAGTCCTCTGATCCCGAACTTCCTATCTTCTAACCCCTCCTCTTTTTATTTATTTTTATTTTATTTTTTTAAAGAGAGAGAAGAGAATTTTTAACTTTTATTTTTTAGTTTTCGGCAGACACAACATCTTTGTTTGCATGTGGTGCTGAGGATCGAACCCGGGCCCCACGCATGCCAGGCGAGCACGATACTGCTTGAGCCACATCCCCAGCCCCCCCCCCTCCTCTTTTTATATCTGGGAAAAGGAGAGGGCCTGCACTTGGTCTTAGGATTTAAA
Source organism: Urocitellus parryii (assembly GCF_045843805.1). Classification (NCBI taxonomy): domain Eukaryota; kingdom Metazoa; phylum Chordata; class Mammalia; order Rodentia; family Sciuridae; genus Urocitellus; species Urocitellus parryii. The sequence continues at coordinate 7,272,005 of NC_135539.1, read as the reverse complement.
GCCTCTTGGGAAGGCCTTGACTCAGGATGTAGTCTTGGTGTACTCCCAGGACCTCTTCTGTCACTGTCACATACTGCAACTACTCTTCTCCTTTCCCTGTTAGGCTCCCAAGGCTCATCATGTCAACCTGCTCTCTTCTCCCTCAATAGCAGCAGAGGGTGGGCAACACTGAATAAAGGGCCTCAAAGTCAATTAAGTTTGTAAATCACACTGGCCTAACAGGTACAGTGAACCTTCTAATCGACCTACCTCCTCCTCATCCGTGGGGGTGACCTACGCCACATGGGAGGTGGCGGCAGCATTCTCCTGGGAGGGCTGAATCGCCTGGGGGGTGGCCTAGGCCAGGGGGCCAACACAGCAGTAGCAGTAATCTCCTGGCCATCAATTTGTCCTATTGAAAAAAGATCAAGTCATATAATTCCTAACAAGCACCTATCTTAGGCAAGGCACCAAGAAAGATATGTGAAGAGCCAAGAGAAGCCCTTCTCCCAGGCCCATTAGGAGGCTCTTGAGCACCAAGATGAATTGATACTCAAGCAAAGGGAAGGAAAGGAAAGAATTTATTGAGAAGTAAACCTCCAGAACTTATGTGATGGATTATCTGAGAGGTGGAATTCTAGTGGGGAACAGCATGAAAGAAGTCTCAGGAGATAACTGCACAATGTGTGTACATGCAATGGCACAAGAAGCAAGGGGAGGCAGCACAGCATGGAAGCACCAGAAGTGCAAAGGTAACTGAGGTACAGATCTAGTAACCTCTGGCAATTGTCCCCACAGCTGGGGGTACCTGAGTCCACAAAGGCCTTAAATATATATATATATACATATATATTATATTTTAGTTGTAGATGGACACAATACCTTTATTTTATGTGGTGCTGAGGACTGAACCCAGTGCCTTCCACATTTGAGGCAAGCACTCTACCACTGAGCCAGAACCCCAGCCTACAAAAAGGCCTTTTAAAAAACAGTGCTGTGCCACTGAGCTTCAGCCCCAGCCCCCAAAGGCCTTTTGTCTTCTCAGCTCCTACCTTGCAAGGTACCCAGGGGCTAACTCAGGACAGACTGACTTGTATTCATATTCAAGAGGCTTAAGTAAAGGATTTCACAGCACTTTATAGTCAAAATACAGGGGTTGAAGGCTGGGGATGTAGCTCAGTCTAGCCCCTGGGTTCAATCCCCAGTGTGCCCCCCCCCCAACTTTTTATGGGGGAATATTTAATTTCTGAGAATCAATTTCTATTTTCTAAACAGACAAATCTATTTCTGGCCAGCTGCCAGTAAAGGCCAACCCCTTCAAATCTCCTGGAGACATTGTGGACTTGCTCCATTTGATGATGTATAGCACAATTGGGGAACACACATAAAATCCTACCACAATCTTAAATTAGAATTTTTACAGTCATGCCTACCCTGGATGTCCCAAGTCTCTGGAATTTCTAGCTAATTAGCAAGTGCTCAGACTCTATCCTGAGTTCCTAAAACATTTAAGAGGGACTTAAGTAAATTGAAAGAGAAGTTGGCTAAATATCAAGAGAATCTTCCTAATAGTCAACCTCTATCAGTGCTCAAAGGCAATTACCATAAATAAACAGCCCTATTAAACTATCATGAAGTTTATCCCAGGATCCCAGGGGACTTGAGGTTCTAGGGTATTCAGACTTTTCCACATCCTGGCCTGCAGGCCCAGACAATACTGTGGGCTGCCTGTTCTCAGCCCTAGCTTCCCTATCACAGTAGTAGGAAGCTAGACAGACATGCCATCTTTCTTAAAATACTAACTTAAAGACAAAATAGAAATTGGTTACCCAGAACTATTTGTAAGTGTTCATACAATTTAAAAACCACTCTGCTCAACACAACTACTTAACCTCAGAAATGCCAAAATGTTGGCAAAATAGAAAATGATTCTTAGAAATTAAAATATTCCCACATAAAAAGCCAAAAGTAGTGGGGTACACTAGGGACTGAATCCAGGGGCTTTACTGAGCTACATCCCCAGCCCTTAACCCCTATATTTGGAGACAGAGTCTTGCTAAGTTGCTTAGGGCTTTGCTAAATTGCTGGGGTTGGCTTTGAACCTGTGATCCTCCTGCCTCAGTTTCCCAAATTGCTGGGATTACAGGTGTGTGCCACTACCCTGGGCTCAAAAAATTAAATGTTTTCTTCATAAGAAAAGCTTCATTTGATCAAGTTTAACAGACTAAAAAATCTCTTAAAAAATGGCAACATATTCATAGTTGCTGAACACCCCCCAAAAGTTCATGAAATAGTTTTTTTGGGGTAAACATGCCCCCATTGAATCAAAGATGGGATCCTGAAGGAACTACTGTCAGATTTAAGTGCAGCTGGGTGGAAATCAGCCTGAAAGGTTCCTATTGGTAACAGGTCTCTGAGGACAGAAGCAGGAAGGTCAAAGCTGGTGGCAGTCATCTACCTCCATCCATGTGCTTCAGCGCCTTCTCAGCTTCATCTGGATTCTCAAACTCCACATATGCATAGCCTTTGGATAGATGAGGATGCATCCTTTCCACAGGCATGTCAATCATTTTAATTTTTCCATAGGTAGAAAATATCTCCATGATGTGATCCTAGAGGGAAAGAAGGGTCATGCTCATGTTCTCACCGACCAATTAAGAGCTGGAATTCAACACATACTTCAGCAGTGTAAAAACATTCTGCTCTCTGATAAAAGCCAGTCATTCTGGGATATCTCCTGGACATGTTTATTCAATGGAACTAACCACACCAGTATTCTGAAAGCCACCTGCTGCCATTGACCTGTCTATACCCCACTGCGCCTACCTCCCAACAGATCCATGATCTCACCTTGGTCACATTCCTGGTGAGTCTTCCAATATGCACTTTGGTAGGTTTAGGGGAAGGGCTCCGCCTTTTCCTTTCCTTTTCATCTCTTTTAGGTGGCTTAGATCTGAAAGATAACAGAAACAATTTCTGTCAAGCCAAAGTGTACTGGATTTGGGCTGTAGGTGTAACACAGTGGTCCAGTGTAAGCCTAGTTTGTGCAAGGCCCTGGATTTAGTACTCCACATTGCCTCCCACAATCAACAACAAAGAACTGGACTCCCTTTGGTGGGATATTTACCTGCTTACGTAACAGTTTTTACAGGGAAGCCTCCTACCAATTCATATAAGTTTTCCTTGTCTCAAATCCAATTAAGCTAGACTCTTTTTTTTTTTCCTTTTTAAATATTTATTGTTTAGTAGTAGTTAGACATAACACCTTTATTTCACTTATTTTTATGTGGTGCTGAGGATCAAACCCAGGGTCTCACACGTGCGAGGCGAGTGCTCTACCACTGAACCACAACCCCTAAGCTAGACTCATTTCTAATGACCATAGTAAAGGTACAGCCCTGGTTTGGGACACTCACTTGGAGCGGGAGCGCCGCCTGTTGTCGTGTCTGCGCCGAGAAGGGCTGGGAGATCCAGAGGAACTGCTGGAACTGGAGCTGCGGGATGTACTGGAGCTTCCCGAGCGGCTGGATGCAGAGGAAGAGCTGGAGCCACTACTTGAGCCTGTGCTGGTACTGGATCCTGAGCTGGAGGTGGAACTGGACCGAGACCTGAAGGCAAAGTGGAACAGTCAAGGTGACAATGAGTGGTAATCACATTACTCCACAGCAAATTCCCTAGAAATGGAAATTGCTGTCCGTGTCTTTTTGTCTCAACTATTTTTCCCAGTAGGGAAAATGTACCTTGCCCAGACAGGTCACGGTACTACGCAGTGACAGGAAATGCAGGGATGGGATACTTCACCTACACAGAAGCCTTCCTTACTAGGAGGTAAAGGAGAAATGTATCAAGCCAGAACCATCACCTTGGCTTGGGAAGGGGGCCTATGGATACACTCAGGCTGGTTTTCTTTTCTTTTTTAGTATGGGGGATTGAACCCAGGGGCCCTTAAACACTGAGCCACATCTCCAGACCTTTTAAAAATATTTATTTAGAGAAAGCATCTTGCTAAGATGCTGAAGCTGGCTTTAACTTGTGATCCTCCTGCCTCAGCCTTCTGAGTCACGAGGATCAGGCATGTGCCACAACACCTGGCTGGTTTTCTTTTTTGCTATGGAGGATTGAACCTAGCAGCGCTTTATAACTGAGTTTCATTCTCAGCCCTTTTAAGGTTGGCCTCAAACTCATGATCCTCCTATTTCAGCCTCCTGATTGCTGGAATTATAAGCGTGTGCCACCATGTCTTGCTTCAGGCTGGTTCTCAAATTACTGAAAACTAACCATGTGAGGTACAACATTCTTTTAATCCCAGAGACACAAGAGGCTGAGACAGGAGGATCACAAATTTGAGGCCAGCTTTAGCAACTCAACTACTGAAAAATAAGCTCTAGGCTAGAGCTGCTCAAACACAATTCTGAATAAGATACACTTATTCAGAAAAACATACCCTAAATGTCTCATTCCTCAGATCTTGCAGGAAACGGGGGGGGGGGGGGGGGGGGGCACACAAATACATCTTCTGTATATAACCAGAGCAGACTCCAAACCAGCATGCTATGATTTAGGGTCTCTATAATAACTGGAGAGTATGGCTGCTTTCTAACTGTGGGTTCAGTGGGGAAGGAGGATTTGGCTATTGCAGCAGCCTCTGCTTCACCTGGTACTACTGCTTCCACTGGAAGCACTGCGCCTCTTCCGAGTCTTATCCCTGCCACGGTCCTTCTCGCTTGACTCCTTGGTGGTCCCTTTGTCTTTAGAGCGATCCTTGGACTTCTCATCAGAGCGGTCCTTGCGTTTGGTAGGAGAAGGAGCCCTAGGTGGTGAGGAAAAGTGTGAGATTGCATGTTCCTCTGATCAAACCCTGAAACAATTGCACAACCCAAAAGAGGGGTCCAAAAGGGCAAGAAATCCCATGTGATCACACAGCAAATGATCTGTGGATTAGGACACTCACTGTGGAATGCATAACATTTTCAATCTTCCCCTTTCTGAGGGTCCCTGGCAACGAGCACCCCCAAAGTAGCACTAGAAAAATCTTACAGAAGGATTACCTAGTGCTGGACTTTTTATTATTTTCTTTGACTCCTAGCAAGCTCTTCTTTTTCACTCCTGATAAATCCATTCTCCCCTTGAGGTGTTCAAAGCAGGAATGGCGGCCTCACTTATCTGAACTCTCACTTCTAACTTGAGTCTGAGAAACGATCCCTAATCGATTGCAATTTACGCCAAAGAGCAGCCTAATAACAAGATAAAAGGATTTAAATAAAGAGTGAACGAATTGGCAAGGCAACAAATCCACTTTGCAATAAAAAGTTGAGCATACGAGAAAGCAGCAAGGGAACACAGTAAGCAGCAAGTGCCACAAATGGGAGCACTCAGGACAGTCCCCCTTTCTTCTTGGGGGATTCTCCATCCCTACAGGAGGCTCAGGTGGACAGTTACCTCAGCTTCTTTTTCTTAAGGAGATGGGGGTGGTGGCTGCACTCACCACTGTTATTTTAGAGGTCACAGAACACCAGTTTGATGACAAGCGCTCTAGTCCTTTCAAAACACTATAGCATCACATTAAGTGTGCAGAGCAGAGAAAAACCTAACTTGAATGTGGTTCTCTTGATAGGATCAGACCTCTTAATTTATTTCCTTTTGGGAGACATTGGATAATAATATGATTGGAGGCAAAAATTATTTCAAATGTGACCAGAGCACAAGCAATGAACATTAACATCCAAATGGACAAAATATCCTACAGAAGCATTAAAAAGCAGTTATTGCAAACATGGAACTTTTGTTAATGATCTACACTATTATGTGTGTTGACTGAGGTTATTAAATAAGTCACAAGAAAGAAAAAGTGAGTGATGAGTAGCTAAACAATAAAGCAAATGTGGTCTAAATGTGACTTGCAGAATCTAGGACATGGTCATGTGGACACAATTGAAATCTTTTCAATCTTTTGGATATATATATAAAAACATTGGGGGAAAGAAGTAGACACTGGATTAGGTGAGAAACTGTATGCCACATAAGGGTTTAGCAAAGTACCTGGACTGTAGCAAGTGCTTGATAATGGTAACAGATTGATAAATCAAAACACTGCTTAGGATGGGGTAATAGCTCAGTTGGTAGAGTGCTCGTCTTGCATGCACAAGGCCGTGGGTTCAATCCTTAGCAACACACACACACACACACACAGAACCACACTGCTAATTCTTCATATGCCCTACTTTCCAAGGACTGATGCATTTTCAATTTTCCACGAGTGAGTTGTAAGCAAAGAACTCATTTCTCCTGCTTCGCTTCCCCCAAATCCCATAACTAGGGTGGACACAGCACACTTTTCTGGTACTATTTTCACTTGTGCATGGGTGTTGGCTGTAAACTCCTTTCAAATTGCTCTGTCTTAAAACAATATACTATATATAACCAGCAGGCAGCACCTGATTAGATTAGTGATCTTGGGCAATCAGTGGGTATAAACCAGTGGCTAAGAGCCTGTAATCAGCATGCCTAGGTTGTGCTGTGTAAATCTTGGGCAGTTTTTTTTTTTTTTTTTTGTACCAGGGATTGAACTCAGGGGCACTCAACCACTAAGCCACATCCCCAGCCCTGTTTTGTAATTTAGAGACAGGGTCTCACTGAGTTGTTTGGCCCCTTGCTTTCGCTGAGGCTGGCTTTGAACTTGCGATCCTCCTGCCTCAGCCTCCCGAGACACGTGGGATTACAGGTGTGTGCCAACGCGCCAGGCTTCTTTTTTGAGGTTTTTCATCAGCAATATGTCGATAATTACAGTTCCCACCTTAAAAAATTATCAAGGGCATTAACCAAATTAATCCATGAATCTTGACATGGCACTCAGGTTAGGAGGAAGAAGTGTTAGCAAATTAGAAGAGCCATTTCTCCACATCTGGAGGTTCTTTCCCATATCCACTCTTAAAAAAAAAAATTGGGGGGTCAAAGGACCTTTATTATTTATACACAGTGCTGAGAATGGAACCCAGTACCTCACACATGCTATGCAAGTGCTCTACCTCTAAGCCACAACCCCAGGCTCCCATATCCATTCTTGTCTCCAAAGTTACCCACATTTGGGAATAATCAACTGGGGTCTCTGAAGAGCCCCCTTTAGGATTACTTAGACCAGCACTGTCCAATAGAAAAAGTGTGAGCCATGAGTACAACCAGAAATTTCCCAAATAGGAGAAATTAATTAAAAGTATATTTTAACATAGCATGTCCAAAATATTACTTATGATCAATATAAAAATTTACTAATAAAAATTTTCCTTTTTTCATAGTAAGTCTTCGAGATCTCTTGGGTACTTTAACATTTCGGTTTGAGTTAGCTATATTTCAAGTCCTCCACAGCCAATGGCTACCCCTTACTAGATAGCACAGATATAGAGTAGAGATCACAAACTTTGATTCCAGAGTCCCCCTCCCCCAAACATCTGGCTGAATGTACTCAGTGAAACAAGCACCACCGGTATTTGTAAGCACTCTAAAAATTTAGAACCACAAGTAAGCGAAGGCTTTGCTGGGTGTGGCCGAGTGCTAGAAAGCAAAGGTTGAGGTTCTCTGTTCATACAAGTTCAGGTAACAGCTCAGGACCTTGGTTACCTCCCCCATCCTCCGGAAAGGTGCGCGTCCAACAGCCAGAGAGAGGAGAGAACAATTAGTTAAATCTCGAGCAGATGGTGTTTCAGCACAAATCTTCAGAGCACCCTCCCCTTGTAAAAGCACATTTCAGACACATGCGAAATAACAAAGGCAGAAAAAGCCTACTCCACGTACTTCCGCCATCGACCTGACCTTCCCGCATCCTCCTTTGGGAGCTCGGTGCACAGTGGGCCGTACCCTCAAAGCCTAGCGCCGAGAAGTGTACACAGAGACTCAGTAAACGTTCTCGGAGTGAATATTTGAATTAACGACTCCCAAAGGAGCCGGTGGCCTTCAGCATGTCCCACAAAGCAATTCCGCCCCGTCGGCTTGGGCCCGACACGCCGACCTCGTTCCCCGACCTCGTTGGTTTCCTCGCCACTCCCCAGGCAGGGCCCAGCGTGGCGGGCCTGGGTCACGGTTTGGCGGGAGGGCCCCGATCACAGAGGCCGCGCTCCCAGTCGCCCTGAATTCGGCGGGCCTGGCTGGGCCGCCGCCGACCGGACAAAACGGGGTTGCCCTTGCATCCGCTGTGGCCCCAACCACTTCCGGGCCACAACCTAGACACCTCCCACTCCGCCCGCCCAGGGCAACACTCTTTTTCCCCCGCATTCTGTGCGGCGCCGCCAGGCCGCTGCCACACTGCAGGGCTGTGGAATAGGCCGGCTCCACGATGCACCCCTCTAGGCCTTGCAGGCGACCCCAGAAGCTCGGATGCAGTCGGATTCCACCCCAAACTTACATCTTCCCGCCGCCACCACCTCCTTCTGCTCTCCTCAGCCGCTGAGGCTGGCGCCGCTATTTCGTCATATTAAGGAGCGGGAAGGTACCGCCTTTCCGGCGCGCAGCGATGACGTAAACGTACCAGCCAAGGGGCACGAACGGCAAAGTATTAAAGGGCCATGGCTGTTTGTAGGTAGTGGCTCTGGAGGCGCTCATGGTTTTTTCGGCTTAGAGAACCTTTAGGGCTGCTCCCGGCTGATTGCGTGCACTCTGGAGCGGACAGACCAGAGCCTCGCTGGCGCTTGGAGGGCCGCGGGGACGACTCGCGGGCCGGCGCGGCGGGAGTTAGCTTGGTGGCCCACCCTTCTCCTGCGCCGGCTCAGTGGCCCCGCGGCTCCGAGCCTGAGGTTGTCCCGCAGCGGGCGAGGCGGGCGAGGCGGGGCGCGCCGCGCTGCGGCCTTAGGAGGCAAGCGGTGGGGTCCTGCGGAGCCGAGGCAGTTCAGAGCGGCAGCCCGTGCGGGGTGTGGGTTCGTGCGGTCAAAAATCGCTAGTGGTGTACGGGTGACCGTATAGACGCGGCCTCTGCGCGAGAAGAACTCTATGGGTGGGTGCGGCAGGCTACGCCAGGAGCTTGAAGGGCAAAAGGGAAGACGTCACCCAGGAGGTGACTTTGCTGCTGGAACCTGTTTGGGAGGGCGCGCCAGGTAGAGGGAACTGCAGTGCACAGCGCTCAGGCTCTTGGGAGAAGGGAAAGGAAGCCAGTTTGGCGGCTGACAGGCCCCGGCCTAGGGGCATGGAGGTTATGCAATGTGCGGTGCAGAGACTTGATACCATCGCCTCTGGAGGGCCTTTGACCGGCCCTCTGGGGCAAGACCCAGGATGCAGAGGCACCAGCCCAGGCAGTGGATTGTCATAACACCCGGTGCTGAGATGGCAATGCCGTTGTGTTTTGTTCCCGCAGTGGCTTCGCCTTCTCCCTTCGAGCCTGACAAACCGTCGTTATTCTGGGATTATTTGCTCAAGAAACGGAGGTGTGCTCTTGCCCTGGGGTTGTCTGAACAAGTCTGTAGCAGCAAGGGAAAAGGCACATCCAAGTCCGTCTCCTGGAGGAAGGAACCAGGGTGACAGAGATGGACAGGTGGAGAGAACTGCGTGCAGTGTGGTGACCTGAAGGAATGCAAGGACGGGGTTGGTCTGCAGTGGTTTTTTCTGCTTGTGCCTGCTGACTCCCAGAGTGCATCCCTCTGACCCTGCATAAAGGTGTCAAGTTGGGGTCCTTGCCCTTCAGCCTGGGCTGAGGGGTTCCCAAGGAGTTGGGAACAAAACAGCTGTGGAGAGGAGAGAGGAGTCCTTTTTATTGAGGCACCAGTTGGTTCCTAGGGATAGGTTGGCAGGCCTAGTCAGTCTGGTCTGGGTATCCCTTCTTGGATTTAGACTTGACATGACAGGCTGGGGTTGTGGCTCAGAGGTAGAACGCTCGCCTAGCAAGTGCGAGGCCCTGGGTTCCATTCTCAGCACCACATAAAAATTAATAAATAAAGATATTGTGTCCAACTAAAAAATAAATATTAAAAAAAGAGAGAGATAAGTTAACTTACCTGCATTAATGTCACATTTGCTGTGGCCCCATATGAGGCATAATGGATCAGAAGGCCAGCCACATGGAGATTTGAACCTGCCCCTTAAGTAAAAAAGGGGCCTTGGAGGGTCAGTAATCAGGATGAAGCAGCCTTTGGATGTCAATGGGCAATATGTGGAATTCTCTGAGGAGATAGGGAAACTCACCATCAGTTTGGGGTCCCCAAACCTAGAGCCTGTGCCCAGTGTAGCACTGACACCCTAAGGGAGAAGGGAGCAGCCTGGGTACCACACTGTGGTGAGAGGGGGGTTGGGACAGAAATGGCTGGGCCAACACCTCTCCTGCTTTGCTTTTTTGTTTATTTAATTTTATTTTTTAATTGTAGATGGACACAATACCTTTATTTATTATTTATCTATTTATTTATTTTTATGTGGTGCTGAGGATCGAACCCAGGGCCTCATGATTGTGAGGCAAGTGTTCTACCACTGAGCTACAACCCCAGCCCCCCTGCTTTGCTTTTGATCCAAAGCAATTTAATTTGCCATTTTAAGAAGCTTTAGTGCATTTTATACTAAATCAAAATGTGATTTGTTCAGGCACTCTGTTCAAATTTGTTTCTAAATGTTACTGATTTTGGTGATCAAGTATGCTATCAGTTGTTGAGCTTTGAAGATGGATGTTTTTGTCATTTTGAGTATCATCAAAAATATGTTGGCAGGGGCGGGGGTGGGGTGGGGGGGCGGGGTGGGGGTTGCACTTGCCTCTCACACATGAGGCACTGGGTTCCATCTTCAGCACCACATAAAAATAAATAAATAAAGATATTGTGTCCATCTACAAATAAAAATATATTTTAAAAAATATGTTTGGGAGAATTATGAGGAATGAAATTCTAGGCACCACCCCCCTTCCAGGAGTCCTGGCATCTACCATACCAGCCCCATTGCCAACTTGTGGAGGCTATGAAGGCTGAGAGACATGGAGGTGGGACCTTCAGGGAACGAGGGTGTCTCTGGCCCTGGTTTGCTAGAGGGGGCATCTGTAGCTGACCAGAACCCAGGAGTGCTGATGTGATCTTGCCCTCTAGGATGGAAAATATTGGACATATCCTACATCTGGAATGTCCTGAGCCCTCCTCCCTTACCTTCCCAGGGCTGAAGGTCACCTGTTAGCAATGTGGGTGCACACTCTTGAGAGTGTGCCCGTGTTAAGGGAGAATGTTCTGGGCCTAATGGTCTGAAGTGCCTGCCCTTGGAGACTGGTAGCCTGGGACAGTGCTGGGGTCCATCAGGGTAGCCTGGGCTGTCTGGAGGTCATGTCAGCTCTGAATGGGCATCACACCCCTTTTAAACCACGTCAAGGAGCACCTCTACCCACTGCTGAAACCATGCCGTGCTGAGGGCAGGTGAACCCAGCCTGATGGGAGGGAGGGTGATGACATGTGACTGTGACAGAGACCTCAGAAGAGGACATGTGCTGAGGGTCCTGTTATCAGGGCCTGGCATCTGTTTGAAAAGGGGTGGGCCTGGGAGGAGATGTTGGCTGGTCCTTCTGGGTGGCCAGACTGGATCTAAAAAGGTTGTTAGGCAGATGGCTTAGGTGAGCTCTGCCAGCTGGAAAGGTCTTACTTGTGAGAGGCCTCCCTGGCTCTTGGTTTGTATCTTAAGAGGTGGGGAACCCTCTGGGCTGAGGGTACCTATAAACTCTCACCCAGGGTGCAGGTTGCCCTTCACAAGGGCCTGTGGGTCTGAGCACTAGGATTTGGGGCCTGTGCTCATCTTCAGCTCAAAGCCACGTATCTATTTCTACCATGAGAAAGTCAAGGATGATGACAACTAAGCCTTCCTCCTGGTTTTAATGGGGACTGGTGGAAAGTTAGTTGTAAAGCTATGACTGTGCTGGATGAGTCTGGGGCAAAGCTGTGGCAGGGACCAGCAGAGCAGACCTGGTACCAACTGTAGCTGGGATGCATGTACCTTCTCAGACCCTAGAGGCCCTGGATGCCAGTATCTTTGGGGTATGTGTTTGGCGCCAGGAGCAGGGCCTGGGCAGCCCCATGTGTTGAGGAGGAAGGCAGGGTCCCCGGTCCCCAGGCCCAACCCCACAGCTTCAGTCCCCTATCGGGCTACCCAGAGCCCAGGCCATGAAGACCCATCAGGAGGAAAGGGGACCCTCTATAGTACCATGTTACCAGTTTAGGTGGACAGTACTGCCATGCACGTGGGACCACCTGTGCTCTAGGATGGAGAAAGCAGCACGCGTCCTGCATATGGGTTTTCTCATACCTGGTGTAGCCACATATCTGTTTTGCAGGCAGTGCTAGACTCATAGCAGAAGCAACATCAGGGAGCTACCCCAAGGCTTCAGGTCAGCCAAGTGTGCTTTCCTCTCCCCACAGACCCTTCTTTCTGCCAATTCTATAGACTCTGAGAGGAGACCTCAAGGAGGGAGGATCCCAGTAGGGTAGAGGAACAGGTGGATGGAGCCTGACCCCTGAGACCCTGGAGGTGACACAAAGCCTTGTGCTGCCTTCTCTGACTTCATACAGCTGAGAAATACATTTCTGTCTTCTTTGGATCTGTGTTCTGGAATTTCTGATGCATGAAGCAAGTCTGTTCTGGGTGGCTGAGGGGGCGGGTAGCCCTTCCCCTTTAAACCTATCAAGGCAATGGAGGGCTCAGACTCAATCCTGTCCATAGCAGGACTTAACTACCCACCCTCATGGAGCTCCCTTGAAGTTCTGGGTGTGGTGACACTGTCAGTTGAGCCACCCTGTTGGACCAGGCAGGACTAAAGGACAAAACATGCAGGCTTTGCCACGGGTGTTGTTTTCAACTGTATGGTAGCTGGACCACAAAGAGATGCAGAGGCAGAGTCATTGCTCCTTGATCTCATTGGAGTTAGCAGCAGAGCAGGTCCTAGAACCTCTGGGGAGGACTGGTCAGCCTGGGGCCTGGTGGTCTGGATGGGAGTATACTGGAAGGAGAGCAGGGCAGGAGTCCATGGTGCCCTGTCCTGCCTAGAACTGCTGCAACTCAAAAGAGCCAAGCGGGTGGGTTCCTGGGACTTGGTCTTTACTGTTCCTCTGGTGACTGGGGTCCAGCACAGTGTCTTGCCCTGAAGATGCACTGGGTGTGGGAGGCAAAGTGTCAACCCATTGTGTTGCTCCTTGGGGTCCCTTCTAACTAGGCTCTGCGGCAGTCACCCAGGCTTTGTGCTTGGATGCAGCTCTGGGCTCCTCCCATAGACACCTCTGGAACCTCCTAACCATATACGTGCCTGCCCTTTCTGGTTCCCACAGTGTTCTCCATCGCTGTGGGTCATCTCCTAAAGGATTCTGGTTGTGACAGTCCTCACCTAAGTCCTGCTGGCAGCTCTCTCCCGCTTGTGAGAAGATGACAATCTCCATGTGTACTGAAGCAAGCTGCTTTCATGTGTGTGCCTCACATCAGCTGTTTCTTAAGTCCTACTAAATACCTTTTCTCACCCTCTTATGGTCTCAAAGGAGAAAAATGAGATTCCTGAATCTCCAACACAGGGATTTAAGTCAAGTCAAAGGACATCCTGTAGCAGGACTCTTGGGTTCACTGGCCTGTCTCCCCCAACTCCACAAACCCAGCAATGGACAACCTTAGGCTTGCTGACACGTTGCATGGCCAGAACAGTCCCACCTCCCAGCCTAACAACCATCACAAACATTTTTTATAGCACGAAACTAAAAGATGATAATTCAAAGAAAATTAGGGAGGCAGCAGAGCTACTGGGAACTATCTGCAGCTTTGGTGAATCTTAAAAGACTAACAAAGGCATGAATTTGAAATTGACTCAAATGAGCCAAAGTGATGAAAACAAGTTTTTCTAAAACTGAATTCTAAAAGAATTTTAAAAAATAAGGGCTTAGTGGTAGAGCGCTTGCCTAGTGCATGCGAGGCCCTGGGTTTGATCGTCAGCACCACATAAAAGTAAATAAATGAGTGAATGAATGAATCGTTAGTACCACATAAAAATGAATGAATGAATAAATAAAACGTTAAAAAAAGAATTAAAAAAAATAAAAGGACTAGGGTGGTGTGGCTCAGAACCTCTGGGTTCAGTCAGAAGAAAGAAATCTGAATCACTGAAGTTTTTGAAAACTAAAACTTCAGTGCATAAATAAAAAGGAAGTGATAGGCAGGGGATACAGCTCAGTTGGTAGAGTGCTTGCCTCACATGCACAAGGCCCTGGGTTCAACCCAGCACCATGCACAAAAAAGGAGGGGGGGGGGACTGGTGCTGAAGAATCTTCTGGAAGATGGTTCATGCCCCCAAGTGACCCTGGAGCCAGAGGCCTCCTGCACCAAACATGTTCTCTTGATCTGACCTGCTCCGTCACCTGATGGCAATGAATCCTCTAAGTTTGCTCCCAACGGGGAAAAGCAAATTTCTGTGTTTGAAACTTGGTATAAGAGCCGCATATTTGGACTGTGAGAGAATGATCCAGACTCGTTCCCCCCATCACATGTGTGACTCGCGGGCTGTGATCATGTTCCCTCAGCCTTTATTTTCTGGACGGTCATAGTGTGTTTAGTGTATGCGCAGGAGACAGCTGCTCAGTCCCTGTAGTGGTTCCTGACTGTCCTGTGGCCAGTAGCTTCTCAGAGGTACAGCTGGGAACAGAGGAGGACTGTATGCCTAGTCTGGCCACCGTCTCTACCTGTGCTGGCTGCTTCTGAAAGATACTTGTGGGAGGGTGCTGGGTCTGCGGTCAGGTAGGCCTGGAGTGGTAGCCACACCCTGAGGAGCATCGACTCTGGGGTGCCTCTGGGATGCACTGGAAACTGAGGTCTCAGCACCTAGTCACAGCTGATATCTTTCCTTCACAGATGGAGGTCATTTGAAACTTTTTGTCCTCAGCAGCCTGAAGAGCCTTGCCAAAACTCATCCCTACTGGCTTCCTCTGTCCTCCCCAGGGGAGCTTAGTGCATATGTAAACGTGGACAGGTCCCAGAGCCCTTTCTTTCTGTGAACATGTAGAGAAATTCAGTCTCTGGGTCAGCTGCGGTCCTGAGACAGCTCTTCACCTGTTCACACTGCTGGACCTGTTCTGGGCCTGGGAATGTGAGTTCCATAGAGTCTGCCTTTGGGAGTGGAAATTTGCATGCTGATTCTCATACAAGGGCCCTGGCACACTTGATCCATTCTGTGCAGACTGCCTTGATTTTTTTCATATCATAGAAAAAAGTGATTAAAAATAAAGGATAAGAGAAACTCAGACGGAGAGGGTACACAACTGTGCACAGGCTTGTCCAGTCCCTGCCTAGTGCCCTGGAGGCAGCAGACGGCTCCTCATCGTCCCTCCTCTGCAGTGGGGGGTTGTAGGTGGGCAAAGCTCAGAAAGACTTGCTCCAGTGAGATCTGGCTCACTGAGTAGTCATCCACTCCATACTTCTCCTTGGCTTTCTCCAGGATACCAAAAACCTTTGGGAGGCAGAAAAGCAGCTGGTAAGAAAGCTCAGGACCTAGGCTCCCTAGCAGGTGGGTAAATCCTCTGGCAATAAGAGGCTGGCAAGGAGCCAGGCACAGTGGCCCACAACTGTAATCCCAGCAGCTTGGGAGGCTGAGACAGGAGGATAGCAAGGTCAAGGACAACCTCAGCAACTTAGTGAGACCCTGTCTCAAAATAAAAAATAAGAAGGAATGTAACACTGCTGTAAAGTGCTCCTGGGTTCAGTCACTAGTACCACAAACTCAAGATCCTATTTCGCTCAACCCTACCCCAAAGTCCCTAGGAGAAGTCAGTCAAGCTTCTAGGGAGAGATGCTGGCTGCACAAGGGCAGCAAGGGCTGGACTTCCTCCTGGCCCAGTTCCCAGTTCGGGTCTGATCTTGAGTAAACTATGCCAGCATCCTTTTTTTTGCACTGAATTCCTTTCAATTCAAATATTTTGCACATAAAACCCAAATCTAGCAGATAATTACAGTGAGAGGAGAAAGAGAAAGTGATTCCTCCCACAAGAGCCTGGGGTTGTGGAAGACTGGGAGGCTCCAAGGGACCTTCCTTGTTAGCACCTGGCTGGGGAGGGGGCTATACTCACCTTGGCCCAGCTGAGGTTGCCACCAGGCAGGTGATAGTGGACCATGCCTTGGTGCTCATCTTCTAGGACACTGCCTGCACAAAGGAGAGACCATGTTCCCATGAGGTCCAGGCTGGAGGGCCAGGGAGGACAGCCTAGGTGCACAGGACTGTGGTCTTCCTCAGGGTCAGGGATGTGGGATTTGGCAGGGGTCAGGCACAGAGGTCCAGCAGAGGCCTGCCTCCCACCCCCAGTGGAGGCTGCCAGGGTCAGCACAAACCTGGAAAGGTCAGGTCCACAAATGCCTTGAACTCCTCCAGTGCCTCCTGCTGCCCTTCACTTCGGACTTTGGCCCGCAGGGAGTAGCCGCTGCCAAACTTGCTCTTGAGGTGCTGTGGGCTTCCCAGGCACTTGAACTGACCCTGCACCATGATGGCCAGCCGGGTGCATAAGGCCTCACACTCCTCCATGCTGAGGACAGGGAGTAGAGCTGAGACAGGGCTCGGGGAAGTGGAAGCCCACCCTAGGTGTAAAAGCCTTATGTAGACAGAAGGTGTCAATGCCCAGATCAGGATGTTCCCGATTCCCATGCTGAATGTGGCCACATGCAGAACCTGGGGAATCTCTATGCCAGCTGGTCACAGGTGGTCTGGCTCCCTGGCCCCTCCCCAGCCACCCATTTCAGCTCCTCCATTGACCCACACAGACCCAGGCTTTACCTGTGGGAGGTAATGACAATGGCCTTGCCAGACTCGCGGGCCCGGGCCACAGTGTCCCAGAGCAGGCGCCGAGCCACGGGGTCCATGCCAGTGGATGGCTCATCCAGGAAGATGACTGCAGGATCTCCAATGAGGGCGATGCCAGTGCTCAATTTGCGCTTGTTACCACCACTGGGAGTGGAGAGGTGCCAGGTAGGAGATAGGGCTGATAATTAGCACAAGCCCAGGTCCCATGCCCAGGGACTGCAGAGTGCCCCAGGGGAGAGGAAGGAAGGAGGTGACTGGGCCAAGAAAACCCACTGCATAGAACTGGAAGTCTTAGAACTGTGCAGGGGGTGGGTCCACTACATGGAGTAGGAACATCTCTGTACTGAAGGGGACCTGACAGGGTGCCCAACATCGCTTGTTGGCTGGCCTTGTTTTTAAATGGCAGGAACCATCAGGGCAGTCCTCTCCCCTGGTGATACCTAGGTCATGCCACCAAATCCCTGCCTGATCCTTGAGCTACAGGCAGGAGCTGACTTGTGCAGTCCCCCCATCCTGGATCTAAAAGGAGACCCCCCCAGCTCCACTCTGGGCAGGGCCAGGGGTCATCTCCTCACAGGGCCTGGGTCTGGGCTCAGGTCGTACCTGTAGGTCCTGACCAGCTTATTGGCATGTGGCTCCAGGAGCAGGCCTCGCAGTGTGTTCTCCACGCAGGGGTCAATGAGGTGCTCAGGGATACCTCGGAGCCTAGCATACATGACCAGCATCTCCCGGCCAGTCATGTGATCCAACAGGGCATCAAACTGGGGACAGTAGCCCATCCGCTGCCGCACCTGGGTTAGGACACAGCCCAGGGAAGAAGCAGGTCAGAGGGAAGCTGCTTCCTGTCAGAAGACCATACAAACCACCTGCCATGGTGCCTGCCTGCCCCAAGTCTGTCTTTGGGCTCTTCCAGTGAGTCTGTCCAGGGTGATCCAAGGATTTGGTGCCCAGGCCCTGGTGGCTGCACTCAGCTGAAGCTCACCGAGAAGTATCTCAGTGGGGATGTAGGAAGGACATGGCTGGCTCGGGGAGGTTCCCAGAGATGTCAGAAATGAGCCAGCACATGGTCCAGCAGAGAGCCTGTTCCAGATTGGCAGCCACAGGGGCAGGCTAGTGCAAAAATGGCTTCATAAGAGCCATCACAGTGCAAGACCACATACTGACCACCGGCACGTTTGTGCATCAGATATTTAATGGCCTTTGACACGCTGGGGCCTCTTCTCTTCCTCCAGCAGAAGGTGCACACCGTCAGCAGCTCTGCAGGGAGTTCAGTGGAGGGACATTACTCAGCAGGACAGCCCAGCAGCTGGTCTCTCAGGGCTTGGGCATGTGCCCCAGCAGCTGTTAGGGGCAAGCCTGCCCAAGTTCTTCTGATTCCAAGGACTGGATTTCTTTATCTTCACCCTTCTTGGAGTTCTAGAATCTGTTGTTAATTGGTCTGGGAAAATGCTTAGGTTATCTGTTTGGCTATTACTCTCTAGCCCCGCCTGTGCTATCCTTTTGGAACTTGGATTAAATGTAAAGAGCATTGTTTTTCACCTTCCATTTCCAGATCATATATAGTTCTGTCTTCCCTGCAGAGGTCTCTAGCCATGACACTTATATTTTTCTCCTAGTACTGGGGTTAGAATCCAGGGATGCTGTAGCACTGGGCTACATGCCCAGTCCTTTTTATTTTTAATTCTGAGAATTTAAATTCTGAGACAGAGTCTGGCTAAGTTTCTAAGGCTGGCCTTGAGCCTTTAGTCCTCCTGTTTCAGCCTCCCCACTCACTGGGGTTACAGGTGTAACTGTGCCCAGCTTCGTTTACTTCTTGAAACACAACATTATTTTACACTCTGGAAACCCAGCAGCTGGGGTTCGCTCTTCCCGTGGAGCCCTGTGTCTGTGGGTTCCAATCACCCATACCCTTAATTGCCTGTTGTGCACTGTTCGCAGACCTGGACACACTGTATGGGGACTCTCCTGGGACGAGGACAGGCCTCCCTCTGGAGGGACCCTGTGACCCCTGTGCACTCTGACTCCTGCGGGCACTGCCGCCTGGAGCCCCCTGCTGCCAGCTCAGAAGAGCTGTGGTCCCTTCACAGGCACAGGCTCTTTGCCTTTCCTTTCTCTGCTCTGCTTGACACACAGCCATCTGCTGTGCCATCTCCTGAGGTAGGGGAGCATGAGAACTGCCCTGTCCATCCTCATCCTGTGGGCTTCAGCCCAATTAGGGGGAAACTGTTGTGGGCCCTGGGCCTTCACTTTTGTCCCTTTCCTTGAGGCACATTCCCTGGACACAGTGGGCTTTGGCAGAGGTGGCTCCGTTAGTGCAGTCTGCATTTCTTGGCTCATGGAATTTAGCCCCATCTCTCCTGCTCAGCTCTGGCACCATACCACCTTGTTCTCCTGTGTGCTGTGTCCACCTGGAGCCAGAAGCCAGCCATCCTTGCCTTCAGGGCACCCCTTCTGCCTTGTGTACCCTACCTGGCAGGGTACCCACCTTCCCAATGTCAGAGCTGATGCTGTAGCTCTCAACGAAGGCATCCCCTGAGGTGATGGGCTCCTCCCCAGTCAACATCTTGAATGTCGTGGTTTTCCCGGCTCCGTTGAAGCCCAGCAGGCCAAAGCACTCCCCTTTCTGGACAGTGAGGGAGATCCTGTCCACAGCCAGGAGGGGCACCCGCTGCTCATACACCTGCAGGGCACCCAGCAGAGGGCACTGGGTGAGCGGGACCCCAGCCTTTGTCCTCAGCCAGCATCCATGACCCCAGCCCACATGGTGGCCAGCAGAGGGCAGGGCCCACACACTACCTTGGAGAGCTCCCTGATTGTCAGAGGCGTGTGCAGCAGGATGTCCAGGCCAGGGGCCAGGACTCGGCTCCTCTCATCTGCCACATCCTGGTCCTCAGGAAGCACCGATGTCCGGTTGTGCAATTCTTCCTAGTCATTCAAGATAAAGATCACATATGTGAACCCTAGCCCCGTGGGAGGAAGAGCAGGTGCTGAGGTTGATGTGGGACATGCAAGAGGACTAAGGACTCCAAGGTGTGTCACCCCAGTACAGGCCCCATGTGCACTCAGACCTTTATAAGAAGCAGTAGCCTCGGGCTGAGGTCAGCATCCAGGGAACAAACTCTGTAAGGGACTCACAGAATCATGAACTTCACTCTTCACTCAAGGATGTGAAGGTTGTGTTTTTTTTTTTGTTTTTTTTTTTTTGTTTGTTTGTTTGTTTTGAGATGGGTCTCATCAAGTTGCCCAGGCTGGCCTTGAATTCCTGAGCTCAAGTGATCCTCTTGTCTCAGCCTCCTGAGTAGCTGGGACAATAGATGAGGGTCACCGCATGCAGCCAGTAAGGCTCCACTGTAACACATGGAGATCACTCCTTTTTAGAAGAGGCTTAGTATTTTAGAGAAGTCAGTTCACCCCAGGTGAACGTGTTTCCAATGTGATCTCAACAGGCTGTGTTTGATGTGTTTGTGTCAGGGATGAAGACCACCAGTGAACCTGAGCTGCTCAGCAGCTACTCACCAATGTCCACCTCTTCTGGAAGGCACAGATAAAGGTCCTCAGTCTCCACAGCAGGTTGGTCTCAATGAGGAAGAGCAGGGTGAGGTAGGCGCACCCTGAGGCAGCCATGGAGGTCATGAACCTGCCAACCCCTGGGGCACTCCAGGCGAAGAAGTTTTCCTGGTACTTAATATCTGTGAGGGGCAAGGAACCAGGCTGAGTCTGTGACCACAGCAGCCTCCTCCCCTCCTGGGTCCCAGCGCTGGCCCTGCACTCTCTCTACCAAGGCTCCATGTTCCTCTTCCTGAGTGTGTGCCTTGTGCTTGTCAATGCCACATAGAAGCCTCAGGCACTTCCTAGCCATGGGGATTTTGCCATGTAAGGTACCCCTCGCACACCTGTGATGGGTGGATGCTGCCCTGCTATGCTGCTCATCACTTGCGGTGACCTTAAGTTGGGGACTGTTCTGTGATGATGCCAACATCTCGACCCCTCTCGAGGTACCCATGGTTTAGAGAAGGAATGGCACATGACCAACAGTCACAGGCCCTATGAGTGGCACTCAGCAGGAGCAAAGCAAGGAGGTAGGCCTGCCTTAGGGTGTGCAGGGTTCTGCAGAGCTGACCACCCAGTTGCCTGCTGCTATACAATAAGATGGTTTCAGGTACAGAAAGGGCCCCACAAAGATAGGTCCAAGTTCTAACGCTCTGAACCTGTTAATGTGACCTTGTTTAGAAGTGGGTCTTTGAAGGTATAATTAATTAGGGGTCTTAAGGTGAGATACTGGATTTAGGGTGGGCCCTGCATCCAACAACAACTGTCCTTATAACAGGCAGGAGTTTGAGATCCAGAGATACAGGGGAGGAGGCCAAGTACAGACAGATGCAGAAATGGAGTACCTGTAGCCCTGAGAGCTTAGGGGCAGAAGACATCCTTCCCTGAGCCTCAGGAAGGAACACATCCCACCCCACTATGCCTTGACTTGGACCTCTGGCCTCCAGACTCCTGAGAGGATACAGGTCTGTTGTGAAGCTATGGTTCTATTCTAGAGGCCACAGGACACAAAGACAGGTACAAAGAACAGAAACACCAGGGCAGGCCCAGAACATGTGGGCAGTAGCAGGGCTGGAATGGATGTGGGGATGATCTGGGCAAGCATCTGGCTGCTCAGAACACAGAGGAGTCCTGCTGCAGTTTGGGTGTGGTCTGAGTGTTTCCCAAGGATTCATGTGTGCAAATATGATCTCTACTCTGAAGCAATAAGAGGGTGGGAGCTTAATCCAGCTATGGTGCTCACAGGTGGGGCCTTGGGAAGTGACTGGGATTAGTGACAATGCTGGTGGTTTTGGAAGGAGAGAGAGAGAGAAAGAGAGACCAGAAGACACACAGGCATTTGTGATCCCTGCTTCGGGCCACGTGATGCCTGGAGTTGCCTTAGGACTCTGCCAGCAAGGAGGCCATCACCAGATGTGGGTCCTTGCCTTGGATGGCCCTGAGCTGAAACAAGCCTCTTGACTTCTGTCCCTTCTGTGGTGCTGTGTTACAACAACAGGAAATGGGCCAATGAAGCCCCTTGTCTGGGGGAGTGCTGGGGACACTCTGGCTGCCCTGGATGGAGGCCAAGAGGGTGGGGCTGCCCCAAGGGAGGGGTCCGGACACGCACTGTATTTCTTGCAGTAGTGGGCGGCGACCTCTGAGGAGGTGCAGTACCGCTGTGTCTCATAGTTCTCATAGAAACTGCTGACAGCCATCCCCAGACAGTGGTTGGGCAGCACCAGGAACACGTGATCCAGGGTTCTGGAAAGTTCTTCGAGCTTCACTGCTACAGTGAGGAGATATAGACCAGTTAGCACTAGAGGATATACCATAGCTGCCTGAAGATAGACCCAGGAAGGGAAAGGCAGGTCCCAGGTTGCAGGACCTTGCAGGTGCTGGGACAGCCCCTGGGGGTGCTGCAGAACCCTCCCACCACTGTGGCTGTCAGGGCAGCTCCATGGGGGCCAGGAGGTGCAGGTGGTTCTCATGCCCCCACCTGGGATGCGCATGATGGTGACCACTAGGAAGGTGGCGATGCCTGACAGAATGTTGAAGATGGTCAGCCTGGTGTAGGCGGTGGATGCGCCCGAGAAGAAGAAGCTCATGAGGTACATAAAGGGGATGATGGCCCAGCCGTAGAGCATAAGCAGCAGCAGCATGTCAGCCATGTGTCCATCCCGGGTGAAGGCGCGAACATCGAAGGCTCTGAACACCACCTGCAGTGGCATGGATGAGGCTGCTCAGCACAGGCCAGCAGGTGGCTCCCAGAGGTGGAGAAGGGGACTGAGGGAGTATCTGATGGTCCTTAGGTCCCGCCAAATCACCCAGCCCTCAGTCCTTGGCCCCTCGACAGCTCTTAGCCCTGGCAACCTCTCTGACCAGCAAGTTTCCTCTTCTCCCCTTGACTGATGGAGCTGGAACCAGGAGAGCTAGCTCCAGGCCCTGCCTACCCAAGAGTGGGCAAGGGCTGGGAAAACAGAGAGGCAACAGGTAGGTACCATCCCTGTCCTCCTGGAGTCAGGGCTGAGCCACCAGCTGGACTTTTCCACTGATTCTTGTTCTACAACAGATGTCCCCAGTGAGCTCCCTGTGGTCTGCAGGGCAGGGTCTGGCATTGTCCAGTACTCACCAACAGCAGCAGAGCAGGGACCAAGAAGGAGATGAGGTCCCATAGCAGAGCAGAGAACCAGAAAGTAGCCACATGGACACCGCTCACAAACTGGACATGCTTGGCCTGGACGGCCCTCTCACTGACTGCCAGGATGGAAAAGGTGCTGGCCAGGAATGCCATGGCAAATAGCAAATTGAGGGCAATGTCGAACCCCTTTCGGCCCCTGGGGAGGACAGAGCACAGCATGTATAGATAGCAGGAAAGATCAGGCTGTTGGTCATCACCATCCAAGTATGCAGTGCAGGAGTAAAACCACTCAGACCAGTCAGGAGTACCATAGAGCTGAGGGGGTCAGCAGCAGGAAAATCCACCACCCCCACCAAGGACAGCTCCTCCTCTGGATATCTTGGCCTAGCAGAGGGCAGGCTCCAGGTCCTTCCCCAAGTTCCTGTGTTACCTGTCCTTGTACCATCTGCCATTGTCTCCTGGGAACCCTATGCACTACACTCGGTGTTCTGCCCCAGGTCTGCTGTTGGGTCCTGAATCACTGCCATAGCCAAATAACCCTGCTCCCAGTGCACTCTGGGTTCTAGATCTGGTCTACGTCTTCCAGAAACAGGTTCTGACAGCATTACTCTGTTGCTTAAAAACCTTCTGAACATCTCAATGAATGGGGCTGGGACAGAATAAGCATTGATGCCAGAATCTGGAGGAAATCTTAAAAACACCTGAACAAAAGCATACAGACACAAAGGATCATGTACTGTGTGACTCCACTCCCAAGAAATGTCCCAAAAGTGCAACTCCATAAAGACAAAGCAGATGGGCAATTGCCAGGGGCTGGATTGGGGAGAATGGCAAGCACCTGCTATTGAGTACAGTTTTCTTTTTTGGTACAAAGGATTGAATCCAGGTTATTAGGTATGCTAGATAAGTGCTCCACCACTGAGCTACATCCCAGCCCTTTTTTAAAATTTTGAGACAGGGTCCTGCCAGGTTGCCCAGGCTACCTTACTTGTGATTATCCTGCCCCAGCCTCCCAAGTTGCTGAGATTACAGGCATGCACCACCATGCCTGACAAAGCATGAAAAGATTTTTCTTCCTTGTTTTTGGTACTAGGGATTGAACCCAGGGCCTCATGCACACGCCAGGCAATAGTTCTTCCTTAAGCCATATTCCCAGTCCTGTTTTGTTTTTTTTTTTTTCTTAAGGGAAAGATGCTCAATAAGATTATGTTGAGGCTGGGGATGTGGCTTACTGGTAGAGTGCTTACCTGGCATGTGCATGAGGCCCTGGGTTCAATCCCCAGCACCTCACACAAAAAGTTACATTGAGGTGAAGGTGTGTACCTCTGTGAATACACAATGGTCCAGCTGTGCTCTATAAGTGCACTGTACCTGAGTGGGTGGTATTCCTAAAGCTGTTAGAACACCCTCCTGCCTGGTCCATAGTCACTATAATAAGCCTGAACCCCTCAGCCTGACCTTTGGGCTTCCCAGTCTGGAGTCCAACAGACAGGCAGAAACCATTTCCCAGTGCTTCCTGCACAACCCTGGCTCCCGCCCATGGCTGCTGACAGCCCTACTGCTACCAGAAGGCAGAGCTGCCCAATGAGCACTCAGAAGTCATGTGTGTGAGATGGGTGTCCTGGGCTGATTTTTCAGCTATGGGAAAGGTGAATGTAAAAGGGTACAGAGTCAGGGTCCCCCAGCCAAGAAGCAGCAACAGTGTCTGCAGGGCAGAAACTCAACTCTGTCTATCAGCAATTTCTGGCAGAGCCCCAGGTGGCTGGTCCTGGAGAGGGGCTCCCAGCTCCAGGCTCCAGACAGGGTAGGGTGGGCCCCACATACTCATTGAACTGGTCCTTGGCAGCCTGTAGGGCACTCCGGGGCTGGGGGTAGTTGGAGACCACGATGGAGGCCCGAGGTCCACACAGCAGCTTGAATAGAAGGTTGTCCACGATGGCCAGGGCGGTGGCTGGGGAGTGGTAGGCCTGGTTGTTGAATAAGGCGGTGACCACCGTCCGCTCTCCCACATCTCTGAAGGATGTTGCCACCAGGCACCGCTCATTAAAGCCGCCTCCTTCTACTGATGCCCTGAAAACCAGGAACTCCTCCAGGTCACCTGGGGAGCAGTGGCAGTGTTGGGAGATGCAGGGCAGGGACAGGTGGGGGTGCCCACTTGCCATCTCTGTGCTGCTCATCAGGGACCCAACCATGGGCACAACTGAGCTGGGACCTTGGGATGCAGGGGCTCCTCCCTGCCAGCTGTGCTCTTTGCAGTGCCACTCACTCCCCGCTGCCGACACAAGTCAACCTTCTAAGGAGAATCTTGTTTCTGCCAAGATTTTGTCATGACTCCATCTACTGAACCTCAGTACTGCTGATCAGGATAAAGGAGGGAGTGATAAGATGACAAAGCCTTCCAGCACATTCTGCTTAACCAGAGCATGGTTGTTTTAAGCCCAGGGTGACATCCAGCTATGGATGCTAGAAACTCAAAATGGTTTTGCATTTTGTTTGTAATGGTCCTGAAAAACAGCTGCAGAAAATGATCACCTGACCTGGTCTACTCTACTGAGGTGCCTATGTCTCAGGTGTCCAGGGAACTAGTTCTGCCTCATGGCCATGCTCTCCTGCCCACCAGACATCTGCGATGTCTAAAGGCATTCCTGATTGTCATGACGAGATAGGGGACAATGGCAGGGATACTGCTAAACATCCACGGGGACCATTCACGCCAGATGTTGGCACTGCAGCAGTCAGAAGCCGCACCACTCAGCTCTAGCCCCCACCATTCTTACCCAGCACCTCGCGGGGCTCCTGCCTCTCGGCCTGCAGCATGTCTCTCAAGAGCTCCGACAGCTGCTGATCCAGTCGGGAGGTGCCAGGAGCTGAGAAGGGCACCACAGTTCTGCCGTATTCGCTCAAGCTCAGCTTCAGGCTGGGATCATCGAAGACCTCCGAGGAATAGTTGATGGCCAAGAGGGCTAGGGTGACGCAGGTCAAGGGGACCAGGACCTGGGCTGCCACCATCTTCCACTCCCGCCAGCTGTATGTGGCCTTTTTCAGGAACATGGCCCAGAACTGCTGGCAGTGGAGGGCAAGCTACGGCAGAGGGGGTTCAGGTGATGTAGGCTCTACCTAGGAGGTGGAATCTGATCCAACCAGCCCTTGGTAGCACTGCCCTGATGTGGCACCTGCCTGGGGGCTTTCAGGCAACCACAGCAGGAGTGACCTAGACACCCTGGGGCCACGGGGTGTATCGGAGGGCACAGGCGAATGTGTCCTTGCAGTTCTGCACATGGGCTCTCAGGATCCCAGCACAGCCAGGAGGCGTGGAAGACACTATTTCATCATAGAGCACTGGGGACAGGCCTGGGGTCCTTGCCTTCCCTGGTCCCTTCTGAAGGCACTGGACAGGAGGCCCTGGTATAGCTCATGTGTAAGCAGACTACCTCACCTCCTTCACCTGCCCTTATTCCCTCCTAAGTGCAAAGAGCCTCAGGGGCTTGGAGTCAGGCTATCCAGGCCTAGGACCTAGCAATCCATGTATGTGGCCTTTTTCAGGAACATGGCCCAGAACTGCTGGCAGTGGAGGGCAAGCTACGGCAGAGGGGGTTCAGGTGATGTAGGCTCTACCTAGGAGGTGGAATCTGATCCAACCAGCCCTTGGTAGCACTGCTTTCAACTTTTGCTTGGTCCTTGGTTTCCTGTCTATAAATTGAGAACAGGGTTGCCCTTCACCTCACCAGGTTGCTGTAAAGCCAGGCCAACAGTGCTGGCTCGGCACAGGGCACTGTTGATATTATAAGCAAATACTCCATCTTATCTGTGAGTGCCCAAGTTAGAATATTAAGACACTTCAATTGCTCCATTAAAATGCTCCCAGTTGCCCTTCTCCCTGCCAAGCCATGATCTGCCCTCTGTCCTCCACTGGCCTTCATGAAGCCTATACCTGCCATTGAGGACCCTCCTGTGACAATGACCGTAACAAGGGGCCCAGGGGACTCCCAACTGTCCCATGATGGCTAGTACATGGACCCAGCCCAGTGCGCTCACCCCAGTGTTGAGCTTGACCACAGTGTGCTCCTCCTCAATGAGGGTGCCGATGCCGTCAGTTGGGTCCATCACTCCGCACAGATTGCTGTCCACAGCCCAGTCGCTCGCCCGCCTCTCGTGCTGGTACTGCAGGGCAGGGAGCTGGATGGCTTGGATGTCCATGCTGGTGTCTACCAACTTGCCAACCCTGTGCCAGAACACATAGGCCTGGGTCACAATCCAGCTTTAGGGTAGGGGAGAAAAATTTCTGTTCTACCGAGGGAAGGGCCAAGGAAAGAGGGCCACAGTCAGAGGCTTTGAAGCAAAACAATCTCAGATTCATTCGCTTGTTCATTGACTCATTCATCCATCATTTCATATCTCTGGAATTCATTCACTGATTCATCAAGAAATATCTCCAGACCATCATCTGTATGCAGCCAAAGAAGACCCTTCCCATAGGCCCCTGTTCTCCAGCCTCACTGCCCAGAATTAGCATTTATTTATTTAATTAGTATGTATGTATGTATGTATGTATTGATTGATTGACTGCAGTACTGGGGATTGAACCCAGGGGCACTCTACCACTAAGATATGCCTATAGCCCTTAAAAAAAATTTATTTTTGATACAGAGTGTCACTAAGTTGCCCAGACTGGCCTTGAACTTTGAGATCATCCTGCCCCAGCCTTCTGATCTGCTGGGATTACAAGTGTGTGCCATTGTAACTGC
Source organism: Urocitellus parryii (assembly GCF_045843805.1). NCBI lineage: Eukaryota > Metazoa > Chordata > Mammalia > Rodentia > Sciuridae > Urocitellus > Urocitellus parryii. The sequence continues at coordinate 7,244,356 of NC_135539.1, read as the reverse complement.
CCAGAATTAGCATCTATAACCAAGGTTTTCAAGAGGATAGAAGGGGCTTGGGGAGTGACAGTGGCCCTGGGGAGGGCTCATCATGCAGCTAGCACTGGACTGTGGCAAGGCCGTCAGAGGCACTCACTGCCCAGGGAGACTGGGAGATGGACAACTGCTCTAGGAGGGCCAACCCCAGGTCAGGCTGTGCTGGGCCACACTGGAGCCTGAGAGCCCCCTTATCCCAGCTGTCAGGATCCTTGGTATCAGTGCTTTCATGGGTGCCATCCCCATTAGGGCCTGGCTAGGAATGTTCTTTGGTCAGTCTCCCTATGAGCCTGGATGTTTCTCAGGGGCAGTGCCCCACCTGGGCCTTGCTTAGCTGGGTACAGATGGAAGGATGAATGGGCACAGGGATGAATGAATGAACGGACAAGCTGAAGAAGCTGGTGGATGTTTGTTTCAGTGCTTCTGACAGCAGTGCTCTCAATAAGGACTGATGCTCGTCAGGATGGAGGAACAAGACATGACTACACACTCCTAGGTATGTGCCCATGAGGAGTAAGAACATGAACTCATGTACAACATGTTCACAGCCACATGATTCCTAAAGTCAGAGGCTGACGCCATCTACGTGTCCCTCAATGGACACATAGGCCAACAACACCTGGTCTGTCCGTGTGATGGAGCATTGTGCACCAAAAAAGGGAGTGACATTCTGACATGGGCCACAGTATGGATGGACCTTGAAGTAATGTGCTAATTGAAAGATGAGATAAAAAACACCACATGCTATATGGTGAAATTTATATAAAATGCCCATAACAGGCAAATCCAGAAAGAAAGAAAACAGAACTGTTTTCCAGGGGTGGGGGTGGGGGAGCAACTGCTAATAGATATGGATTTTTGCAGGGTAGATGATGACAAAAATGTTTTCAAGTTGATTATAGTGATGACTGCAAAACTGTGAATACAGTAAGAGCCCTGTATCACCACGCCAAAAATGTGAACTTTTAAAATATTATGTAAATTATATTTTCATAAAGCTGTTGTTATTTAAAAACAAATCCTCGAGGGCTAGGGTTATAGCCCGGTAGAGCGCTCACCTAGCACGCGTGAAGCACTGAATTCGATCTTCAGCACCACATAAAAAAATAAGTAAGTAAAATAAAGATATTGTGTCCATCTACAACTAGAAAAAACTGTTTAAAAAGTAAATAAAATAAAGGTATTGTGTTCACCTATAACTAAATATATATATATATATTTTTTTTTTTTGAAAAACACACACACACACAAATCCCCTCTAGCAGCTCCCTGGATCAGAAAATACAACTGAAACTACTGAGCACAAGAGGTACTTTTTTTTTTTTTTTTTTTTTTGGTACTAGGGATTGAACCCAGGGGTGCTTAACCACCAAGCCACATTCCCAGCCTGTTTATTATTATTTTTATTTTTAGATGGGGGTCTCACTAAGTTGCTTAGAGCCTTGCTACATTGCTGAGGCTGGCTTTGAACTTGTGATCCTCCTGCCCAGCCTGCCAAGCTGCTGGGATTACAGGTGTGTGCCACTCTGCCTGGTAAGAGGTGCTTTCTGGTGTGGCCTAAGCAAGCTTATTTCTGCCATCTTCTGGAAACCTTTACATAGACCTGCCCACCTGCTTTCCTTCTCCCAAGCTGGCCCTAAGGACTTGGACTCAGTTTTTTTGGAAAGGCCTCTCCCCTATATCAATTGTCCCAGGTCCATTTGTCTTTTAAGACTCCCATCACAGATTCAAGTTAGAGACACCTGTGGCCACCTCTCTAGTATTCCCTTTGAATAGAAACCTTCACATCTACCTCCTGAGCTGCTAGGTGGGCTGCCTGCCTCTCTGGCTACCAGAGGGTCTTGGGCATGCTGGGCAGAGCCTCTGCTTGTTTTTCTCCTGAGATTAGGGGCTCAGAGAGACCACTGTCAAGAATGGGGGTCTGGAACTGAGGCATGAGGACATGGCGGGAGACCAAGTGGGGTCATGTGTTGAACGTGAGCAAGGAGACAGAGTGAATTGGGCCAGAAAGGAAAGCCAAGACAAGTGGCTGCTGAGAGCAACCCAGTCCCTGACCGCTAGGTGCAGCCAGTGCTAGCCTGATCTATGGTTTCTTTATCCACCAAGACTCGTGGAGAGTTGCTCTGCGGTGTTGGACTCAGTTTAGCGAGCAACCTCTTCCTTCCTACCCCCTCACCTGCCCTGATTCAGAGGTCTGCTCCTGGGTACACAAGTTCCTGAACCTCCACTCCCCACTGGTTTCCCTGAGGCCATGCTGGCCTTTGTGGCTCCCCCCACCTCCCAGTAGAGATGTTCACGGAGCATTCCTCATGTGGCCTCCATTTATGGTCACTTATTCTGTTGCCTCTTCTAGGCCATGGGCTCCTCAAGGAGGAAAATGAACTCATGGGTTTTTATTTTGAGTTTTTAGCACTATATTTGCCATACAAGCATTCAAGAAAAGTCTGACAAATTGGGCATAGGAATGTACACCTGTAATCCCAGTTATTTGGGAGGCTGAGGCAGGAGTCTGAGGTCAGCTTGGGCAATTTAGCAAAATCCTGTCAATCAAATGTCTGATAAATGTCAGTGGTTTGCTGCTCACCCACAGTTCTGAGGGTCTGAAAGCTAAACCTCAGGTGCTTGGTGCAGACCCAGGCATCCTGGAGGACCTGAGCCAGAAGACCTCAGCAGCTACACACTTCCCTGACGCCTGACCCCGTGTGGGTGGTCTCCTGGGAGGGACCCTGGAGAAGTTCAAACAGTTCTTCCAGAATCAGCCGCAGCTTCTCTGCTTCAGGTGACATCAGTCACATCTCAACTCAGGAGCCAGGCTCCAGAGCAGAATCAAACTGACTGCCTTATGTAGGTCCCTTAACCAACTCACTCCCAATGCCAGACCTGGAGCATGTGCCTGCTTACTGACCGAAGGAAGACTTCCTCCATGGTGGTGACAGAGGCCCCGAAGCTGGCGATGCCCAATTCCTTCTGCTTATTTTCCAGTTTAGTGAAAAGACTTTCAAACCTGAAAAAAAGACCCAGAGTGATGAGGTGCTCCTCAGAGACTTCCTAGGCAATTCTTTCCTAAATAATTGCCTCCAGGTAGGATGGGGGAGGGGCAAGAAGGCACCCAGCTGAGGCAATTCTTAAAGCCACCAGGCCTAGAAATATTTCACCTCCTACTGACAGGAACCTCAGAGAGGTGAATCAGTTGGCTATGTGCTTCTTCATCATTCAACACAAAAATATTGGGGAAAAAATTCTACTCAAAGATGCAACTGTAGGGCTGGGGTGCAGCTCAGTGGAAGAGCATGTATGAGACCTGCCTGAGAGCCCAGGTTCCATCCCCAGCACTGCAAAGAAAAACAAAAGTGCTGCGTCGGTGACATATAATGCACTCCCCTGTCCTGCTTCTGGGGAAGCAAAGTCAACTCCTTTCCAAAAGGAAATTGGTAATAACTACCCCACTACTGGGGTCGGGGGATGTGGGACAATCACTGGAGATCTGGACAAGTGTTTTCTAGGAGGATGATTCTTAGCATATATTTTGGAGAACAACATGAGTGCATGATGATGAAGCACATGTTAGATTATCAACCCAAGTCGTGGAGCATCATGCAGCTATAAAAGCAAATGATCCGTGTGCAGCTCAGTGATGGAATGCTTGCTTAGCATGTGTGAGGCCTTGGGTTCTGTCCCCAGCACAGCGCCAAACAACTCACATTACTTAATCAAACATATAGCATGATGAATTGTACTTTTAAGATATAGACCCTAGGCTGGAGATGTGGCTCAGTGATATAGAGTTCTTGCCTCACATGCATGAAACCCTGGGTTTAAGCCCCCAAACTATACCCAAAAGATATAAATCCTGCCCAGGTCACAAGATGGTGGCAGGGGCCCTGGGGAGGGTGAGGCAGCAAAATGGCAGTTGACCAGAATGTGTAGCCACATCCCTTTGAGTCCACTCTGGGCAGACATTATTCAGAGAAGTCTTTCACTCGGTGTGGGTGGCTTGGCTGACGTCCTCAGACCTGTGATATCTGCTGATGCAAGGAGTCCCCTGGACTCCTGTCTACTCCTCTGCTGACCAGCCCACCCACCTGTGTCGAGCCTTCCTACAGGCCTCCCCCCTGCCTCTGTGGGACCCTTTGGCCTGGGAGTCAATCCAGCTGCAGAAGAAAACCCTCACTTGCTAGTGTTATCCCAGGGGGCTAAGAGAAAGGGGACCTTGTGCAGCCTTGAAACCTGAGTGCAGTCCCCCAGGAATAATTCCAAGCCTTTTTGTTATCAAGGTTCTCTGTTGAACTACATCCTGTTGCCCCCTGCATTTTCTCTGCCAAACTGTACTGATAAAGGGAATCATTTACTTTCAAAGTTAAGTTACTTTCTATGACTAAGTGTACAATAAAATCTATGTCCCAATGATAAAAAAAATCTACCTACCTACTCACCCACCCACCCATTCCAGTACCAAGTGTGAATGAAAAACTTGGCTTTCTCCCCTGGCCCTGGTAGATCTGCCCTTGGTGACAGTGCCATGGCGGGTGCCCAGGCCTCACATTTTGAGGCAGAGAAGTTATGTACATTTATAACTTGTGTGCAAATGCACATTCTCAGCACCATGATGTATCTGAGCACTGCTGCTGCTGCACATGTTGAACCCTGTGTTAGGAAGGAGCCACGGGCTGGGTATGAACAGGAGGCAGGCACCAAGCACCACTTCCTTCTCAGCTCCACCCAGGAAGCCTGGCACCTGACATGCAGGTGAGCAAGTTCCACATGGGCTGACTGTCCGCAGGCCAGGGGCTGGGAGATGCCCATTGGTTGAGCCAGAGAGGGACGGTGGGCAATTCTGAGCATGGAGCTTTCTGGTTCATGGGCTCCCTTCTTAGCTCTGCACCAGTGCACTTCCCCTGAGAGGCACACCATGTGCCCATATTTCTAGGACGCATACCTGTGCGTGCTCTCCTTGGGAAGTATAAAGGACAGCTCAGCCCCAACACTGCTTTCCAGTGTGGCATTGGGGACATGGTGGTGCACCAGGTGGGAGATGCCTTCAGGGTTGCAGTGTGGCTCCTTTACCAGCGTCATGTGATAGCCAGCACCTGAAACACATGAGCTGAGTGTGAGAACTGTGACTGTCTCCATACTGCACTTCCTGCCCTTGCTGTGGACTCTTAGGTTCATGCCAGGCAGGCTCATGGGAAAGAGGCTGGAGAGCCAGAGCAGAAAGAGGCAACTGAGCCAGAACATCATCTCAGGGCTCCCCTGTATGTCCTGGGACCTTGCTTCCCACACCCTTGCTGGGGAGAGTCGCTGGAGAACCTGGGATGTTGAATGCAGCCAGGAGTATCTGCTAGAAGCTAGAACCTTTCTGAGGGTACAGCTACAAGACAGAGACCCACCTGAGCAAGAGCCTGGGTGTCCAGGGCATCTGCCCTGTGGGATTTGTTTAGAACATTACTGCAAAACTCACAGGAGAAGACTCGGCAGGAGCAGCAGCAGGGGCTGCAAGCTATACTGCCACATTCAGATCCCTACTCAACTCTTGCCCAGTGTTGCTTGGCAGAAAATGGCACTTCCTTGTCCCTCCTCAGACATAAGGACACTGGGCCCAAGAAGAGCAATGGCTCAGCTGACTAGGCACCAGGCAGGAAGTAGCAGGCGAAACTATCAAACCAGAAATGGCTCCTGGTCCCCCAAAACCGGCCCCACTTCTTGAAAAGGAAACTCCTGTATTTTTGCTGGGTATGCTGCCACCCAGAGTGAAGGTGTCCACTCCAGCTTCCCTTCCAGCCTGTATTAGCCACAGAGGGCTATGTGCTGGTCATGGGTAGGCCACTAGAAGTGAGTTGTGTCCTGGTGTCGGGGAGGCTGGACATGGCGCCATCTTGAACCAGAAGGGAGGCCACAATCACCCTGCAAAGTAAGGGGCCTGGATCCTGACCCAAACCTTCACCCACTGGTCTGGGCTGTGCCACAAGCCATGCCCTTTCTGGGAACTGTAATGTCAGACAACATGCTACTTCCCCTTGGCGTCCTGCTTGTAGATGAACTGGAGCCCAACCACTCAAGGCAATCTGCCCCACTCTCCTCCCTCATTCTTGTAGGCCCCTCCACTGGGGTGACCAAAGTTGAGAGGAGGCCTCTCTCTGCTGGTCTCAGGGCCCCTCCCAAAGGCTAACAGTGGGCAGTGCCTCTTGGCAAAGCAGACAGTGTTGCTGACCTCTATCCTGGGATTGAGACTGGGCACCCCCGCCCACTGCTCACCATATTTCTGCTTGAGGAACAGTGATGACCCACAGCACTGCAGCTCCCCCTTGGCCATGATGGCAATGCGGTCCCCCAGCAGGTCAGCCTCGTCCATGAAGTGGGTGGTCAGGAGGATGGTGCGGTCACTCTTCTGCTGCTGAAGAAGGTCCCAGATGGCCCTCCTGGAGATGGCGTCCATGCCTGAGGTGGGCTCGTCTAGCATCAGCACCTGAGGGCACAGGCACAACCTGGTGACAATGGGAGACCTGTGTGGTGGGACCCCACAGCTGGAGTCCAGGGATTTGCAGAGCTGGTTCAAGTTCCAGAGCCTGAGGCCTCTGGGCCTGCTGCCCTGTGTTTGTCCACTGTGTTGGTGGAAGCTGGGCCCCAATGCCCTGTACCTTGGAGCCTGCTATGAGGGCGATGCCGATGGACAGCTTGCGTTTCATGCCCCCACTCAGGAACTTGCACAGTGAGTTGCGTTTGTCCTCCAGATTGAGGATGTGCAGCATCTGCTTGACTTCCTCAGGGCACTTCTGCTGAGACAGGCCTTTCAACTGAAATGGCAGGGGACAAGAGATGAGACCTGTGCTGCAGAAGTTACCCAATCCCATCTGGAAAGCTCCCTGGCAGAGATACTTCTCCTGCAGTTGCAGCACTCTGCTTGCCTACTGCCTTACTCTGGTTTTTACAGAGCACCTCCTAGAAACAGACTATGCCTTGCCAGGAGGCTAGTGACACACAGACAGGCTTGGAACCCACCCATCAGCAGCAGAGCACCTAGCACCCTCATGTCCCCATCACCCATAGGCTCACCTGCGCATAGAAGTAGAGATGTTCCACCACCGTCAGGTTGTCAAAAAGAATGTCGTGCTGGGGGCACAGGCCCAAACTCTTCCGGATTTGAACCATGTCTTGGGAAATTTCATACCCACTAATATATGCACGTCCACTAGTAGGGGGAAAGAGTCCTGGGGCCAATCAAAGACCCCCAAATTCCGCATGAAAATGTTGCTCATCAGCCTGAGACATGATGACCCCCTCCACCTTGGTCACCTGGTTCCTTCCATTTTACAAAGGACCCTGCCCTTGTGAAAGAAATGCCTGCCCCCCACCATGTTGTGCTGAATCTGTCTGGGTAAGAGACAGAAGAGGGATGGGGCCGTGGCCCTGCCATAGGGTGCTGCAGCTACTCTGGGATGACAAACATGCACTTGCATGCACAAGTACAGGTAATGCCAAGTCCTTCACACTCACGAGGCCCCACAGATCTTGCTTGTGCCTCTGACAGGCGTCTGGGTGCTTAGAGAGGACAAAGGGCTGGTCTTTCAGGATGAGCTTGGGATAATATGATATAGGGTGTGCCTGCTCCTGTGTGACTTGAGAAGCCTTGTTCTCACTGTTCCCACAGGGCTCGGGCATTCACGGACAGGCTAAGAGGAGGTCAGGGGTGACTAGACAGCTCCCCCACATCCCTCTGGGCTGAGGACTGTTGGGATTCCCTGTGGCTGGGGAAGGACTGAAGGCTGCATGGGGGGGGTGAGGACTGGTGTGGAGCAGTGCTGTGGGGAGGGCCTGCTGGTTGCAGGTGGCATGCAGCTGCCCCTCACCTGTGAGCATGGAAAGGGTGGTGGTCTTCCCTGCACCGTTGTGGCCCAGCAGGACGGTGATCTGCCCCTCATACAAGTTCAGGTTCAGGTCCCTGACAGCTGTCTTGTCCTTATTCCCCACTTGGAACACCTGGGATTTGCAGAGGGCTGCTCTGGACTTCCTGTGGACCTCGGGGCCTCCCTCTCCCTCTGGAATGCAGTCCCATGTCCCAGGACACCAAGGTCGACACCGTAGTATGCCAAGGAAAAAAGTCCCCTGCCCCACCCCCACATATCCTCCTCGGTGTCTCTTCTCCGTAAGGAGATCCAGAGGCCATGGAAGCCTGGACAGCAAAGCAGAGCACACTCTGGGGTACTGGCAAGAGGCAGAGCCAGGACTACATGTTTGCTGAAGTCACCGTGAGTTTGACCCCATGCTGGGTACTGAATCCAATAGGGAGGGTGGTCTGTGACCTGGAGAGTGCATCAGGAGCAGCTGAAGGACCCCTGCCCTCCTCCCCTGCTGTTGTCCAGCCTGCCCCCACCTTCCCCTTCTGTCCACACAGGGAGGTGGCACCTTGGACAGATGCTTGATCTTGATCCCTGCCACCAAGTCCTCGGGCTCAGCTTCAAAGTACTCGGTTCTGAGAGCTTTCTCAGGGTCACTGTCTTCTTCTTCTTTCCCAACAACTGTCCTCGGGTTCCCACACCAGTAGGAGGGCTAGGATGGAGGCAGACGGTGTCAAAGTTGTTCATGTCCATTCCTTTTGTTTCTGACCAATAAAGCAATCTCCACAACACACTAAACACACACAGCAATGTGACCTAAGTCTTAATCTTCCAAGGAACACAGCGCACGACAGCTCCTGACTTGGAGTTCCCCGGCGAGGCTGTGAGCCTCTGCTCCGGGACAGAGTGGTAATTCACAGGCTTATTGTGAATGCCAACTCAGAAGGGAGAAAGGAAAAGGAACTTGTCTGCTCTGAGGTCAACATGAAGAGAGGCTGTGGAAGGCTCCAGCCCAGCCAGCCCACAGGGATTGCTTCCCAGCCGAGCTACCCACAAGTTCACACCACACAACCAACAGCAAGAGGGCCCCAGAAGCATCTTCCCCCTCACTCAGCTCTGAGCAGGGGCTCAGCATAGAGCCATAGCCCTCACGTGCTCTGCTCTAGGGCAGCCTCACGCCAGCAAGACAGTGTGCAGGGTGTGCTTAGGGGTGGTGACTGTCAGCTGTCAGCTTTGTTTCCAGTGCATTCCCAGGAATGCCACAACCCACTGGTGCTAAGGGACATGCTTTTCATACACTTAGTGTGACTCTGAAATCAAACTGCATCTAAGGGTACAATGCCAGAGTTCAAGGGGCAACATTTCTCTTCCATGGTAATAGACAAGTAACCGTTGCTTCTGCCCACCCATTGTTACCTTAGAGCTGATGAGATACAGGAGTAGATGCTTGATGAATGTTGAACCAAAAAATGAAAAAAGAAGTGCCCTAACTAACCATCCCTGGGAGCTGGTTAAGTGCCTGGTGGTAGATTCACACACTGGGGTTCCTGTATGATCACTACAGGTGAACTCATAGAGAGGTATATGCTCAAGCATCAAGTATTTGTAAATAAATAAAACTTATAAATATGTGTACATAAAGATGTAAAGCTGGCAGACTCGGTGGCGCATGCCAGTAATCCCAGCCGCTCAGGAGGCTGAAGCAGGAGGATTGCAAGTTCTAAACTAGCCTCAGCAATTTAGCAAGACCCTGTCTCTAAATAAAATATAAACCAGGCTGGGGATGTGACTCAGTGGTTAAGCACCTCTGGGTTCAATCCCTGGTACCAAAAAAAAAAAAAAAAAAAAAAAAAAAAACTAAAGTTCTAAATCTATGTGTATAAGCAAAGCAGACACACAAATATATGTGTTTAAGATATCAAGATGTGAGGCCAAGTTGTGGCTCAGTAGTACAGTGCTTGCCTAGCATGTGTGAGGCACTGGGTTTGATCCTGGCACCACATAAAAAACAAAATAAAAGTATTGTGTCCATACACAACTAAAAAAAAATATCAAAAAAGAAAATACCAAGGTGTGCTGTTAGGTTAAAAAAAAAGCAAGTTTTAAGCACTTTAAAATATGATCATGAAGCAAATGTAGCTACATCTCATGTTCCTCTGCATGTGCCATGTGACAATATGGGCACAGGACAAGCCTGAAGAGCCACAGCCAGAGAGTCGCAGTGGGAAGTTGAACATTTGTACAAAAAGCTGTATATTTTGTGGGCAGAAAACCTAAAACAATATCTTTTTATGATCCAGGAAGCAAGTGGAGGTGAGTGGAGGCCGGTGGGCTGCTGCACTGTTCCCCTCAGCTCTGACCCTGGGTGGGAGCGGGCCTTCTTCTCTCTCTGAACCAACCCCAAAGGCCCTCACAACCCACAGCTCACCACATGCAGGGCAGATTCTCTATTCCATGGCAGTGACATCTACACCCTCTAACAGAAGTAGCCACTCAAAGGGCAGGGGCATCAGTACTCACCATGAGAAAGAAGTACCAGGGCTGGGGCACACCGAACTGGCCAGGGAAGACAGCCTCCACATACCAGGTCACCAGGCCATAAAGCACAGAGTCCAGCAGCAGCATCCCCAGCACTTGCCCAAAGCAGAAGTCATCATCCACATTGACAGGACTCAGGAGGTCTCGCCACTGGATGCCCGTGCCTGGAGGACAAACCAGGAAAATGGCCCCAAAGTGGGCAAGCTGGGAGAGCCCAGGACTCCAGGGACCCTGATGGCTTCATTGTGTATGCTTCCCTTCCCAGCTTCTTAACAAATCTGATAATTTCCCTCAAATCTTTAAGGCAACTGCAGCAAGTTACAGCACCAGAAGTAAGCTCATAAACAAACTAGATGGGCTTGTGCTTAACTTGGTGACGCGTAAAAATGCATGTACGGACTTGGCGCAGTGGTGCACGCCTGTAATCCCAGTGGCTCCAGAGGCTGAGGCAGGAGGATTGTGAGTTCAAAGCCAGCCTCAGCAACTTAGCAAGGCCCTAAGCAACTCAGTGAGACCCTGTCTCTAAATAAAATACAAAAAAGGGGCTGGAGATGTGGCTCAGTGGTCAAGTGCCTCTGAGTTCAATCCCTGGTATCCCCACCCCCCCAAAAAACATGCATGTGCGTGCGCGTGCACACACACACACAATTTGGGGAAGATCAGTGTGAACCAAGATGCATTTTAGTCTGTTTTGAAACTCAGAGACCTGCTGGGTGTGGTGGTGTAGGCCTATAATCCCAGCAGCTTGGGAGGCTGAGGCAGGAGGATCACAAATTCAAAGTCAGCAACTCAGCAAGGCTCTAAGCAACTTAGCAAGAGCCTATATCAAAATGAAAGAAATTTAAAAAGGACTGAGGCTGGCTGTGGTGGCTTATGCCTATAATCCCAGAAGCTAAGGAGGCTGAGGCAGGAGGATCATGAGTTTAAAGCCGCCTCAGCAAAATCAATGTGTTAAGCAACTCAGTGAGACCTTGTCTCTAAATAAAATACAAAATAGGGTTAGGGATGTGGCTCAGTGACTAAGCACTCCTGGGTTCAATTCCTAATACCCAAACATACACGCACATACACACACACACACACACACACAAAAAAAAAAAAAAAAAAAAAAAAAACCTGAGAGGCAGAGGCCTCAGGCATATATGAAGCTCTATTTAGTGGAGCTCACAATTAGCCCACATCACAGTCTACACATACTGGGGACCTGAGTCTCTAGCCATCTCCTCTTGGCCCACAGGCCCCAGACTGATATGATTACTCTCTAGCCCTGATGAATGCTCACTTTCAAATAGCTAGAGACTTAGCAGCTTTAAGAAATATTTAGTATAGGGCTGGGGATGTGGCTCAAGCGGTAGTGTGCTCACCTGGCATGCGCGGGGCGCTGGGTTCGATCCTCAGCACCACATAAAAATAAAATAAAGATGTTCTGTCCACTGAAAACTAAAAAATAAATATTAAAAAATTCTCTCTCTCTCAAAAAAAAAGAAAGAAATATTTAGTATAGAACTATAGAGGTGCCATATAGTTAGATTCCTCTTTAGAATGGCCATTTACTTAGTTGTTTATTTTGCATTAGCAGGAATTGAACCTAAGGCCTTGCTTGGCAGCATTGAGCTACATCTCTGGCCTTTTTAAAATTTTAATTTTTACACAGGTTCTTACTAAGTTGCCCAGGCTGGCCTCAAACTTGCAATCCTCCTGTCTTCCCAGTAACTGGGATCATATGCATGCACCACCAATCCTGCCAGAAATGGTCTCTTAAAAAGTATTTTAGGGGACGCTGGGGCTGTGACTCAGTGGTAGAGCACTTGCCTAGCATATGCAAGGCCCTGGGTTCTATCCTCAGCACCACATAAAAATAAATAAATAAAATAAAGGTATTGTGTCCAACTACAACTAAAAAATAAATATTAAAAAAAAAAGTATTTGAGGGGACCGGGTTGTGGCTCAGTGATAGAGTGCTTGCCTAGCATGCATGAGGCACTGGGTTCGATCTCTGGCACCACATAAAAATAAACAAATAAAATAAAAGGTATTGCATCCATCTACAACTAAAAAAATATATATTAAAAAAAGTATTTGAGGGGCTGGGCTTGTGGCTCAGTGGTAAAGCGCTTGCCTAACACATGCGAGGTCCTGGGTTTGATCCTTAGCACCACATAAAAATAAACAAATAAAATAAAGGAATTGTGTTCAACTGCAACTAATATATATATATATATATATATATATATATATATATATACACACACACACACACACACACATACACACACATATATATATATATATATATATATATATATATATATATATATATAAAGTATTTGAGCCCTAGAAGGGTCTGCTCATTTATGAAGTCGAGATTTTATCAGCACCATTAAGCACCATTAAACATCAACATATATATTTAAAAGCTGAAGTGCTGGAAGACATTGCCAACCAAAGAAAAATATTCTAATTAAAGATGAATCAACACTAAATGTTCCAGAGCTTTGGAAACTATGACAGCTAGGAACTGCAAGGGGCTACGGATTGAATGTGTCTCCAAAAGTTCATGTGTTAGAAATAGTCCCCAGATGCCCTCATGAATGGACAAATGCTGTCTTAAAAAGGGCCTTCAAGAGTGGCCTCACTCTTTTGCTCTCTTCGTGAGGAATAGCATTCAAGGTGCCATCCCGGAAGCAGAGACTAGATCCTCAGTGGACACCAAAACTGCCAGTGCTTCGGTCTTAAACTTCCCAGCTTCCAGAACAGTGGGAAGTTTCTTTTCTTTACAAATTACCCAGTCTCATGAATTCTGTGATAGAAGCACAAATAGACCAAGATGTGTGGCTGGAAGAAATGAGAACATTTGGCCTAAAAGAGAACATCTAGACGGGACAGGGCCGAGACTATCTTACATGAGCCACAGCAGCCTACAGAAGGTAGAAGATGCTTCTTTCCTTCCAGCAGAGCCAGAACAACATGCAGAAGCCCTAGGAAGGACAGACAAGCTAGGCACCTGCCATGAAGTCCTAGCTCTGGTGTGCTGCTCTGCCCGCTTGTTGCTTGGGGTTAGTCTAACTGCTGGGCGTACTTCTGGAGAGATGCTTCCTGCTAGATTAGCTTGTGATGAGGTTGATACTCACCTTTGGCTTCGAATTTTCCTATGAGCTGGGCTCCCATTGCCATGGCAACATTGGACAGGAGACAGGAAAAGAGCTTCTGGGTCAGTGTCATCCAGTTGTACCGAGGAGCCACAAAGAAGTAGGGGATGTAGGTGAAGAAGTAGAGGAAACCGCCAACGGCTGCTGCCATGTTAGCTGTGGGGAGAGGAGAGCACAGGAAGTACAAACCTGCCAGGGTGCTGTGCCTGTAGCAGGGTTCAACGTCACCCTAGGCCCCAACCAAGTCCCAGTGCTGGGGCTGCGGCCAGGGATAGAAGCCTCTTCCCTTCCCCTGGGACAGCACCCTGCCTGGGGTCTCCAGCCCCCTCCTGCGGGCCTCCCACCCAATCACCTCCTGGACATGCCACATCGTGTTAATTACTAGTGTTGAACTTGGATTCCCACTCGAGGCCCTTCTTGCCCTGTCTGACCAATCTCTCCCATTTGTTCATTCATTAATCTATCAAATGCCACCTGGTAGGTGCCACGTGCTCTTCCAGATACCAGGGAGAAGGCTGCACCCAAAATGGAGTGAACTCCCACCCCTCCCAAGCCTTGATTCTAGGGCACGTGGAATGGGAAGAGAAGTGCAGAGTGCTGGACATGGACACCGCCGGAAGAGTGGCGAGGTCCCACCTAGAAGAGGGAGGCTTTGAGAGGAACACACAAGTGAGCAAGGAACAGCACAGGCAAGTGGCCAAGTGGCAGGGGTGCCGGGGGACAGCATGGTACTGCTCTACCGTGTGGCACTCAGGCTCTGTGATCTTTAGATCTTCACATCCTTAAAAATTAAGAGTATGAGGGCTGTGGCTGTGGCTCAGTGGCAGAGCGCTTGCCTCACACATGTGAGGCACTGGGTTCAATCCTCAGCACCACATAAAAATAAATGAAATAAAGGTATTATGTCCAACTACAACTGAAAAATAAATATTAAAAAGATTAGAAGTAGCAGTAGTAGTATTTGTGGTACTAGGGATTAAACCCAGGGGCACTTTTCCATTAAGCCACATCCCCAGACCTTGTTTTTTTGGGTTTTTATTGAGGCCAGATCTCCCTGTGGTGCTCAGGACCTCACGAGTTGCTAAGGCTAGTCTTGAACTCAAGATCCTCCTGCCTCAGCCTCCTGAGCTGCTGGGATTACAGCTGTGGCCACTGCACTCAGCACCTCCTTAAAAATTATTTAAGACACCAAAGGCTTTTCTTTTCTTTTTAAATATTTTTCTTTAGTTGTAGATGGACACAATGACTTTATTTTATTTATTTATTTATACGTGGTGCTGAGGATCCAACCCAGGGCCTTACATGTGCCAGGAGAGTGTTCTACTACTAAACCACAACCCCAGTCCAAGGCTTTTTTCTTTTTATAGGTTATTTATATTTAGTCTATGAGAAATTAATGTAAGAACATTTAAAGCTTTTAAAAATTTGACAATAGGGGCTGGGGTTGTGGCTCAGTGGTAGAGAGCTCACCTAGCATGTGTAAGGCCCTGGGTTTGATCCTCAGCACCACATAAATATAAATAAAATAAAGGTATTGTGTCCAACTACAATTAAAAAATAATTTTTTAAAATTTGACAATAAAGAACTCATGATATATTGAAGTTTTTAATGAAACACAACCATGTTTCCCACAATTGGTGAATAGCATTGTTTCACATTTGTGCAACCTCCGAAATATCTGATTTCACAGATGGATGCTCTTGGTTGCCTCTGTGTCCACTGTTTTTTTTTCAAAGTGCAGATGAGCAGCCGGAAGAGCAAGGGGTGTTATATTAGTTACAGACATTTGTAGATATTCTTATTTGAGTCCACACCACACGTGCATTCAAACTAACAAACAGGGAGGGGAGGGGAGGGGAGGGGAGGGGGGATAGTAGAGGATAGGAAAGGCAGCAGAATACAACAGACACTAGTATGGCAATATGTAAATCAATGGATGTGCAACCAATGTGAATCTGCAATCTGTATATGGGGTAAAAATGGGAGTTCATAACCCACTTGAATCAAAGTGTGAAATATGATATATCAAGAACTATGTAATGTTTTGAACAACCAACAATAAAAATTTAAAAAAAATAAAATAAAAAAATAAAACAAACTAACAAACAAACATGCTGTACTCTCTTGCACCAAAGGGCACTGGCCTTCCTTGCACTTTGAATGGATTTTTACTCCTGCATGATTTTGTGACATGATGCGTGTCTGTAAAATATTGCATCAGTTTGTAAAATATTGCTCATTGGATTATGCAGACCTTCCAAATACTGACACATTTTATTATATAATTTTGAAACAGATTGCATTCATTAATATCACCAATCTCATTAAAAAACTCTTCAAGTACTGGGAAACTGTCAAGCTTGTGGTGTTAGAATTGACTTTGCAAAATTCTACATTTTGCTTGAAATCTTGACATCAGACATAAGATCTGTAAAAAATATTCCTTAAAAGAGATGGGCTCAGATTTGAAAAAAAATGCCTATCAAATACCTACATGTGAATAGCTATAATCTCACAGCCACTCCTTCAAGCAAAAATGAAAAAGTGGCTAGTTCAGCTGACAACTCAAACAGCTATACACGTTGCTCCTGCAGTTAATCCTACTCAGTATGCAGTACTAGTACTTTATGTGTACATCTTGTTCTGTCATTAGAATCCTAAAAAAGTATATTCAGGAGTAAAATAAAATTAATAATTTTTCAAAATTAATAATTTTATCTGTTCCACCAAGGAGGTTCTTGAGTGAAACTGGCATTCTTGTTTGTCTGCTGAGAGTGTGTGAAGAACATAATGACCAGCATGGTCTGGCGGCACTGTGGAGATTCAAGCCTGGGGCCCAGTGGTTTTACCCATGTTGCCTTTGCACTATCTCAACCAAGGACAAGGTAGTGGAAAAGGCATCTGTGTAAATAAGTACTGACCACTATTCAGGCTCCTTGGGGATCCCTAGGTAACCACCTTTTGAGAGTCCCTTACCTAGGCAGAACCAAAAGCCCCAGGAATGGAGTAAGACAGGGACTGTATGAATGGGAATGGAGCAGCAGAGAGTCAGCTTGTGGCCACCTGGGCGGACCCAGCCAGCCACGGCAGGGGCTTCAGCTCTTCTGCTTGACACGGTCTTGGGGACATTTTGAGCAGAAGTGACACAAGCTCTGACGTGCATCGCCCACTTGGCTACACAGGTCTAGGGTGGAAGCAGAGGGACCACTTTGAGGCTGTTACCACCATAAACAGGTCAGGGAGGACAGGGCTGGGGCCCCAGTGTGCAGTGAGGAAGCTGTGGTGTGACTGGAGCTCAGACACCTCGAGAAGTGGGAGCGGGTGGGATTCCCTGGTGACTGGATGCAGAGCAGGACATAGGAAAATGGAGGAGTTGAGGGTGATGCCCAGGCTCCAGGCTGAGCGGCCAGAAGGATGAGTTGATACTTACAGAGAAGAGGGAGGAGTTTCTGAGGACAAGAGCAGGAGCTCAGTTTTGAACACATTCAGGCCAAGATGCACATATTGAGCACCAATAGGAAGGAAGCTTCTGGGTTTGAGTCTGAATTTCAGGAGAGAAGCCTAAGCTGGAGATCTAAATTGGAGGATTATGAGTATCCTCAAAACTTTCCATGGGAAATGGTGTGAGCAGAACAGGGAAACTTCAAAATGAGAATGCCATGGACTTTTGGGAGTAGATGAACAAATGTTTCCATTGAAAAAATAAATTTTCCCCAAGAACAAGTAGATATGTACAAGAATCAACTGGATAGTTCATAAAAGATAAATATAGTCATGGAATAAGTTTCAACAGATGAGAGACCCTGTAGACACACACAGAAGGTGTTAAGCACTCAGAAGCAAATGCTCAGGAATTCAGATGGAACTCAGATTTCAGAGACATGCAGACAGTTTGAAAGGCCTGGAGAAAGGTCTAGAAGAAGAGAATGACAGGGATGACGAAGCCAATGTGACAAGATGTTAACTGGGAAAGACAAGTCCTCACATGGAAAACACTCGAAAGTAAAGGGAAACCACACCTCAACTGCTGGTGGACATTTGCCAACACCACGGGTATTGGTAGTAATGAAGCAATGTCACAGTGCAAGAGAAACTCTGGCCATGAAGAATTCAATATGCAGCTAAAATATCATTGAGAAGTGAGGTGAAAGAATACCACCTCCAGTCATCCAGAAACAATTAGCCACTCACTGATCCCAGTAGAGAGGACAATTCAGGCACAAAAGTCAACCTACAACAACTCGAAAGGAGCAGAGCACACACACACAAAAGTAGTGCACACACGAAACATGCACATGAATGCAGATTAGCTACCAACTGCTTATGTTCTTAGATGATGAAGCAGATGGTGACGATGAAGCAGATGGCATACTAGAAGGCTCAGGGACTGTCAGTGACACTCTGTGTGGCACAGATGAGGCAAACCTGGGAGGAGTCTAGACACACTGACTTAACTTTCTGGAAATTTCAAAGGTAAGTATTTAAGTTCAACACTCGGGATTATCACCCAAAGAAGAAAAATGCAATTGACATTTTCAAACCATCAGAGGTGGAAGAACTAGAGGGAATTCTCGGCCCAACAGAAGGTGGCAAAGAGAAACAATGAATAGAACATGCAGAATTCAAACAGCAGAAATAACCTCAAATGTAGCTACAATCCTAAGGTGGGTGGACAGATTAGCCCTCGCTTTTGGCTCCTATTAGCATCCAACTTGGCATCCACACTTGCCTTCTGCCAATTCCTCTTCACCCTAAGCCTCTCTCACCTTTCTGCCTGGCCCACACCAGGTGCTCAGTCTCCTGTCCTTTTTCCAGCTCCTTCCTGGGGGAAGTCCCATGAAGCTCTGTGGTGGGGCCTTTGTTGAGTTCCTACAAGTCTGTCCCTCAGTGATCTAACCCATTAAGTCCAGCCTAGCCTTTCAGGTATCCCCCCTTTTGGCAGCTCAGTCTCTGGGTCATCCTGATTCAATGCCTTTGACCCCTTAACTTTGCATAAATCTGCTCAGTTTCCCAAGAGTTGGATCACCCACATAGTCCTCTGCCTTCGGGGGAGAAAAAGGACTCACCTTTGCTGAAGAAGGTGCTGACCATGAAGCTGAAGGAGATGGAGGAGATGGCAAAACACAGCAGGAAGGCCAGCACCAGGGAGGGGTCACTGCTTGAGAGCACTGCCACGTCCTTCTTCACCTGCAGGACAGGCCGCCAGGGCCAGATGTGGGTTGGTCAAGAAAGGCAGAGGTAGAGTAGGAGAAGCCTAAAGGTCCCAGCCAGAGAGACACTACTGAGGACAGGAGGGGCCCTCACCTCAGCAAGCAGGAAGTCCTGCTGCCACCCTGCCCCTGGGGACAAGGTGAGGTCAGTGGCTAAGAGACACTATACTCCCAGAGTAGATGCCAGCCCAAAAGCAGGGGTCTTTACACCCTCTTCTCATCAGGGCTCCCATCAAATCAGTCTCACCTTGACGCAGAAGAGCAGGGTCATGAAGGAGACCACGATGAGGAGGAAGAGGAAGAACATGAGGAACCAAGCGCTCCAGTGCAGCCAGCTGCTCAGCCCCATCATGCGCATGTACTCCTGCGGGGAGAAGGGTGGTTAGGCCTGCAGCCTACTGTCCACCATCTGAACTCTGGCATGTCTGTACACAGTGTAGTGTCCACCCACCAAGAGAGAGGACCAGGACACCTGTGCTGGGGACCAGAGGCAGGAACCATGCAGCACACCCTGGCCTGGATAGTAGAAGGCCCAAGTCTGACAGTCATGTCCCCCCTTACTCAACAGCTCTCAGCCCTGAGGTATACAAGTCCTGCCACTCCTGCCTTTCTCCAGTCTTATACGCTACTGCATCTGGAAGGCCATTCCTGGTCCTTGACTGGGATCAACTGTCCCTTTCTCCCAATGTCACAGCTTGTCCCGCTGCTCTCTGCTTGGCAACAACCTGGCTTTTCCTTATGGTAGAGCTCTGTCCCTATCTTCCTGACTGGGCCCGCTGAGCTCCATCTTATTGGGACACCCCTTCTCTACCTGTGTCTCTGTGGGGGCCTGATGTGAGCCTCTAACACATGATGACTAAGCTGGTAACCCTAAAGTGTCCTGCAGGGTGCCCCATGTCCTGTGGAGCAATCCAAACTCCTGCAATGCATTCTTTTCTTGCATGGAACCTGCTCCCTAGAAGCTGTTGGTGTGGAAGCTAGTGCTGGTCCAGCATCAGCTCAGTCAGACACCTCCCCAGGTTGGCAGAAAGACTTTACAAGCTAATGACCACACTGACCACACTAACGTTAGCACCCTGGGCTGTGAAATATCACCTCATATCAGACTGGCTCTGCACACATGCTAGAAGCTGCAGGTACCTATTCCCTGACCTCCTGAAGCTCTGAAAGTGGGGAACAAGAACTTCCCTGGGGACGGGCCCCTCTTTTTAGAAGGGAAGATGGCACCATGATCAGCATTGGCTCTGACTACACCTTCCTTCCTCACCTGCCTTTCAGCTATCAAGAGGAGCTGTGAGGAAGTCCAGATCCTCCACAGGCCAGACTGCCCAGGAATTCTGGTCATCCAGAGTGTGCTGGGGCCACGTGTGGCTCTTTCAACTAAAGTCAACTAAAATTGAGTAGTTAAAAATTGAGTTTATTTCATGGCAAATGTAGTGGTCAGCAGATAAAGGACATGTCCATCATGGTGGATGGCTCCACTGCACAGCACTGGATGGGATGGTGGGGCCAGGACTGATTAAGTGACTTACATGCCAGGCATGAGGCCAGGCTGCTGATTTTCCAACCCCCTTTTCATAAAATTTTATATATATATATATGTGTATGTATGTATATATATATATATATATATGTATGTATGTGTGTGTGTATATATATATATATATATATATATTAGTTGTCAATGGACTGTATTTTATTCATTTTTATATGTGGTGCTAGGAATCGAATCCATTGCCTCACACATGCTTGGCAAGTGCTGTACACTGAGCCACAGCCCCAGCCCTGCAGCCTTTTTTTTTTTTTTTTTTAAAGATAGAGAATTTATTTATTTTTTTTTAAAGAGAGAGTGAGAGAAGAGAGAGAATTTTAATATTTATTTTTTAGTTATCGGCGGACACAACATCTTTGTTGGTATGTGGTGCTGAGGATCGAACCCGGGCCGCACGCACGCCAGGCGAGCGCGCTACCGCTTGAGCCACATCCCCAGCCCCCTGCAGCCTTTTCTTATGCACAATTTTAAACCTTCAGAAAAATCAATGCCCTTGACTCAATAATCAGGCAACACTTTTCTTATTTGTTTTATCTACAAATGTGTGTGTATGTTCATTCTCTCTGAATCATTTTGTAGTTCACTTCCAGCTACCTCCACTGTTTTCATCAAAGTTATTTAAGGCAACCAAGCAGGTCACTGCCCCCCTCAGGGGTTTCCCAGCCTCTCATCTGCGGCAGTTTAAAACCTCCAACAACCACAGGCTTGGAACCCTTGAGAACATTCTAAGTGTCTTCCACCAGCACTAAGGACACTCCCAGGGGAGGAACTGCATGCAGAAAGTCCTGGGTGATGGCAGTGTCAGTGTATGACTCTAGAAGTCACTGTTCCTGTGGGTCTTCCTCACCAAGTCAGGTTGTGACATCACAGTAACACTTCCTATTATTGTGACTAACCCTACCAGTGACTGTGCCTGTCTGTGATCTACATGCAATGCTGATCATCTTCCTGTTTGGCTCTATATTTAAGCATTTTCTCTCCCTGTTGATTCAATCCCTAGAGCTGCACCATCCAGCACAGAATGAAAATTTTATAGTAGCTACATTAAAAACATCAAGAGAGATGAGTAATGTTAATTTCAATTGTGTTCTACTTAATCCGATATATTCAAAGTATTGTCTTTGAAACACAAGCAATATAAAAATTACTAGTGAGACAGCTTATAATCCTTTCTGTGCTGTCTTCAAATCTGGTGGCCCTTTATACTTCTGGCGCATCTCAGTTGTGACCAGGAGCACTGTGAGTGTTTGAAGTCCTCTGGGGCTTGAGGCTCCAAACCTGGACAATACAGCTCCAGGACCACCTTCATGAGTGGTGTTCTGCATGTAAACTACCATGCTTCACAGGAGTTTTCTTTCTTTCCAGAAATGGGGTTTACACACAGGGCCTTGCACATCTAGGCAAGTGCTCTACCACTGAACTACATCCCAGCACTTTTCATTTCTTATTGTGAGACAGGGTCTCACTAAGTTGCTGAGGCTAGCCTGAACTTGTGATCATCCAGCCTCAGTTTCCTGAGTTGCTGGGATTATTGGCCTTCACCACCATGCCCCGTTTTCAGAGGGTTTTAAGAATCCAGGCATACCAGCTTGATTTTAAAGAAGCCAAGACAGGCTGGAGCCACAGAGGGCATCCACCCTCTGCCCGGACTCTTGTGTTTCCGGCCATGGGAAGGAGCCCTGGCAAAGAGCAGGGTAGCCTCAAAATAAGGCCAATTCTTTTGAAGGAGCCCTGGACATACCACATGGTGGCCCAGGCCCCAGGATCAGTGTAGAAGGATGTTACAAAGCCATGTACAGAGTTACCTTTAGTCTTCTCTCTTTCTCCTGCACCACAGCCCGGATGATGGAGAGGGAGGTGTAGGTGAAGCTCAACATGAGCAGCAGGGGCAGCTGGTACTGGATGGCAACAAGGAAGGGGTCTGAGATGAATGGTGGAAACGGGAATCTCTTGGCGACCACAGTGAGTTTCTGGAACAGCTGATGCGCAGAGGCATTGGCGTGGTAGTACATGATGGCCTTGTCCACGGCGTGCTGCACTGCCAAGAAGCCTTCGCGGATGTATCCTGAGCACAGAAGCCAAAGACAACATGTCACAGGTGCTGCCTGCTCGGGAGCTGTGAGCTCAGAAGGGCACCAGGGCTAACCCTGGGGCCTCCAGAAGAAGGGGTGCAGGAGGCAACAGAGCAACTTAACAACTTCTTGCTTGGGGCCCTGGTGGCGCCTGGCGCTGTACAGTGGCCCCATGAAAGAAGGCAGAGAATGAGCCCATGCTGATAGCAGCGGAGAGAAGAAGGTCACTGTCACTTCCACATCTTAATTAATGTGACACACTTAAAGATTACAAATATGACCACATTTTCAAATCACCGTGGATATGAACTTGCCTGGAGAGCCTGAATACCCCAATAGGGTCTGATGTGATTCTAAACAAATAAAAGTTAGGTAAAACATACACTAGGAAAGAACATACCAAGAATTAGGCTAGGGACAACAAGAAAGTCTGAAGATCAGAAAAGTGTTTCCCTCATCTGGTGAGAGGACTGGTTCTGAATGTCACCCCAGCAGCCAGCCTGTCAGCCAAGAGAAAGAAG
This sequence comes from Urocitellus parryii, assembly GCF_045843805.1. Taxonomy (NCBI): domain Eukaryota; kingdom Metazoa; phylum Chordata; class Mammalia; order Rodentia; family Sciuridae; genus Urocitellus; species Urocitellus parryii. The sequence continues at coordinate 7,221,454 of NC_135539.1, read as the reverse complement.
CTGACAGCCCTGGCACCCAACCATGACTCTAGGTGGCAAGTGGCTGAGACCTTTCATTGCAGAGGTAGAATCAGAAGAGATGGGTTTGGTGACTTGGAAGGCTGAGACTAGAGGATTCTAAGCTCGAGGCCAGCCTCAGCAACTTGGCGAGGCTCTGTCTCAAAATAAAATAAAAAGGGCTGAGTGTGTGGCTTTGGAAGGGTGGTTCTATCCCCAATACCACATAACAAAAGACAAAAGCAACATGCCACTGTGCCCCCAACTCAGGGTTACCAAGTGGACATGTCCTTCTGTCTCTCCCAGATTTTATAGTGCACTAGTAGTACAATTCAATTAATCACTGAAGGTGTGCCAAGGATAGTACTGGGTCGGAGTTTAATTCTCATGTTCACAAAAAAACTTCAGGGCAGTGGTGATATCCCCATTAGAAAGATGGAAACACTGAAGCCCTCGGAGTCACACCACTGGGGACAGGTAGAGCTGAGCGTGGGGCCTTGGGCACTTTGGCTTCAGTTGTGTTTTTCATGACATCTCACCATCTCCCCCACAAATCCCTGTCTGCTACTTGCTCACATGCTGTTCTCCTGGGAGATGGCAACAGCTATGTTCTCATTGCCATAACCTGTATGACCTATAAGCTCAATATTCTGAGGCATGAAGCCACCTCCTGTATGACCATTCATTTTCCTGTTGTGGAAATGTTCATGACCTTAGACAAAGCTACGGTGAACATCTTGGTGTGTGTATTTTTTCTCCTTTCAAATTATTCTGAGAGCTGAATTCTCATCAGGGGTATTAGTGGGTCTGAGGCATGGACATCTATCTGGGGTGGAAACAGCTAGAATTGTGTGCCACGTACCACGGTCGCACCCTTGCCAACCATCTCTTGGGGCTTTTGTGTTATTCTAAATAATCTGTATGAGTCCTTTTCTAAAAGAGGACATCTGACCTTTGTCATCTGCCAGAGAGGTTTCCCCCAGTCTCCTATTTGCTTTTAGAATCAGTATTAGGACTTTTTCTTTGTTGGTAAACTTTGAGTTTGTACAGACTGAAATCTGTCTGTCCTTGCCTCAGATATACTTTTCTATTGCTTCCAGGCTTGAAATTTATCCCTGACAAGAAGGAAGAGATTAAGGCATTCCAACCCAGCATCTGGGACTCAGCAGCCAGCATCACTAGTGCTGAGAGTGAGTCTCTCCTGAGTCTCAGGTTTGGTAACATGGCTAGGGCCCCATTCTGGGGCCCCTCACACTCCACACCTTGCCTTGCCCATCTTAGTTTCTCTTCTGGATTTAAAATCTCGCCCTGGGCATTAACCTCTGGATGGGCCCTGACACCAGCAACAGGGGTCTCTAAATGCTGCTGCCCACGGGAAGATCCTGGCTGCCTGGTGCTGTGGATGACTGTGTTCTTCAGAACCCTTGGATCTCCACCCAGAACAGGTAGTCAGTCTTGGCCTGAGGGCTACATCTAACCCTGGGTCCTGGGTCTCAGCCACTCCTTGGTTCCAGAATATGGCCATGTTCAGTGGAGGCAAACATTCTCAGCTGCCGGCCAAAGCCACATGGTACAGACCACAACATGCACTGGGCGGGAGTCCGAGCAGCTTGGATCCAGCTTTTATACAAGTCACAGATTCAATGAAGCCATGGTTTGGAGACCTCCAAAAGCCTAGAGACTGCAGAGAAGGCCAGGAAGGGAAGGGACCTGTAAAACCAAGCCTTACAGAGCCTATTCAAACTGCAGTTTCTTAAAAACTGAGACATAAATGCCTCATTCAAGGGCACAGGTCTTTTGGGATACGGGAGAGAGCCCTGGCTCTTTCCACAGCTTATTGCAGCCTTTCAGAAGCCAATTTTACTGGGTATTTATTTTCTCCTCTTACAAACAAGAAGATTAACATTCCTTAGAAGTATTTCCGCAGAGAGATGAGAGGTAGGTTTACCCCCATGTAACTGTCATTACAGTTAGCAGCTCAGGGCTGGTAACGTGGCCCCTAAAAGTGCTTCTCACCAGGTTCCCCACCATCAGGGAATGCAGGTTCCCTTGGTCCTGGGTTTGGGAAAAGTGGAAAAAGGGAAGTGGTGTGCCAGCCCTCTGTCTCTTTCAGGAAGAAGTTGCCAGTTTGGGTCCACATGTAATTCCTTCGTGTGTAGCTGAAGCGTAGGTGATATTTCACCTGCAGAAACAAAGAGAACACCAACCGTTCTGCAGAGATAGGAACAGATACCTTAGGCCAATGAGGGTGAGTTCCTGAGCCTCTTACCACCAGGGCTGGCGTCACCAAGAACTCACCATGCCCTGCCGTGAAAATGCCCCAGTGGCTAGGATGTCAGAGGCTTGAAGGAGAGAGTAGTCCAGCTCAGCAGGGGCAAGGAACCCTGCAGGGCATCTCCAGAGTGTTCATAGTCACTCCTCTCTTTCCCTCTAGCAACATGAGTGCCATGTTGGACAGACATATCATTGATGGCCACCAATGTGGGATCATTGGAGGGCCACCAACATTGTGCAAGATGCTTCCCAGTCTTAATGACTTAAGGAAAGCAAACAGCTTCCTTTTTTCCCCCAAATAATACTTAACAGCTGCTACTTTCCCACCTACCCTGAATGCCTCTGTCCAACAGCCCTGGAGACCAGTAATGCATTTTATAAAATGGGAGAACGAGCAATGGCCAATGGGTGGGTAGACTTTCTAAACGGTTCTGTGGTGATAGGATTAAAAGTCAGTGGGGACTGGGTGGTGGCACTTGACTCAGAGTCTCATGTTTACTCCCAGGAAGATAAGCAGGCCATTCTAGGTGGAGTAGTGGCGAGGGAGCACCGGGGCCTGGGGCCTCACCGCCAGCGGCAGGGGCTCCTTGCTGTGGTTGGAGGCCAGCTGGAACACCACGGCAGCCAGTACATTGGAGGAGTGGTTGTCGTACCGAACGTAGTCCTCGAAGTCCTTCTCAGAGGGAAAGCCACGCACTGTGGACAGAGCAAGGAGCCCCTGGTTGCCCAATCGTCCCCTCTATCCCAGAAACCCAGGAGTGTCAGGCCATTGCAGATAAGAGATGGCAAACTGACAAAGCTCTAGGGCTCTACAAACCTTCCTTGAGACTCCGGTAGCTTTGTCTTGGCACAGAGACAGGCCACCGTAGATGGGCAGAACCTTTAGTCACTGGGCCCTGGGAGGTAGGCTCTCCTGCCATGGTTTTGAGGCAGGACTAGTCACTGAGGTGGCAGCAAAGCCAAGTCTCAAAAAACTGTCACAACCCTGGGCTGGGTCTGTAGTGAAGGGCAGCTTCTTTCTCTCATAACCACCGTGGCCCTAACAATTTTAGTGGAACTTTCTCTTTCTGAAATGATCTCTCCATCATCCCAACACTCGACAGAAGCAGCTTCCTGTAGTCGTTTGGTGGGAGCCAAGGAGCAGCCCCTAGCCAACCTCACCAGGCCACATGCCAGCAGGAGCACATGCCAGCAAGAGCAGGGGAAGGACAAAAGTCCCACTCCCAAGGGAAAGACCTCAAAAAAGGTGCCAGCACCGTTTCCTGGTGTTTCCCTCAATGGGCTCTCCAGTGACCTTTGCAGCTGTCCCCCAAAACCACATGCCAGAAAAGGTACGTTGTGCACAGACTCAAACTGCACTCTGCCCTCTGGCAATGGGGCTTTGCTGGGCTGAATCCACCCAAGCCCCTGCTACTACACCAGGTGTGGCTGCAAGGCTCTGGGTTCTGAGCCCTGCTGTATAATGAGAAATGGGTGCAGGGGAGCCAAGAGTTCAACGGGTGACACAGCCAATGAGAGGAGATGCTGAGCCACTCAGGCTGGGGCTCCTAACAGGGCTCTCTCCCAGGTGCTGGGGCTGAATCTATGGCTTGAGGTGACACATCGCAGGAATGCCTGGTGACTCCCGTGGTCTCACCTCTCATGTTGATCACTAGGGACTTTCTCACAGTCTCAGTGATGGTCTTGGCAGCCTCAGAGTGGGAAGGGATGTAGGCGAGCTCCCAGGTGTCCCCTGGCGGAGGGAAGGTGAAAAACAGGGGCAGCTCCTGGATGGACTGACCAGGGTAGACCGTAGCATTGGGCACATTTTCTGACTGGATCTTCAAACGAAGCCAAATCAGGATCCCAGAAAACAGTAAGGGCAGAAAGAGTTCCAGGATTGTCACTAGAACCTTCCGCTTCTAGAAGAGAAAGGACCACTGTGTTGATGACATGTGCTCCTCCCTGGAGGGCACCCTCGGATCCCTGCATCAGCTGAATGTTGGGGCCAGTCTTCCTCCAGGTCTGGACCCACCTGCAAGGTGTAGTTCTTCCACAGCAGGAGGGCCAGCTGCTGCAGCACCGCCATCCTCTCGCCACAGGGACGCCCAGCACTAGCCACCAACCAAAGACGAAATGCTTGGTGCACAATGGAAACACAAATCATGGGTGTCTGGGGAGACCCACAAACCCTCCACCTCCATGTCTCCTACCTTCTTTTGTGCTGCTTTTAACCCCAAACACACCCACAGACAGAGGTGCAAGGCTACCTTGACCTTGCTGTGTATCTAAGAGCCTGTGCTCTCCTGAGACCAGCCTGTTCCCTAACAGCACATGCTCTGTGTTCACTGCCACCGTGCGTGCTAGCCATTTTCTTATCAACACTACTCAGGTGGTCTTGTGATTGACCCATCATGTCCCACCCTCTATCTAGGACACCTGTGAAAACCTATAAAACTGTATAGGAAACCTAAAAATTGCTCAGTTTAAGTTTTTACATATGTCTCATATAAGGGGTGATGGAACATGAGCATTAATGTTCCATTGTCCTCTCTTGTCTTGAATCCAACAGGTTTTTTGTAAGTATTAGAATCTGAGCCTCATGACACAAGACCATCCATTTTGTCTGTACCACTTGTGAAAGAAAAAATGCACACAAGGAAATCCATCCCATGTTAAATAGGAATACAGTGTTCAAACCCAGCACATATAACTGTGGAAAAAGTCCACCCAAAGATTATCAAACACAAGTAAAAGCTAGGGTGTAGCTGAGTGTTAGAGCTCCTGCTCAGCATGCATGAGGCCCTGGACTCCATCTGGTACCACAACCAAAACAAAACTTCACCAGTGAGCAGAAACAAGAGCAGAGGTTTATAGACACCCCTCAGTTTAGATCAATTAATTTCACTGAATTTCAAATACAAGAAACAGAGGCTAAGCCCAAAGTCCATTAGACGTGAACCTGTTGGTGAAGTAGGTGGTCTGACTTAGCCCAGGTAGCGGCATGACACCCTTGTCAGAACTTCTTTCCTAAAGCTGAGGGCATTGAGGTGCGCAGACCCAGCCAGGCGGCGGGGGCAGGGGAGCTGTCCCCCTCCAGCACTGAGAGCTGCAGGCAAAAAGAGAGGAGCACTTCCTAGTGGAGAAAAGCCTCCAGTGACTCTCTCAGTGGATGAGGGGTTCAAGTTCAAGTTCAGCAAATTAGCACCACATTCTTGGCTAACACTAACCAAATGCCATCCTTCAGTTGTGTTAAGATAGTAGTGTACAAAGACAATTAGTAAACCAGTCATTAGTGAACACCAGCTAACACCATTACCAACATGGTCCCCAGAAGACTCCAGCGCACAAGGTGAGGCGTCATCTGCTTCTTAAAATGACCTGTTTTACTCTGGGCTTCATTCAGTTGGAAATCATTTCCATTAAGGCTCCTTTTTCACACTAAAAATTTTGCCTTTTTAAGGAAGATATAGTTGTTGGTGTCTAATACTATTCAGAGTTTATGCTCTCAAGGGTAGACAAGAAGTTATTTACAAATTAATTTAAAATATGACTTTTAATTAACTACCGGGATTTTACGTGGAGAATGCTACAATAGCTTAAATAGTATGAAGTGCTACTAAGTGGCAACTTAACAAATTACCCAAACTCTTTTAAAAAAAACGTAGTAAGGGCTGGAGTTGTAGCTCAGTGGTGGAAAACTTGCCTAGCATGTGCCAGGCCCTGGGTTCCATTCTCGGCACCAAAAAAAAAAAAAAAAAAAAAAATATATATATATATATATATATACACACACACACACACACACACACACACACACATATACACACACACACACACATACAATCAGGACGTGGAGGAACTGTCTTAAAATCAGACCATTAATAAAGTTTCAGTGATACAAGGGCATACACTGAAGCCTGTGATTTATGAAAGGCTTCCAGAAGTGACGGGGGGACAGTGCATTCCAGTCAAGGCCCATCCAGATGGGCAGCTGGTCTGGCTGAGTTGAAAATTCTTCCTCTATCAGGACAGGAATATAAAAAGGTCACAGTTAAAGAAGACTTCTGGACAGAGAAGTAGATTGCTTCCTTTTCTGGAAAAGTCTGGCCAAGAAAGGAAACATCCCCATGCTTACTGTTCCCCTCCAGGCCCAGGGCAGCAAGGGACTCACCACCCACCCTCCTATTCAGTCTACGGAGGCAGCACCAGAAACTGACCTGAGTCTTCTGGAGGCTGGCCGCAGGTCTTCCTCAGGGCTGCAGGAGAACTGGCTAGGCAGGGGCAGTGCTGCACAGAGGGCTCCGGGGCGGGGCCAGCAAGCCTTTGGGGTGCAGCGGGGCGGCCCTGGAGTGTGGAGGAGCTGAGGCCTTGCAGGACATCAGGAGGGACCCAGGACTAACGGGCATGACTCTCTGGCACCTTTGGGCAGATGGAGGGTAGTTGAGCAAAATTTGGACAATAATCATAAAACACCTCTTACCATGTTAGAGTAAGTGAGCAGAATGGATTGCCAGTGTGTTACTTCAAACAGAACAGCTCTGATAGCAAAGACCCAGGGATTTGGAACCCACAGGCCTTGGAAGGGAGGGGGCCTTGGCTCTCTCTGGTGCTTGAGGACATAAGTTTCTGTTTTCTATACTTTTACCCACTATGTTCTGATGGCATCCTTATGCAGCTTTGGCCCCTGGTACCACCCTTGATAGATGACTAAGCCAGGAGGAAGTACTCAGCTCAAGATCACGGTGCCAGGAGGCCGCTGGGACAGGCTGTGCTCCTTGGCCTGTTTTAACCCCCACACCTGTGCTCTTAGCCACTACACTCCTCCATTCCCTGAATCCTAAGGCAGTGAGCACCCTTCTAACACTATATCACTTCCAGAATGTCACCTTGAGAACAAGAGGGCAAAATTATCCCTTCAGTCCCCACAATTTACTCCTGCATCCCAGCACCCTGCTTGTTGCTCTTTGTCTGTGCCAGGCCTTATGTGCAGTCTCAGTGTCAGGTCTGCAGCTGTTCCTGCTGAGCAAAGGAATGTAGAGGAGGAGATCCCGGAATTGCAAAACCTGGAGAGCTATGTGGTTACGAAAGCTGATGCACACAGGGAAAGGAAGTGCTATAGGAAGTGCTCCCTATAGCACTCAACCCCATGGCAGCACAGAGTCCCAGAGGCAGTGACCGCCAAGACTAGGGCCCACAAAGCCCCAAAAGCCAGGCCAAGGCAGATATAGGGCTGGCCACTGGCAAAGCAACTACCTCATCCACCTGAAGTAGAACTCCTCTCTGAAGAGGGCTCACTTTGATCCTCCTGGGCCAGGAAGGGCAAGGCATACCCCGCCCTGCCCCACTAACAAGCTTATTTGCCTACTGTTAACACATTAAACATTACACAAGTCATTGAGTATTTCAGTGTTTGTTTTTTAGGTCACTAACTGAATGGGTATGGAGTGAGTGCATATTGTGGACTGCTAATTTCTGAGAACTCTTGGTGGCAGGTAGGATTCCTCTCAAAATGGTAATTCTCATAACTGTTGTTTAAGAGCTTCTGGCCATGCCGGGCATGAGCACCAGTGGGTGCCTCTGTTTGCCAGTAAGCTGGAGGAATCCCAAGCACTTTCACTTCTTCTTTTGCTTCCCCCCCCCCCCATTATGGACTTGAAGTTGTCATCCAATTTCTGTCTTCTTCTTCTGCTGCTTCTTTTATTTTTGTGTGTGCTGGGAATCAAACCCAAGGCCTGTACATGCCAGGTAAGTGCTCTACCGTTAGGCTAACTCCAGCACTGCCATCCAATTTCTAAATGACCATTTAAAAGACATTTTAAATCTGCATGTATGGAGCAGAATGTGTCAGTGCTTCTAGAGGAGCTGGTGGAGAGAGGGTCCATTCCGGTGCATGGATGGGGCCCCAGAGCAAGGCAGGGATCCGCCATGCCCTATGTTCCTCCATATCTCCAGCTCTGGTGCACCTCTCTCTGTGGCAGTCTGTCTGCACAGGCTTCAAGGAAAGGAGAGGGCCTCCATAAAGCCACATGCAAACCTCCCACAGCTTCCAAAGAGAGCTGACTACTATGGCTCTGCTTACCTTACCATACATATGCCACACAGGGGTGCCCTGGTGGGTGACACTGGCCACACACAGTGTTCTTCCTCCAAGGAGAAGTCCTACCTTGTCCTGCTTAAAATGCTTCTAGGAAAGCATTTCACTGTCAATATAGGAATCTGCAATAGTGAGTCAGCCAGGATCAAAGGTCTGTTGGCATGTACATTGAAGAAAGCATAATAGGTACTTCATGAGAGTCTGCTAGTGGAACTTGTGGCCTTCAGGATACACAGGACAAACAGCATTTATTCATCCATGAACATCTGCCAGGGGCTTACTCTATGATGGGCACTTGTACAAGGGCTAAGAATTTGCTAGTGAAAATGAGTGTTCTCAATCCAAGGAACTCACAATCCATAAATGCTTCTGTCTTATAACTGCTATAAATGAAGCTAGAACAGTACCACAGATTCTGGAGAAAACAATGACTTCTCTGTGTGATAATAAGACAGAGAGGGCAGAGAGAGACCAGTCTTGAGTTACTCATCAGGTAGGGTGGAGGTGGGGGGACTCCAGGATTATGGAGAAGTCAGGGCGAGTTGCTGTGAAAATTGAACATAGACATGGGGGTGGGAGTTGCAGGGAATGAGCCAAAAGGGGAAGCAGATCCAGCTTCATATCACCAAGGCCTTTGGTACTGCCCCAAAAGGGGGTAGGGGTGGTTCCCACATGATGTGACGTGGCAGGAAGATATGTGATTTTGTCCAGTCTTTTGCCTAGTACACAATCATTTCCGGGGGGGGAGGGAAGAGAGTACACATATTTGAATTTTTCTAATTCAATGGAATCTGCAGATGAAATGCGCAAACACCAATAAATATTCTTTAAATAAAGAGGGGAATGCTGCAGGCACATTTGGGGGGCATGGTCCCACCTGTGAACCCTACCAGTGGTCTCCAGAGGGGGAAAGTGAGACAATGCATGATAATGAAGGAATGCTCAAAAAGCTACTTGTGGGCTGGGGCTGGGGCTGAGTGGCAGAGCACTAGCTTAGCACATGTGAGGCACTGGGTTTGATCCTCAGCACCACATAAAAATAAATAAATAAAATAAAGGCATTGTGGGGGCTGGGATTGTAGCTTGGTGGTAGAATGTTTGCCTAGCATGCTAGAAGTACTGGTTTCGATTCTCAGCATCACATATAAATAAATAAAATAAAAAAGTCCATCAACAACTACATAAATAAATAAATAAAAATAATAAAGGCATGTGTCCGTCTACAACAAAAAAATTTTTTAAATGCTACTTGTATTTTTCTTTTCAAAATGAGGAGAAACTGGCTTTACTCATATTTAACATGTGGACGGGCCCTTGTGCTCATCCTGATGGAAGAGGAGCCTGTGACGTGTGGGGTGACGCGGGCCCTCACCCACAAGTTTACTTTAGCATCTCAGGATGTTGCAGTTCACATGCTTCAAGATATCATGGTTGTGGTTAATTAAAACAAACAAACAAACAAACAAAAACAAACCAAGGCACTTAAATAGTCAGAGCTTTACCATACTCTAGTGATCTGGGATGTAACCATGAATGTCTCTTGTGACAAAGTGGTTCACTGGCCAGCATGTAACTTAATTCTTCAAAGAGCCAAAGAATTAAAAGAGGTAAGGATATTTCTTTGTGAAATCTGGAAACTTTTAAAAAAGTAACAAATGGCTGTAGCAGTGTGTCATTTAGCTTTTTTCTTTTAAACAAACACATTCAAATCTGCTTCTTCAAGGAAAAGGTGACCATCTGTCAGAGTTATGGCTTTTCAACATAATCTGTGCCAAGAACAGAGTATTTATGAACACGGATGTCTGTAAAACATCCTGTGATCTGGATCATGAGTGGCCTCAGAGGCCTTTGGTTAAGACTAAGTCCCCAGGTTAGTATTATTGGGAAGTGGAACTTTAAGAGGTTTTTAGGCCAGTGGGGTGTGTCTTGAAGGATCAGACAGTGGGACCCCAGCCTTACTCTCTTTTGCTTCCTGGCCATGAGATGAACAGCTTTTCTATCATGTCTTCCTTATCACACAAGGGCCCCAAAGCAATGGGACCAATTATTTGAGTATGAAAGCTCTACAACTATTAGTCTAAATAAGCCTTTCCTTGAGGGGTGGTGAGGGGCTGGGCTTGTGGCTCAGCGGTAAAGCACTCGCCTCACATGTGTAAGGCCCTGGATTCGATCCTCAGCACCACGTAAAAAAAAATAAATAAAATAAATGTACATATAAAAAGAAAAGAAAATACTCTAAAAAAATAAGCCTTTCCTCCTTATAAATTGTTTTATCTCAGATATTTGTTATAGTAATGCAAAGCTGACTAGTAAACTAATATGTTTTCATAATTATGAGTTTATGTGCCAAGGATTCTAGAAGAATACCATCTACATAAACACAAGAGGAAACCTCAGAAACCAGAATCTCCACCTTCCCTGACAGCCCCTGAACAAACACCAGCCTAAATTCATCAAGGGTCTTTGCATGATTGGATGGATAATGGAACTGAAAAACAAGTACTCTGGGCTGGGGCTGTAGCTTGCCTAGCATGTGTGAGGCACTGGTTTGATTCTCAACACCACATAAAAAATAAATAAATAAAATAAACTTATTATGTCCAACTACAACTAAAAATACATTTTAAAAAACGCATTGTGTCCATCTACAACTAAAAAATAAAAATAAAAACAAGTACTCTGGCACAGAAGCACAGTCTATGTACCATGTTTATCTGTAAATGCCTTTAGAACTGGGACCTGAATCAAACCAGAACTTAGAACTAGGCCTTCAAATGTTAGGACTTAGTTTTAACCAAGCATTTACGAATGTGGACTTGATCACATGGCTTTCATGTTTACGAGCATGTTTCTATGATAGTTTCTGTACTGTTAATATGTTGGAGAAAATTTAATCATGTTGACTTCAGCTCTCAATCCTTTAATAGGTCCACATTTTTGGCTGAACACAGTGGCCTGGGAGGCTGAGGCAGAAGGATCGAAAGTTCGAAGCCAGCTTCAGCAACTTAGTGAGGCCCTAAGCAACTTAGTGATACCTGTCTCAAAAAATAAAAAGGGCTGGGGATGTGGCTCATAGGGTAAGCACCCCTGGGTTCAATCCCTGGTACTAAATAAATAAGAGGTCCACATGTTTGTATACTTCTATGTCCATGATATGTCAGGACAGTAGTAGATGGCCATCATTTATAATAAATGATATACACGAGGTTGCTCATTCAAATCCTTTCACACAGAAAAGTATTCAAGAAAAACACCTGAGGACAACAGTGGCCCTTGTGAAGATGAGGGAGGCACAAATCTATAGCCATTATATAGCCATTGTTTTCGAGCCCCAGAGGCTGGGTCTGACACTGTTGTGGTTTGCTCTGCAGGTCTAGGCCACTGGGGTGCACATTCACAGCCTCTTATTCTGTCCAGGGAGGGAGGCAGCACTCCCCTTAGGACCAGAAGCTCTTGGTAGGGGTCCACAGAGATTGTAAGCCAAATATGTGGCCCAAAGTGGGTTCTCAGGAGAGTTTCACAAAATCTGCATTGCTGCCTGCCTTCATCACCCTTGTGTCCATTCCCCAATCCAGCTGGCCTTTCTATCTTCCCAGGTGGAAGACATGAGGTAACAAGAATCCCCAGAGAGAAGTAACCATGGTTCTTCTGTAACAAGCAAGGCAGCAAGGAGCTCATTACATGGCTCCAACAAAGGTACCCATCTTCCTTTGCCTTGAGCCATTCAGGGGAACTGGCACTGCCTGCAGTGATAGGCCTTTCTCACCCCACACAGTGCCTCTGTCTGCTTGGAATATCACCCAACACATCTGGCTCTGAAGCCCTATCTAGCATTCCCCAGCCCACTTCTAGCCCCAGGCCCTCTGTGAAGCAGTCTCTGGTAAGCCTAGTGTAGGCGTTCTTCATTTTGGCTTCACAAGGGAGGCTTCCAAGGCCCACCCCCCAGAGTTTTGGGGCTCAGGAAGTTTCTGTGGGTGATTGTAATGTGCAGCCTGGGTTCAGACCTTCTGTTCCTGTTGAAGTCACCTTTCTTCCACCTCTGTACACCTGTGACACCTTTTCTGGGTGTGTCATGTGGCATTTATCTCATTCTGTCTTATGCCACAGTTACTTGTGAATAAATCATCTCTTTAATTCCATTCTAAGGTCCTCAAGAGCAGGTAACATAGAACCTTGCTTGTTACAGCAGTGATGGGCAGTCCCCAGAATTCTAGAATGTTGCCCCTGGATAGACTCATAGCAGAGGAGCTTTCTGCTATTGTAGGCAGAAGGGATGCAGGAGAAACTATAAATCCAGGACTCTGACTTAGGCCTTTTAGTTGAGGCTAAATCAAAACAGGTTCCCATGAGGCTACCTGGACATGTGCTGTGAAAGGGTAGACTTTTAAAAAAACTACTTGGAGCGACCCTCTTGTGCTCCAAAATGTCATCTGGTCAGAACAGTGGTAGATCACCTTAGAGAAGGAAAGATGTCATCCTGTTGGTCAGCTATAATAAGGGCTCAATTAAAAAAAATAAAAATAAAAAATAAAAAAAAACAACTCTTTAAGCAGTTAAAACTGTTAAGGGAGGAGATCCCTATGACATCCTTTTTTTTTTTTTTTTTTTTTTTTTTTTTTTTTTTTTTACTGATTCTCTACTTTCTCTCATGAGGCAACCTTTCTAAAACTGACTTAGTCTTTTCAAGTTTACCAAAGGTAGCCCCAAACCCTTCTTAATTAAACGATACGGTTGCTCAGGAGAACCGAATGGAATTCAACCCCTTAAATGCTGCCTGGGTGCCTTAGCCACTATATCCAGGAGCATTTCGTGAGTGCCTGTTAGGTGCCAGGAATGCAAACACCAGCAAGATCCATCCATGCTTCAAGGAGCTCCCAGACCAGGAGGCAAATGGGAAGACAAATACCCTCCAAGACAAGCCTCATTGGAGAAGAGGAGGAGGGGCATTCAGCATGCAGCGAGGCCACCTGCACCCTCCGGGGCTTGCCGCTTCTGGAAGCACCAGCACGCACAGACACACGGCCCGTCGCCTGCGCCGCTGGCTCCCTCCCCTGTCCTGTCCCACACACCCAGACGTCTCCAACTCCCACCCGTGACGGGGGACCCCTGAGCCCGCGTGAGACTCGCAGGCGGGGGCAGGTGAAGTAGGGCAGACTACCACATCGGAGGCACCCCAACCCACGTCGGGATTCGTCGAGACCCGCGGGGAGCGTGCGGCGGGCCTGCTCCGCCGCAGCCGGCATCGCCGGCGCAGAGAGGGCGGCGGCTGTCGGTCCACCTGCTGGGCCCGCCGCAAGCAGGATTCCGCAGCGGCCCCGGCTGCCCGAGCTCGTTCCTGTTCGCCGATCCTTGGGCAGCTCGCAGGACTGGGTCACACCCAGAGCTGCGGGCGCCGGGGAGGCGCACCTGCAAGATCCCGCGCGGGCGGTTGGGCGCGGCGGGCTGGGGCTGGGGCGAGGTCCGGGAGAGGCCGGGGCGCGGGCGGGAAGCCCCCGTAGCTGCGAGCCAGCGCGCGAGCGGCGGGTCCCGGCAGCACTCACCGACCCTCAGCGCCGGGGCGGCGGCGGCCGGCGCGCGGCCCTTTCGCAGGGTCCCCTCCCTCGGCCTCGCAGTTCCGCTCCAGCCTCGCAGGAGCAGCGGTAGCCGCGGTGACAGCCGCGAGGCTGCCCTGCGGGGAGGGGGCGCCTGTGACCGGCTACTGCTGACCAACGCACCGGGCCGCTCAAGCTCCAGCAGGGGGCGCGCTGGCTCGCGCGTGCGCAGGGGGCCAACCCTGCAGGTGCGGAGTCCGCCCCCGCCGCCTCAGCCCTCCCGATAGCGCGTCTGCGCAGTGTCCCGACCGGTAGTTCACGTCCGACAGGGGGCTCGCCGTATTGCGCGTGCGCCCTCAGAATTCCGCGCCTGTGTGGTGACCCGGCCATGGCACCTACGTCCGGCAGGGGGCGCGCGATTTCGCGCATTCGCAGTGGGCTACCCCCTGCGGATATGCGGCTCGCCTCAGGCCACCTCCTGAGTCTGCGCAGTGCCCAGCAGGGGGCGTGCGGCCGGACTTCTGAGTGCCCGGCTCCGCTAGGACGTGCAGGGCCGCCGACCCCACAAGAAGCGCTTTCGAGACACGCGTTTACACGCTGTTGAAGTAATCACGGCCGTTTTTCCAGTTCCCTTTCCTATGTCTCCTCCCGCCCTTCTTGTCACTGAGGGTCGAGTGGGGTCTCCTCAGGCAGGAGGGTCCCGGGGCAGGGGTCAATGGGGTCTTCTCGGGCGGGAGGGGACGTGGGTCCCAAGTCGCGGGGCGGGGGGCAGATCCCGAGCGTGGACGGCGGCGGCGCGGGGCCAACAGTCGAGGCCAGCGGGTCCCTAAGTGCCACCAGCCACACCCGGCGCGACGCCCGCGGTGAGTGAGGCGCGGACAAGACGGAGGCGCGCCAGGGGTAGCGTCGACCTCACATCCCCGACCCCGGCCCCCGGGGAGGAGGGACGAAGGGCGCGGCGGCCTCGTAGCTGTGGTGGTAACTCTCGCAGGGAAGCGAGGTCGGCCGGCATGGGCCCGGCGCGGGGCGCTCTCTCCCGGCCTCAGAGGGCCTGCAGAGGGGCGCTAGCAAGATGCTTGTTCAGCGGAGCTGTCACACTGACCTGGCCTCTGACCCGGTAGCTAGTTAGGCATGTCATTTTACCTTTCTGAATCCCAGTTTCCTATCTCTAAAGTCGAAATGGTAATATAGCAAACGGAAAGGTTTTGTTTTTCTTTGGCCTTTTCCCCCCGTGGGAGTCAGATGAGAACACGCAGGGTGGAGTGCTTATCACCAGGCCTGACGCTTACGTACTAAACAAGATGGGCACGCAGGGGAAGTGACAGCATTTATCTGGAGTGGACCATAAATGTGCTGCAAACATCTCAAAAAACCTTTCTCCCCGTCATTCCTCACAGACTGTAGCCGCCCACCCCAGTAAAACCAGAATGTCTTCCCCATTCCTTGCTCACTGCCAGAAAACTGTCTTGTTCTGTGTTCTATTATGTAAATGGATAGATTTGTCCATAGGTGTATAGTTCTGCAGTTTTCTTTTCAGATATGTAGGCAGGACATTTGACATTGGTATCTCTCTCCAGTGTTTGGGAAATTCTCCATTAAGTGTGTCTTGGTGGAAGGTGGGGTCCCATTTCAAAGGAAGAGGTACTTCTGCAAACATGTTGCAAGTGTTTTTCTCTGCAGATTGTTATCTGGCTTTTAACATTTTTTTTCAAGGAAAATTGTTAATGTTTGTGTTATCAGGTTCATGAGTCTGTTTTTTTTTTTTTTTTGATAGTTTCCAGGTTATAAGTCATGCTTACAAAACAAAACAAAAAACTGTCCTCATTCTAAGGATATAAAATACCCAGTTTTTCTTAACAGCAATGTAATATGTTCAAATCTTCATATATGTGGAGTTTATTTTGCTGGAGTGAGCTAGTCAATTTTCTCAATGATTCAAAAAATTAATCAATGAAATTTCTAGTTCTGTATAGTAAACTTCACTCATTCTAGTTACAATTCCATGGATTTTGACAAATTCAGAGAGTTGTGTGACTGCCACCACAACCAAATTCAAACATCATCTCCCAAGATTTCCTTATGATGTCTCTTTTGTGTCTGATGCTCTCCACCTTTCTCAGCAAGCACTGGTTTTGTTCTACAACTCTATAATTTTTAAAAAATATTTTTAGTTGTTGATGGACTCAATACCTTTATTTTTTATTTATTTTTATGTGGTGCAGAGGATTGAATCCAGTGCCTCATACATTCGAGGCAAGCACTCTACAACTGAGCTACTACCCCAATCCCTCCATCTCTATGGTTTTACTAATCTCTCTTGTAGAATACTTTGTGTAGATTTCTTGAGGTTTTTTAGGAAGAGAGATACTTTCATTTCTTCCTCTTCAATCGGTATGTATTTTATTTCTTCTTGCCCTATTGCACTAGCTAGGACTTCTGATATGATGTTGAATAAGAGTAACGAGATTAGGTATCTTGGTTTGCTCCTGGTCAAAGCATTTAGTCTTTGACCATGAAGTATGTTAATTGTAGGTTTTTGTATATGTCAATTATCAGATTGAAGACAGCTTCTGAGTAGCTGGGATTACAGGCATTCACCACCACTTCCAGACTGATTTATTCTTTGTCTCTTAATGTGATGAATTACATTGTATTTTTACTATATATTTTTCACATAGTGTTTTTAAAAGGCTTTGATATTGAGGTGAGGCTCACCTCATGAAATGAGTGGTGAAGTAGTTCCTCCTTTTCTATTTTCTGGAAAAGAATGTATAGAATTAATATGTTTCTCTAAATGTTTGCTAGAATTCACCAATGAAACATTTGGGTCAGGATTTTCTTCCTCAGAAGGATTTTAATTACAAATATAGTTTTTTAATAGATATAGAACTTCAAATTATCCATTTCTTCTTAATGAATTTTGGTAGTTGGCAGCTTTCAGGGAGTTGGTCTGTTTCACCTAAGTTGTTGGCAAATAGGTATCAAAACATTTACTAATAATGCTACTTTGACCTATGTGAAATGTTACTTTTATCACATACTAAATTTCTTTTTGTACTTAGGTCTATGTTAGATCCTTTTTAAAAAAAATTTTAATTTTTTTTTTTTTTTTGCGGTGCTGATGATTGAACTCAGAGCTTCACACATGGTAGGTAGAAATCAACCACTGAGTTACACCCCAACCTTCTTTTAAAAATTTTATTGGGCTGTCTCTTACTATACTAGCATAATATTGTTTTAATCAATAAAGTTATTTAGCAACATATTTTGGATAGTCTCTGATTGATATCTATACCTTTCAGAATTTTTTTGACTAGTCTTACAGCTTTATGTTCTATATGGAAGTCAGTTTTTAAAATTCCATTGAAGTTTTTTAAAATGTGTAGATTAAGAGAATTATTATATTCACAGTATTGATTCTATAAAAGGACAAGTTATATATCTCTGTTTAACTGAGCCTTATTTTGTGTTTCTTGATAGTTTTCCACATATAGGTCTTACATATAACCCATTACATTTATCCCTAAATGTATTCTCATGGTGCAGTTGTCAAAGTGATATCTTCTTGAACTATGATTTCTCAGTAATCTATTTATAGGAAAGCCATTGTTCTTATTAACCTAATAATTGTATAACTGGCCTTACACCTTACCTTTTACTGTTTCTTATAGTTTTTTGCTTGTTGTTTTTTTCTGTGTATAGAATTTTTTAAATGTATAAATAATCATAACTCATTCCCCTTTACCTGCATTTATTGCCACTGGATTCACCCTGTCATCTAACTTTACTAAATCAGTGTTACCCAGAGCTCATAGGAATCATTTTTTGAGTATAGTATAGGCTACTATGCCTGCTGAGGAACTGCCAACAGTGGTCCTCCGCCCCCTCCCCACTTGGTTTTAGATAAAGGAACATTCTCTGAATGAATGGACCAATTAATTAAAGACACCCAAATTGTTCAGACCAGTTAGATAAATGTACTCTTCTGACCTTTCTGCCAACAGATTTAGCTTTGTGCCAGACCTGATCTCATATCCTCCATCTCACTATCTCATCCCCTTGGCCCAGCATGCTTGGGAAGGGAGAGCCCTTGAAATTGGACTCAGTAGGGGCTGGGATTGTGGTTCAGTGGTAGAGCGCTCACCTAGCATGTGCGGGGGCCCTGGGTTCGATCCTCAGCACTACATAAAAATAAATGAATGGAATAAAGGTATTGTGTCCAACTACAATTAAAAAAATAAATATTAAAAAAAAAAGAAATTGGACTCAGTGGCTCAGAACAGTCTTGGCCTTTCCAGAACAATGTTAGAAAATAATGTTGGAGTTGGCATTCTAGTCATGGCTTCATCTTAACTATAAACGTTTCAAGTTGTCAAAAATCAAAAGCAGGGGCTGGGGATGTGGCTCAAGCGGTAGCGCGCTCGCCTGGCATGCGTGTGGCCCGGGTTCGATCCTCAGCACCACATACAAACAAAGATGTTGTGTAAGATGTTGTGTCCACCAATAACTAAAAAAAAATAAATAAATATTTAAAAAAATTCTCTCTCTCTCTCTCTCTCTCTCTTTAAAAAAAAAATCAAAAGCAAAGATGCCAGAAAGTACTTTGATTTGAGATATGTATTTTTTGGCATGTCATAGATGTGTCCTTTTTCTAAAGATTTAAAAAAGAAGAAGAAGAATCCAAAAATAGATGGTGAATTTTATCAAGTATTTGTTGACATGATAATATGTTTTTATTCCTTTTACCAAACAATATGGTGAATTACCCTGATAAAAATCATAATGATAAGAACAGTGAAATATTCCTGGGTTTCTGTAGTGACTTTCCCATTTGCTTTTGTATACTATTCTTTTAATGCACTATTGGAGTCTTTGTGTTATCGAGGAATTTACATCATGTTCTCTTCACTAATGGTGGGTTTTGGTTACTTTTAAAAAATATTTTGTGTTATTGTAAGATTTTGTTATCAGTTATGTTAACCTGATTTCTATAACTGGGAGTTTCTTTCTCTGTGCTTATGGATTAGTTTAAATTGTATCAGAATGGTCCCTAGCTTGTTGAAAATAACTCACCACTTTGAGTTTTTGTAGTTAAATTGCTTGGAAGGCTCGTTAACAATTTTCTCAATATTTAATAGTTTATTTGAAAAAAAATTTACATTAAAAAAAAATCTCTTCCTGACTAGGAGTGGTGGTATGAATCTCTCCAACCCAGCTACTCTGTATGCTAAAGCAGGAGTATCACAAATTCAGGATCAGTCTGGGCAGCATAGTGAAACTCTGCCTCTTAGACACTTTTCTTCTATTTTTTTTTTTCTGGAATAAGGTGAGTGTTGCTATTTTCCTACCCAATCAACTCACCTAAAGTAGTTTGCCAAATTTATTAGTATAGAGTTGAATAAAGCATTTAATTTTCTATGCATTATTTTTTTCCCATTTTTTCTTAAACTGTTTGTGATTTTGATCCCTTTTGTGTTGGCTAGATGTGCTAATGGATTATAGTTGGCCCTCCATAGCTGCAGGCTATGCACTGGCAGATTTAATCAACTGTGGATTGGACCAAGTGTGAATCATATCCTTACCAAATGTGTACAGACTTTTTTCTCCTCCTCCTCTTCCTCCGCCTCCACCTCCTTTTCCCCCTTTTGAAACAGGGTCTTGCTATGTTGGCCAAGCTAATCTTGAACTCTTGGAAACTCCTTAGCCTCCCAAGTATCTGGGACTTTTGGTCATGTGTCACTGTGCCTGCCTCAAACATTTTTTTTTTCTTGTCATTATTCCTTAAGCAATATAGTATAACAACTATTTACATAGTACTTACATTGTATAAGATATTATAAATTATCTAGAAATGACTTAAAGTATATGGGCAAATGTGTGCAGGTTATTTGCAAATACACCGTTTTATATAAAGGACTTGAACATCAGTGGATTTGTGTGTCTAAAGAGGTTCCTGGAACCAGTAGTCCTGGACATTGAGGAATTTATATTCAAAGTTTTATTTCCTTACCTGTCATCTATTCATTTCCTCTTTCTAATTTAAGCTTTCTTCCATAAAAACAATATCTATGTTTTGAAGAAATATAAAGAAAACACATTATAGAAACTTATTCCCCCCAGGGGCAAAAGGTTGTTGTAGAATAGCAATAGTCACATATACAATGACAATGATTGTTTTCCTTGCAGAATCTCCATAAAGATATTTTTAAAATACTTGTAAACATATAGAGTTTGACTGTATTTAGCTTTTGTTTGGGAGGTACTGCCTTTCTTTGTGGTCATTAGGACTCTGTCATTAAGCTAAAGCCTCATTGTTATGGTTTGGATGTGTGGTGAGCTTTGCAGTACTTCCCACTAGAGTAGCTAGTTTATCTCTTGTCTGCATTGATAATACCTGTGTGATTTGCTATGGCCAATGGCATGGTTAGCAGGTGTTGTATGAAGAGAAGCTTTAAATGTATTTGTGTGGTGTGGTTTGGCTTCTTGCCCTCAGAACAATATCTGGAGGCTTTCCAAGGAGAATGAGGAGACACAGAGAACAGACCTGTGGTGGTTTGCTTAGGCTGTAATAACAAAATACCACAGATTGGATAGCTTAAACAACAGACATTAAAATTAAATTTTGTACTTCTGGAGGCTAGCAGTCCAAGATCAAGGTGTTTGCAGGCTTGGTTTTAAAAGTGCACAATCCAGGGCTGGAGTTGTGGCTTGGTGGCAGGGCATTGCCTAGCACGTGTGAGGCACTGGGTTTAAACCTCAGCACCACAGAAAAAAAATAATAAATAAAGGTATGTGTTCATCTACAACTAAGTTTTTTTTAAAGTTCATAACTCAGTGGTATTAATGTAGTCACAATGTCATGCAACCACTAGCTCTCTCTAGTTTTAAAACTTTTTCATCCTGTCACAAAAACACTCATAAACATTAAGTAAACATTCTTTGTTCTTCTTCCCCATCCCTTGGTAACCTCTGATCTGCTTCTATCTCTGTGGATTCACATATCCTGAATATTTCCTATAAAAAGAATTATATGGTATGTGACCAGTTGCATTAGCACAATGTGTTTGTTTTGTATTGGGGATTTAACTTAGGGGTGCTTTACCACTGAGTCATATCCCTAGCCCTTTTTATTATTTTATTTTGAGACAGGGTCTCACTAAGTTGCTGAGGCTGGCTTTGAACTTGCAATCCTCCTGCCCCCTTCCCAAATTGCTGGGATTACAGGCATGCACACCATGCCTGGCTTTTAGCATAATGTTTTAAGCTTCATCCATGTTATAAAATGTATCAATACCTCATTTATTTTCATGACAGAATAATATTCCATTGTCTGTGTAGGCCGCACTTTGTTGATATGTTCATTCATTGATGGACATTTGTGTTTTTCCACCATTTGACTACTTTAAATAATGCTGCTATAAACATGTATGTCCAAGTTTCTGTGTGGACATAATATTTTCATTTCCCTAAAGTATATACTTAAGTGGGATTAATATGGTATTGTATTTAACTTTTTGAGGAAATGCCAAATTGTTTCCATAGCATCTGTATCATTTTACATTCCCACCAAAAGTGCAAGGGTTTAAATTTATCTACATGGTTGTCAACACTTATTTTTGTTTTAATTAAAGCTGTCCTGGGGGGCTGGGGATGTGGCTCAAGTGGTAGCGCGCTCGCCTGGCATGCGTGCGGCCCAGGTTCGATCCTCAGCACCACATACCAACAAAGATGTTGTGTCCGCCGAGAACTAAAAAATAAATATTAAAAATTCTCTCTCTCTCTCTCTCTCTCTCACTCTCTCTCCTCTCTCACTCTCTCTTTAAAAAAAAAAAAAAAAAAAAGCTGTCCTGATGGGTGAAGTAGTATTTTACTAATTGATTTACACTTTTCTAATGACCAATGATATTGAAAAAACAAAAAAAAGTGTAAATCATTTAGTAAAATGTAAAAAAAAGTGTAAATCATTTCAATATCATTTATTGGCCATTTGTATATCATCTTTGGAGAATGTCTATTCATGTCCTTTGCCCATTTAAAAACTGGGCTCTTGGGATGGGGGGTGTAGATCATTAGCAGAGTGCTTATCCAGCATGTGCAAGGTCCTGAGTTTAATTTCCAGTATCACTAATAATAAAAAATGAAAATTGTCTTTTTGTTAATGAATTGTAATAGTTCTTTATACATTCTAGATATTAACCCCTTATCAAAGATACAATTTGAAAATATTTTCTCTTGTGCCATATGCATTTTCTCTTTAATACTAGTAATTGAACTCTGGAGTATTCTGACCACTGAACTACATCCCCAATTCTTTTTATTTTTTTTTATTTTGAGACAGGGTCTAGGTAACTTACTGAGGGTCTTGCAAGTTGCTGAGGCTGGCCTTGAACTTGTGATCCTTCTGTCTTTGCTTCTCAAATTGCTGGATTATAGGCATGCACTATTGTGCCCTGCTATTTTCACTTTCTTGATAATGTTCTTTGATGCACAAAGGTTTTAAATTTTGATGAAGTCCACATTATCTACTTTTTATTTTCTCATTTGTGCTTTTGATGCCAAGTGCAAGAATCCATTACCAAACCAGAGGTCATAAAGATTTATCCCTAGTTTTTTTAGGTCTGATATTAAGGAAATTAAAAGAATTTTTGTACACAGAGTGAGGTAAGGTCCAGTTTCAGTCTTTTGTTTTCTTTCTTACTTCTCACCACAGAGTGTGTGTGTGTGTGTGTGTGTGTGTGTGTGTGAGTGTGTGAGTGTGTGTATGTGTGTGTGTGTATGTGTGTGTATTGCTGGGATCAAACCCTGGGTCTCAAGCATGCACAGGTGCTGGCTCAGCACTATTTGTTGAAGAGACTATTCTTTTCCCATTAAATAGTCTTGGCACCTGCTGTGTCTGAATGTCTGTGCCCTCACAAAATTCATGTATTAAAATTCTAATCTGCAAGGTGATGGAATTAGGATTTAGAGCCTTTGGAAAGTGATTAGGTCATGGAAGCAGAACTCTCATGAATGGAATTAATACTCTTTTTTCCCCACAGCACTGGGGATTGAATAAAGAGCCTCACACATGCCAGACAAGCCCTCTATCCCTGAGCTACATCCTCAGCCTTGTTTAAAAAATAGTATTTTTAAAGGTATTTAAAATTTTTTTTAGTTATTGATAGACCTTTATTTATACATGGTGCTAATAATTGAACCTAGTGCCTCACACATGTCAGGCATGTGCCTACCACTGAGCTATAGCCTCAGCCCTAAAAAATTGCATTTTGATACAAGATGTTGCTAATTACCCAGGCTAACCTTGAACTTATGGTCCTCCTGCTTCAGGCATCTCATCCAGCAGAATTATTGCTCTTATAAAAGAGATCTGAGAGAGATCCTTTGCCTCCTTCTGCTATGTAAGCTTGTAGCAAAAAGACAGCCATCTAAGAAGTAGGCCCTCACCAGATACTAAATCTGCTAGTACTACTACTTCATCTTTCCCAGCCTTCCAATCTGTGAAATAAATTTCTGTTGCTTATGAGCTCCCAGTTTATAGTATTTTGTTATAACAGTCCAAACAGACTAAGATAGCACCCTTGTCAAAAATGAATTGTTTGGGTTTATTTCTGGACTCTCAATGCTGTTTTATTGGTTGATATGTCAATTCTTATGCCAGTTTTTAAAAATTTAATCTTTATTTAAAGTATTATGGGTTCATCCTAACAAAATCATACAGGTATGGAATTCAATTTCAGTTCACCGTTCTCCACTTTTCCCTCTTGTCCTCCCTCCTCTTCCCCTTCTCCTTCCTCTCTTCTGGTAGACTTCCTTTAATTCATTTATTTATTCAATTTTGATTGGTTCTTTTTACTTTTACATAAATATGAAATTACCTGTGGTATATTTATATATGCTCATAATATGATATTTTAATCACTCATTCCACATTGCCTCCCCTTTTCTTTTCCTCAACTTTGCCTCTTGATCTCCTCCTTCTGCACTGCTAATCTTCCCTATATCTTTTATTTTTTTAAGAATTTAACCTTTATTTTATTTATTTGTTTTTATATGGTGCTGAGGATCGAACCCAGGACCTCATTTGTGCTAAGCAAGTGCCTAATTGCTGAGCTACAACCTTAACTCCTTCCCTATATCTTTATGATATCCCATCCTGTCCTCTCCTTTTTATTTTATTTTATTTTTTTATTGGTCAAAACATTACAAAGCTCTTGACATATCATATTTCATACTTTAGATTCAAGTGGGTTATGAACTCCCATTTTTACCCTGTATACATATTGCAGAATCACATTGGTTACACATCCACATTTTTACATAATGCCATATTAGTAACTGTTGTATTCTGCTACCTTTCCTATCCTCTACTATCCCCCCTCCCCCTCCCCTCCCCTCCCATCTTCTCTCTCTCTATCCCATCTGCTGTAATTTAATTCTCTCCTTTTCTTAATTTACTCCAGCTTCCATATATGAGAAAACATTTGACCTTTAGGTTTTTGAGTCTGGCTTATTTCATTTAGCATGTTGTTCTCCATTTCCATTCATTTACCAGCAAATATCATAATTTAATTCTTCTTTATGGCTGAGTAAAACTTCATTGTGTATATATACTATAATTTCTAATCTTTTTATCTACTGACAGGCATCTGGGTTGATTCCATAATTTAGCTATGTGAGTTGTGCTGCCAAAAACATCGAGGTGGCTGTATTGCTATAATATGCTGATTTTAGTTCTTTGGGGGAAAATACTAAGGAATGGGATAGCTATTTCATATGGTGGTTTCATTCCTAGTTTTTGAGGAATTTCCTTATTGTTTTCTTCAGAGTGATTGTACTAGTCTGCAGTCCCACCAACAGGGTACAAGTGTACCTTTCCCCCCATATTCTTGCCAGCATTATTGTTTGTATTCTTGATCATTGCCATTCTGACTAGAGTGAGATGAAATCTTTGTATAATTTTGATTTGCATTTCACTGATTGCTAGAGATGTTGAACATTTTTTTCCTATATTTGTTGGGCTTTTGTGTTTCTTCATTGGAAAAGTGTCACTTGAGCTCTTTTGCCATTTATTGACTGGATTTTTTTTGGTATTAAGTTTTTTGATTTCTTTATATATTCTGAGTTTTAAAATATATTTATAGGGCTGGAGTTGTGGCTCAGCAGTAGAGTGCTCGCCTAGCACGTGTGAGGCCCTGGGTTCAATCCTCAGCACCACATTAAAAAAATAAAATAAAGATATTGTGTTCATCTACAACTAAAAAATAAAATATTTTAAAAAATTAAAAAATATATATTTATATTCTGGGTATTAATTATCTATTAGAGGAGTAGCTGGCAAAGATTTTCTTCCATTCTATAGGCTTTCTCTGCTCTTAATCATTTTATTTGCTGTGCAGAAGCTTTTTAATACGATGGCATCCCACTTATTGATTTTTAATTTGATGACATCCTGCTTATTGAAGCTTTTTAATTTGATTCAATTTTACTTATTGATTCTTGGTTTTATTTCTTCTGCTTCAGAGGTCTTATTAAGGAAGGCAGTGCCAGCACCAATATAATGGAGTGTTGACTCTAGCAGCTGCAAGATTTCTGGTATAATTCCTAAGTCTCTAATGCATTTTGATTTGACTTTTGTTCAGGGTGAAAGCTAGATATCTATTTCCATTTTTCTACATATAACGATCTACTTATTTTTTTTGTGTGTACGTGTGGTTCTGGGGATTGAACCCAGGGCTTTGTGCATGCGACACAAGCACTCTACTAACTGAACTATATCCCCAGCCCCACTTAATCAGTTTTTTTATTTATATATGTCAGCAGAATGCATTATAATTCTTATTACACATATAGAACATAATTTTTCACATCTCTGGTTGTATACAAAGTATATTCACACCAATTTGTGTCTTCATACACGTACTTTGGAAAATAATGATCATCATATTCCACCATCATTTGCTGCAGTCTGGCTGGGCAAAATAACGGCGGGGGGGGGGGGTGACAAGCAACTTGTGAAGGTTGAAACAGCCAGAGCCGCTTTATTATGGGACAGCAGAGGTGTATATACCTAACTAATTACACACAGCTTAACTTAATTAACATCATCTAGATACAGCAGTCAGTCATTAAGGAATCCTCATCATCTTAATGACTCATTGGCATTACTTCACAAACCATTCCTCCTGGCAAGTGCCAGGCGCCATCTTGACTTGATTGTCAATCCCATGCCCCCTCCTGTCCCCTCCCACCCCTCTGCCCTATCTAGAGTTCATTTATTCCTCCCATGCTCCCTCTCCCTATCCCACTATGAATCAGTCTCCTTATATCAAAACATTTGGCATTTTTTTTGGGGGGGGGGAGATTGCCTAACTTCACTTAGCATTAGCATTATCTTCTCTAACTCCATCCATTTACCTGCAAATGCCATGATTTTATTCTCTTTTATTGCTGAGTAAAATTCCATTGTGTGTATATGCCACATTTTTTTTTATCCATTCATCTATTGAAGGGCATCTAGGTTGGTTGCACAGTTTAGCTATTGTGAATTGTGCTACTATAAACATTGATGTGGCTGTGTCCCTGTAGTATGCTGTTTTTAAGTCCTTTGAGAATAGACTGAGGAGAGGGATAGCTGGGTCAAATGGTGGTTCTAGTCCCAATTTTTCAAGAAGTCTTCTTACTGCTTTCCGTATTGGCTGCATCAATTTGCAGTCCCACCAACAGTGTATGAGTATACATTTTTCCCCACATCCTGGCCAACACTGTTGTTTGTCTTTATAATAGCTGCCATTCTGACTGGAGTGAGATGATATCTTAGAGTAGTTTTGATTTGCATTTCTCTAATTGCTAGAGATTATGAGCATTTTTTCATATATTTGTTGATTGATTGTATATCCTCTTCTGAGAAGTGTCTGTTCAGGTCCTTGGCCCATTTATTGATTGGGTTATTTGTTTTTTTAGTGTTTAACTTTTTGAGTTCTTTATATACCCTAGAGATTAGTGCTGTGATTGTGAAGGGTAAAAATTTGCTCCCAAGATGTAGCTCTCTATTCACAGATTGTTTCTTTTGCTGAGAAGAAACTTTTTAGTTTGAGTCCATCCCATTGATTGATTTTTTTTATTTTAATTCTTGCGCCCAAAGAGTTTTATTAAGGAAGTTGAGGCCTAATCCCACATGATGGAGGGAAAGGCCTACTTTTTCTCCTATTAGGTGCAGGGTCTCTGGTTTTATTCCTAAGTCCTTGATCCATTTTGAATTGAGTTTTGTGCATGGTGAGATATAGGGGTTTAATTTCATTTTGTTGCATATGGATTTCCAGTTTTCCCAGCACCATTTGTTGAAGAGGCTATATTTTCTCCAGTGCATGTTTTGGCACCTTTGTATAAGATAAGATAGTTGTAATTTTGTGGGTTAGTCTCTGTGTCCTCTGTTCTGTACCATTGGTCTACCAGTCTGGTTTGGTGCCAATACCATGCTGTTTTTGTTAATATTGCTCTGTAGTATAGTTTAAGGTCTGTTATTGTGATGCCACCTGCTTCACTCTTTCTGCTAAGGATTGCTTTAGCTATTCTGGGTATTTTATTTTTCCAGATGAATTTTATGATTGATTTTTTCTATTTCTATGAGGAATGTCATTGGAATTTTGATCAGAATTTCATTACATCTTTATAGTGCTTTTGGAAGTATGGTCATTTTGATAATATTAATTCTGCCTATCCAAGAGGAAGGTTAGATCTTTCCATCTTCTAAGTCTTCTTTGACTTCTTTCTTTAGGGTTCTGTAATTTTCATTATATAGATATTTCATCTCTTTGGTTAAATTGATTCCCGAGTATTTTGTTTGGGGGGCCTGCAGAGGTCTATGTAGGTGGATCTGGGCTGCCCAGCTTGACCTCCTGCAGTAGTCTGCTAGTAGGAAGGGGTGGTCCTGTGCCAGAGGCTAGCCTCTGGTGGGTGTCTGCCCTGCAGGTGCAGGGGTGGGCCCGGGCCTACTATGAGCCTGGATCCTGTGCCAGTCAGTTTTGATAATCAGCTTTGTAGTAAGTTTTGGGTTTTTTAAATATTTATTTTTTTAGTTGTAGTTGGACACAATACCTTTATTTATTTATTTTTATGTGGTGCTGAGGATCGAACCCAGGGCCTCACATTCGCAAGGCGAGTGCTCTACCTCTGAGCCACAACCCCAGCCCCATTTTATAGTAAGTTTTGAAATCAGGAATCATGGATCCTCCTATTTTTTCAATATTATATTGGCTATTCCTTAAAGTTCCATATGAATTCAAGGATGAGGTTTTACATTTCTTTTAAAAAGTCGTTAGAGGCTGGGGATTTGGCTCAAGCGGTAGCACGCTCGCCTGGCATGCGTGAGGCCCGGGTTCGATCCTCAGCACCACATACAAACAAAGATGTTATGTCTGCCGATAACTAGAAAATAAATATTAAAAAAAAATTTTCTCTCTCTCTCTCTCTCTCTTTAAAAAAAAAAGTCGTTAGATTTTTGGTAAGATTTACATTGAATCTGTAGGCTTCTTCAAGGAGTATTGCCATTTTGACAATATTAATTACAATGATCCATGAATATGGGATGTTTTCTCATTTATTTAGGTCTTATTTAGTTTCTGTCAGCAAACTTTATACTTTTCATTGTGCAAATCTTTTGCCTTTTTGGCTAACTTTATTTTGGGGTATTTTAGTCTTCTGGATTCTAATGTAAAAACTGTTAATTTTCTTTATAGATTGTCCATTGCTAATGTATTGAAATTCAACAGGTTTTTGTGTGTTGAGCTTGCCCCCTGAAATTTTGCTGAATTTGTTTATTAGCTCAAGTAGTTTATATGTATATGTGCATGCCTGTGTTGTGTGTGCATGTGTATTTTTGGATTATCTATGTACATAGTCATTTGATCTGTAAATAAACATAGATTTATTTCTTCCTTTTCAACTCAGATGGTATTTATTATTTATTTATTTATTTTAAATAAATGACAGCAGAATGCATTACAATTCTTATTACACATATACAACACAATTTTTCATATCTCTGGTTATAAATAAAGTATGTTGACACCAATTCGTGTCTTCATACATGTACTTTGAATAATGATGTCTATCACATTCCACCATCTTTGCTAATCCCCTGCTTCCCTCCCTCTACCTTCCACCCCTCTGCCCTATCTAGAATTCATCTATTCCTCCCATGCTCCCCCTCCCTACCCCACTATGAGTCAGCCTCCTTATATCAGAGAAAACATTTGGCATTTGTTTTCAATAATACAATCAATAATTTAGACTTAATTGACATATATAGAATATTTCAGTCTGCATCAAGTGGATACACTTTCTTCTCAGCAGCACATGGATCCTTCTCTAAAATGAACCATATGATATGCCACAAAGCAACTCTTAGTAAATACAAAAAGGTAAAGATACTACTATGCATTTTAATCAGATAATAATGGAATGAAATTGGAAATAAACGAAAAAATAAGAATTTCTCCATCGTCTGGAGACTGAACAATATACTACTGAATGAACAATGGGTTACAGAAGACATTAAGGAGATTAAAAAATTCTTAGAGGTAAATGAGAACATAGACACAACATCGAAATCTCTGGGAGACTATGAAAGTAGTACTAAGAGGAAAATTCATTGCATGGAGTTCATTCATTAAAAGAAGAAAAAGTCAACAAATATTTTATTTTATTTTGCCTAATTCCTCTAGTTAGGACTTCCTTCCAGTACAGTGTTGAATACCAGTGGTAGAAGCAGGCATCTTTGTCTTATTCCTGACCTCAGGGGGAAAATTTTCAGTCTTTTACTATTCATTATGATGTTAGCTGTGGGTTAATCATAAATGCCTTATATCATATTAGGGAATTATCTTCTATTATAACTTGCTGATATTTTTGATCACCAAAAGGTGTTAAATTTTGTCAACTGCCTTTTCTGAATCTTTTGAGATGATCATATAGGATTTTTATTGTTGTTCTATTAATGTGATATATTACATTGATTAGTTTTCTTTTTTTCCAAATAATGCCTTCATGTTGGTTTGCACATTGTAAGTCATGTACTTGTCAAGTACTTTTTTGCTTTTATTAGTGCATAGTAAAATTTGGGTTCCTTTTGACATAATTATACATGCATGGAATTTAATTTACTCCATTTCAGTCCCCAGTGCTCCCCCCACACCCCCGGTTCTTTTCCTCTGCTCTACTGGCATACCTTCCATTTATTTATTTATTTGTTTATTCTTAATTGGTGATTTAAAGATATACATAAAAGTAGAATTCATTGTGGTGTATTTATACATGTACATAGCATAATTTTGTCATACTCATTGATTGATTTTCTTATGTTGAAACATCTTTGCATTCCTGGGATAAATCCCATTTGGTCATGATGCATGATCCTTTAAAATATATATATTTAGTTGTAGATGGACACAATATCTTTATTTTGTTTATTTTTTTAATGTGGTGCTGAGGATTGAACCTAGTGCCTCATGCATGCAAAGCAAGCGCTCAACCACTGAGCTACCCATGCATGATCCTTTTAATGTGTGCTATAGTTTGTGTGTGGTCCCTTTGTTAGAGACATTGTGTTGTATTTTCTGTCTAGTTCTATCTATTATTAAATTTGCAGTATAGAGGGCTAGGAGTGAAGCTCAGTGGTAGGGTGCTTACCTAGCATACACAAGGTTCTGGGTTTGATCCCTAGCACTAAAAAGAGAAAAGAATTTTTGCAGTGCATTTTTCAAGGTCTGCAACTGTTACTGTAGAATTGTCCATTTCTTGGATGGCATTAGAGCAGATTATGCTAAGTGAAGCTAGTCAATCTTTAAAAAACAAACACCAAATGACTCCTTTGATATAAGGGGAGTAAACAAGGACAGGGTAGGGACGAAGAGCTTGAGAAGAAGATTTACATTAAACAGGGATGAGAGGTGGGAGGGAAAGGGAGTGAGAAGGGAAATCGCATGGAAATGGAAGGCGATCCTCAGGGTTATACAAAATGACATATAAGAGGAAAGGAGGGGTAAGACAAGATAATACAAATGGAAGAAATGATTTACAGTAGAAGGGGTAGAGAGAGAAAAGGGGAGGGGAGGGGGATAGTAGAGAATAGGACTGACAGCAGAATACATCAGACACTAGAAAGGCAATATGTCAATCAATGGAAGGGTAACTGATGTGATTCAACAATCTGTATACGGGGTAAAAGTGGGAGTTCATAACCCACTTGAATCAAACCGTGTAATATGATGTATTAAGAACTATGTAATGTTTTGAACGACCAATAATAAAAAAAAAAGAATTGTCCATTTCTCCCTTCAATTCTATCAATATTTGCTTAATGTGTTTGGGATATCTGTTGTTTGGTGTGTATATATTTATCTTCTTTTATGGTCATGCTTATTTTTAAAATGTAATTACTAATTGTACATGGTTATAGGGTACAGTGAGATAACTTGATATAAATGTGTAATGATCAAATTAGGTCAGTTAACTTTTCATTTCTGTAAACTTTTTTGTGTGTGGTACTGAGGATTGAACTCAGGGTTTCTCACATATCTGAACCATACTTCTGGTCCATTTTATTGAATTTTATTTTGATATAGGATTTCCCTGTGTTGCCAAGGCTGGCCTCAAATATGCAGTCTTCCTGCATCAGCCTCTTGAGTAGCTTGGATTACAAGCATGTACCACCACACCAAGTTAGATTTTTTATGAACAGACAATAATCACATTTATGAGGTACAGTGTGATACTTAAGTGCATAAATACAGCATGTATTGATCAAATCAGAGTAATAAACATTTCTATCTCCTTGTCACTACTTTGTGTTTGGAGACTTCAAGCTCCTCTCTTCTAGCTATTTATATAATAGATTATTGTGCACTAGCTATAGTCACCTCATGGTCCTATCAAACACTAGAACTTATTACTCCTATATAAATATGTCACATTTGCTAAATGTTATCTGGTGTCACTTTATGCCCCCCTCCCCAGCCTCTAGTAACCACTCTTCTATATTCAGATCAACTCTTTTAGCATCCATACATCAGAGAGAAGATGCAGCATTTGTCTTTCTATGTCTGGATTATTTCACTTAACATAATATCCTCTAGTTTCATCTATTTTACTATAAATGATAGGATGTCATTATTAATCATTCTATCTTATTGAAGATTTGGCCTTTTTCTTAGTGTAAAAATATCCTTTTTCTTCTGTAATTTTTTTTGCTTAAAATTTACTTTGTCAAGTATTATTATAGTCAGCCTGCTCTTTTTTAGTTATATTTGCATGGAAGAGCTTTTTCCATCCTTCACTTTCAACCTACATGTGATTGGGGTATCAAGTGAGTCTCTTATAATTGGCACATACAGTTGGCCCTCAGTATTCTTGGGTTCCACACCCATGGATTCAATTAGCTGTAGACTGTGGACTATGTAGTTAGACCAGTGGTAGTCGTGTCTATACTGAACATGTTTCATGTCTTTTTTCTTATCATGATTCCCTAAATGATGCAGTATGCTAACCACTTACATAGGGTTTATATTGTATTTATACATGATAAGTAACCGAAAGATAATTTAAATTTAAAGTATGGGTGAAAAAACATAGGTTATATGCAAATACAGTGCTGTTTTATGTAAGGGATTTGAGCTTCCACATGGTTGGTATCTGTGGAGGGAAGGGTGTCCTGGAACCAGTCCCTAGTGGACACCACAGACAGTTGTTTCAGACAATTCAGTGGAGGGGCCAGTTTCCACCATCGTCTGTGAGTACACTCTGCTTTTATTCCTAAAGATGCTACTTCTAAAATTCTTGTGTTATGAGAAAGAGAGAGTTTTCTGTGTTTAAGAAAACAGTATTGTTAAAAGTGTAACACAAAGGATGTGATCCAGCCTAGAACTAGGTTTATTCCTATATTTATAAGCTCTACTGCTTTAATTGCAAATGTGTAAAGGCAAGAGTACTTCCAATTGAGGGAAGATGTATATCTTTTTCTTTCCTCACTGGAAAAATGTTTTCTGGTAAAGCAAAATTCATTTTTATTATAGTAATGGTTTCTAAAAATTAAAGTATAAACAAAAAGATTGAAAAGAGGTGGAATCTTCTGCTAACCAGAAGTATTTTTATCTATTCACAGTCATTCCTATCCATCCATAACCCTACAAAGACTATGTATCTCTTAGTTAATTAATCAATTAGTCATTTAATTCAATATTTACTGAGCACCTACTATGTGCCAGCTCTGCTTTTATGCCTGGGGATTCTGTGGTAGAACAAACAGACAAAAAAATATCCATGCCTCATGGAACATGCATTCTAGGAAGGAAATATGATTAAATAAGTACATAAATATGTTACATAGCTTAATGGTGCTAAGAAGAATAAACATGAAAAGTTGTATGAAATGTTTAGAGATGTTGAGATTTTATTTTGAATGGTCAAGAAAGTTTTCAAAGAGAAAGTGTCTTTTGAATAAAGATCCAAAAGAGATAGAAAAGCTGGCCATGCCAACACAGGAATAAAGTGTGTACTTGTACCTGGTAGAGGGGAAATCCAAACATAGAAGCAGTTTTGTGTGTTTAGGGATAGCATCCGGGCCTTGACAGGAGCTGGAGAAGGAGGAAGGGAAGGGAAGTAGAAGAGAGTAGATGAAATGAGAACACTAGTAGGAGCTATGTCCCCCAGAACTTTGTAGGCCATTGTAAGGCAGGGCTTTTCCTTGGAGAGAAATTAGGGCCATTGAAGAGTATTGAGCCGAAGAACAGACAGGATCTGACTGTACGGGGTTGCTCTTGATGCTGCTCGGAAAAGGATTTTAAGGTAACAAGGTCAGAGGCAATGAAGCCACTGCAGAGGCTATTGCGGAAATTGAGGCAAGGGATGATAAAGAGCAGAAGTGGTGAAGGGGGTTGAATTCTGGGAGTGTTTAAAGGTAGAGGCAATAGGATTTGCTGAGG
The DNA here is from genome assembly GCF_045843805.1 of Urocitellus parryii. Classification (NCBI taxonomy): domain Eukaryota; kingdom Metazoa; phylum Chordata; class Mammalia; order Rodentia; family Sciuridae; genus Urocitellus; species Urocitellus parryii. Next base: position 7,187,600 of record NC_135539.1, on the reverse strand, counting down.
TCTAAACTTGGGCTGTGAAAGAGGAAAGCCAAGAATAACCCTGTATGACTCAAAGAATAGAACTGAATGAATTGAGGTGAGGAAGACTGTGGGATGACCTATTTTTGAAAGAATATGAATAGCCCGGTTTGGCTAGGTCAGTTTTGAGATGAAACACGTGGGTATGTCAAACAGGCAACTGGATAATTGGAAATGGAGCTTAAGGCAAGGTGCAGGCCGTTTGTACAAATATAGAAGTCTTCAGCATGAAGTTGGATCCTAATCCAGGGCTGAGTTAGGTCACCTAAGGAGTGTTACTGGAAAAGAGTCCACAGTCTGAGCCTCATAAGGGCTGGGGAGAGAAGAAAGAGTCAGTTTAAAAGACTGACAAGGAACAACAGGAAAGGTAGGAGAAAAAGCAGCCAGCATGATGCTCTGAAAGCCCACAAGAAGGTTGTCCAAGGATATAAGAGTACCTCTTAGCATTCTTGCATTACACATAACATTTCACCCATTTGTTTCCTGACTAGTGCTGAGCCTTCCCCTTCAGCTAGAAAAATGGCAGTGTTCAAGAAGTTAAAACTTCTTCTCTGGAAGAATTTCATCTTAAAGGTAGGTATAGTTATTCATGGTGGGATGTAGGTTCTTGGGAGTGACTGAATGTTTATGTGAAATTGGTTGCTAATAATGGGTTAAAGAAACAGTAAGAACTTTGCTTGTAAAGGGGCACTATTCTGCAAATAAGGCATGTTTCCATAGTAATTCTGTTAACCCTCATTATGAAAGATAATATCATTGTCTGATTTCCAACCAGTGGTGTTGTAGAAAAGTTAATAGAGGAGCTGGGGCTCAGTGATAGAGCACTTGCCTAGCATGTGCAAGGCACTGAGTTCGATCCTCAGCACCACATAAAAATAAATAAAATAAAGGTATTTTGTACAACTACAACTAAAAAAGATATTTTTAAAAAGAAAAGTAAATAGAGATTGTCAGGGGCTGAGACATTCCATACACCAAGCTTGGGTGATGAGGAATTTGAAATCCCACCTATCTCCTTGGATTCTGATCCCTCACTGGCTGTCTCAGATGTGGTTGGCCACTTTGATGACCTGGCAGACCCTTCCTCCTCACAGGATGGCAGTTTTTCAGCCCAGTATGGGGTCCAGACATTGGACATGCCTATGGGCATGACCCATGGCTTGATGGAGCAGGGCGGGGGGCTCCTGAGTGGGGGCTTGACCATGGACTTGGACCATTCTATAGGAACTCAGTATAGTGCCAACCCACCTGTTACAATTGATGTACCAATGACAGACATGACCTCTGGCTTGATGGGGCTTAAAATAAGGCTTAAAATAACCCTTTTTACTCTAAACTTTTTAAATTTGGATACATCAGGACTTAGTGCTGCAGAAAGGCATATGTGTCCAAAAAATGTACATAAGCCCAAGGTACTTTGGAAAGATATTCTAACAGGACAATGGAAAGGTCCTGACCCAGTAATTGTCTGGAGTCGGGGGTCTGTTTGTGTGTTTCCACAGGAAGAACAGCAGCCGATTTGGATTCCAGAGAGATTAACTAAAGTCCTGACCCAGTGATTGTCTGGAGTCGGGGGCCTGTTTTTGTGTTTCCACAGGGAGAACAGCAGCCGATTTGGATTCCAGAGAGATTAATTAAAGCAATTTCTACAGACCAAAAAGAAGATGATTTGGCTCAAATCCATAACAGCTGATATCCAAAACTCCAATTTGGCTATCCTTACATCTGCAACAGAACCAGGATGCTTTTTTCAATATCTATTTTATTCTATTTTGTTTTTTGAGCTCATATAGACCTAGGTTAATGTTTTGCTGATCAGTTCTATATATTTTTTTTTTTTTACTATAGAGTTTTTAAACATTGCAATGGAGATTTCACCTGTAAAAAGTTATAAGGCCTTTACTATTATGTTATGTGTTGTATGTATTATATTATGTGTGCACACTTGTGTTTTGTGTTATATGTTTGAATGTACATATGTCCATATATCATATATGATGAGCGCTCATAAAAAAAAAAAAAAAATGGATCCAAAAATTTTTTTTTTTATTCACGTGATTTAAATGGTTTAATTTAAATTGGGTAAATGACTGTTAAGAATTGTTTTAATATGTAAACAAAAAAAGGCTAACAGATCTGTTTGTTTACTTTCACCTATCCTTTTCATTATATTTAATAATTCTTTTCAAGATAATGTAAATTGTTAAGAAAATTGTTTTCTTTTAGTGCCTTCTAGAATGTTACACAATTATTAATATTAACCATTATTGTCAAAATTCTTATCTTCATCCCAGTGCCGGTGGAGATAATGTAAATTGTTAAGAAAATTGTTTTCTTTTAGTGCCTTCTGGAATGTTACACAATGTTTTCTTTAGCTATTATTGCCAGAATTTCTATCTTCATCCCAGTGCCAGTGAAGACAATGTAAATTGTTAAGAAAATTGTTTTCTTTTAGTACCTTCTAGAATGTTATATAATTTTTTCTTTAGCCATTATTGCCAGAATTCCTATCTTCATCCCTGTGCCGGTGAAGACAAAGATAAAACTAATCTACAGTCTCTGCAATAGCCATCACTGAACCGCTTAACTCACTTGTATGCATTGTGAACTATCTGTTGGTGCAGCGACTTGTGGTAGTGTTGGAGTATTTTTGCTGATGATGTCATCGGTGGTACAATTTTTCCAACAAGAGCTGTCAATTGGCTTGGTATATCTTCCTCTCTTCTGCTTGTCATGATCGTTCAGCTATTTGGGGGCCAACAGAGGTGAGGCAAAGAACCTCACCCCCCCGCTGGTACCTCTCCACAGGTGTAGCTGTATACTGGACCGGTAGTCAATGACGGGTAAGATCCAATTATAATGGTACCAACCTAAGACAGGAGGCTGACGCCCTGAGGTCAGCTCATCCGAAGACGGGTAAGGACCATATGTAGTATTGGACAACCTAAGGCAGGCACGGTCCCTAAGCCACATGCTTGTTGTTTAAACAGAGAGGGGGAGATGTTGAGAGCCACAGCCAAAGGGGCCCCAGAAAACTTCCAGCTGCCAGCAAACTCCCAGCTGCCGGCTGATGATTGGCTCACAGTGGCCCCAGCAACATCTAGCTGATTGGCTTCTCTGCGGCGATGTTCATTGGGCTGTTTCCCTGCCCTTCAAGCTGCCAGCTGATGATTGGCTCACAGTGACCCCAGCAACATCTAGCTGATTGGCTCCTCTGCAGTCATGTTCATTGGGCTGTTTCCCTGCCCTTCAGACTACGGAACTGCTCATTGGGGGACTTCTTTGGCTCCGCCCACGCGACCCAGCCAATCGGCCTCAAGAGCAGGAGGATTGTGGGAGGTGGTGTGGTTTGTGTGGGGTGTGGGGGAGAGGCTTGTGGAAGCCGGTGGTGGCAGTTGGACTCTGAGGGTTTTTCCTGAGGAGCTGTTTTGTTTGGCGTTTGTAGTTTTAAAAATAAAGTTTGTTTCTTTTGACAAGTGGCTCCTGAATTGTGCCCAGCCAGACTGCGGCAAGAGATATTTCTAAACTATTATTCTCCCCACCCCATTTGTTATATGGGGAGACTAGAAGAAAGGATTTTTTTTTTTTTTTTTTTTGGTACCAGCGATTGAACCCAGGGACCACATCCCCAGCCCTTTTTTATATTTTACTTAGAGACAGGGTTTTGCTGAATTGCTTAGGGCCTTACTAATTTCTGAGGCTGGCTTTGAACTCTTGATTCTTCTGCTTCAGCCTTCAGAGCCACTGGGATTATAGGTTTGAAAGGATGCGAAATGGAAGAACATTCTCCTCAATAGAGACTTAGAGTGATTTTGAGTTAACCTGTAACTTTTGTTTTTATTTTAGAAGCGGAGGATTCTGATGACAGTGCTTGAAATCTTGATGCCATTACTATTTTCTGCAGTTGTATTGTATCTTCGTTTTAATAGTGTCCCAAGAAAAAGAGCTGCTACTAATTACAGTGCAATTGATGTCAGTTCGCTGCCAGACTTCTTCCATCAGTTTCCTGTGAAAAATAAATTTCAACTAGTTTATATCCCTTCCAAGAGTGATACTTTGAAGGCTCTCACTGAAATGGTGGAAGATACTTTTGATGTTGAGTTTGAAGGTTAGACATAAGGTGGGAAAAGGATAGGGAAGGTATTTTCACATAGTATGAAACTGTTTTCTGAGAGTTCTGCTTATAGAAGTAATTCCAAATCTGAGGTTTTCAAATTCTAAAGAGCCCACGCAGGTGGTAGTTGGAGGAAAACTGTCCATGATACATTTTTATTATTTCAAAAAACACACTGGAGACATACATTTATATCATGAGGCTTCAAGGGTAATCAAAATGTTAATAAGTATTTTTAACTATCATGACCCTATTATTTCATGTTAATCAGAAGATCTGATTGCCAGTTATTACATGTCTCTGACTAATAAAGAATGGAAACCATTCAGAGACTCTGACAGGTTCTGTGCTTCTCTTGTTCCATTCTACTTCAGTCTCCCAGGGAGGAAGAAAGGTCCTCAAAAGGTCATAAGATTGTACTCCTGTAGTCCTGGCTATTTGGGAGGCTGAGTCAGGAGGATTGCTGGAGTCCAAGAGTTTGAGAGTAGCCTGGTCAACATGGTGAGACTCCATCTGGAAAAAAAAAGATTCAGCTCATGTCCTTCCAATTGCACCAAGAGTGAACCAGATTCTCCAGGCTGCCTCTGCCTTCCTCTCCAGCCTCCTCCAAGCCCACTCTCCCTTTGCTGTCATATCCTGCACATACAGGTGGCTTTTCACCAGCTCTTTCCTCTGGCAAAAAAAAAAAAAAAAAAAAAAAACAACAACAACAACAACAAAACTGTGCTCCAGCCCTTCTGGGGAGCTATTCTCTCAGCTTCAGGTTTTAGCTGAAATGATGCTTACGAAGGTAGCTAAGCAGATTTTCAGTTTCTTGCCTCTGCCTCATTCCCCTTCACGGATTTCTATAGCAAATAGCAAGGTCCTGAGGAAGTAAGTAGTTAAGTATTGAAGATTCCAAAGTCAGCAAGCCAGCTGGAGCACATTGAGAGAGTGGCTTGGGCTGAGGTTTAAGAAGTTGGTAGGAGCCACGTAATTCTGAGTCTTGCAGACCATGTTGTATTTGCAAAAGGCAGCCATCTGTGGGGTTTTAAGAAAACATATAGTTTGTTTTAAAATGTTTAAATGTAAAATTTTTTAAATTTGAAAGTTCTATGATATAATTTGATTTAAAAGATCTGATAGCTTGAACTAGGGAGATGGAGATACATAGTTGAATTCAAGATACATTTTGGAATTAGAAGGGATCAGTCAGAAGCTTTCTTGCCTTTTTTGGACCCTCCTCAGTCAGTACCTTACCCCTTCAGAGAAGTGTTTCCATCTGTATGGATTTCCCCCTCACTCCCAAACAAGCCTCAGTCACCTCCACTTCAGAAGGAAACATTTCCTGTATTCTCTCCCCTTTAAGATCCTTCTTCAGGCAACTTATTTTTTGTCTGATAAATATCTTGGAAATTATTTCTATTTTATTTCTTCCCACCCACTTAGTAACATAATCTCTGTTTTGCCCTCAGTACCAGAGCGATATCTGCTAAGAAAATGTGATCATGGTCTTGCTAGTTGCCAAATCCAGGACTTCTTTTCCAGTCTTCATTCTCTGTGTCTTTGCTATACAACAGGGCAGTGTCCAAATACTTCTTCCTTGAAATCCTCTTCTCCTTTGCATCCTGGGATAGTGCTGTCTTTTATTTCTGCTTTCCTGATATCTTTGCTTCCCTCTGTTTTACTCACTTCTTGTTCCCCAAACACTGCCTTCCTTTCTCACTGCTCTCTTTAGCACAAATGTGATACATGAAACTGTATGGTATTAATTAAAGTTAGGTGCCTAATCCCAAGTCCTACTTCCCAGAATTCTTTTATGAATTGGAATGTTCTTTTCTGGGATTTAAAAAAATCTTCAATACATTGAAACTTACAGTAAATACAGGAACTCTTTGTACTGGAAATTTTACACGATATAAAAGACAAAAGATAAAAATAACTTTTCCTTTTTATTCCATATCCTAATAAAATTCTTCACCTTAGAGTAATGACAAATAACAGTTTGATGATCTTTTCCAGTGTGTGGTGGACATCAGTTTTGGTTTTCTTCCTGTAGCCTGTTTCTCTGAGAGTCTGACCCCCTCCCGTTCTCAGCTCATGTATTTTCATTGCTGTTGACTACACTCTGGGCTTGGGATAGATCATGTAACCAATGCCTAAACCAATCTGCACTTTGCAGTCCCTTGCATGGTTGATCTGTCATGGAGGCATGCTTAGTGAGAATCAAGGAAATGTGAGATTTTTTTCCTGGAAATTTCTGAAAAAGAGGCTATTGCCATTCTCTCTGGTAATATAGTGGACTAGCTCATTTGGATCATCCCTCCAGTGAAAAGTAAATGCTGAATGAAAACTAAAAATATGTTCTTGGAAGCATTAAAGAACTAAATAGTCAGGAATTATCTAGCAAAAAAATCTATTATATAAGTATTTTATCTTTTAATCCAAGGGGTGATTACTTAGGTATTAATTTTATAATTATTTATTAAACTGAGCATTTTGTTTTGGATACCTTCATATGTATCTGATAATTTTTACAATTTAACTGTGTAGGGATTCCACCTTCTGGGTCCCCTTCTTCCTCCGGGAGAAGTCTTTTCTTCTGTCCTTTAATAAACTTCTAAAAAAAAAAAAAAAAACAACAATTTAACTGTGTATATGTGTGTGTGTTTAAAAAGAAACCTAAGCCAGGTGTGGTGGCACATACCTGTAGTCCCAGCTACTGGGAGGCTGAGGTGGGGGAATTATAATAAATAATAAATAAATATAACCTAAATAAGGCTGAAGAAACAAAACAGAAACTGTGCCTATCTGTCCATATTTGAAATAAATAAATTTACTCCTTATATCTTGGTGGACACCCTTCTTACACTTTTTTAAAAAATATTTTTTAGTTGTTGATAGATCTTTATTTTTTTATTTATACGTGGTGCTAAGAATTGAACCCAGTGCCTCACACATACCAGGCAAGGGTGCTACCACTGAGCCCCAACTTTTTCTAACCATGTAAATACCTAAAAATTGGATCCTATTGTATGAACAGTTTTGTTGTCTGACTTTTATCACCATATTGTAAATGTATTCTCAGCTTGTTAGATAATTTCCTACATAAAAATATCTAGATGAAAGAAAGAACCCAAAGAGACCCTAAATTGCTTTTGATGAAACATGCATCGTACAAGAGGAAATTGAACTAGTTTTCATAGCCTTGTAAGGCACAGAGCGAAATAGGAAGTTAAGGCTCATTCAAGGTGGAGTGTCAAATAGGAGACTATCTTCCCATAAAGCTGGAACCCAAATTGCCTACATCCTTAATGTAAAGTAAAAGTAAATATATATCACTCCTACTCCTGAGGATCTGCAGGAATGTTGCCTTGGAATTGAGCACAACAAGGAGAACTCAACCCTGAGACTTATAGCTCAAATTCAAGGAGAGACACAAGGCAGTTGTGGGGAGAAAAGAATGGGTGGGGGGGAAGGAATGAAAGTGAAAAAAAGAAAAATGAAAACCCCTCACACTATGAAGTGGGATTCAAGACTGAGAGACACAGTGTAAGTCTTCTTTGGAGGATATACCATCATTCTGTATCTCAAAGAAGACACTCCCCCACCCCACATACAAATATTTTAATGTCAGTGAGCAAATATGCCAGGAAATGATACCAAGGGTGACAAACAGTATTAACAACAGAGAGCAAAAACAGAAATAGAGGGGGTGGGGTTGTGGCTCATCCGTAGAGTGCTTGCCTTGCATTGGTGAGGCATTGGGTTGAATCCTCAGCACCACATAAATGAATGTATGAATGAATAAATAAATAAAAGATTAAAAAACAGAACTAGAAGATTCAGATAATGGAATTATTAGTCTCAAATTACAAAATCACTACTTAGTTCAAAAAATAAAAGAACATATTTGTAGGTGGTATGTCACTATAGTCACCTAGCCAATTGAACTGGGGAGGGGGCAAACATTTCTAGAAAAGAAAAATAAAATAACCAACATGTAAAACTTGGGTTATGGGCTGGGGATGTGGCTCAACTGGTAGCGCGCTCGCCTGGCATGCGTGCGGCCCGGGTTCGATCCCCAGCACCACATACCAACAAGGATGTTGTGTCCGCCAAGAACTAAAAAATAAATATTAAAAATAAAATTCTCTTCTCTCTAAAAAAAAAAAAACAATTTAAAACTTGGGTTATAAACAAGATATGAAAGGATGAAATGGAACTTAAACTTCCTACAAAAATAAAGATCATTCTTTTAACAACAACAACAACAACAAACCCATCAGGCTTTACCCAGGTCTCAAGTTACTCACAGGACTTAATTCTCTCTCTCCCTTCCTTAGCATGAAGTCCCAGGACAGTTGCTAGCAGTTCTTGGGATTGCAGACTTCCAGTTCATATTCTGACCTGATTAATCAGATTCTTTTTTTTTAGAACTAAATCAAACAGATTTTATTAAATTTTGTTAGAATGATGAAAACAAATGATATAAAATAAGTCTTAAGAAATGCTCTCTTGTACTACTATCTCAAACTATTTTTCAGTGTTTTACAAAATGCTCACATGGCAAATGCGAAAAGCTTCAACACTCTTGTAACTTTTGCTGCAATAAATGCAACATTAACAAACACAAATTTCTTCTGTGTCAATTTTAAAAGTTGAATTACTGAGTTACATACTAATTTTTATGTTACTCATACATATTTTATTCATTCACATTTAACGAGATCATTGCCAATATATACATTATTTTCCTTAACTTTATTTTTACATTAAGTCAATGTCTGTCATGCAGCCATCCAAAACCTTACAATAAAATTACACAGGTTTGTAGTCCAATTTAAATTCTAGCTTCTTAGAATCAGTCACTTTTCTGACTGCTTTCATGAAGTCTTCTTGAACTACAAAATCATGATCAGCACAAATTGCAAACATACCTTTTTCAGTGCAAACATTTCTCAGGTGATTAATCAGATTCTTGTCTGATGTCTCTTGTCTTCCCACCTTCTGTCTTTTAATTTCTTTGCTCCTATATTTGCAAAATGAATGAGTGAATGGAGAAGTAAACTGATATTTTATATCTCCTTAGGTAGAGAGGGGGAAGTAGATAGCATTTGCCTGCACACCCAGCTGCTCACTAATTGGATTTTTCTCTCTATAGTTCTAGGCTTTTCTTCCGTGCCTGTGTTTGAAAGTTACATAATTAATGATCCCAAAGCTTTCTACATATTGGTAGGAATTGTTTTTGACCATAACTTCAATGACAGCAGGGAACCTTTGCCACTTGGGGTAAGAAAATCTTTTCTATGGTTATACAAAATTACATACAAGAGGAAGTGAGGGGAAAGGGAAAAAAAACAAGGGGGAGAAATGAATTACAGTAGATGGGGTAGAGAGAGAAGAGGGGAGGGGAGGGGAGGGGAGGGGGGATAGTAGAGGATAGGAAAGGCAGCAGAATACAACAGACACTAGTATGGCAATATGTAAATCAGTGGATGTGTAACCGATGTGATTCTGCAATCTGTATATGGGGTAAAAATGGGAATTCATAACCCACTTGAATCAAAGTGTGAAATATGTTATGTCAAGAACTAGGTAATGTTTTGAACAACCAACAATAAAAATTTTTTAAAAAAGAAAATCTTTTCTGAAACAAACTTCTTTTACAACTTTACCTTGAGCCTAGGTAGCTTATTTGCTCCTCTGCTTTCCTCTGTGGTAGCTTTGCCATCTTATTTCCAGAGTTGATGAGAGAATGCTTTTGTGTTTCATGTCTTACCACTGGTCTTTGAAGTCCCTTTGGCTTTTAGATTATTTTTTTTTAATATCTATTTTTCAGTTCTCGGCGGACACAAAATCTTTGTTTGTATGTGGTGCTGAGGATCGAACCCGGGCCGCACGCATGCCAGGCGAGCGTGCTACCGCTTGAGCCACATCCCCAGCCCGGCTTTTAGACTCTTTGAAAGAGAATTTATTCTGAGCAAACTTCTGTCCTGACAATGCTGTATGACATGTATTTAACTGCTTAATTATAGAAGTGGGCTCCAAACCAGGGTACATTAAAACCCAGTCCTAGCTCTGCACCTTATTAGTGGTGCAACCTCAGGAAAGTTATGAAATGGTGTCTGCAATGTCTAACATTTTAGGGCCCCAGTGTCCTTACTGGGGCAGTGAGGTTATTATTAGTGCCTAACATACAGGGTTGTTGTGAGAAGGAAATAGATTTATGTCTGTAAAGCACTTAGAACAGAGCCTGTATTAGGAGTTTTCCAGAGAGGATTAGTTATTTTGCCATTATTACTAATCTCACTTCAGGTATGATAGGTTTCTGTGTTTATTTAAGGGAAAAAACAATTAAATATTTGAATATTTAATATTTTAGAATGGGAAAATTACTCATGTACAGTTTTTGTGCTCTATGATCTGATGATTAATTGTTAGAACTTGTGTGGGGTTAATAAAATAACCGGGAATACTTTGTAGGCACTTCACTCATCAATGCCAGGCACATTGCAGACACCATTTCATGTAAGCCTACAGCAGTCTTCAAAATAGGAGCTGATAATAGCATCCCCATTTTATTGATGGGGAAACTGAAGCATAAAGAAACTTGTCCAGGGTAGTATAGTTCTTCTATAGGAGATTTTGAGTTTAGATCCAGTGGCCTGGGTTCAGAGTATTCAGTACCCTATTATTTTTTCCCCAGTTTGGTTCCAGGGATAATTTGCAGGGAAGACCTGTATGAGAGAATGCTATGTGGTCAGTTCCAGGACTGACATCAACTAGTGTGGGCCTTTCCTCCAGTCACAGCTGATGTCAAACACAGTGCTTTGTTTTGCCACTGCTGAATTTCACCATCTTGTGACCAAATTTGTTTTCTCTTTATACTCTGTAGGTGAAGTATAACTTGCACTTCAGTTATATTCAGAGGAACTTTGCATCAATGAAGCATACGTCTCTTCAAGAGAACTCCGAAGGCTGGTGCACATCCTTTCTTTATCCTCCTAACCTAAGCTATGAACCCAGGGAATTTGCATTTACTGATGGCGGAATCCCTGGTGAGGAAATCCAGAAGCTGTGTGAACTACCATGAGCATACACACTCTTGTCCTATGGCTCATATTTGGTTATTTTCTTTTTTAAAATTTGTTATACATGACAATAGAATGCATTTTGACATATTGTACACAAATGGAGCATAGCTTCTCCTTCCTCCAGCTGTACATGGTGCAGAGTCACTCCAGTAGTGTAATCACACGTGTACATGGGGTAATAATGTCTGTCTCCTTCTACTGTCCTTCCCATCCCTGCAGCCCTACCCCTCCTCTCATTCCCCTCTACACAAACCAAAGTTCCTTCATTCTTCCCTCTCCCCCTACCCCACTATGGATCAGCATTTGCTGATCAGAGAAAACATTCAGCTTTTGTTTTTTTGGGATTGGCTTATTTCACTTAGCCTGATGTTCTCTAGTTCCATCCATTTACTTCCAAATGCCATAATTTCATTCTTCTTTAAGGCTGAGTAATATTCCATTGTATATATGTACCCCATTTTCTTTATCCATTCATCTGTTGAAGGGCATCTAGGTTAGTACCATAGTTTAGCTATTGTGAATTGAGCTGCTATAAACATTAATGTGGCTGTGTCACTGTAGTATGCTAATTTTAAGTCCTTTAGGTATAGACTGAGGAGAGGGATAGCTGGGTCAAATGTGGTTCCATTCCAAGTTTTCTGAGGTATCTCCATACTGCTTTCCATTGTGGTTGCATTAATTTGCAGTCCCACCAGCAATGTATGAGTGTACCTTTTCCCCACATCCTCACCAACACTTATTATTGCTTGTATTTTTGATAATTGCCATTCTGACTGGGGTGAGAGGAACTCTTAGAGTAGTTTTGGTTTGCATTTCTCTAATTGCAAGAGATCATGGACATTTTTTATATATTTATTGATTGGTTGTACTTATTCTTCTGTGAAATGTCTGGTCAGTTCCTTAGCCCATTTATTGATTGGGTTATTTGGTTTTTTGGTATTAAGTTTTTTGAGTTCTTTATGTATCCTGGAGATTAGTGCTCTATCTGAGGGGTGTGTGGTAAAGATTTTTTTTTCCCATTCTTTAGACTCTCTCATGTTATTGATTGCTTCCCTTGCTGAGAAGAAACTTTTTAGTTTGAATCCATCCAATTTATTTATTTTTTATTTTACTTCTTGTGCTTCAGAGACTTGTTAAGAAAGTCAGGTCCTAAGGTGACTTAATGAAGATTTGGGCCTACTATTTTTCTTTCTTTCTTTTTTTTAGAGAGAGAGAGAGAGAATTTTTTAATATTTATTTTTTAGATTTCGGTGGACACAACATCTTTATTTTATTTTTATGTGGTGCTGAGGATCGAACTCAGCGCCCCGTGCATGCCAGGCAAGTACGCTACCGCTTGAGCCACATCCCCAGCCCCAGCCTACTATTTTTCTATTAGGCAGATGCAGGGTCTCTGCTCTAGTGTCTAAGTGTCTCTGCTCTAGTGTATAAGTGTCTAGTGTCTTTGATCCACTTTGAGTTGATTTTTGTGCAGGGTGAGAGATAGAGGTTTAATTTCATTTTGTTACATATGGATTTCCAGTTTTTCCAGCACCGTTTGTTGAACAGTTATCTTTTCTCTGATGTATGTTTTTGGTGCCTTTGTCTAGTATGAGATAATTGTATTTTTGTGGGTTCGTCTCTGTGTCTTCTATTTTGTGCCATTACTCTACATGTTTATTTTGATACCAAAACCATGCTGTTTTTGTTGCTATAGCTCTGTAGTATAGTTTAAGGTCTGGTATTGTGATGCCTCTTGCTTTAATCTTCTTGCTGAGGATTGCTTTGGCTATTCTGAGTCTCTTATTTTTCCAAATGAATTTTTAAAAATATATTTTTAGTTGAAGTTGGGCAAAATATCTTTATTTCATTTATTTATTTATTTTATGTGGTGCTGAGGGTCGAACCCAGCGCCACGCATGTGCTAGGCAAGCCCTCTACCACTGAGCCTCATCCCTAGCCCCCCAAATTAATTTCATGATTGAGTTTTCTAGTTCTATGAAGAATGTCATTTGGATTCTAATGGCAATTGCATTAAAATCTGTATAATAGTTTTGGTAGTATGGCCATTTTGACTACATTAGTTCTGCCTATCCAGGAGCATGGGATATCTTTCCATCTTCCAAGGTCTTCTTTAATTTCTTTGTTTAGTGTTTTGTAGTTTTCATTATAGAAATCTTCCACCTCTTTTGTTAGATTGATTCCCAAGTATTTTTTTTTAGGCTTTTATGAATGGAGTGGTTTTCCTAATTTTTCTTGCAGTGGATTCATTGCTTATGTATAGAAATGTATTTGATTTATGGTTATTGATTTTATATCCTGCTACTTTGCTGAATTCATTTATTAGTTCTAGAAGTTTTCTGGTGGAATTTTTTTGATCTTCAAAATATAGAATAATGTCATCAGCAAATAGTGATAGTTTGAGCTCTTCTTTTCCTATTTGTATCACTTTAAATATGGCTCATGTTTGTGATGCTATTTTGTTATTGTTTTGCTGCCTGAACACTTACTAATAAGCTTAGCACTTCAGAAGTAGTTGAAGGAATTTGCATTTGAAAATGTGGCATTCAGTAATATGCTTACATATAAGTTAAAACATATAACATGCTTACATGTATGTTATGCATGCAATTATATTGTTTGAAAGAAGGATGGAAGCATTTTACATGAACAATGAGTGTGAGTCCCTTTCCTAGGTTTCTGTATATATTAACTTTTCTTTAAAAAAAAAATTTACTATTACTCTCTGCAGACCACCATTTTAGTGGACTTTTTCAAGATGTTAAAGCTCCCAGAGTGTTGTGTGGGAATTTATCTTGATGCAATAATAGCTCTAGAGGTTACTGCCAGAAAATTGATCCCCAAGGCTGGAGAACCAACATTTGCATATCCTCTGTGTCACAGCAGACACCAGCACTTACTTGAGGTACTGGGGCAGAACCACCTGGTCCCTGTAGCTTCTGAGTAGCCTGCTGAGCACCTGTGGGCTTTGTCTGTGTTTCTTGGGCAGAGGACATCAGGGACAGAATGCAACCATAACTGGTGTTACCAGTGGGTGGCCAGTGTAGGGATGACATATCCATCATCATGGGGAAAGAGTGATCTGTGCTTTACAAATGTGTCAGATTTATCTGGCCATTTCCACTTGTAAGTTCCACTCCTGTTTATTTGTTATCTCTCTTTTCTCCTTCCTTCCTTCCTTTCTCCTCCTCCTCCTTCTCCTTCTTCTTTTGTGGTGTTGGTGATCAAACCCTGGGCCTTATAAGTGCTAGCCAAGTGTACCACTGAGCTACACCCCCAGACTGTTCTGTTCTTTTGAACACATATCCTGTTTAACATATATGTTCCATTTATCCATACCTAGCATGCCTCTTTCCACTAACTACGCCCTTTGAGTTTCATCTTTTCTGTTCAATTTAATAAAGGAGGAACAGAACACAACTTTCTTCACTGTTGAAAGGCTCCATGACTGCCTGGGCAGCTCTAAAGATTCTTTTCTTGCTTTGGAGGATACTTCCCAGCTCTGTCCCCAGAATCTCTGAACTCTGCCTGGCTTCTGCATTGATTAATGCTTCACTTTGATTTTACTCACTCTGATATTTTAGATCTTCTTGGTTCTTATTCTGCCCTCCTGCCCCACCTGACTACTGGCATAAGAATCCCAGTTTCCTCTTCTAGGCCACATGATCTTGGCTGACTATGCTCCTATCCTTGGCCTCAGAAAGTTTCCTTTCCCCTACCAGTCTTGCTCAGGAGAAGTTGACAGAACATTAAGACCAAAGGGTGTGCTTCCAAGAGCTCCTAATTTGTCCCAAGGGATGATGTGTGGTTCTAAATCTGGGCCATGATCCCTTGGTGCTTTAGTTCTCTTTCTGTGGGAATTCATGCTGACTTTTTGTCCTGGCAACCTTCTAGTGAGGATAAAGGAGAGCCTTTCTGAGTGGCTGCTTCTCATCAGCTTGCTCTCTTGTGGGAGGCCAAACTAGCACGTGACTGTCTGTCTCCCTTCTGATTGGTGCAGCATCATGGGTCACTCTGTGATCTGGTTGCCTAGGTAACCCGGACACTAGCCCCAATTTTTAGGGTACGAGGGACTGTGTCTTCGTGCATGGGCGCGCCTTCCTACATCCCTATGGGTGGAGCTATGCTCACCTATTCCTTTGTAATATTACCCCTTGCCCTGTTTGAGATAGAATGTTCCATGGAAACACCCTTTGTGTGTCTCCTTCTCTTACTGTGTCCTTGGGTGTGGCCTACCTAGATGTCAGTCAGCCTGCTGACATCAGACATCATGAAGCTAAACTCAGCCCCAGACATCAAGAAACTAATCCTCAGCCCCTTGCCTCATTTAAATAGCTTCTCCTCAATAAAAGGGGTCAGCACGTGTGGGCTCCCTCTCTCTCTTTCTGCGGACCCTTAAGGTCAGAGGAGCCGCCACAGCACCCCCAAAGAAAAATGTATTTCTGTCTCTTGGGTGGTTATTTCGTGCAGCCCAATTAGCCCAGTTCCCCTGGAGTGACCCCTGAGTGTTTTAGTCACGAGCCCGGCAAGTGGCGTCCCTGGGTGGGCAAAAGTCTGAGTGTTTCTGTTGCCAGGAACGCGATACTCTCTGCTGTGGAAAAAGATCTAACTGCATCTGACAAAGTAGACACTCCTATTTGATACCTAGTTTGCTTGAACCAACCTGAACTATTACAGCCCCAGCTCTCCTTTCTGCCACAACAGGCTTCTGCTTTCCTTTCTGCCATGCCAGCCTTCTGGAGAAGTAGCAGAACATCACTGGAGTTCTATTCAACCTCTGTCCTTCACAGTAAGCATTAGATTCCTATGAGAAAGCCCAGGATCCAGTTCTCTTGTGAAAGAATCATGGTCTCTTTAGATTTTTATGGTTTCCCTCTTTATGAGAGATTTAGGGTGAACGCCTTTTAGGCAAATAACTTTTTTTTTTTAATAGTTGGTAATCTACACCTCATTTTACAATGACCACACAGTTGGCTTGAAATCTTGGGCTTGCATGCTCACCATGTGAGAACCCACATCCAGGTACTTATAGCTTCATGTGAGTCTAGAAAAGATTCAGCAGTTATGCAGTGAAAATATTCCTACATATAACCAAGAACGCAAAGCTATTTCCAGAATTTATTACTGATGATTTGCCTCTCCCTTTTTCATCCTGACAGATCTAGGTCTGCCTAGATCTAGAAAATAGAAGGACAGTAGTCACTTACTACACAGATAATATACCCCACCTTGCTGTGCCCATATGGAAGGCTGGCTGCCCATGCTTGGAGGTAGGGTCATTACCTCTTGGAGAATCTTCACCTTTTAACCTGTTTTTCCTTAAAGATGACCCTGGTACACTACACTGGATTGAAATGCGCATTGCTTGTGGTAATGACAGTTTTTGAGGCTTAGCAGCAAAATTCAGAGACATAATCCTTGGATTATGCAGAAGTGACAACTAAGAAACAGGTCACAATAGGTCAGGGGGCTATGTCTTCTAAGTACTTTGAGTTTAATCATCCTGTACATGCTGGATGATCAAAACTGCAGAACAAAAACTCCATTCCCCAGAGTTTGAGTAGAAGGGAGAAGATATGCTTGCCCTTGGGAGATTCTCATGTGGGACATTCCTTATTTTGTTAGCTCTGTATTCCTGTATTCCATTTCTGATCAGACAGGCCATCATCTCAACCTAAGGGGGCTCCATGGTAACTCCCCTCTTTACTCTTTATGGTAGCATGCAGGCTATAGGGATGTTGTCTTGCCAATGTCTGTCTCTAAATGGCTAGCCGTGATCTGTCTGAATCATCAGTTGTTTCACATCTTCAATCTTTCTTAATATCTTATGCTTGATATCTCATTTTCTTGTAGGATACTACAAAGAAGGCTTCCTGGGCATACAGCATGCTGTGGACAAAGCCATTATGCATCACCATGCTCGCAATGCCTCAGCTGACATGTTTGAGAGACTCAATGTGCTCTTGCAGAGGTTCCCACATGGGCCCCATATTCAGGACGGGTTCTTCCTGGTCCTTCAGAACGAGTTTTCACTGTTCCTCATGCTCAGCTTTATATGCATTGAGCTCATCATCATCAATACTGTCCTACTGGAGAAAGAGAGAAAACTGAAGGTAACCTCATCTGCATCAGATGGGTGGCTCTCCTGGGACAGGGATCTGGGGAGCTGCTAGTGAAACTGGTCAGAGCAGGAATAAGGCCCAAGCAGTTAAGAAGTTGCTTAGGTGTCAGAGTGACCTCCCAGGTGAAACATAGAACTACACTCATTTTTTAACCTACTTGCAATTTAGAGGATGCCATTCATTTTTATTGCAGGAATCCTTGATTTTAGCCTTGGAAGGTCCAGCCTCGTATTTCCGGGTTGGGTAGCATATTGCCTCCCATGAGGAAGGTGTTCAGAGGATGCTTGTTTGAAGGGATGATCATCCATCCACAGCTTTCTCTCATTTCATGGCAGAGTGGATGGGAAGCATTCTCCAAGGAAGACACTACTTTAGATAGGGTTGGTCTTGCTGAGTTGCTGCTGAAATAACCAATTTTTCTTGCTCCTTACACTTTTCTGTTTGCCTGCCTCCTGTTGTTTGCTCTACTCTCTATTCTCATCTTGCTTTCTGCTTTTTATTTTTGGTACTTGGGATTGAATGAGTCCTTTTTACGAGACAGGATTTTGCTAAATTGCTCAGGCTAGGCTTGAATTTGGGATGCTCCTGCCTTAGTCTCCCAATTTACTGGGATTACAGGTGTGTAACCATGCCTGGCTTCTGTTCTTTAAAAAAAAACCAACAATCTTATTACTCTTAAATTTTCTTCTTCTACTGATTCTTACAACTATGTATTTAAAAAGACTGCTGGGGATTGGGGTTGTAGCTCAATGGTAGCCTAGCATGTGTGAGGCACTGGGTTCCATCCTTAGCACCATATAAAAATAAATAAATAAAGGTATTGTGTCCATCTAAAACTAAAAAAGATTTTAAAAAAAAGATTGCAGTGTCTCTCTGAGCATTGTTTGACCTCACTGATAACATTTATAGCTAGAAAATTGCATTCCTTGGCCTGCTTTATCAGTCAGTTGAAGGAGCAGAAACCAATTCAAGTGCCTTTTGAGGCTGCTACTGACAGTGCATTGGCTCTGCTCTAGAGTGGCAGGAAGGCAAGAGAGCCTCCTTTTTGCTGCCATGGATAACACTGAGACTCTGCACCTACTGAAAATCCCTAGAGGAACTATGAGCTCCCAGTGTGTGTCCAGAATTCCCTTTGAGTTTCCAGATATGAGATGGAGTTTGACCGTCCCAGTTTGTTCAATTACTTCAGAAACAAACTAGTGTAGAGTGCTAGTGGACATCAAATATTTGCACTTCAATCATTGAATTGGTCATGCATTTTCTCTTTTACACTTGAGACTCTTCTTTAGATGAATGAAGGTTAAATACTGCTTTTGAAAAACAAAGTAACCACCAACAGAATTTAAAATTAGGACGTATAAGAAACTTAGACTTCATCCTTGAGCCATAGGAGCCATCACTTATAGGAGGCATTCAATAAATGAACTAATCAATAGTATACTTAGATTACTAAAGGGGAATAATTTTAATACAAGGCCTATTGTACTATATCTAAACCGATAAATACCACTCAACTCACTGGTTTGTACTCCTTTTTCCAACTCACACAGTCTCCCATTAGCCTCCACTAACCTCCCTTTCCAGTACAAACTCATGACTCCTCATTCCAGTCTGCTTGGGTCTTTATAACAGACTGCTGGATCAGACCAGAAAGGACTGAGCACTGGTCATAACATCTAGTTCTTCTGATTTTTCTAGGAATATATGTATATGATGGGATTGAACAGCTGGCTGCACTGGGTTGCTTGGTTCATCACATTCTTCATTTCTGTCTTCATTGCTGTTTCTATCATGACCATTCTCTTCTGCACAAAGGTACATGTCTTGTTCTTTAGGACATGCTAATCTATGAATGGGTGGAAAGAAATGTGGTTTGGTGTGATTATTGGTGACTGCTTGGAAAACCTCAGATTGATACATGGCGGTGTTCACTGAAACTTTGGGGAATTAAGCAATTAGAATCTTTGCCTTCCTTCAGTTTCCTGATCTTCAAGTAGTGTACATGGGTGTGGCTAATTTCATTAGTAAAGTAGAATGCTAAAAGATGTACTTTTGGAAACTTTAAAATAATACAAATTTTAAACTTCACAAATAACTGATAGTAGTTATTATAAATGATAAAAAACTTTGTTTTACATTAATGGTATTATGGCTGTTTGTACTTTTACACAGTCAATGAAATTTTGCCAATTTACATTTAATGACTAAATTATAACCCCCTACTTGGATATATGAAAATTTATCTCCTAAATTGCTAAAATTATGTCAGTATGGGCAAAGGAAGGCAAGAAAACCCAGACCAAGTAGCAAAATATAGGAAACAAATAAAATGGCCAGAAAATACTAAAACGATATCATAATAAATAGGATATAAGATATAAAAATAAATTCCAAATTTATCTGTTGTAATGATAATGAAAAATGGGATAATTTATTAAAAGAAAAAACATCCACATTGGGTCAAAAATTAAATCCAACTGGGTACAGTAGCACATGCCTATAATCTCAGTGACACAGGAGCCTGAGGCAGGAGGATCCCAAGTTTGAGGCCAGCCTTAGCAATTTAATGAGTCTCTCAGCAACTTAGCAAGACCCTGTCTCAAACTAAAAAAATAAAAAGAGCTGGGGGTGTAGCTCATGATAAAGCACCTCTGGGTTCAATCCCTAGTGGCAAAAACACAAACAGACTCACAAATCTAAATCCAAACCTATGCTTTCCTCCCACACACACAAAAAAAATACATGTACAGAGCATAATTTGTAAATGATAGAGGATGCTGACCAAATATCAGTCTCAAAAATTGAGTATAACCCAGGTGTGACAGCACATATCTGTAATCTCAGCAATTTGTGAGGTTGAGACAAGAGGCTGGCAAGTTCCATGCCAGCCTTGGCAACTTATCAAGACCCTGTCTCAAAACAAAAAATAAAAAGGTATGGGATTGTAGCTCAGTGGTTGAGCACCCCTGAGTTTGATCCCCAGTGCCCCCCCACCACACGCACACAAAACTGTGTATATTGTTTACTTTAAGATATCTTGAATTTTAAAAACATTTTGTGCAATGTTTTATGAGGCACTTTATGGTTTCTCCACATTCTTTCCATGTAAACATTATAGATCTGTGGATTGTTTTCTAGGTGGAAAACATGGCTGTTTTCAAGAATAGTGATCCTAGTTTGATTTTTGTTTTTCTAATGTGTTTTGCTGTTGATACAATTTTCTTTGCATTCATGATCAGCACATTCTTCCAAAGAGGTGAGTTCTTTATATAATTTATATAATTTTCTGTCAGAGGGTGTTTATGATTTTTTAAAATGGAAGCAATGTCGTTTCTATCACCTATATTATGGATACCCACATTCAAAAGAATGGACACGGACATCTACATCACGATCATACATATTAATTAAAGTGATTAGGGACTGGGTTTGTGGCTCAGTGGTAGAGCACTTATCTAGCATGTATGAGGCACTGGATTCGATTCTCAGCACCACATAAAAATAAATAAATAAAATGAAGGTATTGTGTCCAACTACAAACTAAAAAAATAAAAAATAAAACAGAAGTGGTGAAAGAGGGGATCCCTGTCTTGTTCCAGTTTTTAGAAGGAATGCTTTCAATTTTTCTCTATTTAGAATGATGTTGGCCTGGGGCTTAGCACAGATAGCTTTTACAATGTCGAGATATGTTCCTGATATCCCTAGTTTTTCTAGTGTTTTGAACATGAAGGGGTACTGTTTTTTGTCAAATGCTCTTTCTACATCTATTGAGATGATCATATGATTCTCTTAAGTCTATCGATGTGATGAATTACATCTATTGATTTCTATATGTTGAACCAACCTTGCATACCTGGGATGAACCCCACTTGATCGTGTGCACTGTCTTTTTGATATGTTTGTTTTTGTATTTGATTTGCCAGAAGTTTATTGAAACTTTTTGTACCTGTGTTCATTGTATCTGGTCTGAACTTTTCTTTCTTTGATGTGTCTTTGCCTGGTTTTGGAATCAGGGTGATATTGGCCTCATAGAATGAGTTGGGAAGTGTTCCCTCTTTATCTATTTCACAAAATAATTTGAAAAGTATTGGTGTTAGTTCTTCTTTGAAGATCTTGTAGAACTCGGCTGTGTATCCATAAAGTCCTGGGCTTTTCTTGCTTGGTAGGCTTCTGATGGCATCTTGTATTTCTTTGCTTGAAATTGATCTGTTTAAATTGTTTATATCATCCTTATTCAATTTGGGCAAATCATATGACTCTAGAAATTTGTCAATGCCTTCAATATTTTATATTTTATTAGAGTAAAAATTTTCAAAATAATTTCTAATTATCTTCTGTGTTTCTGTAGTATCTGTTGTAATATTTCCTTTTTAATCATGTTTGTTAGTAATTTGGGTTTTCTCTCTCTTCTTCATTAGCATGGCTAAGGGCTTATCAATTTTTTTATTTTTTAAAATAACAAACTTTTTGTTATATCAATTTTTTCAGTTGTTTCTCTTAATTTCATTGATTTCAGTTCTGATTTTAATTATTTCCTGTTTTCTACTGCTTTTGGTGTTGTTTTTCTTTTTCTAAGGCTTTGAGATGTAATGTTAGGTCATTTATTTGTTGACTTTTTTATTCTTTTAAGGAATGAACTTTCCTCTTAGTACTGCCTTCATAGGGTCCCAGAGATTTCATATGTTGTATCAGCATTCTCATTCACCTCTAAGAATTTTTTTTAAATATTTTTTTTAGTTTTACATTGTCACAATATATTTATTTTGTTTATTTATTTTTATGTGGTGCTGAGGATCGAACCCAAGGTCTCTCACGCTCAAGGCGAGCGCTCTACCACTGAGCCACAACCCCAGTCCCATACGAATTTTTTATCTCCTCTTTGGTATCTTTTGCAACCCATTGTTCATTCAATACTACATTATTTAGTCTCCAGGTGTTGGAATAGCTTTTATTTTTATTTTATCATTTATTTCTAATTTCATTCCATTATTATCTGATAGAATGCAGAGTAGTATCTACTTTTTTGTATTTGCTAAGAGTTGCTTTGTGGCATAATATACAGTCTATTGTAGAGGAGGATTCATGTGCTGCTGAGAAGAAAGTGTATTCGCTCATCGATAGATGAATTATTCTATATATGTCAGTTAAGTCTAAGCTATTGATTGTATTATTGAGTACTATAGTTTCTTTGTTCAGCTTTTGTTTGGAAGATCTATCCCTTGGTGAAAGAGTTGTGTTAAAGTCATCCAGAATTATTGTGTTGTGGTCTATTTGACTCTTAAACTTGAGAAGAGTTTGGTGATCATAGATGCTCTGTTGTTTGGGGCATATATATTTATAATTGTTATGTCTTGTTGGCATATGGTTCCCTTGAGCAGTTTGAAATGTCCTTATTTATCCCTTTTGTTTAACTTTAGCTTGAAGTCCACTTTATTTGACATGAGGATGGAAAGCCCTGCTTGTTTCTGCAGTCCAAGTGAGTGATATGATTTTTTCCAACCTTTCACCTTCAGTCTATGAATGTCTTTTCCTATGAGATGAGTCTCTTGGAGGCAGCATATTGTTGGGTCTTTTTTTTTTTTAAATCCAATATGCCATTTTATGTCTTTTTTTAAAAAAAAATTATTTTTAGTTGCAAATGGACACAATACCTTTATTTTATTTGTTTTTATTTTTATGTGGTGCTGGGGATAGAACCCAGTGCCTCACTCATGCTAGACAAGCACTCTACCACTGAGCCACAATTCCGGCCCCAAGTCTATGTCTTTTGATTGGTGAATTTAGGCCATTAACTTTCAGGATTATTTTTGAGACATGATTTGTATTCCCAGCCATTTTGTTTATTTTTGGTATTTAACTTGACTTGTTTTCTCCTTTGATTAACTTTTCCTTTAGTGTAATACTTCCCTCTGCTGATTTTCATTTCCTCCTCTTGGAAAATTTTGCCGAGGATGTTCTGTAGTACAGGCTTTCTAGTTATAAATTCTTTTAACTTTTGTTTATCATGGAAGATTTTTATTTCATCATCAAATCTAAAGGTTAATTTTGCTGGACATAAGATTCTTGGTTGGCATCCATTTTCTTTCAGAGCTTGGTATATGTTGTTCCAGGATCTTCTAGCTTCAGGATCTGGATTAAAAAATTTCCACATATCCTAATTGTTTTTCCCCCATATATAATCTGATTCCTTTCTCTGGTGGCTTTTAAATTTTTTCTTCTTATTCTGTATGTAAGGCATTTTCATTATAATGTGCCTTGGTGTGGATCTGTTATAATTTTGTACATTTGTTGTCCTGTAAGCCTCTTATATTTGTTTTTCCAATTCATTCTTCATGTTTGGAAAATTTTCTGATATTATTTCATTGAATAGATTATTCATTTCTTTGATTTGGAACTCTATGCCTTCCTCTATCCCAATAACTCTTAAATTTGGTCTTGTTATGTTATCCCATATTTCTTGAATGTTCTGCTCACGGTTTCTTACTATCTTCACTGTGTGGTCAACATTCGGTTCAAGATCATTTTGTCTTCATTATCTGAGGTCCTGTCTTCCAAGTGGTCTAATTTGTTAGTGATGCTTTCAATTGAGCTTTTGATTTGTTTATTGTTTCTTTCATTTCAAGGATTTCTGTTTGGTTTTATTTCAGAACCTCTATCTCCCTATTGAATTAATCTTTTGCTTCCTGTATTTGCTTATGTAGCTCTTTATCAAAATGATCTTTTGCTGCCCATATTTCTCTTATATCATTCTTTAATTCACAGAACATTTTAGTTTTGTACATCTGGAACTCCCTCTCTGTCATTTCTTCTGTTGTCGTGTCCATGGATTCTAATAATGTAGTATCTTGATTTTTGGGGGGCACTTTCTTCCCATGTTTTTTCATGTTGTTTGTGTGTCTTCCCTTCTAACACTGCAGATCCATGGCATTACTGTTTTTACCTGTAGGCTTATAGTGCCCCTTCAGGTTTCTAATACCTCTCCTTTGAGGGGAAGATCAATTGTTAACAGATCCCAATATAAACAATATACAACCTTAAACCAAATAGTTGCTATTAAGGTGTTTCTGGTTTAGTCACAATTTACAGAAATAGTGAGTTCAATTATTATCTACAATATAAACAGTAGGTTTGCAAGAGTTTTCAGTTTCCAATGGTGGACAAAGAATTTGGGGGTGGGGGGGTGGGGGTGAGTGAAGGGTAGGATGAGATTTTTGAGGGGGTAGGAGGTGAGGATACAGAGTTATTAGATCTTAGGAAGTGTGAAAGGAATCTAAAGAAGATGGTTAGTAGCAGGAGAAGAGAGAGGAAGTGATTTTGGGTAGACAAGTTGTTGGGGAGATGGTAGAATACCTAAAACAAACACACATAAATATTAAGAAAAGTAAAAATCGAACCCAGTGCCTCACACGTGCCACGCAATTGTGTTACCGCTAAACCACAGCCACAGCCCATATTTTCAATTCTTATTCTTTTAACTTTCTAGGAGTTAAACATCTGCATTTTACTTGAGTTTAGCTCCCAGATGTCAGCCAGATTGGCCTTGTATCCAAATTTTGAACCACTATGTCTACAGACTGAAAAACCTTGAATTCTTTACCATAACTCACTAGTTTCAAGACATTAAACAAATTTATTTTGTGTGATTAAGCTTCAGTTTTCTCCTCTGAAAAACAGGGAAGTTATGAAGATTCAATAAGATGATGTATATATATAAAGTACTTGGCATATTGCCCGGTAGGAATTAATAGCTGCTTTTCAAACTACCACTCATCTTTGAAGAAGAGGGCTTTTGTTGTAGGAGAAATTAATGCAGTTTTAAAGAGAGAAAGTTTTACACAGATATTTATGCCTTTATATAAAGGTCATTTCACATTTTAAGTGCTACAAATGTTTTTCATCTTAATCCAGTGAGTGTACGACTGTAAAAGGTCTCTATCAAAATTTTTTAAGAGATTGCTTCTTCTCTGAAATGCTGAGACAAACACAGAGATACTTGCCTTACTGTGGCAGGGAAAAAAAGGATATGTCATAGTTCTTTGTGCATTACTGATGAAATTCTTGATATCTTCCATCTAAATTTGCAGCACACGTTGGAACTGCCTCAGAAGGTATCATCTTCTTCTTCACCTACCTCCCCTACCTGTACCTCACTTTCAGCTACCACCAGAGGAGCTACTTTGAAAAGATAACCTTTTGTCTCTTCTCAAATGTTGCCATGGCAATGGGAGTCCACTTCATGTCCATGTTTGAGGCAAAAGGTGAGATTTATCTTTCCCAAGCTCTCTCTAGGGTAGTGCCTGGATGTTTTGCCCCAGGCAAGGCTGACCTTCATTTACCACTAAATATAACTGACACAGTTCATTCAGTGTTCTGAGCATTTACATTATTCTTAGAACTGTGGTAGATACTTTGTGCAACTCTAAGGAAATACACAATATGGTTCAAACCATACAATTTACAGTAAAATTGGAAAGCTGTTTGTGATGACGCATTTCTATAATCCCAGCTACTTGGGAGGCCAAGGCAGGAGGATCACAAGTTCAAGACCAACCTGGGCAACATAATGAGACTGTGAAAAGGGCTGGGGATGTAACTCAGTGGTAGAGCACGCCTAGTTCAATCCCCAGTACTGAAAGAAAAAAAAATAACCAATATATTTGGGGAAAAGAACTAAAGCATATTAAATAATTAGGAAATTAGAATTGAATGTGGTGGTGTGCACTTGTAGTCCCAGCTATTTGAGAGGCTGAGGGAGGATAATCACTTGAGTTCAGAAGTTTGAGGCTAGCCTGAGCAACATAGCAAGACTCTGGCTCAAAAAAAAAAAAAAAAGAATTAGGAAATTAAATGCCTATGTAATTATAGATACAAAATATGGAGACTTATGATTAGAAGCTTGGATAATACTTTAAAACTTTACAGATATATATCATATATTATTCTTATTGCCTTTAGTGTCTCTTCTTTTTTTAATGAGTTCTCTTTTTTAAAGACTTTTTAAATATGTTTATTTATTATTTATTTTATTTTTATGTGGTGCTGAGGATCAAACCCAGGGCCTCACACCTGCGAGGCAAGCATTCTACCACTGAGCTACAGCCCAGCCCCTAGTGTCTCTTCTTTTACAGGTTGATCTAGGAGACTATATTAGTCAGTTTCATGTTACTATAATAAACTACCTGAAATAATTTACTTACAAAGAGAAAGGTTTGTTTTGCTCACAGTTTGGAGGTCATAGTTGAAGAGCAGGTGGCCTCAGTGCTTTGGGCCTCTCGGAGGTTGGCACATCCTGATATGACTATGTAGAACAAACTTCCTACATAATGAGGAAAGGAGTGAAGAAAAAATGAAGAAATTTGGGTCACATAATCCCCTTTAAGGGCACACCCCCTAGTTATCTAAAGATCTCCCACTAAGCCCCATATGCTGAAGATTCTACCTCTCTATATGCCGGCTTGAGGAATATGCTTTTAACATGTTCTTTAATCAGGTTTCTATTACTATAACAAAATAACTGAGATAATCAAATTAAAAAGAGGAAATGTTTATAATTCACAATTTTTGAGATTTCAGTCCATTGAAAAGAATGAAAAATATTGACACTAAAATTAAGATACCATAAAGAGAAGACAAAGATAAACAACAGAGTGGGAAAAGATACTTGTAACACATTTAACTGACAAAAGGCTTATATCCAGAATATTTGAAGAACTCATAAAATCAGTTGAAAATGTTATCTTATAGTTCAAAAAGTTAGGTGGAAAATTTTTTAATTAAAATTTAAAAATTAGAAGAAAATACTTGATTAGTCACTTTATGAGAAAGGATACTCAGCTGAGTACAGTGGCACATGCCTGTAATCCCAGCTACTTAGGAAGCTGAGGCAGGAGGATGTTTGAGGAAGTTTGCAAGTTTGAGGCCAACCTGGTCAACTCAACCTTATATTTATAATGAATAAAAATAAAGTTAACTGACAATCAAAGGTCTACAGAATTGTGGAAACCTTTATGCTTTTCTTCTACTTGGACACTGTAGACTGTCCTAGATGAGGAGGTCTCTGACTTTCATGAATCATGCATAATTAATGTTTATTGCCACTTTGGAATCAGTCCTGATATGTACAAAATTTTTAACCCAAAATGCAAAAAAAAAAAAACAGAATGAAAGGCAAATCGGAGACTCTCTTACCCACAAGGGCCTTAGAGATTGCCTAGCCTCTGCTTTCACAGCATGTCCTGTGACCAGCAGCTTCAGCCCTACTAAAATCTTGTTAGACATGCAGAGTCTCAAGCCCACCAAGACAGACCTCATCAGTCTACATTTTAACAAAATTCACAAGTGATTAGTAAGTACCTTAACATTTGGGGAGCACTGAGATAGCCTGTCTGTCTGCTCTCAGTACTTGAATCTTTCCTGTGGTGTTAATGATTTCTAACTCCTCCATCCTTTGTGGAAACAGAAGACATGCAGCATTTTGGATGCTTTAAATGAAAAGCTTTGTCAGCTCATGTTCAGATTAAACACTTGGCTCACACAGGATACATATACACCCAGGAATGGAGCCAAAGACTTCCTCAGTGCTTTCCTTTATTTGTGGAATAAGTATGTGTTCAGTGTCTTCTGTGTAATAGACCCTGACAGTAAATAAGCAGATTCACAATGCAGTAGTGATCTGTCTCTTAGAGGCAGTCTCCTCTCATACTGTAGTGCCAAACACCCACCATTGGAGAAGTGCTGGAATTCAGCCACTTGGTGGGTAACTTATCTGTCAAATCAAACTAGATTTGACAGATTCCATGGTTAGCATATCAGTGCAGAAGGAGGTAAATGTCCCTTCACAGTGTCTGCCAGCCTTGCTCCACCAAGTGCCCTGTGTCAACTTAGGACTCCAGTAACAGGATGTGAGTTCAGTGCCTTAGTATCCTGCAGAGCATGGGTGTTCTGTTTGAATGTCTGTTCTTCAACTATGAGGAAGTGGTGGGTATACTTATGTAATTTTTTAAATGGTATTTAAAGTACTGGAGACATTTGACTTGGAAAACAGGTGACTCTAAGATTCCTTATCCAGATCAACAACCTCACATGGAAGAGGCAGGGTGCCCTTTCTCAGGGGCCTAGCTCGGTAAAAGGGCAAGGTCTAGTTCCAGATGCAGGGAGAAGATTGTTGTTTATGCTTAAGTACTTCATTCTTCAGTTCTAAGCCCTCTGTGGTTCTAGGTATCAGGGGAAAGGTGCCATTGAAATTGCTCCAGATCACCCTCCTCAGAGGCATAATAAAATAAGCCATTTCCTTTTAGATTCCCACTTGGATTCCCACAGATTAACTTTTGAGAGAAGTTGATGTGGGTATGCAGTTTGTTATAGTCTCTTCAGAAATGTCTCCTGCTTGGTGGGTGCTATTCTCAGCATCGCATATAAATAAATAAAATAAAGATCCATCAACAACTAAAAAAAAATATTTTAAAAAATGCCTTCTGCATGTGTGTGTCACTCTGTCAGTCACACCTTGACCTTCCCACAGGTATTTTACAGGAGAGGAATGCACACATAGCAGTCAAAGATCTGAGTATGAATCTGTACAGAGGTCAGATCACTGTTCTTCTGGGACACAACGGAGCAGGAAAAACCACCACCTGCTCCATGCTCACAGGTACCTGGGTGGGGTCAGCCCTCCTGAGGAAACACTGAAGAAATCATTGAGCAGGTCTAGATTTTGGGCTCCATCTTCCCTGTTAGATTTCACTGACATTTTGATAGTAAGCATTGTTTTATTGTTTGTTTTAACATCTATGTAATATCTGGTTGTTTAGTTTACTCTGCACCATGTTTACTTTGCCTCTTTCAGTCAATATGCAGAACTTAATTTCTTTACCAGGAGAAGCCATGAACACTGAATAGCAGTTAGAACCTTCCTGCTACAGAGAGGCGTGAACTAATCTCTTAACAAAAACATTACCCATTTATATGCTTTCGATTGTCACAGATACTTTTAGACTGGTAACTGCAAAGTTAGGTGTGATGGTGCATACCTATAATCCCAGCTACCCAGGAGGCTGAGACAAAAGGATCATGAATTTGAAGCCAGCCTGGGAAACTTAGTAAGATCCTGTCTCAAAATTAAATGTAAAGGACAAGAGATGCTGCTTAGTGGTAGGGATTTTATCTATCATGTTTGAGACCCTGGATTTAATCCCTGGTACCTCCTCCCCCCCAAAAAAGGATACCTGGTGAATTATTTTAAAATGATTCTAATTTCAGAATAATTTATATACCTAAGTAATTATTTTACATTCTATCAAATAAATAATATTATGTGATAGGAAAGGCAGCAGAATACAACAGACACGAGTATGGCAATATGTAAATCAATGGAAGTGTAACTGATGTGATTCTGCAATCTGTATACAGGGTAAAAATGGGAGTTCATAACCCACTTGAATCAAAGTGTGAAATATGATATATCAAGAACTATGTAATGTTTTGAACAACCAACAATAAAAAATTAAACAATAAAAATAAATAAATTTGAAAAAATTCATGCAAGAAACGTATTTATTGAGGGTTTAACATATATAAAGCCCTGAACAAAACCAATAAGATGCACTTCATGGAGTTCTTAAAGCCAACAGGTTCTCCTTGCAACAACAGAATACCATACTGTTGAGAAACTTCTAGCACTTAAAGTCTGGCTGCTGTGATCTCTTCACATGTTGCCAATATGAATGTATTCAGTCTTCCATCAAAAACATTTGAAGAGCAACCAAATAGTGACGCTTGGGGAGAGGTGCCTGTGGCCACCCCTCTTGTATCAGGACTTAGAAAGCCATCTCAGCCCAGTTTGTACTAAAGTGGAGGAACTCTGTGTGTGTAAAAACTGGGGACTGAGCCTGTCAGCTTTCTGGATAGGGTCAAGCAGATTCTCTTTCAGGTTAGGCCTTGCTGCTCCTGGCAGTGTGACCAGTTAGGGCCTCTCCCCTTACATGGGCTTGTTGAGTTCCTCACCATCAGGACGGAGATCCAGCTATACCCTCTAGGGTGAGAAGTGTCAAGGAGACAAGTTAGGTACCAGATTGTTTAGGGAAGCCACCTATTTGCTTCATC
This sequence comes from Urocitellus parryii, assembly GCF_045843805.1. NCBI lineage: Eukaryota > Metazoa > Chordata > Mammalia > Rodentia > Sciuridae > Urocitellus > Urocitellus parryii. The sequence continues at coordinate 7,157,169 of NC_135539.1, read as the reverse complement.
TCATAGACCCTTCCCTTATTGCATTCCCTTTTGATTGTCTCTAGTATTCCTCAAAGTCTGTAATTATCTCATTTATTTGTATATATGTGTTATTTCTTTATATCTGTCATCCATTCTGCACCTGAGGAAACCTATTCTGTTAACTTCTGGATCCACAATTCCTAGATAGTGCTTACACTGCATAGGTATTATAAATAATAAATAAATATTATAAATAAATGACTAAATTAATCCATTAATATAATTGCAAATGCTGCCAAAAAGCTATGAATGCTATATCAGAGAAGCCCCACCACAGTTTCTACCAGCATGACATGGCATAGAAAAATGTTAACCCTGCCCTGGTGAAAATTCAGCCACTAAGACTTATACCATGGGATTCAGGACATCTGAATATGCTAAGCTGGGAAGAAAAGTCTGGTTGCTTGCCAGGAAGATGGAGAGCAAAGGGCTTCCATATGGTAATTGTTTGCAAAAAGGCCCCAAACCTGGCACTGGCATGTTTAATGTTTCAGACCACATTTCTCTGCCCAGTAAAGTTATTTGGCTTTTGAATTTTCTATAAGTTCTTCTGTTGTAACTTTATATAAAAGGCTTGTTACAAGTTGCTATAAAATAGTATCACTTTTTTTCCCCTTTTACTTTCCAAACAATCATGGATACTTTATTATATACAGCCAAGGTGGAAGATCCAAACACCCAGCAGCAGGTAATGTAGCAGTTAGTATCAAAAACCTTTAAACTCTTGCCTTCCTTTTGGCTTACCAAATCTAATTATACTAATTTAGAATAAGGAGATAAATAAGCAAAAAATTTTCATGTATGTTTATGCTCATGAAAAGTTGCACATAATATAAATATCCGTAGGTCTGGGTTGAATAAATAGAGTAGATTTGTAACAATGAAATCCTTTTAGCACTTAAAATTGATATAGATTTTTAATGGAGATAATTTTTTTAACCTTTATTTCACTTATTTATTTTTATGTGGAGCTGAGGATCCAACCCAGGGTCTCACATGTTCGAGGCAAGCGTTCTACCGCTGAGCCTTAACCCCAGCCCAATACAAATGTTTTTGATGTGAACAAAATGAATTCAACCATACTTTGTTATATTTAGAAAAATGTTAAAAACAGAATTTGTATTTTCCCATTTTAGTTAAAAATTAATTGTGTGGATGGGGTAGTACCTCAGTGGTACAGTGCCTAGCATGCTGGAGGCCCTGGGTTCAATCCCCAGCACTGTAACAAATAAATAAATATGTGAGACTGTATGCATAAAAAATACCTAAGCTTATACAGCAAAATGTCAACATAGAATTATCTTTTAATGATGGCATTTTTGTAACCTTTGCTTTTTTATTTGGGGGTCATACTGGAGATAGAACCCAGGACCACTTGTGCTGTCAAAGTCCTCACAATCCAATCATTTCCCAAAAGCCCTGTCTCTTGAAACTTGCTGTACTGGGGACCAAACCTTCAACACATAAGACTTTGGGGGGACATTCCAAGTTCAAACCATAATACTGGCATATATTTGGCAGTGTGTGCAGTTATTCATCGATGATATTTTGAGGGGATCAGAGATAAGTACAGATCTTGCCAAGCATCTTAATTCAAAACTGTTAGTTTCTCCAAATGCTTTTCTCTTTCACCATATTTACTATTCATCCAAATCACTGTTTATTCCTTACAATAATATGATTTGCTTCACAAGCGCCTATGTTGTTTTGTTCACTTAATCAGATTGATTCTCAAAAGCAGGAGGAAGAATGACATCTCCTATTTCTAATAATCTCCACTGCCATACATATTCATTGGATGTTACTGGCTGACTGATGGTGGCAGATAAGTAGAATAGGGACAGTCTGTTGGAGAACAAGCAAGTAAAGCAGGGGTAATTATTAGTCTTTGTACTGATGCATACGCTAACCAAAGATGACTTAGGGTGTCTCTTTCACTTTGTTCTAGGTCCTATTTCCCCTTCAAGTGGACAGGCATATATCAATGGATATGAGATTTCAAAAGACATGGTTCAAATCAGGAAGAGCATAGGCTGGTGCCCACAACACGATATCTTATTTGATAACTTCACAGTAGCAGAACATCTTTTTTTTTTTATGCTCAGGTGAGTTGGAAAATAACTGGAATGTTTCTACTGTTCATTCTTGACAATGGTGAGATATACTGTAGCTCTCTGATTCAGCCTGGGAGAATCTGTTAGGAGAAAACTCATGTTTCTTTACTCTCAACACTTCTACACCAAACATGTGGGTGGGGTGGTTCCCACACCAGCCAGTTCTCCAAAAATCAACTAGGTATCCTACAGTTCTGATACTAACTACCCGGAGGCAGCATAGACCCTCTCCCATCCCCGGGTTAAGGGCTTATTCTCACAAGATTGCCCACCCTCCACTTCAGATACCAATTACAAGTTCCTGTCACCCATACTTGGGGCCAGCTGGCTGTCCATCAAGGGTTCCCACAGACCCCTCCTCAGGTTCAATAATTTGCTATACCAGCTCATAAAACTCAGGAAAACATTTACTTATGTTGACCAGTTTATTGTACAGGGAATTATAAAGGATACAGATGAACACCCAGAGGATATTCAGAGTAAGAGATGTGGTAAAGTGTGTGTGGCACACCCTTTTAGCACAATACACTCCTAGCACTTTAAAATGCTCACTAATCTAGAAGTTCTCCAATCTCCATAACCTAGAGACTATTTATTTGGGCTTTATTATGTAAGCATGACTGATTATTAGTTCAATCACCAACCTCTTTCCCTAGTCCCTGGAGAATACAGAGTGGGACTGAAAGTTCCAAGTATGTAATCATGGCTTGGTCATTCTAGTGACTAACCCTCATCCTAAGGTTGACCAGGAACCTACAGAGTCATCTCACACAGGTCATGGTGTGTGGCTAAATATTAGACTAAATATTAGAACTAGAATGAGGATACCAGTTCAAGGCAACTTAGTGAGACCCTATCTCAAACAATTTTTAAAAAGGATTGGGGAAGGTAGGGGTTATGGCTCAGTGGTAGAGTGCTTGCCTAGCATGTGTGAGGCACTGGGTTTGATCCACAGCACCACATAAAAAATAAAATAAAATAAAACAAATAAAATAAAGTTATTGTGTCCATATACAACTAAAAAATATTTTTAAAAATGATTGGGGATGTGTCTCAGTGATAAAACACCCAGGTTCAATCACTATTACAAAAAAAGTCACCTCATTAAAACAAAACACACTCCTGTAACCCAGAAAATTTCCAGGGATCTAGGGGCTGAATAGCAGATGAAATCAAGTATCAAGTCAAAGGCTAAATATTAGATTAAATATTAGAACTAGAATTATTAGAACTAGACTTCTTATCATTCAGGAAGTTACAAGGGCTTTGGAAGCACTGACTCAGAAAGCAGGGTAGAAATCAAATATGTATTTCTTTTTATCATAGTTTCAATAATGCTGGACACTATTCCCCAAATATTCAGAGGGGGGGAGGGGCATGATTTCTGAGTGAAAGGATTTTTAGAAACCATTATATTTATTGTTATATTTTATGGAAATAAAATTCACATAACCTAAAAGTCATTATTTTACTCATTTTATAGTGTTAATTTAGTGGGTTTTAGTACACTCAGTTTTGTGCACTCACTACCACTATCTAACTGCAAAACACTTTACTTTTTTTATATATTTTTTAGTTGTAGATGGACATAATGCCTTTATTTATTTTTATGTGGTGCTGGGGATCAAACCCAGTGCCTCACGAGTGCTAGGCAAGTGCTCTACCGCTGAGCCACAACCCCAGCCCCTGCAAAACTCTTTCATCAAAGAAAAACTTGTACATTAAAATCACTCTTCATTTCTCTATTCCACCAGCCACTGGCAATCGCTAATCTGCTTTCTGTTCTACAGATTTTCCTATCTTAGATATTTCATATAAATGCCATTATGCAATATGTGACTTATTTCATTTAGTATTATGTTTTTAAAGTTTATCCACATTTTATCTTGTATAATTAATACTTCACTTCTTTTATTTATTTATTTTTGCAGTACTAGAGATTGAATTCATGGCCTTGCATATGGTAGGCAATCATTGAACTATATCCCTAGCCCTTTTTTTCATTATTATTTCTTTTTTTTTCTTTTTTTTAAAGAGAGAGTGAGAGAGGGGAGAGAGACAGAGAATTTTTTTAATATTTATTTTTTAGTTCTCGGCGGACACAACATCTTTGTTGGTATGTGGTGCTGAGGATCGAACCCGGGCCGCACGCATGCCAGGCGAGCGCGCTACCGCTTGAGCCACATCCCCAGCCCCTTCATTATTATTTCAAGATAGGCTTTAAGTTGCCCAAGCTGGCCTTGGATTTGTAATTCTCCTGCTTCAATATCCTGAGTAGCTAGGGTTACAGGTGTGTGCCACCAGTCCCAGCAATACTTTGCTCCTTTTAATAGCTGACTACATCTCCATTGCATGGTTAGGGCAACTTTTGTTTATCCACTCATCAGTTGATGTACATCTGAGTTATTTCTACCCTTTGGTTATTGTGAATAGTGCTTCTATGAACCTTGGTGTATAAATTTTTGTTTGAACATCTGTTTTGGGTTATTTGGGGTATATACCTAGAAGTGAAATTCTCAAGTTGTGGTAACTATATGTTCAACTTTTTAAAAAAGAAACTGTCAGTGTAGTGGGTGTGAAGTAGTATCTCTGTGTTTCATTGCATTTCCCTGGTGACTGATGATAGTATCTTTTCATGTGTTTGTTGGCTGTTAGTATACTTCTTTGGAAAAATGTCCAATTTCTTTGCTCATTCTTCAGATGGGTTGTTTATCTTTTTGTAGTTGAATTTTTAAAAATATTTTTTAGATGTTGATGGACCTTTACTGGATTCATTTATTTATATGTGGTTCTGAGAATCAAACCAGGGCCTCACACATGCTAGGCAAGTGCTCTTACCACTGAGCCACAACTCCACCCCTGTAGTTGAATTTTAAGACATATTTTTATTAGGAGCTAGATACTAGACCCTTATCAAATATATGGTTTGTAATTTCCCCCCCCATTCTGTGCATTGTCTTTTCTCTTTATTGATGCTTTTTTCCCTTTTTGAGACAAGCTTTCACCATAACATGATCCTCCTCCTTTAACCTCCCAAGTAGCTGGGATTACAAACATATGCCATCACTCCCAGCAGCAGTGTTTTTCTTTTTTTTCTCTTTTTCTTTTTGATGCACAAAAGTTTTACGTTTTGATATCCTCCAGTTTATCTAATTTTTTTTCATTAACTGTACTTTTTAAAACTATTGTCCAGGATCTCTGAGTGTCCAGAGTTTTTATTGGGGCTTCATTATATAGGCATGTATCATTGATCATTATATAGGCATGTATCATTATATAGGATTGTATCATTGATCATGTGATTAAACTCAATCTCCGGTCTTCCTCCACTCCCCCGAGGTGGGGAGATCAGGCTGATATCATGTGTCTCAGAGCCTCTAACCAAATGGCTGGTCTTTCTGGTATGACCAGCCCCTATCCTGAGTCACCTCCCTAGCATAAACTCTGGCGTGACCTGAGGGGCTCACCACAAGTAACAAAGACACTGCTATCACTTGGGAAGCTCTGAGGATTTAGGAGCTTCCTTCCAGGAACCAAAGACAAAAGCCAGACAAATTCTTTATTATAAAACACATTGATTTTTCATGTGTTGAACAACCCTAGTACTCCTGAGATAAATCCTACTTGGTCATAATGCATTATCCTTTTAACATACTGCTGTGTTTATTTTTATTAAGTCATTTATTTACACAGTAAATAATATAATGCAAAAGTCTTTTTTTGTCTATCCCTTTCCCCAAAAGTAGTAAGCTTCTTGTATGTTTTCCATGTGTATATTTTACGTATATACATACAAAATGTTGGTTGGGCAGAGTTGGGTCCCTTCTGTATCACCAGTCTCATCTCTTGCCTCCTGCCATTTCAGTTGAAAGGCCTGTCTCAGCAGAAGTGCCCTGAAGAAGTCAAGCAGATGCTGCACATCCTCAATCTGGAGGACAAGCACAACGCACGGTCCAAGTTCCTGAGTGGGGGCATGAAGCACAAGCTGTCCATCGGCATCGCCCTCATAGTAGGCTCCAAGGTATGGGACACTAGGGCACAGCTTCCACCAACACAGTGGACAGACACAGGGCAGCAGGCCCAGAGGCCTCAGGCTCTGGAACTTGAACCAGCTCTGCAAATCCCTGGACTCCAGCTGTGGAGTTCCACCACACAGGTCTCCCATTGTCACCAGGTTGTGCCTATGCCCCCAGGTGCTGATGCTAGACGAGCCCACCTCAGGCATGGACGCCATCTCCAGGAGGGCCATCTGGGACCTTCTTCAGCAGCAGAAGAGTGACCGCACCATCCTCCTGACCACCCACTTCATGGACGAGGCTGACCTGCTGGGGGACCGCATTGCCATCATGGCCAAGGGGGAGCTGCAGTGCTGTGGGTCATCACTGTTCCTCAAGCAGAAATATGGTGAGCAGTGGGCGGGGGTAGCCCAGTCTCAATCCCAGGATAGAGGTCAGCACCACTGTCTGCTTTGCCAAGAGGCACTGCCCACTGTTAGCCTTTGGAAGGGGCCCTGAGACCAGCAGAGAGAGGCCTCCTCTAGATTTCTGTTCTGTTGCCCCCATGGAGTGCTTCTGAAGATGAGGAGGGAATAATGTTAAAAAAATTTCTGAGGGCTGGGGATGTGGCTCAAGCGGTAGCGCGCCCGTCTAGCATGCGCTCGGCCCGGGTTCGATCCTCAGCACCACATACCAACAAAGATGTTGTGTCTGCCGAAAACTAAGAAATAAAATGTTAAGATTCTCTCTCTCTCTCTCCTCACTCTCTCTTTAAAAAAAAAAATTTTTTCTGAGAGACTGGGTATGTGGCTTAAGTGGTAGCACGCTTGCCTGGTGTGTGCGGGTGCTGGGTTCGATCCTCAGCACCACATAAAAATAAAATAAAGATGTTGTAACCAACAAAAACTAAAAAATAAATATTAAAAAAATTCTCTCTCTCTCTCTCTCTCTTTCTCTCTCAAAAAAAAAAAAATACTGAGACTTGGAGTCAGAGGACCTACATTTATGTTTCAGTTTGCTGTTTGATTGCCTCTTTATCCATCTGGCCAAGTTAGTTTATCCTTTCTTAGCCTTGGTTTTCTAATCTATAAAAAGGAGATTAAAATATCATGTTCATGTTCGTCAAAGAGGAAAAGTGTGTGAGAAAGCACTACACAAGAGTGAGCTGTTAGCCAGGCACAGTGGATAACAGCTGTAATCCCAGATGCTTGGGAGGCTGAGGCAGGAGGATCATGAGTTCAAAGCCTGCCTCAGCAAAATCAAGGCACTAAACAACTCAGTAAGACTGTCTCTAGATAAAATACAAAATAGGGCTGTGAATGTGGCTCAGTGGCTGAGTTTCCCTGAGTTCAATCCCTGGTACAAAAAAAAAAAAAAAATAGCTGTTACTTCCACAACTGATTGTAATCCTTACCAGTGACCCACTTCAGACATCCTTCTATTGACCTCATGCTCACTTGGCTCCTTACATGTCTCTGGTTGCTCATTTGCATCATTCCTAACTCGAATCATCTCCATCTCTTTTCTTTCTCTACTTACCAACTTTAATGTCTCATTCTATCTCTTTTTTTTTTTGAATATTTTTTTTTAAGAGAGAGAGGAGAGAGAGAGAGAGAGAGAGAGAGAGAGAGAGAGAATTTTTAATATTTATTTATTTCTTAGTTCTCGGCGGACACAACATCTTTGTTGGCATGTGGTGCTGAGGATCGAACCCGGGCCGCACGCATTCCAGGCGAGCGCGCTACCGCTTGAGCCACATCCCCAGCCCCCACCTTCTATCTCTTAAGATGTATGTCTCTAGCTTCAACCTCTCCTGAATTTCAGGTCTATATATCTAATTGCCAAGCCTGCAACTCTACTTATACATTGTCCTAGTCCATTTTATGTTGCTACAACAGAATACCTGAGACTGGATAATTTATAAGAAAAGAGGGTTATGGTTCTGGAAGCTGGGAAGTCCAAGATTGGGCAGGAACATCTGGTGAGGGTCTTATGCTGATTTAGCTCATGGCAGAAAGCAGAATGGCAAGTGGGTGCTGTGGAATAGAAGCAAGAGAAAGAGGAGGAAGCTGAACCTGATGTATAACAATCTACTGTCTCCATAACTAATCCACTCCCTTGAGAGTGAGAACTCATTCCCAGAAGAAAGATACTAATTCAACTGAGGGCTCTACCCTCATGACCCACAAACCTCTTGCTAGGCCCCATTTCCCAACACTGTGTATTGGGATCCCAAGCCTCCACATGAGTTTTGGTAGGGATAGACCATATTCATACCATAGCAAGTATTGATGGACCTCTCAGACTTGTGCAAAGTCTAGCAAACCTGAGATCCTGCTCTCTCCCACCAAACCTGTTCCTCTTGCAGCCTTCATCTTCTCAGAAAAGGCAACTCCACTCTTCAAGGTGCTTGGTGAAAACCTGACCCCTGGTTTTCTCACAGCCCATCTATGGGATGCATCTGCAAATACTCTTGGTCTTACCTTCAGAATATATCTGGGTTCTGTCCACTTCTCCCTACCTCTGAGCATGTTTTAGCACCCTGATCCAGGTCACTATCTTCTCCCACTTCTATTATTGGGATTGCTTCCTAACCCATCTTCCAGCCACTGCTGTTGCACTTTCTCACTCTGTTCTGAACCCACTTGTAAAAAAGTGAGCACTTGTCAGTGGCAGTTGTGCACACCTTTAATCTCAGCGGCTTGGGAGGCTGGGGCAGGAGAATTGTGAGTTCAAAGTGAGCCTCCTCAACTCAGTGAGGCCCTAAGCAACTCAGCAACACCCTGTCTCTAAAATATAAAAAGGGTATGGGGATGTGGCTCAGTGGTTAAGTGCTTCTGGGTTCAATCCCTGGTCCCCCCCCAAAAAATGTGAACACTTGACAGAGCAAACTCAGAACCTCCAGTGACTTCATGTCCCACTCAGAATAAAAGCCAAAGTTTTAAGCTAGGCACAGTGTTACAAACCTGTAATTCTAGCTACTTGGGAGGCTGGGCAGAAAGATCACAAATCCAAGGACAGCTTGGGCAACACAGGGAAGACCCTGTCTTAAAATAAAAAATAAAAAAGGATGCGGTGTACCTTAGTGGTAGGGCAGTCTTGGGCTCAATCCCCAGTACTACCAAAGGAAAAAGAAAAAGCCAAAGTCCTGAAAGTAGTGAATAGGACCTTCCTGGCTTAGTCCTGTCACTTCTGTCCTTGTTTCCTAATACTCTCCTTTGCTCTTCTCCACCCACACTCCTTGCTAACTTGGTTCTCCAGACTGAGTGACTGTCCTCCTCAGGCCACCACCTTATCATCCTTATACCAATGTCACTGTCTCAACGTGGCTTTCCTTCATCATTTGTTTAAAATCACATCCTGATACCCCCTGTCCCCTTTCCTCTTTTTTTTCCTTAGCACTTGTCACTAGTACTCTATAAATTTTACTTATTTATCTTGTTTATTATCTGCCCCCTATTCCTTTAGTGAAAGCCCCATGAGAGTAGGGATTTTTTACTGTTATATCCTTAGTACCTAGAAGATTGCCTGGTGTTTGGTCTCAAGAAATGTTTGTTAAATGAATACATGTCCAGCATGACAGTAAAAAGTGTCACTGATTTCTGAAAGAATGATTCAAATGCTGTGAAGTATGTATCCTCAAAACCAGGATGTAATTTTGATGCAGGTATCTTTGGTAATCATCTTAACATTCAAGGCCTCTGCCTTCCAAGTGTTTACTTCCCCCAGTTAGTTATCACTTAAAGGGAGTGTTGCCCTTAATGCAGTTGTCCTTCATATTGCCTGGCATTGCAATATAACACCTCCCTCTTCTGGAGCAGAAGGGAAAATTCCACAATAGCATTACAGAACTTCTGAAGCCAACCAGTTCCTCATTGTTTAAACTTAACCCCACAAGGCTCTCTAGCATCGCTTTCCCCCTGGAGCTTCCCATTCTGAGCCACAGAAGACCAAGTGTGGCCCAAGAAGAGAAGTATAAAGAGTAAAATGGTTTCATGGTCTTTTACGTGGTGTTTCAGGTGCAGGATACTATATGACTTTACTGAGAAATCCTTACTGTGACATCTTATTTATCTTATTTATCATCACATACCAAATGCAGTTTTGGAGTCCAGCATTAGAGAAGAATTAATATTTATACTTCCTAAAGAGAGCATTCACAGGTATGCACTAAGAAGCTACCCATAGCCACAGAAATCTATGTCCTTCCCACATGCCCACATGCAAAACACACACATCCTTCCTAAGACTTCTCCCCTCTCAAAAACTACATTCTGATATTGAATCCACTCAAGACTCAGGATGTCATTGTCTGCATCATGTCTAGGTACAGGGTATAGATGAGTCTCCTTAAGTGTGGTACTTGGATTCAACTCCTTGGGTATGATTCTTTTTTTTTTTGTACTAGAAACTGAACCCAGGATCACTTAACCATGGAGCCACATTCCCAGCCATTAATTTTTTTTTTTTTTAATATTGGGTCTTGCTAAGTTGCATAGTACCTGGCTAAGTTACTGTGGCTGGCTTGGAATTTGCAATCCTCCTGCTTCAGCCTCCCAAACTGCTGGGATTACAGGTGTGCTTCCACTGAGCCCAGGGCATATGATTCTTGATTTGAAGACCTTGAACTAACACAGAAGTTAACCGATCCATATACACTCAGTGCATTAACATGCAATGTTGAGACAGAGGTAGGATAACCATAAGAGATACTACCACTAAGAAACAGGAAAGGGGCTGTTGCTGTGGCTTAGTGGCAGCACACCTGCCTGGCATGTGTGAGGCACTGGGTTCAGTTCTCAACCAGCACCACATATAAATAAATAAATTTAGGTCTATCAATAACTAAAAAAATATATACAGGAAAAATAAGAGGTACATAACAATTATTAGTCTGTAGCAATTTGTAATTCTAGGTGGACATGTATCACCAGTTTCTGTTTGTTTGGAACACAGTTCTGTTTCCTAGAAAGGATTTTGTTTTTAAAAATTTTTTTTCAAAGATAGACACAGTATCTTTATTTATTTTATTTATTTTTATGTGGTGTTAAAGGTAGAACCCAGTGTGATCAAGCACATGTGGGAGGCAAGTGCTCTATTTGCTGCTGACTCTACCTCCTGAATAATACTTTTTTCCTTAAAAAAAAAAAAAAAAAAAAAAGGCTGGGTTGTAGCTCATCAGTAGAGTGCTTTCCTAGCACAAGTGAGGCACTGGGTTCAATCCTCAACACCACATAAAAATACATAAATAACATAAAGGTGTTGAGTCCATCTACAACTAAAAAAAATATTTTACAAAAGGACTGATGTAGGCAGCCAAAGGGGCACTTAACCACTGAGTCACATCCCCTCCCTTTTTTATATTTTATTTAGAGACAGGGTCTCGCTAAGTTGCTTAAGGACCTTGGTAAGTTGCTGAGGCTAACTAAGAACTCAAAACCCTCCTGCCTTAGCCTCCTGAACTGCTGAGATTACAGGCATGTGCCACCACGCCCAGTTTTTATATATATATTCTTTTAATCCAGTTTTTTATTTTAATTTTTTTTAAAATTTTTGGTACTGGGGATTGAACTCAGGGCCTTGTGCATTCGAGACAAGCACTCTACCAACTGAGCTATATCCTCAGCTCCATTAATCTAATTTTTAAGGGTGCATTGTATTTGTACATAACAATGAGATTTGTTGTTACATATTCATTCAGGCATACAATACAACAATATAATTTGGCCAATATAATCCCCTAGTATTTCCCTTTCCTCCTCCCTCCCTCTGGTTCCTTCCCTTTATTCCACTTATCTCCCTTTGATTTTCATCAGATGCCCTCGCCTTTCTTTTCCAATTTCCTCTCTAGGTTTTATGTATGAGAGAAACATATGACCCTTAACCTTCCGAGTCTGACTTATTTCACTTAAAATGATGGTTACTAGTTCCATCCATTTTCCTGAAGATAACATAATTTCATATTTATTTATTTATTAATATTTTTTTTGGTTAGACACAATACCTTTATTTTATTTATTTATTTTTATGTGGTGCTGAGGATCGAACCCAGGCCTCACGCATGCTAGGCGAGCGCTCTACCACTGAGCCACAACCCCAGCCCAATTTTATATTTCTTTATGGCCAAATAAAACTCTATTGTGTATATATACCACATTTTTTTTTTATCCATCGACAGACACCTAGTTATTGTGGACTGTACCACTATGAACACAGTATGCATGTATAGTGTGCAGATATTAATTCTTTAGGATAAATACTGAGGAATAGTGTGGCCTAGATTTTATGGTGATTCCATTTCTAGTCTTTTGTTTTGTTTGACACCAGGGATTGAACTCAAGGGCACATAACCACTGAGCCACATCCCCAACCCTTTTTAAAAGAAAATTTTAAGGGCTGGGGTTGTGGCTCAATGGTAGAGCACTTGCCTAGCATGCCTGAAGCACTGGGTTCTATCCCTGACACCACATAAAAATAAACAAATAAAAATATTTAAAAAAAGAAAAAGAACATTTTAAAATCTTGAGACAGGGTTTCACTGGGTTGCTTATAGCCTTGGTAAGTACCTGAGGCTGGCTTTGAACCTGTGGTCCTCCTGCCTCAGTCTCTCCAGCCACTGGGATTACGGGTATGTGTCACCATATCAGGCTCCATTCCTATACTTTTGAGGAAACTCCATACTGATTTTCATAGTGGTTGTACTAATTTACAATCCTATCAAAAGTGTAGAAGTGTTCCTTTTTCTCTACAACTTCTCTACCATTAATTATTGTTTGTAATTTTGATGACTGCCGTTCTGATTGGTGTGAGATGAAATCTCAGTGTAGTTTTTTAAAAAAATATATGCATACAGTTTTACATATAATGCAGGATCTGCCTAGCATTGTAAGGCACTGGGTTCAATTCTCAGCACTGCAAATAAATAGATAAATAGATAGATAGATAGATAGATAGATAGATAGATAGATAGATAGATAGATAGATAAAATAAAGGTCAGTGTAGTTTTGATTTGCATTTCCCTGATTGCTAATGATGTTAAACATTTTTTCATATATTTATTGGTATTTTTAAGACCATTGTGAATGGAATTGTTTCCCTGATTTCTTTCTCAGAAAATGCATTATTCATGTGTAGGAAATGTAATTATTTTTTGTGTTGATTTTATAGCCTGCTACTTTGCTGAATTTATTAGCCATAGCAGTCTTCTGGTGGAGCTTTTTGGATCTTCTATATATAGGATCATATCATCTGCAAACTGTAATAATTCAACTTCTTCTCTTCCTGTTTTGAGTCCTTTTATTTCCTTCTCTTGCCTAATTGCTCTGTCTAGAATTTCTAGTACTATATTGAATAGGAGTGGTGGGAGTGGACATTTGTGTCTTATTCAAGATTTTAAAGGAAATGTTATCAGTTTTTCCCCATTTACTATGAGGTTGCCTTTGGATTTTCATATAGCCTTTATGATGTTGAGGTAAATTCCCTCATCCCTAGTATCTACAGTGTTTTTATTAAGAATGGGTGCTGGGGCTGGGGATGTGGCTTAAGCGGTAGCGCGCTCGCCTGGCATGCGTGCGGCCCGGGTTCGATCCTCAGCACCACATACCAACAAAGATGTTGTGTCCGCCGAGAACTAAAAAATAAATATTAAAAAATTCTTAAAAAAAAAAAAAAGAATGGGTGCTGAATTTTGTGAAAGGCCTTCTCTGCATCTGTTGAGATGACTGTGATTTCTGTCCTTGAATCTGTTTATCCAGTGAGTTACATTTATTGATTTGTTAAATCATCCTTGCATCCCTAGGATAAAACCTACTTGGTTCTAATGTACAATCTACTTAATATGTTGTTAAATATGATTTGCTAATATTTTATTAAGGCTTTTTTAATCCAATTTCAACAGAGATATTGGTCTGTAGTTTTCTTTCTTGAAGTGTCCTCATTTGGTTTTGGTATGAGGGTGATGCTGGCTTCATAGAATAAATTTCTATTTCATGGAATAATTTGAGGAGCATTGGCATTAGTTCTTTAAAGATCTGGTAGAATTCAGCTGAGAATCCATCTGGTCCTGGGCTTTCTTTGTTGGAAGGTTTTTTTTTATTATTATTACTGCTTCTATCTCGTTGCTGGTTATTGATCCTCTTTATTCAATTTTGGCAGGTCATATGTGTCTAGACATGAATCTATTTCTTTTAGGTTATCCAATTTATTGGAGTTTAAGTTTATTCAAAATAATCTTTAATGATCTTCTGTATTTCTGTGATATCTGAGGTGATTTCTTCTTTCTGATTACTAGTTTTGTTAATTTGGCTCTTTTTTCTTTTGTTTAGTTTGACTATCTTATCTTTTCAAATAACCAATTCTGCATTTCACTGATCCTCTGTATTTTTTTCTTAATTTCATTGATTTTGGGCTTTGATCTTAATTATTTCCTTCTACCAGTTTTGAAATTGGTGTGCTCTTGTTTTTCAAGGGCATTGAGATGCATCATTAGGTTGTTTATCTGGGTTCTTTATCATCTTCTTATGTAGGCACTCATAGATATAAACTTTTCTCTAAGGCCCATCTTCATAGTGTCTCAGAAGTTCTGGTATGTCATATCACTATTCTTGTTTGAGTCTAAGAATTTTTAAATTTCTCTCCTGATTTCTTCTAGCACCAATTTATTATTCAGAAGTGTATTGTTGTTCAGTCTCTGTGTGTTTATATGGTTCCTATAGGGTTTTTGCTGTTGATTTTAAATTAATTCCATTATGATCAGATAAGATACAAATAATTATATCAAATTTTTTTGTATTTGCTAAGAGTTGCTTTGTGGTCTAAAATATGGTCTGTTTTGGAGAAAGTTGCATGGACGTCTGAGAAGAAACCATATTTGTATATTGTTGGATTAAATAGTTTATAGATGCCTGTTAAATCCATTTGATTTATAATTTTTTTAGGTGTAAAGAGTCTTTACTGAGTTTAGGTTTGGATAACCTATCTATCTGTGAGAGGTGTATTGTATTGGGGTCTATCTGGGTCTTTAATTTGAGTAGTGTATGTTTTATATAATTAGGTACACCAACATTTGGGGCATAAATATTTACTATCATTATGTATTATTGTTGGACTGTTCCCTTTAACTATATGAAGTGACTTTCCTTTTTTCTTCTGATTAACTTTGGCTTGAAGTTTGCTTTGTCAGATATGAGAATAGCTACAATAAATTGCTGTGATCTAGGTCTGGCATTAAAGTAAACAGAAGGTTTTGACTATGACATCTACATTATAATAACTGCAACAATATAAATGGTGAGGGTAGGAGTTATATAAGCCAAATAGTTCTAAAAGATGGTAAAAATACAATTGATTAAGAGAAAAAAATGTGATAAGAAGGTAGAAGAAAGTTTAGAAAGTTCAAAATATGGGGTTGGGGATATAGCTCAGTTGGTAGAGTGCTTGCCTAGCATGCACAAGGCCCTGGGTTCAACCTCCAGCATCACAAAAAAAAAAAAAAAATTTCAAAATATGAGAGAATGCAGAAGAGATATAACAAGTGATGGCTTTAAAGTAGGAGAAAATATAGAAAGCAAAGTAAAGGGAGAAAGAGAGAACAAGATAATTTGTTTATAAGAAAAGAAAGAAGAAAAATAGAAACACATACCCATACCAAAAAATAAATAAATAAATAAAACCCTAACCCTCAAAATACAAGATGAGGAAAATTAGCTACCATAAAAAATGCACTCACCAAAAAAAAAAAAAAAAAAAAAGGTGGGGGGAATGAAATGAAAAATGTTCTCCACTGAGGGGGTCAAAACTGTTGACAAGGATGGATGATCACTACCTATGCCTGATTGTCCTTTCCTCTTCTTCCTGGGCTATGTGGGGGGGGACACTTGTGCAAGGGCTGAGGGTTGTTAAATCCTTCCTTTTTGTGTTTGTTGTTCATTGCACTGCCATCTGGAGTGGCCTAAAACTGAAGCTGGTTGAAATAGCTCTCAGCTTCCCTTCTCACCAGTATAAAGTAGGATGGAATGGAAAATACTGTCTATTGGAGTTTTGTCCAGACAGCCAGATCAATGCACTCCCAGGATAGGAATATTGCAAAGTTATAATATGGGGGAGCTCCAACAGCTGAGGCTTAGGTCTAATCAGGACTTAAGAACTTTATTGTATAGTGTCTGTTCCAGAGAAATCAAATCAACACACCTGTAGGGTCAAGCAGAAGCCAGTCTCTGCTGAGCCTGGATCTTAGGAGCCTCCCAAGAATTCTAAGGAGAGGGACAGGGGAGCCAACCCTCCATAGGTCTCACATACTCTGCTTCCAGGCTTAGTCCCTGGTGTATTCCCATTGCCTGTTCATTTTCCCAACTCTCTTCAGCTGTTCATATGAGCCACCAAAATCAAAGGGTAAGCAAGTTGCATTCCCCTCCATATTTCTAACTTGAATTCCCCCAGGTTCAATCCTCTCTGTGCCTGTTTCACTCACTTTCTACTAGGTACACCCTAGGTGGTTCAGTAGGCACTTGCTAGGATAGTATGACAATGTTTGCTATATTCTCACAGACTTGCAGCAAGCTATAGCAAGACCTCCTTAAGATGGCTCTGACCTAGCACATGTGAGGCACTGGGTTCAATCCTCAACACCACATAAAAAATGAATAATTAAAAATAAAGTTATTGGCTGGTTGCAGTGGCACACCAGGTAATCCCAGTGGTTCAGAAGCCAGAGGCAGGAGTTTCACGAGTTCAAAGCCAGCCTCAGCAATTTATCGAGGCACTAAGCATCTCGGTAAGACCCTGTCTCTAAATAAAATACCAAATAGGGCTGGGGACATGATTTAGTAGTTGAGTGCCCCAGAGTTCAATCCCTAATACCAAAAAATAAATAAGTAAGTAAAATAAAGTTATTGTGTCCATCTACAACTAAAAAGAATATTAAAAAAAGAAAGGCCAAGACATTCCTTCTGTCACATGAATAAATTGCACATACACAAAGGAGAGTGTGTGTATAAATCAAAGGGAAAGGAAAATAAGCACTGATTTTTTTCTGGGGCTGGGAATTGAATTTCCTAGTGCTGGGGATTGAGCCCGTTGGCTCCATGAGGCAAGCTGCTTACCACCCAGCTACCTCCTAGCCCTAAGCACCACTTCTTTATTCAAAGAATGGTGTGCACAATTAGGGAGGGGAGGAATTGTTAGGCCATCTTCACAGACTAGCTGTGCCACAAGAGAGAGAGGCAATACATATTGATGAGAAGATTCATATGCCAGGAAGATGTAACAATCCTGTACATGAATGTCTCATAACAGCTTCAAAATACATGAGGTTAACACGGACAAAACCAAATGAAGTCAAAATATTCACAACCAAGTTGGAAATTGTAATATCCTTCCTTAGTTATTAATAGTAAATGAAAAAACTCATTAAGGATATAAAATATTTGAATGACACCATCATCACACATGATTTACATGCCATCAACAGAAACTACATATCACAGCAGCAGAAGTCCCATTCTCTCCAGTGCCTATGGAATATTTACCATAAGGCACCGTGTACTAGACTATGAAATAAGACCAAATAAATTTCAGAATACTGTGGCTGATGCTGATGGAGCAGAGCATGAGAGCAAGTAGTTCCTAGTAGAACTGATCTGCATCTTTCAGAAGTGCCTGTTGTTGGGCAATGTGTTCATCACCCTGAAGAGGTATGATAGTCACACTAAACGCATTTCAAAGGAAGGTGCTATGGAGGGCTTTTCAGCACTCAGACAAGTGTCTTTTAAGAATTAGTGTTGGGGGCTGTGATTGTGGCTCAATGGTAGAACACTCACCTAGCACATGTAAGGCCCTGGGTTCAATCCTCGGCACCACATAAAAATAAATGAATGGAACAAAGATATTGTGTCTAACTTCAACTAAAAAATAAATATTTTTTTTTTTTAAAAAAAGAACTAGTGTTGGAAAAAAAGAAGATCAGCACTGTGATGAGGTCCACAGAGGTAAGACTCAGATGGATCATTTGAACCTATCGAAAACTATCCAGATGTGCTACAAGAGGGACAAAGAGAAAAAGCAGGAAGAGCAAGACAGTGCAGTTTAGGGCAGTGGCCTCACTAGCTAACCACTTTCCAGCTCACCACTGGACTGCTCGTTTTCCTTAGATCTTACTTTTGACCACAAAACTAGGTTTCTGGTTCTCCCATCATAACTGTTTTCATGTGAGATTAGGGTCATTTGGGGGAAAAAAAGAGTTTCAATGTTTATAGGGTAATTGTGGTAAGAAGCTATGTATACTGTTGGATTATAGTTTTTATTTTATTATTATTATTATTATTAAGATTAATCCCAGGGCACTGCACCACTGAGACACATCCCCAGCCAGGTTATTATTTACTTGTTTTGATTGTTTGTTCATTTTTTGAGGCAGAGTCTCACTAAATTGCTGATGCTGGCCTTGAACTTGTGATCTTCCTGCCTTAGCCTCCTGAATTGCTGGGATTAAAGGCATATACCATCATATCTGGTGTGGATTATAGTTTTAAAAATCTCTGTAGTCTCCTCTGAGAAGAGCAGTGTATCATTCAACCTATCTATATATATATATCACTGAATACAATAAGAGAAAATTAGAAATTAATTAAAAGCCAGGTACAGTGGCACATGCCTGTAATCCCAGTGACTTGGGAGACTGAGGCAGGAGAATTGCAAGTTCAAAGCCAGCCTCAGCAATTTAGCAAGGCCCTAAGCAATTTAGTGAGACCCTGTATCAAAATAAAAAATAAAAAGGGCTAGGAATGTAGCTCAGTGGAGTGCCCAGAGTTCAATCCCCAGTACAAAAAAAAAAAAAAAAAAAAGGAAAAAGAAAAAATTGATTACAATAAGCTGCTTTTAAAATTTACAAATGAAGTTAAACAGCATACTTTTGTATAACTCATGGGCTGAAGAGACTGAAAAATATTTTTAACTGAATGATAATAAAAGTATAACATTAAAAATTTTCAGATGCTGCTAAAGCAGTACTTACAGGGAAATCTGTAGCTTTTATAAACTTCCATTAGAAAAGAAGAAATATGGGCTGGGGATATGGCTCAAGTGGTAGCACCTGGCATGCGTGCGGCCCGGGTTCGATCCTCAGCACCACATACAAACAAGATGTTGTGTCCACTGATAACTAAAAAATAAATATTAAAATTCTCTCTCTCTCTCTCTCCCTTTCTCACTCTCTCTTAAAAAAAAGAAAAGAAGAAATCTGCCCTACAAAAAAAAAAAAAAAAGAAAAAGAAAAAAAGAGGAAAGGCTTAGCTGAACACAGTGTCACACATCTACAATTCCAGTGACTCTGTAGGCTGAAGGAAGTTGAAGGCCAGCCTGGGCAATTCAGTGAGACCCTGTCTCAAAATAAAAAATAAAAAGTCTAGGATATAGCTCTACAGTAAAGCACCCCTGGGTTTAATCTCTAGTACTGCCAAAAAGAAAATAAAAGGGGTGGGGGGAAACAATTGTCTAAGTTTCCAGTTGAAGAAGTAGAAAAGAAGAGAAAATTGAACCCAGAAGAGAAGTTATAACTACAAGGAGAGAAAACAGTGAAGAGGGAAAAAATCTAAAAAAGCCAAAAGTTGTTTATTTTAAAAGATTAACAAAATTGACAAATCCCCAGAAAATTGATGAACCATTAAGTAAAAATAAAATTGACCAACATCAGGAATGAAAGAACTACTGTAATTGCAGAGCCTAAAATTATAAAAGGATAAGAAAACATCATGAGGTCTGGGGTTGTGGCTCAATGGTAGAGCACTTGCCTAGTACATGTGAGATACTGGGTTTAATCCTCAGCACCACATAAAAATAAATAAATAAAATAAAGGTATTGTGTCCATCTACAAGTGAAAAAAATTAGGAAGAAAACATCATGAATAAATAAATAAAATGGGCTGATTACTTAGTAAATATTTTTATCAAAACTAACACAAAATGAAGTAGAAAATCTGAATACTCATACATCCATTCATAATATTAAATTTGCAATAAGAAATATTCTGAGGGCTAGTAATGTACCTGAATGGTAGAGTGCAACCCTGAGTTTTAATCCCAGCTCTGCAAATACAAATAAAAATTAAATAAAATAAAAATATTTACAAAAAGAAAATCCGGATGCTATCAAACATTAAAGAAAATAATCCCAATCCTTTGGAAAACAGAAAAGAGAGCACTTCCCAACTTATTTCAAGAACAGCACATCCCTAATATCAAAACCAGGAAGAGTTATGACAACAGAATATTACAGATTTTATATTCTCATGAACATAGATGCCAAAGTCTTTAACAAAACATGAGTTGTGATGAACTTATCCAGAGGCTCCAAGATGGCTTCATTCATATATCTAGTGCCTTGAGAGGGATTTCTTGAAGACACTAAAACATCTCATATGTCTTCTCCACCATGATGGCTTCATGGTGGGAAGACATCTCACTTGGTAGATTAGACCGCTCAGAGAAAGACACTAAATTGACACTATTGTATCTTAAACAAGTCATTAAGGGTTGCTTAGATAACAGCATAGAATTAAGCTCTACTTCTTAATAGAAGGAGTGAATAATTTGCATCAATCTTTTATCTGTTACATTATCCAAAATAAATGAAAGTGTATATCCAGAAATAGAACATTGAGAAGAATGTTTATAGCTGCTTTAATCATAAGAATTCTGACATGGAAACAATCCAAATGTCAATCAACAGAGAAATAGATAAATTTCTTCTATTGAATACTGTTCCGCAATTAACAAAAGCAAAGGATTCATGCATGCAACAGCATGGTTCATTCTCAAAAACATGTTGCAAGGATGAAGCTGGATACAAAAAAAGACTGTATGGTTCCTTTTACATTAAGAACAAAAACTAACCTATGATAATAGAAAACTCTTGAAAGCAGGAGAGGGACTCATCAGACAGACATGAGGTCATTTTCTGGAGTAATGGAAATATTCTGTCTTTGTGTGTGAGTGTGTGTGTGTGTGTGTGTGTGTGTGTGTGTGTGTGTGTGTGTTTTCAGTGCTGGGGATTGAATCCAGGGGTACTCTACCACTGAGCTTTACATCCCAGAAATTTTTATTTTGAGACAGCATCTTGTGAAGCTGCTGAGGCCAGCCTTGAAATTGCTATCCTCCTGCCTCAGTCTCCTGAGTTGGTGGTGGATTACAGGCATGTGCCACCATACCCAGATGCCATAAGTCTCAATTGGATTGAAACCATAAATTACCAAGGTTTTTCCAACTATCCCGCACACATGAAAACAAGACACTTTACTATATGTAAATTGTGCCTCCATTTTTTAAAAAGGACACAATAACGTTGTTGGCAAGACAGTAGCAATTACATGAGTATAATTTCAGTACCTGAAAACTGAATAAAGAAGATGTAGAACATATTGATGATATATGACATATAGGGTGTTTTTTTTTTAAGTACCAGGGATTGAACCCAGGGGCACTTAATCACTGTGCCACAACCCCAGCCCTTTTTATTTTTTATCTTGAGACAGGGTCTCACTAAGTTGCTGAGGCTGGCTTTGAATTTGCCTCAGCCACCCGAGCTGCTAGGAATATAGTTGAGTGCCACCACGCCCAGCCAGCATATAGTATTTGCTAAATATTTAATATGTATTGTCTACTAAGTCTTTTTACACTTACCTCAGTCTTTTTAAAAATATTTTTGTAGCTGTGGATGAACCTTTATTTCATTTATTCATATGCAATGCTGAGAATTTAACCCACTGCCTCACACATAGACAAGTGCTCTACCACTAAGCTACAATCCCAGCCCACACTTACCTCAGTCTTTACAACTCTGTGAATTAGGTAATACCTGTTTATACAAGTGAGGAAATGTTTGGAAAGATGAAATAACTAGCCCAAAGTCACAGTAAGTGGCAGAGTCGGGACTCAAACCACGCCCAATTAAAACCTTAATCATCATCTGCCTGCAGGGGCACATACAGGAAGAGTTTCAAAAGGGCACATGGCATGTGAGTGTGGTTTCTTAAAGGCAGATTTACTACTGGGTGTTGGAGAACAGAGACTTTCAATTGTAGAAATTTATGATAGGTGTCTTAACATCACACAAAAATCCACACATCATTCAGATTTTAAAAATGGAAAGTATGAGGCTGGGGTTGTGGCTCAGTGGTAGAGTGCTTGCCTAGCATGTGCAAGCCACTGGGTTCAATCCTCAGCACCACATAAAGATAAATAAATAAAGTTATTATGCCCATGAATAACTTAAAAAAATATTTTTTAAAAAATGGAAGGCATGAATGAGGAAGGGTGCAAAGTTAACATACTGTTAAGGATTTAACAGACTGTTCAGCATAACAATTGAAAGCATGTCTCTGTAGAAGGCCTGAGTGTTAAGTCTTAGCTTTGCTGCTTCTGGCTATGTGACTCTCAGCACTGTCTTTAGAGAGCTGTTGAAAGGATTCATAGAGTTAATTAATACATGTAAAAGGGCCAAGAATGTCCCCCAGCATGAAGTAAGCACTCCAGAAATAGTATTTCTTCCTATTTGAAAGTGAGATTGGTTTGCATCTATATAATGTGCTCAGTTGTTTTAGGTTTATCCCTACAGGAACCTTCTGAAATCAATGCCATTACTTTTGTTCAAGCCCAAGTTATGAAGCTAGAGCATGACAGGCTAGGTCTTGAAAAGAAATCTTGACTCCAAAACTGGGGCCTTTCCCTTGTAGAGAACTAAGGATGGTGGAAGATTCATTTTCATTTTTAGTAATAAAGTTATTCTTTCCTTCCAGGTTTGAATCTCTATTTACTGACGTGGAAATGAAGCAGACAGAGCTGGGAATCACCAGCTTTGGGGCTTCTGTCACTACCATGGAGGAAGTGTTCATTAGGTAAGCAAGAATTCAAATGTATACTCCAAGGACCCTAAATATCATCTATATAAAAATTTCCTAGTGCTTAAATCTCTTCACGAACTGGCCTCACTGAATGATTGTCCAGTCTCTGACCAGTGCTTCCGATAATGAGGATATTGGATAATGGAGATGATGTTAAGTATAATATTATTCAACAAAATTTACTTATTTATTTATTCATTCATTTATTAAACTTAGGATCTCACACATGCTAGGCAAGTATACTACTACCTAACAAACTTAATTTTAACAGAAATTTCTAACAAATGAAAACAGAAAAAAGCATTGTATTGGTTGGGATGCTTTTGCCTACAAATAATAGATAATTATTTAAACCAGCTCCTACTCAGCTGGTTTAAACATTTAGGAAAATTTAATACTTCTTTTTATAAACTTTTTATATATGTTTAGTTATTGATGAACCTTTATTTATTTACTTATATGTGGTGCTAAGACTTGAACCCAGTTTCTCACACATGCTAGGCAAGTGCTCCATCACTGAGCCACAACCCCAGCCCTCAATACTTCTTTTAAAAAGAATTTCCAACAGGCTGGGGATGTGGCTTAGAGGTGGAATCCTTGCCTAGAATGCACTAGGCCCTGGGTTCCATCTCCATCGCAAACAAAACAAAACAAAAAACCAAAGCAGGAAAGCTCTGGGATTGGCTGGCTTACCCATCAAGCAATATCAGTATCCTGAAGCAAGGATGCAGGCTCAATTCTACGAAGGTTTTTATGGATCATTGTATACAAACTACCCAAGGGGCCACAACAGGCTAGAGGGTGGTAAGGAGTATGGGTCTGGTTTTATCCAGTCTAGCAATATTTATGTTTTAACTGGCAATATGTAGTCTGTTTATGAGTAGTAATAATATATTCTAATTTATATCTGTCATTTTATTTATATTTTCTACTAGAACTGCCTATCATATATGGCTTTTTAAAAAAAATTTTTTAGGTAATAGATAGACACAATAACTTTAAATTATTTACTTATTTTTATGTGATGCTGAGGATTGAACCCAGTTCCTCATGCATGCCAGGCGAGTGCTCTACCATTGAGCCACAGCCTCAGCCCTATATGGTTTTTTTTTCTCTCTCTCTTTTTTGGATGTTTTTTCCTCATTCTATTTTCACCTCTTGCCACACACTAGTTGGAAATTTTGCATTATTGCATTATTTCGGTGATCAGCTTTCTCAGAACTTTCCTTCTGCTGGCAATGTTCTCTATAAGTTGTTTTCATTTGTTCATTTTTATTTTTGTTTTGTTTTATGCTGGTGCAAAGCTCTCGGGTATTTTGAGATGAAAAAAAAAAGTGTGTGTGTGTGTGTGTGTGTGCGCGCGCGCATAGGTACCATGATTAAACATAGGGATACTTAACCATGAGCCACATCCTAAGCCCTTTTTTTATATTTTGTTTAGAGACAAGGTCCTACTGAGTTGCATAGGGCCTCAATAAGTTGCTGAGGCTGGTTTTGAACTTGTGATCCTCCTGCCTCAGCGGAGGATTACAGGCATGCGCCACAGTGCCCAGCTGAAGGAATATTTTTGAAATAATTTTATTCCCTCCTCATTTTTGAAGATTATTTTAATCAGGTTGAAAATTGTTTTCCTTTACTACACAAAAAATAGTATTTCACAGTCAGCAGTTGCTGGGGAAGAGCCACTGGGTTCATCCATTGGTTCTTTGAAAGTAATTTGGATGCTCTTTGTTTTCACTGCTAGAGTTTCTCTATAATGTATCCATGTTTGTGGGAGTTTTGTTTTGTTTTTGAGATTTTTAGCTATTCTGCTTTATCTGATGAACTTCCATGAATTGAGAATGTCTAGCCATTATCTGTTCATGCTGTGCCTCAACTCAAACTTCCTTTCTTATTTTGGAGCTCCAGTTAGATGTATGAGATCTTCTCACTGTCTGAACTGTGTAAATCTGAATCTTAACTCCTTTTTCACATTTTTTATGTGGTACTTTCCCTGAGCTACATTCTGTATAATGTTTTCTGATCTGTCATTCAGATAATTGATTATTTCTCCAAATGTTTCTGATCTTTAGTTAAATAATTCCATTGAGGGTTTTTATCCAGAATTACTTTTGCTGTTGTCATTGATGAGAATAGAATTACATTTCTATTGAAGTATAATGTATACCAAAAGGTGCACAGGTATTAAGCCTACAGCTCAGGTTTTTTTTAATTGTTGGAGTTTTGCATGTTTTGGACACTAGTCCTTTGTCATAAATACATCTTGCCTATATTTTCTTCCAACTGATGCTTTTTAAAAAAAATTTAATTGACTTTTTAAAAAACAAATGACAGCAGAATGCATTGCAATTTAAAAAAAAAAGAGAGAGAGAATTTTTTAATATTTATTTTTTAGTTTGTTTTCGGTGGACACAACATCTTTGTTTGTATGTGGTGCTGAGGATTGAACCCGGGTCGCACGTATGCCAGGCGAGCGCACTGCGCACTACCACTTGAGCCACATCCCCAGCCCCTGCAATTCTTATTTACACATATACAGCACAATGTTTCATATCTCTGGTTGTATATAAAGTATGTTCACACCAATTCGTGTCTTCATACATATACTTTGGATAATGATGTCTATCACATTTCACCATCCTTGCTAACCCCTTGCCCCCTCCCTTTCCCTCCCACCCCTCTGCCTTATCTAGAGTTCCTCTATTCCTCCCATGCTACCCCTCCCTACCCCACTATGAATCAGCCTCCTTATATCAGAGAAAACATTTGGTATTTGTTTTTGGGGGGAGATTGGCTAACTTCACTTAGCATTATCTTTTCCAGCTCCATCCATTTACCTGTAAATGCCATGATTTTATTCTCTTTTATTGCTGAGTAATATTCCATTGTGTATATATGCCACACTTTTTTTTATTCATTCATCTACTGAAGGGTATGTAGGTTGATTCCACAGTTTAGCTATTGTGAATTGTGCTGTTGTAAACATTGATGTGGCTGTGTCCTTGTTGTACGCTGTTTTTAAGTCCTTTGGGTATAGATTGAGGAAAGGGATAGCTGGGTCAAATGGTGGTTCCATTCCCAGATTTCCAAGGAATCTCCATACTGTTTTCCATATTGGCCGCACCAATTTGCAGTCCCACCAGCAATGTATGAGTCTACCTTTTCCCCCATATCCTCACTAACACTATTGTTGTCTTCATAATAGCTGCCATTCTGACTGGAGTTAGATGATATCTTAGAGTAGTTTTGATTTGCATTTCTCTTGACAAAAGTTTAAAAATGTTTATGAAACCTAATTTATGAATTTTTTTCTTATTGTTATTGTTTTTTTATGCCCTGTCTAAAATATAATTTGCATACCCTTAAATCACAAGTCTATTTCCCTACTTTCTTCTAAGAACTTAATCATTTTAGCTTTTATGTTAGCTTATTATTTTTCTCGCAATTATTTTATGCAGGTTTAATAAGGGATCAAAGTTCATTTTCTTCCACATGGATTTCCAGTTGGGACACTCTATTTGTTGAAAAGACTACTTTCTGTATTAAATTGTTTGCATACCTTCACCAAAAGTCAGTTGACTATATAGTTTTCTACATTCTACAGAATGTTCCACTGATCTATTTCGTCCTAAGCCAATACTACACTGTTGAGATTACTGTAGCATGTCTTACAGTCAAGCAGTAGATAGTTGCTTAAGTTTTGTTTTATTTTTTGAAGATGGTTATAGCTATGATAAGTCTTTTGCATTACTATGTAAATTTTTAAATAAAAATTCACATTTCTATTTTTTTTAATTTCTTTTAGTTATACATTGGCACAATATCTTTATTTTGTTTACTTATTTTTATGTGGTGCTGAGGATCGAACTCAGGGTCTCACACGTGAGAGGTGAGTGTTCTGCTGCTGAGCCACAACCCCAGCCCCATTTCTATTTTTTTTAAAAGCCTTATGTAGTGGCACACAGCTGTAATCCCAGCAACTTTGGATCGCTGAGGCAGGAAGATGGTAAACTTAAAGTCAGCCTCAGCAATTGAGCAAGACCATCTCTCAAAATTAAAAAAATAAATAAAGTGCTGGGGATATATCTCAGGGTCAAAGTGCCCCCCTGTTTTCAACCCCCAGAGAAGGAAGAAAGAAAAAAAAGGAGAGAGAAGCCAAGCACTGTGGTGCATACCTGTAATCCCAGTAGTTTGGGAGGCTAAGGCAGGAGGATTGCAAATTCAAGGCCAGCTTGGACAACTTAATGAGACCTCATCTCAAAATAAAATGAAAAGGTCTGAGGATGTAGCTCAGTGGCAGAGTACCCCTGAAAAGGGAAGAAAGAGGAAAAGGAGAATCTGCTGGAATACTATATCATTAGTTCTGATGATGAACCATACTAAAATAAGATGCTAATAATAGGGGGAAGGGGTGATGGGATCCTATGGGATCCTCTCTGTACTTCCTGCTTTTGGAATTGGGTCTAACAGTCCCAGTCAAGCCTTCAGACAACTGCAGCCCTCATCCATATCTGGACTGCAGCCTCATGAGAAACCTTGAGATAGAATCATCAGCTAATACATTTCCAAATTCCTCACCCACAGACACTGTGTGAAATAATAAATATTTACTGTTGTTTTAGCTGCCAACTTTGGGGATCACCTGTGTCACAGCAATGAATAACAAGTACACCACCTTTTACAGAGCAGTGCTGAAGGGGAAATTAATCACAACTTACTGGGTATTTTGCTGTGACAAATTCACAGAAATAGAATAATAACTCAAAGGCCAGGATCATAAATACATTTCTTGGCACATGAACACTTTGCTAACGACAAACTTTCCTTTTTTTCCCTAGGGCAGGGATCAGTAACTTTTCCTTAAAGATCCTGATTGTATTTTATGCTATATAGGCTTTATGGCACAATCAAGAGTGTTATGTCAGTACTTCCATAACCACCTAACATGTAACCTTTTTAAATTTTTCTTGTAGTTGTTAGTGGACAGTGGGCCTTTATTTGTTTACTTTTATGTGGTGATAAGGATCAAACCCAGTGCCTCACACATGCTAAGCAAGCACTCTACCACTAAGCCACAGCCCCAGTCCCACCTAACAGGTAACATTTTAAAAATGTAAAATCCATTCTGAGCTCAGGGCCAGTCAAAAATTGGCCTTGGCTGAATTTAGCCCATAATTATAGTTTACCATCCCCTGATCAATGGTCTCAGTAGTGCTGTATTTTATAATTTTCAATTTTTCTCATAAAATAGATATTAAATTATATGTCATTTTATTCTAATTTTCATTCAGTATTTTTATTTATTTATTTATCATTTTAGTTGTCAATGAACCTTTATTTTATTTATTGCTATTCGGTGCTGAGAACCAAACCCAGTGCCTCACACATGCTAGGCAAGTGCTCTGCCACTGAGCCATAATCTCAGCCCTATTTATTTATTTATTTATTATAAGCTTTATGGCCCAGCTCTTAGGATCTCAGTGCACATATTTTGTCCTTGGGACTGAAACTGGGGGCACTTTACCCCTGACCTACATCCCTGGCCCTTTTATTTTGAGACAGGGTCTCTTTAAGTTTCTTAGGGCTTCACTATTGGTGTGGTGGGCAATCCTTCTGCCTCAGCCTCCTGAGTTGCTGGGATTATAGGTGTCTGCCACTGCACCTGACTCATGTGGTACTTTTAAAAGAAAATAACAAAAGCTGTTTATGCTAGTGTCGTCTCAGCTCTTTGGAAAAGCCATTGGTTAGTTAACTCAATATTTAGTGCTTATATAAGAATTTATAGCTGGACTCCAGTGGTACTTGCCTATAATCCCAGCTGCTTGATGCAGGAGCACAAATTCCAGGTCAGCCTCAGCAATGTAGTAAGATCTTGAATCAAAATAAAATAAAATATAAAGGGATGGGGATGTGGCTTAGTGGTAAAGTACCTCTGGGTTCAATCACCAGCACTGCAAAAGCAATTAAAGATTTTTTTAAAATCTTGCTACCCAGGATATAATCTAGATATAGCTCCTATTCTGCTCATTATTCTTAACTTCTTAATTTTTCAAATATTATATGACTTTCATTGTTTAAGTCCAATCAAAATGAAATATATTGTGATTTTGAGAGTCTGTATTTGTTTTTGTTTTTGATTTGGTTTAGGGTTTGTATGATGGCAGACTACAGTACAGATATTTCAGCCAAGAAGCAACCCTCTATTCATCCCTATTCCCTGATTAGCAGAGTTCCTGTTGAAAGAATTAAATATCTTCATTCAAGGATCTTCTCATTACAGACTGGTCTACCAATCACACTAAACACTGGAGTAAGCAGCATATTCCAAGTGCATACTAGAAAGCAAATTTTGGTTTAATTCGTGGAATCACACAATCATTTTGTCAAGAAGTACACATTAACTTTTGAAGGGTCTGTATATAAATGTGCAATTTTTAAGTTTTAAGGACCGGCTCTGCCAGGTTTTGGCAGTATGACACTCTTTGCTTTATTTTGAAAGCAAAAGAGTGATGTTTTAGAGAGGGATTAACCCATTCAAATGGAAGGAAAGTATCAGAAGACATTCTAGTAGGTTCCTGGTCATTCCTCTCACAGGGAAAAAAAGAGAATGAAAGAAACACACTACTGGCCAGAATATGTATTCATTCCTTCACTGTGAAGCAGATTAATTTATACATTGTACCATCTGGAATATAAAAAATTTTAAACATATCCTTATGATATGGATAACCTATAATATTCTCTTAATATTGAAAAAAGAATATTGACATACATTTTACAAAGTAGTCCTGATTTAGCTGTCTATAAGTATTAATGTAAAATAAGACCATCATGGTCCCAAGTCTTCTCATGAAGTATTACTGTGTATGACTTCAGATAAGTCATAGCAAAGCCTTTGGTAAATGCTGAAAGTGATTGTAGCCTCCACCATACTGAGAGTTTCCCCTGGTGGTGTCTGGTAGATAAAATCTTTTAGAAATCAATCAGTATTTTGGCCATTAATTCAGAATGCCTGTCTCAGACCTGACCACCAAGCTAAGAGGCAGTGGCACCTGGGCCTGAAAGCCCTCCCACACATACCCACCCATGCAGCACCCCACAGAAGCTAAATGGATGCATGCAGCACTACCACCAAGGATCTCCCACCCCAGGCCTGACTCCAGCTCTTAGGATCTCAGTGCACATAACTGCACACTTCAACATTGTCTATTATTGCCACCAGGGATATCTTTGTGCACCAGTTTTGCATATTTACTTGTAGGATACATGACCAGAAGAGGAATTTCTGGGTTAAAGATTATATGAATATTAAATTTTTAATTTAAATTTTCAATATTAAAATTAAATTTATAATTTAATATTTGTATTTGTGTTCATCCAGATAACTTGTTTTCTGGAGAAGTTGTGCCAAGTGAAAACCCATCCAACACTGGCATTTTCCCTACATTCTTCTCTTTTTTTTAATTTTTATTTTTTAGTTATAGGTGGACACAATATTGTTATTTTATTTTTATGTGGTGCTGAGGATCGAACCCAGTGCCTCACACAGGGCAGGTGAGCACTCTACCTCTGAGCCATAACCCCAGCCCCCCTACATTCTTCTTAACTTAAAATTTTTACCAGTCTGTGGTGAAAAAAAATGGTATCATTTACATTTGATATCTCTAGTATCTTGGGTTGCACTTCCAGATCCTTTCTAATTTACACTCTCTTTTTGCCACTAAGCATAAATCATAAAGCATTTTAATTTGAAGTGAATTTTGAACATAATTTAAAAATTAGTTAGAATAATCTGAGGAGACTATAAGTGGTTATGAGCCAGGGACCACCTGAGTACCTCTAGCTTTGGTCACCATGTTGATGCAGTACCTCCTTTTTTATTGTAGTTCAGTCTTCTCTGCCAACAATTCTACGCCATGTTCCTGAAAAGGGTCATATATTCTCGGCGCAACTGGATGGTGATGTTATCTATACAGATCTTGGTGCCTCTGGTGATCATTATATTAAGCCTCACATTCTTCAACTTTAAAATGAGGAGCATGGGAAGTGTTCCCTTACAGTTGGCTCTAAATACATACGGTCAGACTATTGTTGCATTCTTTGTTTCTCAGAATTTCAAACTGGATCCTCAACTTTCAGATCATTTTGCAAATATGCTTGTGGCTCAGGGACAGATTCCTCTGGAAATCCCAGGTAACTATCAGGCACAGGGCAATGGGGCACAAAGCAGGGCAGTTGTCCTTTGTAGGAAGACAACGTTCTTAACTGATAACTGGAAGTCTCAGAAAAAATCATTCAAACCCCAAATGACAGCAAAGGCAGGGTTCTTAGAAATGAGACCATGGTATTAAAGCATTCCCCAAAATGAAACTGATGAATTACTCACTATGTTTGAATATGCTGAAAGACTTACACTTCTATCAAGGGAATTTGTGGGTAAATTGGTGATAGATATAAAGAAAACTAAGGAAATGAAGAAAAAAAGAGAACATTATTAATTTCAGGGAAAAAGTTGTACAAAAAGAAATATAGGGCTGGGGTTGTGGCTCAGGGGTGCAGCGCTTGCCTAGCATGCGTGAGGCAGTGGGTTTGATCCTCAGCACCACATAAAAATAAATAAATGAAATAAAGGTATTGTGTCCAACTACAACTAAAAATATTAAAATAAATAAAATGAAGTTTAAAAAATAAATAAAGTGGCTGGGGTTGTGGCTCAGCGGTAAAGCACTCGCCTCTCATGTGAGACCTTGGGTTCGATCCTTAGCAACACATAAAAATAAATGAATAAAATAAAGGTATGGTGTCCAACTACAACTAAAAAAATAAATATCTAAAAATAAATAAATAAATAAATAGGGCTGGGGATATAGCTCAGTTGGTAGAGTGCTTGCCTCACATGCACAAAGCCCTGGGTTTAATACCCAGCACCACATAAATAAATAAATAAATAAATAAACAAATAAATAAATAAAGGTATTGTGTCCAACTACAACGAAAATAAATAAATACTTTAAAAATAAATAAATAAAGGCATTGTGTCAACCTACAACTAATATATATATATATATATTTAAAAAATGAAATATACTATTTGGATCAGCTGTGAATATTTTCACTTATTAATAGTAATGTTGAAACTGACTATCAGTTTAACAAAATTATGATGTAACTCTGGTGGGAGGACAGGGAGGAGAAATTCTTAGGGCTTGGTGATGATAGTAAGATAACAAAATAGCTGCTTCCATAATAAAACATTAACAGGTAAATATGCTAAGATACCCGCCTCTCATGTGCAGGTACCAGTGATGGTGCCGACAAGGCAAGGTACTATTCTTTCCCGATGTGTCTTATAGAAGTATTTGATTTTTTAAAAAATTATATTCTTGTACTATTTTGATTAAATAAAATCATAAAGTAATTACTTTTTTAATAAATTAAGAGATCAAATGCAGAATATAATGTAACAAAATGCTTTGGGTCAGTTGGAACACCCCATGCCTTAATGTGAATCTTAAATATCCCCCAAAGGCCTGTGTGTGGAAGTCTTGTACTCTGGAGTTGGAAGGTTGCGGAACCTTTAAGAGGGAGCAAGTAAGAGGTCTTAGGGTCCTTGGGGGTGTGACCTTGAAGTAGAGAGTGGGACCCCAGCCCCTGTCTCTTACTCTTTCACTTCCCAGTCATGAGGTGAGCAATTTGAGCTGCCATGCACTGACAACATGATGTGCCACCACAGATCCAAAGCAATAGGGCTAAATTACTATGGACAGAAACCTCTAAAACTATGGGCCAAAATAAACCTTTTCTCTTTATAAGTTGATAATCTGAAATATTTGTCATAGTAATGGAAAACTGATTAACATATCTTACCTCTCAAAGCATTCATCTCTTCATATACCAAATGGTCACAATACTAAATCCATCCTCATGGTGTCATTGGTACAATCCCATGGAGGAGAGGAGAGCCTACTGCATATTTGGCATAGCTGGTGCCTAGTAAGCATTCAGTCTGCAGTACTATTTTC
Source organism: Urocitellus parryii (assembly GCF_045843805.1). Classification (NCBI taxonomy): domain Eukaryota; kingdom Metazoa; phylum Chordata; class Mammalia; order Rodentia; family Sciuridae; genus Urocitellus; species Urocitellus parryii. The sequence continues at coordinate 7,124,124 of NC_135539.1, read as the reverse complement.
ATTATTGTTGTCATGGTCACTGAAGGTCCTGATTCCACTATGTGCTGGAAATGCAAAGATGAACAACATTTCTACCAGTCCTCAAGGAACTTCCAATCCAGAGGTCTTATGGATAAGGGATGGTACTTATGATATAAACTGGCAGTGATGGATATATCCCAGCCTTGGAAGATCAGAATAGGCTCCAGAGTCAGAGCCTGACATATGAGTAGGTATCAGCCAGTAGAAGGGGAAGGTAACCCAAAGAACATTCCAAACAACAAGCAGAACATCTAAAAGCTTGGGGAACTATATGTGCTTTGGTATAGCAGGCATTTAAAGACATGAGGCTGAAGCCAGGTACAGTGGCCCATGCCTCTAATCCAAGCCACTCAGGAGGCTGAAACAGGAGGATCACAAGTTCAAGGCCAATTAGTGAGACCCTGTCTCAAGTGTAGCCCAATGGTAGAGCACCCTGGCTCTTTAATTCCTAATAACACACACACACACACACACACACACACACGCACACAGAATAAGAAGAAAGAAAATGAAGGTTTATTCTGGCTAATGGTTCTGGAGGCTGGAGAGTTCAAGAGCATGGTGCTGACGTCTGTTCAGCTTCTAGGAAAGGCCCTGCACTACATCATGACATGGTGGAAAGGTGGGAGGGTCACATGGTGGGATAGGAAGCTGAACTCACTTTCACAATTGTTTTCACATAACTAACCCACTCCCAGAAGACATAATTTACTCCCAGTAATCCCTCCACAAGGGTAGAGCCCCCAAGACCCAAACACCTCCTAAGGTCTCATACACTGTTACCTTGGGGTCCAATTTTCTACATCAGTTTTGAAGGGGACAAATGACATCCAAACCATGGCAAGCAGTGAATGGCTTCTGTACATCTCATGCAGAAATTTGACTTTATCAAGAAGGCAGTGGAGGGTCACTGTAGGTTAGTGGGTGGGTGAGATATGATCAGATGTGTCCTTTCAAGCAGAGACTGGAGGTACTGCATAGAAGGCAAGGAGTTTCATTAGAGGCCACATAGTCCAGGCAGAGATGATGGGGCTCAACTCAACTGAAGAAGTGGGGAGAAGTAAACAGAATTGAAAGAGATATAAAAGATGAAAAAACAAGATTGAGAGACTCACTGGAATTCAGAGTAGGGTGGGATAGGAGGAGGCTTGCTTTTGGATATGGGTTGGCATTTGGTGGAAACACCAACAAGGAGCAGTAAGTTGGGGAGAGCTCGGTCAGTCTTCCCTGTTCTGCAGGGACTGTTGTTATGTTCTCTCAATAATTCTTTCTGTCTGCTTGGTATTCTGCTCCCTTCTAGGTCCTGTAGAAGAGTTTCTATTGAAAAAGGCAGAAGCAGAACCCGAGGACTTTAATAGGCTGTATGTGGTAGCAGCTTCCTTTGAAGATATAGATAACCACACCATAGTGAGAGGGCTGTTCAACAACCAGGCGTACCATTCCCCTGCCTTGGCTCTGACTCTGGTGGACAATTATCTCTTCAAGTTGCTTTCTGGTGCCAGGGCTTCCATTACCGTTTCCAACCACCCTCAACCTCAGACAGCCATGGAGTTCTCAGAGAATGTTCTTATACCAGTATGTATAACTTTCCTTCTCTCAAGTTCAAGCTTACACATCTGTAGGGCTTCTTGCTTTGTTACCTATTTCTTTCTTTGTTTCTTTTTTAAAAATATTTTTAGTTGTACGTGGAGGTAGTGTCTTTATTTTGTTTATTTATTTTTATGTGGTGCTGAGGATCAAACCCAGTGCCTCACACAAGGGAGGCAAGCACTTTACCGCTGGCTGAGCTACACCCCAGCCACCTCTTTGTTTCTTATTTAATTAAAAATTATTATTTTGGAGAGGGCTGCTGAGCCCAATTTTACTTAAACTGCTGCCTTTCTCCTCTTATCCTATCTTTTACAGGGGCCCTAAAGGACATTATCTTGTTATCAACTTGCTTTTTGGAATGGCTTTTCTATCTAGCTCTTTTTCCATGTTGACGGTCAGAGAGAGACGCATTAAGGCCAAGCACATCCAGTTCATAAGTGGAGTTTACATGGCTGCTTTCTGGTTCTCCGCTATGCTGTGGGATCTCCTGTCCTTCCTTGTCTGCACTCTGCTCCTGATAGTGAGTGCTGAGTGGTGTTGGGCCCTTTCCTACAAAATGCTTGCCTTGGTGACACCTGTGTGGAACTGGAACCAGCTCAGAAATCCAGCCTGGCAGCCCAACCCTGACTAGGGGTCCTAGGAGTCAAGCTCCTTCAGAGGACCTCAGTAAAAGATGATACAGCTGCAAACATCCTTAGGAACAGTGGGCCCTGCTCTAGGGCCTTTATGCAGCACCTACTGTGCTGCTGCCTCAAGCTAATGAGAAGCAATGCTCTGGGGATGTGTGTTTATTGTCCATAAATATATCTCCAGAGAAATGACAGGTTGAAATATTTGACTGTAATTGAATTGAGTATTTTGAGGGTTCCCTAGTTACTTGATGCAGAATGGATCCCTTCCTGCTTTGTTCTCTGCACGCCTTATTGCACTGCACATTTCTAGGGCAGCAACCTAAAAGCAGAGCCCAGAACTTATTCATCACTGCACAGATAGATGAGGGAAAGAAAGGAAGTGCCGGTGAAGTATAGCTAACACCTTACTTTTAAAACTGAGGTTACCTGGGCTGGGGATGTGGCTCAAGCGGTAGCGCGCTCGTCTGGCATGCGTGCGGCCCGGGTTCGATCCTCAGCACCACATACCAACAAAGATGTTGTGTCTGCCAAGAACTAAAAAATAAAATATTAAAAATTCTCTCTCTCCTCTCACTCTCTCTTTAAAAAAAAAAACTGAGGTTACCATATTTATTTTCCAGTGTTTAGGATGGAGTCTTACTGATTTTTCCCAAATCCTTCTCCTTGCCTTAGGTGGTGTTTTTATACTACAAGGAAGAAACTTTTACACACCATGAGAATGTACTGGCCATGATCTTGATGTTGATGCTGTATAGCTGGGCTATTATCCCCTTCATCTATGTGATCAGCTTCTCCTTTGACAGTGCTGGTAATGCTTGTGTTAAGCTTGTCATCATACTCACCTTCTTGAGCATCGGCCCCATTGTGCTCGTCTCAGTCACAGGTGAACAAGGTGAGGGCAAGGTCACTTCCACATATCACATAAAGCTTTAATTTTTCCTCCAGCATCTGCAGAATTTGTACCCATTGAAAGTACATGTCCAGGGATGAGGTTGTGGCTCAGCAATAGAGTGCTTGTCTCGCACGTGTGAGACCCTGGGTTCGATCCTCAGTACCACATAAAAATAAATAAACAAAATAAAGACATTGTGCCCATGTATAACTAAAACAAATATTTAAAAAAGAAAAGAAAAAGAAAGTACATGTCCACCGAAGATCTGTAAGTATTCACAGCAGCTCTGGGTTGAAGAGTTCCAACTGGAATAACCCAAACACACATCTCCAGGAGGATAGAAAAACACTTCTGTCACATCTGTTCAGTAGATCACTGCTCAGCAATAAAACAGGAGCATGCAGCAGTGCAGCTGAATACCATACCAAAGATATAATGAACAAGAGTACACAGACTGCCATACCTACTGTGAAGACCATGAGCAGACAGAACTAATCCTGGGGACAGAATCAGGAAAGTGATTGCCTTAGGTTGAGGGGAGAAGGACAGGCTAATGGGTGGACACTAGGGACCTTTCTGGAGTGATGAGATGTTCATTGTCTTGATTGGGGTTGACTACATGGGCTTATATACTTGTGAAAAATCCATCAAATTGTCTACCTACAATCCTTGAATTTCAATAAAATGCATTATTCTTTAAGAAAAAATATAATATATACATGTGCCAAGGTTGAGGGAAGGATGTTTGGTGAGTGTGTAATCAGAGTTTAAAAAAAAACTTAAACTGAGCATCATTCACAAGGTACACCTAGAACCAGAATCTACATGTTTATGTTGCCATCTCTCTTTGGGTCAGGGTTGTACAACCACCTGATACATTACATCTAAAATGCTCTTTCATTTGTATTTATGCAAAAGTCTCCTTCATATTGACTTTGGGGGCATTTTTACTTTAAAATAGGTAACAGGTCAGGCACACTGGCTCACGCCTATAATCCCGCCTCCTCAGGAGGCTGAGACAGGAGGATTGCAAGTTCAAGTTCAGCCTGGGCAACTTAAGATCCTGCTTCAAAATAAAAATTTTAAAAGGGCTGCAATGGCATAAAGCTTTCCTACCATGTTTGAGGCCTGGGTTGAAACCCCAATACTGAAGAAAAAACAACCACCACAACAACAAAGTTTCCTTCTGCTTTTATCTTAGGAGTCATTCTGTCTCATAAAGGACTCTTAATAAGAGTTTTATCTCCACAAACTGTAGAGGCTACAACCACATCATTCTTATCTGTCTTTAGGATGTCATTCCAACAACTGTGAAGCTGACCCCTAGACCCCATTCTATGTGGCCCCAGTTGACATCGAACCCATTCATTGCCTTCTTCCCTCCACTATGCCAGTGTGGTAGCCTTACAGTCACTGACTTTCCCAGACACACTATGTTCTTTCTTATTGTCCTGCATGAACAGATAGAATAGAAGTAAAATGGCAGGCTGGGGGCTGTGTCACATGCCTGTGATCCCAGAGACTTGGGAGACTGAGGTAGGAGGTTCACAAGTTCAAGACCAGCCTAGGCAACTTAGTGAGACCCTGTCTCAAAATAAAAAGTAAAATAAAAGGGACTGAGTATGTAGCTCTGTAGTGAAAGTGACCCTGCATTCAATCTTCAGGACCAAAGAAAAAGAAGGAGGGCTAAGGTTGTGGCTCAGTAGAGTGTGGCTAGGTAGAGTGCTTGCCTAGCATGTATGAAGCACTGGCTTCAATTCTCAGTTCAGTAAAATAAAAGTATTTAAAAAAAAAAAAGAAGGAGGAGGAGGAAGCAGCAAAGTGATAGATTTAAGGAACAGAGAAAAATACTCATGGCTTGGAGACTGAAAGACGGCAACACAGGGAACATGAAAACCAGGAGTCAGGGAAAGCCAGGCTTTTGGTCTGGAGGCCTAGAGTGCAACGGTCTGAGGTGAAGATGTGCCCTTTTCATCCTGAAAGTAGTCAGTGTTTTCATTCTCTTTACACAGTTGGGCTACACAGAAATCTCAGAGTCCTTGGATCATACTTTTCTAATACTTCCAGGACACTGTCTGGGGATGGCTTTTTCCAACTTGTATTACAACTTTGAACTACAAAAGTTTTGCAATTCCAAGAATCTGAGCCAGATTGAGTGCAAAGAAGTTTGTGAGTATTTAAATGTAATTTGTTAATTACATTTTATTGAGATATATTCAGATAATGTTCTTCCTTTTATGTAAAATGGCATAGTAATGTAAGATTTATGTAAAATTGCATATAACCTGTGTACATCCTCCCATGTACTGTACTGATGTATTTATTTTTTGGTACTGGGGATTGAACCCAGAGACACTTTGCCACTGAGCTACATTCCCAGTCCTTTTTATTTTTTTGTTTTGAGACAGGGCCTCACTAAGTTACTGAGGCTGGCCTTGAATTTGTGATTATCTTGCCTCAGCCTCCAAATCACTGGGATTATAGATGTGTGCCACCATACCCAGCCTCTTAAATAGTTTAAATCATCACTAGATCATTTATAATACTGAATATAATATAAATGTTATATAAATAGATGATATGCAGTATCACTTAGAGAATAAAGACATAAAAATCTGTTCAGTACAGATGCAATTTTTCTTTTCTGAATATTTTCAACTCATGATTGTTTGAGTGAATGCAGAGCCTATAGATACCGAAGGCTGGCTTTATTATGTCATTTTACAAAGGTACTTAAGCATTTGTAGATATTTATGTTCAGGAGGAGTCTTGGAATCCATGCTATACAGATAGTGAGGAATGACTCCAACCTGCATGTGCACCAAAAAGAGATTGGTTAATAAACTATGGTATATATACATACATACAATATAAAATGATGCAGGCATCAAAAAGAATTATTTTGATCTGTGTGTCCTCATGTGGTTAGTGTCCATTATGCATTATTAAATGAAACAGTAAATTGGGGGAGAAAATGCATAGTGTCATTCCACATTTATTTTAAAAGATAATATCTAGGGCTGGGCACAGTGATTCATGCTTGTAATCCCAGAGGCTCTGGATGCTGAGGTGGGAAAGTGACAAGTTCAAAGTCAGCCTCAGCAACTTAGTGAGGCCCTAAGCAACTTAGCAAGATCCTGTCTCAAAAATAAAAAAATAAGCCAGGTACAGTGGTGCACGCCTGTAATCCCAGCAGCTAGGGAGGCTGAGACAGGAGGATCTCAAGCTCAAAGCCAGCCTTAGCAACTTAGTGAGGCACTAAGCAACTCAGTGAGACCCTGTCTATAAATAAAACACAAAATAGGGCTGGGGATATGGCTCAGTGGCTGAATGCCTTTGAGTTCAATTCCTGGTACCAAAAAAAGAAAATAAAAAGATGTTATTTTAAAAAATAAAAAAGGGTTGGGGTGCTGGGGATGTGGCTCAAGAGTAATGCACTTGCCTGGCATGCACGGGGTGCTGGGTTCGATCCTCAGCACCACATAAAAATAAAATAAAGATGTTGTGTCCACCGAAAACTAAAAAATAAATGTTAAAAAATTCTCTCTCTCTCTCTCTCTCTCTCTCTCTCTCTCTCTCTTAAAAAAAAAAAAGGTTGGGGATGTGGCTCAGTGGTTAAGTGTTCTTGGGTTCAATCCCTGGTACCAAAATAATAATAACGCAACAACAACATCTAGAAAATATAGAAGAATCATGCACAAAACTATAACAATATACCTTTATACCTTTCTCATTTTTCTCTTTTTTAAAACAATTTTAGTTTTAGATGGACACAATATCTTTTTTCTATTTGTTTATTTTTATGTGGTGCTAGGATTGAACCCAGGGCCTCACGAGTGCTAGGCAAGCGCTCTACCACTGAGCCACAACCCCAACCTTCTTTCTCATTTTTCTTTTTTTTTTTTTTTAAGAGAGAGTGAGAGGGGGGAGAGAGAGAGAGAGAGAGAGAGAATTTTTAATATTTATTTTTTAGTTCTCGGCGGACACAACATCTTTGTTGGTATGTGGTGCTGAGGATCGAACCCGGGTCGCACGCATGCGAGACGAGCGTGCTACCGCTTGAGCCACATCCCCAGCCCCTCATTTTTCTAATAAGTATGTATTTATTGTCTAATTTTAAACTACATTCATTTAAAAGAAAAAAATTGAGGCAAATGAGATCAAAAGAGAGAATAGAGCCTCCTGAAATTTTTTTACATGAATGGTCAGTTGAAGTTGCCAGGGAATTAATGATTGAAAGAAGAACCAAAGCTGCCATGTAGATAAGAAGTCTTTTATTTATTTTGTTTTATTTCATTTTGGATTTTTTTGGTGTTGGGGATTGAACCCAGGGTATCACACATGCTAAGCATCCTCTATCACTGAGATTCATCCCCAACACTTTTACTTTTTTATTGATGAAAATTATATATATTTATGGTTTACAACATGAGAAAAGTCTTTTATTGCATATTTTTTACAAAACATTGGTCATAACAAGGAAAATAATATATTCACGTTTACTATTTGCTGGGATGTGGTAATAGCATCAATGGCAATAATGCTTCTTTTGGTGGTATTTGCCAGAATGGGAAGTTGCCTACTGTATGTACAGGGGAGGAATAGCTTTAAAAATTACCCAAAGTGATGACATCTCTTTATCTCATGTTAGCAGAAGGACATGTGGTTCAAAAGAACATCTATGCCTGGGAATCCCTTGGGATAGGGAAATATCTGGCAGCCTTGGCTATCTCAGGACCTTGGTACATCATCCTGCTTTTTCTTGTTGAAACCAAAGTGTTCAGGAGACTGAAAGCTAGGATTTCTAACTTCTTCCTGAAGCAAAAGTTGGTGAGTTGGACTCTAAATCCTCCAAGGACAGGTAAGGGCCTGGCTCCTTAGTGTCCTTGTTTTCTGTAGCTGCCTTGATTCTCTGGATTCCTATAGAGAAGGGAAAGAGTTTGGTTAGCCCCTGTGGCCCTGGTCAACATACTGGTCACCTGAAGTACTTTAATAGCCAGCTCATCAGCTAAGTATAAACAAGACATTGGCTTCCTAGAACCAGTCACCTTGTAGAACACCTCTTCCCCATTTAGCAATGAACTGACAGAAGAAAGGACTCTTTTGTCAGCTCTTGGTCTGATTATCTTCCAGAGGCCAAGATCCCCAAGGAAAATATAGGAAATGACTTCTGTTGTGTCTTGACATTCTGGGCTTAAAGTCTTTTAGTTTTCTTCAAAAGTTCACACCACGTGAGGTTTAAATGTCCAGCTAATCATGTTTATGTCAACATGAATTCTCTGTTGGACACCCACAGTGGCTCCTGAGATAGGGATGGTGGTATGAGCATGAGAACTGAGGTCGGCTGGGGCACCTTGGGGACTTCCCAGGAAGGATGTGGTCTTTGCAGTTCCCTTCAATCTCTATCTCCCACCCTTGCAAACATTTTATGTCTCTATCCTTGTCTTGGGAACTGTAGGCAAGATTGCTCGCAGCAGCATCAGTGCCTGAAGACCAAGATGTAGAAGAGGAGGCAAAAACTGTCAGGACTTATTTGGAAACGTTGCGAAAGACAAATCCACTAATTGTTAAAGAAGTGTCAAAGGTAAAGTCAGACTTGGCTTCAGAAAGCCAAATCTTGCTGGGCATGGTGGCGCACTCCTGTAATCCCAGCAATTTGAGGGGCTGAGGCAGGAGGATTACAATTTTGAGACCAACCTCACCAACTTAGTGAAGGTCTACACAACTTAGTGAGACCCTGTTTCAAAATTAAAAATATATAAAGGGCTGAGGATATGGCTCAGTGATCAAGCTCCCCTGAGTCCAATCCTAGTACCAAAAAGAAAAAAGAAAGAAAGAAAGAAAGCAGAGATTTCTCAGGTCTTTTGCATGAGGAATCCGCCCATTGACAGGCTCAAGGCCTGTCTACAGTAACTCAGGAGCTGCTGATGGAGATGTGGTTTCTCTGTTTAAGAATGAAGCACATCTGAGTTTGTTTGTGCACCCAGACTCTGCCCAATTTTCTGTCTTTTCTGTGGTCCTCTGGAAGATAGAAGGGCCTGGGATGGGAAGGGACCTGAGCCATGAACCCTGAGAAGGAAGGAAGGCTGGAAGGTGGGACATGAACTTATGGAATATTTCCTGGAATGTAGAAGACAACTAGAGATGGGCCAAGGCCTGAAAAGGGGTCTAGAAACTCAAACCAATCCTCCCTAGTCTTCCTGATAGCCCCAGGGAGAATTTTGAGAGACCTTCAAATATCCAGGTACTGTTTAGCATTTTCCCCCCAAAATTTATTAGTCTTGTTGTTTCATATAGTTTCTGGAGGTTAAAACAACATCAATAAGCCTTCAGGCAACAAGCCAAGGGATTTTGTTGGCTTCAGGAACAAAAGAGAAAAAGCTTATCTTAAGGGAATTGAGTTCTCAAAATGCAAAGAGAGTGGGAGGATAGAAAACCTTACTGAGCCTGCTGGGAGCAGTGGCTGAGAAAATGCAAGTCTGAGCCTGGGATGTGAGAGGCCACCTGGGCCCCTGAGGGCAGCTCAGACCTGTTGCTGACTACCAGCCTTCTCCCTTGTCTCCTGTCTTGCATATCTTAGGTCTATATCAAGAAGGTACCCCTGCTGGCTGTGAACAAAGTATCCTTCACTGTTCAAGCTAAAGAATGCTTTGGTCTTCTTGGAATTAATGGAGCTGGAAAGACTTCCATTTTCAAAATGCTGATAGGACAGAAGCCCATCACCTGTGGGGATGCATTTATTAGGGGTCTTAGCATCAGCTCTGACCTAGGGAAGGTGGGTATCACCTAGAAACAAACTTGGGGGGTTGACACAAGATTTGGGGTCAGGGAACTGGAATAAGACCAGATCTCTGAAAAGTCCACATATCAATTTCATCTGTGACTTCCAAATCCTTATCTGCATACTGCAAACTTCTCTGAGCTCCAGACTAGATGTTGCACTGCTTACTCAACATCACTCTTCCCCCACCCCTGCATACTCATGCCCCATACTTAAGCTCCCCCACACCCTGGGATTTATGAACATTAGGCAAGACCTCTGCCACTGAGCTACACCCAGCCCTTTTTATTTTGAAATAGGGTCTTGCTAAATTGCCCAGGCTGGCCTTGAATTGGTGAACCTCCTGTCTCAGCCTCTCAAGGAGCTAGGATTATAGGCACACACCACTGCACCCAAGTACTACACATCTCTTGAGTTCTTCTAGGCACTGGAAACTCAAAGGGCCCCCCTTCTTTCCTTCTTCCCCTTGTTTTCTGGACAGTGAGTGATACACATCCACTTGCCATTCAAGGCATCCTTCAAGATGTCCAATTGGCAGCCTTGGTTCATGGATGTTCTCAGCCAAATAACCCTTGAAACTTCTCCATGGACCTGTTCCTACTACACTCATCCTAGTTGAGATGACCTAATTTTCAGTCTGTATCTTCCCTGACCTCTCTGCACCAGCATTTTGTATTGCTGGTCTTCTCCTTCGCACTCAAGCCTTCCTTTGCTTGTTCCACAGCTGCCCTCTCTCCTTGCTGTTCTGTCTCAAACTCCTATCGTAGATCTTCATCTTTATCTGGCCCATCAGTTGCAGTGTTCCGGGAGCTACACCTGTAGCCCACTGTCCTTGTTCTAGACACACTGTCCGTGCCTAGTCCTTTTTATTGGTCTGCCTCCTGTTATTCTCTGTTTGCTCATGTCTCCCAAATAGCCATGTCTCCAGCCCTACTCCAGTGGAATTTCTCAGCTTCCATAGTTGTGTGAGCCAATTCTTATATCCTTTCTGTATATCCGTATATTCACATAAACCCTATATATGAAGTATGAGCTATTGCACATACCTGTAATCCCAGCTACTGGGAAGGCTGAGGCTGGAAGATCACAAGGTTTTTTTTTTTAAATATTCCAATGCCAGTTTATTTTTTAAAAGAGCTCTGTGTTTTATGGTTTACCTTTTTTAAAAATAATTTTATAGAGTCTGGGGCTGGGGCTCAGCAGTAGTACACTTGCCTGGAATGTGTGAAGCACTGGGTTCAATTCTTAGCACCGCACATAAATAAATAAAATAAAGGTCTAACAATAACTAAAAAAAATTTAAAAATAAAATAATTGTACAGTCTTACATGAATTGTAATGATCTAATACTATTAATAGCTGTTCAAAAAACAAACAAAAAATTCCTTTCCCCCTCAACAATCATCCAGGGAGAATTAAAATTTCTGAAAAGAGGCTAATTTAACATGACTTCTAACCTGGAAGAAACAAAAAGAAAAAAAAGAAGGGGAAAGAGAAAGAGAGAGAGAGAAGGAAACAGAAATTAAGAGGTGTGCTGCTAGTGTCTTTCATTAGTAGGGCTCTGGCTCTGGGGTTGTGAAAGACAGTCTGCAGCATGCAGTATGGCAGCTGGAGACCTGAGAATCCCATCTTCTTCCCCACAGCATGTCCATGTTTTGACTTCAGTGTCATGGAAATTCTTGCAGGGTTCTTCTCTGCTGTTCTGCTATATGCATCTGGTTTGCCAAGTCCATTGTGTCATACTGTCTATATATTTCACTTTCTTCTAGAGGTTTTCAATCTCTGAGCCTGCTAGTATTTTTTTTTAAAGAGAGAGTGATAGAGGGAGAGAGAGAGAGAGAGAGAGAGAATTTTTTTAATATTTATTTTTTAGTTATCAGCAGACACAACATCTTTGTTTGTATGTGGTGCTGAGGATCGAACCCAGGCCGCACGCATGCCAGACGAGCATGCGCTACCGCTTGAGCCACATCCCCAGCCCCGCCTGCTAGTATTGAAATAGCTTCTTCCTGGGGCCAGACTCCATATAGTACGCATATATGTAGGTGTATTACAGAATACATCAACACTTGGCTAAGAGCTTGGAAGCATTCTGTAGGTACTGCCTGTCAATTCAAGTCCCCAGATTGTTCATGACCCTTTCCTGAATCTTCCCATGAATCCACTGGTATGTTTGTGCCTCTAACTAAGTTGTTTTTTTTTTTTTTTTTTTTGGTTTTTGCAGGTCTCAAAATAGAAAAGTACTTCTATTTAAAAAAAAATTTAGTTGTAGATGAACACAATACTGTTATTTTATTTATCTATTTATATGTGGTAGCTGGGTGATCCCAGCGGCTCAGGAGGCTGAGTCAGGAGGACTGAAAGCTGAAAGCCAGTCTCAGCAAAAAGCGAGGTGCTAAGTAACTCAGTGAAACCTTGTCTCTAAATAAAACACAAAATAGGGCTGGGGATGTGGCCCAGTGGTCGAGTGTCCCTTAGTTCAATCCCTAGCACCCCCACCCCGCCACACCAAAGAAAGATGTTTTTATGTGGTGCTGAGGATAGAACCCAGTGCCTCATATATTCTAGGCAAGTGCTCTACCACTGAGCCACAACCCCAGCCCACACTTTTTTTCTTTTTTTGTACTGGAGATTGAATCCAGGGAAGCTTAATCACTGAGCCACATCCCCAGCCCTTTTTTTTTTTTTTTTTTTTTAAAGAGAGAGTGAGAGAGGGGGGGGGACAGAGAGAGAGAGAGAGAGAGAGAATTTTAACATTTATTTATTTTTTCTTAGTTCTTGGCGGACACAACATCTTCGTTTGTATGTGGTGCTGAGGATCGAACCCGGGCTGCACGCATGCTACCACTTGAGCCACATCCCCAGCCCCTCCCCAGCCCTTTTTAATTTTTTTTTTTTAATTTTGAGACAGGGCCTAACTAAGTTGTGAGGGTGGCTTCAAACTTGCAATCCTCCTGCTTCTGCATCCTGAACTGCTGCAATTATAGGCTAGAACAAATATTGTTGAAGGCCTCCCTGGCCTGGGCTTGCTCATTCTGGCCGACAGTATCGGGATTCTCCTATACCAATTTCACTCATGGTACTTGAAACAGAAGACCTTATTGCACTGCACTTGGTGAACTCTGGGCTCCTATACCAGAATAACCATGGGGCAGTTTGCAGCAGGGCACTGTTGGAGCTGGTAATGATGCTCCACACACTCCCTGAAGAGGTAGCACCTGTAGTTGTCTTTCAATTCTCCATTGGGAAACAATGAAACACAAAGTGGGGAGTGTACAGAATGGACAGTTCTGAGCCACATGAGAGACTCCCACATCCAACTGTCCTTGACAAGTATTGAGCAGTGCTGCTCCTAGCAGCTACAGCAAAATTGAGCCAACAAGCCAAAGATTCCCTTTCCACATAAACTTCATGCATACTGTGCAGTGGTTAGGGGAATGGGCTGTGGGATGTGTTTTGATGGATTAGGCTGAACTTGCACTTCAATGAGTAGTTGAGAAGAACTGGACTCATTTCTGTCTAAGATCTCTGAGACTGGCCTGTGCAAATAACTAGTATTAGTTTGGCAACTGAATGAGGTAACTTTAAGACAGAGGCTAAACTGTCTTAAAGCACATGGCTAAGGTCTCAAGATTAAAGCCTCAAGATTAAACTCCTCAAGATTAAAGCCATCAGCCCTCTGCTCTCCAAGTTGCTGGCTACTCCCACACATAATAGTCCTCTATGTTCTCAGGGTTCTTGATCTCTTCTTCCTTCTCCTCCACACAATTTGGGTCATAGCCCTCTTCATTGCTTTCAGGCCCCTAACTATTCATGTCCACCAATATCTTAGCATCCAATCAAGTTGTAAATCAGGAAATAAGTTGCTTTTTCTCCCTCTCCCCAAACTTACTGCTTTCTCATATCCATTAGTATTTTTGTCTTCTATAATTCTGAAGACCTTTCAAGCAGCTGTGATCCAAATATTGTGTCATATGATTTCCATCAGGAGTCACAAACCTGCAGTCAGAGTCTGAGCAGGACAGATCAGGTCAGGCCAGGCCACAAGAATTGGATTGAGGTGTAGTAGTGGCAGAGCAGGGCCTGCCCTGCTTCCTCTGAACAGATCACAAGTTCGAGGTCAGCCTTGGCAACTTATCGAACTGGGAATGAAGCTCAATGGTAGAATGCTACTGGGTACAATTCTCAGTACCAAAACCAAAAAAGAACCAATAAGACAGAAAAGTTAATGGCTAAAACTATCTAAACATTTTGAAAGATATCACATTACAAATAAATGAAGCCCTATTAACCCTAAGCAGGATAAATTAATCAATCCCTAGGAACATTATGGTAAAACTGCTGAAAACCATACACAAAAAGAAAATCTTCAAAGGACCCAGAGACCAGTCTCAACTCTAAGGAAGAGGATATGACACAAGTGGGAGTGATTACACCAGGGAACTTCCACAGTACAACAGAACTGATTTTTTTTTTTTTGTAAATTTGAGACTTAATGTAAATGTGATTTCGCACCATAATTCATGTAAATCAGACTTCAGCAATTTTTGTTGTATGATTTTGCTCTTTTGTAAAGCACAATTGTCCTTGTACAAAATGCTCATATTTAATTACAAACTGCTTTAAAATCACAATTGAAGATATGAGAACTACTTGGCTTATTGTACAATGCAATGGATAGAAAGCCCTTTCAAGTCATGTTATATTTGGATTTGGGGCTGGGACAGGGAGAGCAGCAGCTGTGTCAGCTAAGTGCTCAAACTTGCACATGAATATGGAGAATAATTTCAAAATCTTACCAACCTGAACATCCAAGGAGTTATGGAAAACTATCTTAACGTTTTTGGTAAGGGATTGGCATTGTTGATAAAGCCACTCCTGTCATTAACTGTATTTCAGGATGTTCTCTCTGTTGCCATGAACATTGTAGGTAATATTCATAAGAACATCAATTCAGAGCCAAAATGCCTCGAATCTCCACATCTCTTTTGTAATTCCTTACATTTATTTATTTATTTATTTATTTAATATTTTTTAGTTGTAATGGTGCTGAGGATTGAATCTAGTACCTCACATGTGCCAGGCAAGCACTCTACCACTGAACCACAACCCCAGCCCTGTTTTTTTTATTTTTTTTTATTAGAGCTTTATAGTTATACCTAGTAGTTGGGTTCATCCTGACCAACTCATACATGCATGAAATTTGATTTCAGTTCATTATCCCACTCTTTTCCTTCCCCCTTTTACCTCCCATCCTCCTTCCCCTTTCCCATTGATCTTCCTCTACTAGATTTCCTTTTGGCTCATTTATTAATTTATATTTGCTTGGTTCTTTCTACCTATATATAATGGTGAAGTTCCCTGTTGTGTATATATACACATAACATGAATTTTAATTTATTCTGCATTGCCTCCACTAAGTCTGTTTAATTATAATAGAAGACTGCCACATTTTTATTAGCAGGATTGGCTGGGCTTGCTGCTGTTTCTAGTAATATATTCTGAATTCCATTTAATCAATAAAACTTGACTTAACAAACAAGGGTGGGGGGGAAAGGATCCAGAGGTAAAAGATGGATCACATTCACAAGCACAACATTTAGACTGGCAGCTTATTTCTGAATGAAACAAGAGACCAAAAGACAGCAGTGGTATAGGAAATAACCTACCTGAAATAATATACACAATAAAACTATACTGTAAAAGAAAATATAGCCAGGTGCAGTGGCACACATCTATAATCCCAGCAACACAGGGGGCCACGGCAGGAGGATTGCCAAATTTGGGGCCAAACTCAGCAACATAGCGAGGCCCTAAGCAACTTGAGACCTTGTCTTAAAATGAAAAATAAAAAAGGCTGGGGATGTGACTCAATAGTAAAGCACTGCTGGGTTCAATCTCCAGTACCCTGACCCACCCAAAAACAAAATATATTTTGGCTTGGGAATGTAACTCAGTGGTAGAATGCTTGCTTAACGTGTGTGAGACTCTGGGTTCAATCCCCAGCACTAAAAAAGATAAAGATTTTCTAGGAAGACTTTCAGGTAAATTAAATCTGAGAGTTTGTCACCAATAGATGTAGGCAAAAGGAAGTAATAAAGAGTAAATTTCAGAAAGAAAGAAAATGATCCTGGAAGGAGCTCAAAGAACAGAAAAAAATGAAGAGTGATTCAAACAAATGAAAAGGGTAAATGTGTGGCTTTTGACGAGACAAGGCTAAAATAATAATAATAATGATGTTTTATGAGATTTAAAATACAGCATCTGGTCCTTGATTTTCTTTTACTATTATTCACATGGTCCTTACATCCACCCTACTGGACTTACTGCCAAACCTGTTACTGGGTAGTCCAATCTTTGAAGGTGATTTGTGAGAGTCACACAGAAAAACAATATCCAGGTAGGATTAAAGGCTTCCCACTTAACACTCTTTCCAAGAAATCTTAGGTTTCTGCTGTGGCTTCCCATATTTACTTGGAACTATTCTGAGTTTTCTTCCATCCACTTAACTTGTGTCAGAAATATAGGCATGTAAGTTGAAAATGCATTACTTCTACTTTAGGGTTAGAAATAGTATACCAGGAAATCTAAGCTCATTGAAACCTGTTTTGCATTTTTGGTTGGAGTCAACTTTTCTTTCTTTTCTTAAAATATTTTTAGTTGCAGATGGACACAATACCTTTATTTATTATGTATTTATATGTGGTACTGAGAATCAAACCCAGTGCCTCATGTGTGCCAGGCAAGCACTCTACACTGAGCCACAACCCCAGCCCCATGAAGTCAACTTTTCTAAGTGAATATACTTTTTATTGTTTTGTGTGTATGTGTGTGTGTGAATAAATAAAAGTTATACACCAGAATTTTTATCATAACCAAATAAAATGCATATAAAATTAAATACATGAACATTTTAAGTCAGAAGGAGGTAAATCAAATTAAAGCATTTTAAGGTCCTTTCCTTGCTTTTGAATAAAGTTCCAAATCATATTATCCATAGCTAAGCCAAGGATGCATGTTTTATCTCTAAAGAAACATGCAACAGATGAAAGGAAATAAGTATGTACTTTTTAAGATACCAGTGGAGGGAAAAATAGAAAAATGAGTAAATAATATGTAAGAATAAAGCAAGAAAAGGGAAGGTAGAACATATAGGATAAATAGATTGCTTTGAATAAGATGGTAGATTTAAATCCAAGTATTTCGGTAATTACATTAAATGAACTAAATATTTTAATTATAAGATTGAAATTATCAGAGAGGATACACAAAATGTTAAATATAAAGTTATCATATGACTCCTAAAAATATACCCTAAATGACTGAAAACCCACATCCACATAAAAAACTTGTACAAGAATGTTCAGAGTAGCATTAGTCAAAGTAGCCAATGTGGAAACAACCCAAATGTTGATCAACAGATAAATGGATAAACAACCTGGGGCCTATCCATATAATAGGATATTATTTATACACACAAAAAAAGAATGAGGGGCTGGAGGTATGACTCAGCGGTAGAGTGCTTGCCTTGCATGCATAAGGTACTGGGTTCGATCCTCAGCACCGCATAAAAATAAATAAATTCAATAAAGTTTTTAAAAAAAGAATGAAACTCTGACATATGCTACAATCTGGACAAACTTAAGAAATGCTCAGTGCAAGAAGTCACATATAAAAGACCACATATGTATGATTCCATTCATATGAGATATCCAGAATAGGCAAAGCCATAGAGATAGGAAGTCAAGTAGTGGTTGCCAGGGGTTGAGGGTGTTGAGGGGGATGGGAAGTAACTGCTCATAGGTACAGGATTTCTCCTAGGTATGATAAAATGTTCTAAGTGAATTGTGATGATGCATGTGTATATCTGAATATGCTAAAAAAATCTGTTGAATTGTACACTTGAATGAATTGTATGGTATGTGGACTGTACCTCAATAAGTTGTCTTTAAAAAGAAAAGAAGGCTGGGTTTGTGGCTCAGTGGAAGAGTGCTTACCTAGCATGTGTGAGGCATTGGGTTCAATTCTCAGCACTGCATATAAATAAATGAATAAACTAAAGGTCCATAAACAACTAAAAACAATATTTTAAAAAAGAAAAGAAAAGAGAAAAGGGGCTGGGGTTGTGGCTCAGTGGTAGAGCACTTGCCTAGAATGTGTGAAGCCTTGGGTTTGATCCTCAGCACCACGTAAAATAAATAAAGAAAGAAAGGTATTGTGTCTATCTACAAACAAAAGGAAGAAGAAAGAGAAGGAGAAAAGGAAAACTTATATAGACTAAAACTTATATAGACTAAAATTGAAATAAAGGCCTAGGATAAAGGGTACCAATAAATAAGCCCAATTAACTATCACAGAACAGATAATTTCCTTCTTGTATAACCATCCCAAAGCATGGAAGAAGTTGGGATGCACCCAGCTAGGAGCGAAGTAGAGCAACCAGTGACGGCAGCTGGAATGAGCCCTAGGCCAGTTTCTGTTAGAAACATAAAATCCTGAGATATTAACAGTGAAAATGCAGCAGGATGATTGAGTTAGGTTTATCCCAGAAATAATTATATTTATATTATATTTATATTTATATTAAGGTCTAATAGTACAAAATCCACCAACATAAATCATTGCCTTTAGAAGAGAAAAATAGTTCAGTTGATGTTAAAAAGAGAATTTGAAAAAAAAAAAACCTCAATACTTGTTCATGATTTGAAAAAAATTCTTTTTTTTTTAAGAGAGAGAGGGAGAGAGAATTTTTTAATATTTATTTATTTTTTAGTTTTCGGCGGGCACAACATATTTATTTATATGTGGTGCTGAGGATCGAACCTGGGCTGCACGCATGCCAGGGGAGCGCGCTACCACTTGAGCCACATCCCCAGCCCTCAAAAAAATTCTTAACTAGAAAAATAGAAGAAACAGGGGCTGGGGATGTGGCTCAGGTGGTAGCGCACTCTCCTGGCATGCCTGCGGCCCGGGTTCGATCCTCAGCACCACATACAAAGATGTTGTGTCCGCTGAAAACCAAAAAAAATAAATATTAAAAAAATTCTCTCTCTCTCTCTCTCTCTCTCTCTCTCTCTCTCTCTCTCTCTCTCTCTCTCTCTTTAAAAAAAATAGAAGAAACATTAAGTTAAAATAACTTGATAAAGGTGGTTTCCCATAAATCCTTACACTTAATCATGAAATTACAGAAGCATCCTCATTAGAATCATTAGAGCCTTTCTTTTCAGCAGTTATCTCAGGCATGGGGACATCTGTCTTAGGGGAAGCCCCACCCTGGGAACCAAAACCGGACCCTTAGTCGTGAGATCCTTATAGACATTCTTCCTCCAAGACAGCCTTCTCCTGTCCCTCTCTTCCCTAAGCTGACCCCCCACGTGATTTCCTATTCATACCCTGAATTCGTCACTCCATCAATAGGTCCAGGCTGCCCAGGGTCACACAAGTGCTTGAATGGAAAGGAGGAAAGAGAAGGGAAAAACGTTGGCTATTTTCAAAAATTATTTCCCACACTCTCCAAAATCTACCAAGGGGAGCACAAATCAGGATTGTGAACTACAAGTTTATAGTGGTGAAAGGTAGAAATACATGTGCCTCAATTTTCTGAACAGCTAAATAAAATTTAGAAACCTTCCCTGAATCACTAAGCAGCAGTTAAACTGAGTGGGAAAGGTCTGTATGTGATGATCTAGGAAAATCTTAAGACATGATATTGAGTTAGAAAAGCATATTGTGTGCATGCTTGTAATCCCAGCTACTGGGGAGGTTGAGGTAGGAGGAGCACAAATTCAAGTCCAGCCTGAGTAACTTAGCCAGACCCTGTCTCAAAATAAAAAGTAATGGGGCTGAGGTTGTAGATCAGTGGTAGAGCACTTGCCTAGCATGTTCGAGGCCCTGGGTTCAATCCCCAGCACCATAAAAAACTAAATAAACAAAATAAAGGCATTGTATCCATCTACAAATGTATATATATATATATATATATATATATATATATATATATATATATTTAACAAAGTAAAAAAGACTGGGCATGTAGCTCTGACATGCCTTCCTCTTGGGGCTGTGGTTCTAACTCAGGTCCGGCAGTGGATTGGTTACTGTCCTCAGTTTGATGCCTTGCTGAGCTTCATGACAGGCCGAGAGACACTGGTCATGTATGCCCGGATCCGGGGCATCCCGGAGCGCCACATCAGTTCCTGTGTGGACCAGATTCTTGAGGATTTAGTCATGTTCGTGTATGCAGACAAGCTGGTAAAGACCTACAGGTGAGATCTGGAGCTTCCTTCCACCTCTCCATCTCCAGTTACAATTTGAGCTCTGGTCTTCTCAGTACTAGAATGTAGGGCCAAGCCTATCAGCTCAGGCATGGGTTGCTGTACAGTCCATGCTATAGTGGGTATGTTGTGGAGGGGTGGCTGGAGGTAGCTTTTGTCCCCTGTACGAAAGGGTCAATGTCCTGGGCTACTCAAGGCACCACACCGGGTGCTCCACCATACCAAAAATAAATTAAAAATAAAAGGAAAAAAAGCACCACACCCTTTTGGTTCTGGGCTCCAGAAATTATAAGGCCAACCCAGGCCAAAGGCAGTTCCTGTAGCTGAGGGCAGATGGCACCGCATATGTTGTCCCAAAAGGTTAAACTGATCTTTCTTCCGTTCCACTTCATAATAGGCTTCCTGTGTTTGGTAGATTGACATTTTAAGTGCACAGTTACATCATCCTGGTGTGTGTGGTTCTGCTGAGGAGCAGGGTAGCTTAAACAAAGCCAGACACTCACTGTCCAAGCCAAGAACACCACTCCCATCTCATGGTGTTCAGCACGCCTGAAGGCACATGGCAGTACTGCACACCCGGTCCAGGACGAGTCCAGGAAGACACTACCTCTGGTCACATGGACCCAGGGGTCAGATGATGATGTCCTTGGCTCTTCCTTCTGTTGGTTTGAGTTTCAAGCAGCTTTTCATGTTTTCTTGCATCTTTTGATAATCAAATTAATTTACATTTGCAAAGTTTAGAATGGTGCCTTGCATATAGTAAATGGTTTGAGTTAAATAAAACTCTTCCTCTCAGATGAAGAAGGTGCCCCCTAACACCCATAGGGTTCATTAAAGATTCACTGACCATGTGCTCCCCCAGGACTGATCCTTGTGTACAGGGAATGGTTTAGATCCTCCATGGACAGCCCAAGCCACAGCTCCACTTGACTGTTTTTCTGAAAGTCCCACCTGGGATGTAGAGCCCTCCCAGAGAAGAAAGGGGTGGGTGCTGAAACAGCAGCATTCTCCATCTGCCCACCATCACCCCTCCACCCCCAGCGGTGGTAACAAGCGCAAATTGAGCATGGCTGTTGCCCTCATTGGAGATCCTGCCGTCATCTTCCTGGATGAGCCGTCCACTGGCATGGACCCTGTGGCCCGGCGCCTGCTCTGGGGCACTGTGGGAAAGGCCCGCGAGTCTGGCAAGGCCATTGTCATCACCTCCCACAGGTAGAGCCTGGGTCTCTGTGGGTCAATGGAGGAGCTGAAATGGGTGGCTGGGGAGGGGCCAGGGGGGCAGACCACCTGTGAGCAGCTGGCATAGAGTTTCCCAGGCTTTGCATGTGGTCACACTCAGCGTGGGAATCAGGAACAGCCTGATCTGGGCATTGACACCTTCTGTATACACAAGGCTTTTACACCTAGGGTGGGCTTCCGCTTCCCCCAGCCCTGTCTCAGGCCTCTACTCCCTGTCCTCAGCATGGAGGAGTGTGAGGCTTTGTGCACCTGGCTGGCCATCATGGTGCAGGGTCAGTTCAAGTGCCTGGGAAGCCCACAGCACCTCAAGAGCAAGTTTGGCAACAGCTACTCCCTGCCGGCCAAAGTCCGAAGGGAAGGGCAGCAAGAAGCACTGGAGGAGTTCAAGGCATTTGTAGACCTGACCTTTCCAGGTTTGTGCTGACCCTGGCAGCCCCCACTGCGGGTGGGAGGCAGGCCCCTGCTGGACCTTTGTCAGTTGATGCACAGTGTCCGTGCCTGACCCCTGCCAAACCCACATCCCTGACCCTGAGGATGAAGACCACAGTCCTGTGTGCCTAGGCTGTCTTCCTTTGTAGGAATAGTCTCTTCTTTGTGCAGGCAGTGTCCTAGAAGATGAGCACCAAGACATGGTCCACTACCACCTGCCTGGCAATGACCTCAGCTGGGGGAAGGTAAGCACACCCTAGAGCAGAAATTTGCTCCCCATGGCAAGCCCAGAGGCTTTATCCATTCTCTCTGCATTCTCCCTAACCCCATCCCCACTGTGTGCATCACACCACCTAGGGGTGAGCCTGTCCACAGCGGCTGCCTTCCCCTTCCACAGGTGTTTGGCATTCTGGAGCAAGCCAAGAAGAAGTACCTGTTGGAGGACTACTCCGTTAACCAGATCTCCTTGGAGGACATCTTCCTGAACTTCGCCAGTTCTGTGCCCCCTACTCAAGGAACAATCCAACAAGAGCAAGCAGAGCCAGACAGGTCTTCATCACCCTCACTGCCTCGCCTTCAGCCTCACTCACCTCCCTCTCAGCCTCTCTTGCCTTCTTCATCACCTCCTTCTCAGCCTCCCCTTCAATCTCCCTCATCTCTTTATCAGTCGCCCTCACTGCCTTCCTCAGAACCAGTCCTATGGTAATAAAGATCCTGGTTCAGGTTAGCCAGAGTGTACATTGCCTCCCGTGGTCACAAGGAGCTGCAAAGGCAGCCTTGCCCAGTGAGTTCGGCGCAATGCCCTCCCCTAGAATGCGGTACATAGAGCAGAGTGGGGCCATAGCTTCAGAAGCATGATGGAAATCCCAGGAACATCTCAGTGGCAAGGACTACCTGAGTCCCACGTGCGTGACCTGTGGTCTCCTAGGGACCTAGCCATGGAAGCAACTTCAGATGAACACTTTGTTATTATTTACTTACTGTAGTACTGGGGATTAAACCCAGGGTCTTGCACATGCTAGGCAAGCATTCTACCACTGAGCTATGTCCCCAGCCCCTGAGGAACACCTTGTGTATCCTTTCGAAAAGGCAGTGGCCCCAGGAGTTACACAGTAGCAACCATGGCTCTGCTTGATACTAGGTCTATCTTCTGTGCCCTGTCATTTGACTGTGTCCCCTGTAGGCCCAGGTACAATGCCCTTGCTCATGGGTAAGAAGTCTGCAGGACTGAAGGAACAGCTCACCCAAGTCTTCACCCTCCCTTCTCCAGAATCCCCTTCCCAGATAGGTGGCCTCTGCAGCACACTTCTTCACAGGTATACCATATCACCTGCGTACATCCCAAGGCCTCAGGTGCAGTTAGGATGGCTGCTATCTGCTGATCATGGGCAAGGTTTGAATGGATGCATGGATAGTCCACTCAGGTGTACACAGACCACTTGGCCAGCAGGATAGGGCCAGAAAAGGGAGAGAGGAGTTGAACACTGACCTTGCTGGGCCTGGCTTCCCACGTGATGCTACCTCCAGGGTAGAACTTGGAGAGTCCATGTATTCTAAATTTAAAACCGCCCTTCCAGGTTTTGATGATGCTATTTTTCTTAAGATAGGAGGCAACACTTTTGCCTAGTCTAAGTCACAATTTTTCAATAAATATTTGAATGTATGGGCATTTATTCTCTTCCCTGCTTCTGCAAATGTTTGCAGTAAGTTTGCATGTGATCCTATATCAACCTGTGAAGTGCATGTGCTTATTACCCCCTTTCTCAAATGTGAAACAGACCTAAAGATTTTCAATTGGGGCTGGGATTGTGCCTCAGCGGTAGAGCGCTCGCCTAGCATGGGCGGGACCCAGGTTGGATCCTCAGCACCACATAAAAATAAAGGCATTGTGTTGTGTCCGTCTACCCCTAAAAAAATAAATAAATAAATAAATAAGTAAATGTTAAAAAAAAAAAAGATTTTCAATAACTTTCTAGCACCTCATGCCAAGATTCAACTCCAGCAGAATTTTCCATGTGGGATTCCCAACTAGCAACAGTAGCAGCATCTGAAAGCTTACTTGAAATGTAGATTCTTGGGGATGGGGAAGTAGTTCAATGGTATTGGGCCCCACCCCAGACCCACTGAATTAGAAATTGGTGGGTCAGGGCTCAGCAGGTTTTGTTGTCTCTAGTCCTGTAACAGATGCTAAGGCCTTTGCTCCAGCTTTGCATGTGGACAGATGTGGTGTGTGTCCTTGTCACATGGAGACTGTTGTCTTCTCTGAGAAGTACTCCATCAAATAGCCTGCCTCTCTGTTGAGGTCACCCTGCCCCTCTTGCTGCCTAATGGTTCGGTCAACCAGATGTCCCCTAATAATACAGATGTGTTCTCTGTCCCTTCTCAACCAAACTTCATAAAAGTATTGTCTACAAGTCTTGCCCACACTCCCTGCACCCCCTCACTCATAACAGCAGTATCTGGCTGGGCTCAGTGGTACAGTGCTTGCCTTGTATGCGTGAGACACTGGGTTTGATCCTCAGCATCACATTAATTAATTAATTAATTAATTAAAGGTACTGTGTCATGTACAACTTAAAAACAAAACAAAACAAACAAAAAAAAAAAAACCCAGCATCAACAAACCCCTGGTCACCACATCCATTGGTTTCTTTGTCCTTTTTTTTTCTTTATTTTTTGCTACCAGGGGATTAAACCCAGGAGTGTGGGGACCCACATTAAATTACCACACCTTCCAGTCCTGATGCCTCAGGCTCTGGCCAACCACTGCATTTGTTGTAGCCAGGTCTGAGACTTGTTCGGGTAGCAAGGAGGTCTTCTTGTGGGCCGTGCCCCCAGGGTTGATTTACACTCACCTGTTCCCTTGTTGTCCTGCCCCTACCACCCTTTTATGGATAGAACTTTCTAAGAACAAGAGTCCACCCAATAAAAGTTGACTTCCCAATGTGTTCCCCCCTCCCCCCTTCTCTCTCTCTCTTTCTCCCGACCTCTTGTCAGCCTCTCTTACTCTCCCTTTTGGGGAGTCTGGGGTAGAGAGCTGGAGGCTTATGTAAAGGTAAATTGTGTCTGTGTTTTATTTTGTGTCCCTGCAAATTCACACAAGCAATCTTAGTTCAGCTGCCACCAATTGTGGCGTCTCATGACTAAAACACTCAGGGTGACTCCAGGTGAACTGGGCTACTGGGCTGCACGAAATAATCACACAGAGAAATACCTTTTTCTTTGGATCTTGTGATGGCTCCTCTGACCTTAGGGGTCCTTGGAAAGAGAGGTGTGTTCTCTGTCCCTTCTCAAGCATGGGCTGAACCCTTTTATTGAGGAGAAGCCATTCAAATGAGGCAGGGGGTCAGGTTTCAGGAGGTTGAGTCTAGCTTCATGATGTCTGCTGTCATCAGGTTGACTGACATCTAGGAAGTCCACACCCAAAGGCAGAGCCAGAGAAGGGGACACACACAGAGTTTCCATGGAACATTCTATCCCCAAACTGGGCAAAGGGGTAAGATTACAAGGGAACAGGTGAGGGCTGGGGATGTGGCTCAAGCGGTAGCGCGCTCGCCTGGCATGCGTGCGGCCCGGGTTCGATCCTCAGCACCACATACCAACAAAGATGTTGTGTCCGCCGAGAACTAAAAAATAAATATTAAAAAAAAAATTCTCTCTCTCTCTCTCTCTCTCTCTCTCTCTCTCTCCTCTCTCACTCTCTCTTAAAAAAAAAAAAAAAAAAAAAAAACAAGGGAACAGGTGAGTGTAACTCAACCCCTCTGGGTGCCCTACTCCTAGGGCCACTCCCAGGGCCACACCTTATTATCAGAGTGAGGGTAAAGCCCAAGTCACAAATCATGACACTACTGCATGCCAGACTACAGTGATCTTTCAGGATCCTTGTGGTGCATCAGGACTTAAAGGTGTGTACATTTGGAGTGGCTACCCACACAGGAGCACTTAAACACTGAGTCATATCCCCAACCCTTTTAATTTTTTATTTCAAGAAAGGGTCTAAGTTGCTAAGACTGGCTTTGAACTTGCAATCCTCCTACCTCAGTCTGCAGAGCAGCTTAGATTACAGGTGTGTGCCACCATGTCCAGCTTCTTTGTCCTTGTTTTCAAGTGGCTGCTTTAAGGCATTTAAGTTTCCCCTACTTCTTTGTCATAGAAGTATCCCTGGGCCTTGCTCACTGCCTCTGGTTTCCTTTCAGTCTTCTCTGAAGGTCCTCTTCCTCTCTCTGAATGTGGGATCTTTTGAGCTCCCAACCTTCTTCACTATTCCTTACTCTCAACTTTGTATCCTACTACCCATGAATCCCCCCTTACATTGACCCTCAGGTCTTCAACTGCCACCTTATTCTGCTAGGAATTTCCCTGTGCTTCCAAGAATTGAGACTTTCTGGAGTTCTCTCACCTTCTAGAAGCCCAACAGGAAATGTGGCACCTCATATGGCTTAGGAGTGACCCATTACCTTAGTTTGTTCCTAGGTGCCCAACACAGTGCAGAGCATGTATCAGGGAGTGATTTCTGCAGCATGACCTGTGGCTGCAGCCAAAAGAACTCCTGATCCTTAAAAAGAACACTTTTCTTCTGAATAAGAGTGATTAGGACACTGGGGCCTTGAGTAACCAATGATGCTGTTATAGATTCTGGGACACCAGTAGCAACTGACTTGCTCATTACTAGATATAGCTTATTAATCTCTTCAAGTACTACCAAAAACAAACACTGAAAGTGAACCTTTGCCTTCAGGGACCAGGTAACAAAGTAAAAGCAGTGAGGAGGACAAAGTAACAAACTGGGAAACAGTAACCCACAAAACAAAGGAGTGACAAAGAAATGAGAAATCTGAGGTTCCCAGTGGATCCTCCTCCTCCTTCTGTGTGGGAAGAGGAGCATGGGAGAGCAGATCCCAAGCTTGCTCTTATCTACTCTTCCTCAGTCTGGGGCAGGAAATAGTCCCATCTCTCATCACTTTTCCCCCCCCTTCTTCCGGTACTAGGGATTGAACTCCAGGGGCGCTTAACCACTGAGCCACATCCCCAGGCCTTTTAATATTTTATTTAGAGACAGGATCTCACTGAGTTGCTTAGGGCTTCGCTAAACTGCTGCGGCTGGCTTTGAACTCATGATCCTCCTGTCTTGGCTTCCAGAGCCCCTGGGATCACAGGAGTGCACCACTGTGCCCCACTTGAGTTAACTCATTTCTTTAGGAACCCTAGGGCTCTCCTATGTTCCTGTTGTGATCACCTGCTTATCTCCCTGTCTTCTGACCCAGTCTGGCAAGGGATTTTTTTTAATATTTATTTTTTTAGTTTTCGGCAGACACAACATCTTTGTTTGTATGTGGTGCTAAGGATCGAACCCGGGCCGCACGAATGCCAGGTGAGCGCGCTACCGCTTGAGCCACATCCCCAGCCCTGGCAAGGGATTTTGACACTGGCTTCTATTTGTCCAGCTCAGGACAGATACTCCAAGTGTTTAGTGAGCTGTGAGCTGGGAACAGTGGGAGGATGAAGGCTGATCTAAGCCATGGGAGAAGGAGGAGAGCCAGGCCTAGATTTTCTGACTTCCCCAGGAGAATATCTTCCCTCCACAGCATATCCCATAAAGAGCTGAGACATGATACACACTGCCGTATACATGCGTAAACAGGTATTCCAGGTGGCGGGCGGCAGGCAAAAAAAACCCGAAAGTGCCAGCGGTAAAGATGGGAGATTGGAAACAAAAGGGACAACCTGTGGTCTGAGGGCTTGCCCGCGGAAATCCAGCGTGCTAGTGTTAGTGGGCAGCCTAGCCCAGACCCCTGCATAAAATATATTTTCCCATCATCTGCCTATTTCTTATGCAGGCGGGGAACTTTGGGAACTAGTCTCCTTGGGTGTACATTTGGCGAACCTAGATCCGGGCAGGGTCCCTGGGCTAGGCTGCCAGTAACACTAGGTAAGCCCACCAAGACTGGAGCCTCGGCTTCCCAACTCCTCAGCATCACCCTCCGCTCGCGCGTCTCTAGACAGACGGTGGGAGGGACAGACGGTGCGGGCGGGGTCAGGGTCGAGTCCTGCTCCCGTCAGCACTGGGCCGGAGGAGCCAGGATGGGGTTCAGCAGCGTACACGAGGACGCAAAGGAGGGCGCTCCGCAGCACCCCCGACTCCAGGGACAGCCGCCAGCAAGCAGCTAGGCTACCCCGCCCGCGGACCCCAGCCGCGCTCCTCCTGGAGCCCCGCCAGGTTGGGAAGGCGGGGCGTCCTCACTAGCTCAGCCAATAGGCGGCCAGCGTTCGAATTCGCGTCCTGGCGGGGCCTATAGCTGGCTGTACGAGCTGGCGGGGCGGGCGGGATAGAGGGCGTGGTTCCTGGGATGACCAATGGGAGCTCCGGGTGCATTTGAAAACGGGGCGGGGGCAAGTGAAGGGCGGGGCCTGCGCTTGCGCGCGGCGGCGGGGCGCTACCCGGGCGCTGGCGCGCTCGCGGGCGGGCTCGGGCGGTATCGGCTCGAGCTCGGCGATGGGGAGCGGCGGTGGTAAGTGCGGGCGGCTGGCTGGCGCGGAGCAGGCGGCTGGGTGCTCGGGCGCATGTCACCGGAGGCGGGCGCGTGATCCACCGCAGCGAGGCAGGCGGGAGCCCCCAGCCTGAGCCCGACCGCGTACTTGGACGCGCGGTTTAAATACCCACTCGGCGCCCGCGCTTCTCGAGGCGGCGTTTCCCGGCTCTGTTCCTCCTGGGCGACTATTTGGGTTTTTCGCAGAGTAAACTGCGGTTGCATCTCTGTAGAGTCCCAAACCTGTGGAGGGAGTAACGGGGACACTGCGATCCCTGCAGCCCACGCCCGCCTAAGGCTCTGTCCGCGCACCTGCGGACCGCTCTTCTGGGCCCCCGGCGCCACGGCTCCTGGTGCGCATGAAGAGTTCGGTCAAGCCGAGCCGCGGTCTCAGTTGTTTTTATAGTGGTGATTAAACATTTCTAATAAGTTCTAGAACAAATGAATGAGGAGACTTTAATGGTAAAATCTGAGTAATCTTTGGGAACTAGTCTCCTTGGGTGTACAATTGGCTTTTGCAGTACCGTTTGCTTACTGGAAGATCCAGGTCAAAAGATGGAGTGGGCATTCATAAGAAAAGTTCTGATTCACGGAGGCAGGAGCAGTTACTTTCCTTGGGGGATGGAGGAGGGATGGGTGGAAAGATAGGTAAATCTGTACATGGGGAAGTAGGATGTTGAGGTTCCTAAGGGCTTACATTTTCCTCCAAAAGAAGGAGTAAAGCCATCTACCTAGAATGAGGAAGGGGTTGCTGGAGTAGGAGTTGGAATGACCCACTGTAGGAAGAGGGAGAAAAGAACTCATCTGGCAGACTGCATATCTCATCTTTAATGTTTGCATATGTGCCAATCAAGGTCTTGTGTTGGATTTGCACAACCTCATTGAATAGCTGTCAACTCCCCATTTCCCAGAGGTGGACACTAGGGCTTTGATAGGGCAGCTCTGACATCTGCAAAACTGAGGCTTGGACAGGGACCTGCCTGGTTTACAAGTCCTTTGCTTCCTTGCAGGGCTGACCCTCCTAATTTAGGGTCCAAAACCAGAGTGCCCAAACCCACAAATCCTTATTGAATGTTATATTTTTTAATCACATGAACTGATAAAAGCAAAGATATACAACTATTTAATCTAAGTTTAGGACTAGTCAGTTCCTTATTTTGTGGTACAGAAACTATTAAATCATCTTCAGATATAACTTTTCACTCATCAAGACTTATATATATATTTTTTTTTCCTTAAGTGATCCACTGTAGGTGTGCCAAGTGTTTTTGTTATCCTACTAAAAGAAGAATAAGAAGACGACCCCAAAATCTAACCATCTTGAATCTCCCGGAAGATGTGCTCTTTCACATCCTGAAATGGCTTTCTGTTGGGGACATCCTTGCAGTCCGAGCTGTAAGTCACCAAATTAAAGCAATACCAATCATACCACATCTGATTACAACATCAATGCCTCGTGTTCTTAAATGTCAGAATAAAACTCTGGCTACAAAAGGGAGCAAAGGAAACAAGAGTGATAGCACTAATAGATGTTTGAGGACATTCCATTTGGAGAAATAGTACACTAAGTTTGACTCCATTTATTGCAATGTATATTTCAACTGAGAAAGTACCGCTCTTTGGCAGTAAAATTTAGGTCTCTTAAGAAATAAGATTGTATTAAAAAGGATAAAAATAAACTGAGTATTGTGGCAATGCCTATAATCACAGTGACCTGGAAGGCTGAGACTGGAGGATTGCAAGTTCAAGGCCAGTCTCTCAGCAATTTAATGAGGCTCTAAGCAACTTAGCAAGATCCTGTCTCAAAATAAAAAATAAAAAGGGCTACCTATGTAGCTAAGTGGTAAAGCACCCCTGGATTAAATCCCTGGTATCCCCACTCCCCAAAAAATAAGGATAAAAATATGTTCTTGAAGATATATCCTAACATGTAATGCTGAAGTAAACTCTAGAAGTTATTTTTCAACTGTAATCTCACTTTGTATGACTTGTCCTAGAGTATACAACAAATTGGCAGGAAAATGCCAATAACCCATTTTCTGATTCCCAAAACCATCTCTACTGTGGTTATAATATGTGTACTGTATTCTCAACAGTAGTGGAGACTTTAGCATTTAATTTGCTCACCTGTGCTCAGGTGCTTGGCCTCGGTATTTCCTGCCTGAAAGCTCTGGGTTCTACCTGAGGTTGTGAGTCTTTTCCTTGAGATTCTGCGGCCAATCTTTAAGCCATGTAAAACAGATTTTTTTTTGGGGGGGGGGGGGCTCTTGCTTGCGGCCCTTTAGTCACTTTCAGGTATAGACCCTTGCAAAAGTGTCATTCCTTCTTTCTTAAGCTAAGTGTTTGGTCTTCCCTTCCTGGCCATTGTACCTCTCCCCTTAGAACTTCAAAGAAACTAATTTAGGGCTTTATTTTCCATGCAAAGCAACATAATTTTTACATAGAGACTGGATCCCTTACTGCTTGGGACAGGAAAGAGACAGGACACCTTATGTCTGTGTCCTGTCTTCAAGAGTCTTCAGGAGCAGAGTTGTTGGGGAGCCACTTGGTAATTCCCCCTGCTTCTGTTACTCTGCAGGTACACTCCCACCTCAAGTACTTGGTGGATAACCACGCCAGCGTATGGGCATGTGCCAGCTTCCAGGAGCTATGGCCTTCTCCAAAGAACCTGAAGCTCTTTGAAAGGTATCTCTGCACCCTGAAAATGGATGGCTTAATCTCCTCCTGCTTTTGCTCCTCTTGATTTGCCACCTGTGTCCCAAGACCTGATTCAGAAACTATTTTCCTGTTGCTGTCTTCCCCTGACTATTGCCTCATGTCCCGAGGAATGACACAGAGCTGCTGATCTCACCCATTGAGCCACACCACTTCCAGCAGGCCACTTCATTGCTCATCCTTCATGTCTGCTGTGCTTCCAGAGGGTCCCCCTGGGGCAGGGACCACTTCCCATGTTACTCAGACATGAATCACCTGTTTATGGAAGTAATACTCAGCCTTTGCCTTTGTTCAGAACCATGTGATTTCAGTCCTATTGAATTTCACTCACTAGTTGATCCATCCCATCTGCTAGAGTTGTGAGCCCAGGAACTAGCAACCAGGCCCACCATCCAAGAACATTATAATGGTGTCAGAGGTTGCCCTTGGAACCAGATGGCTCAGCTTGATCCTCCTCAATTAATAAACTGAAAGCTAGGCATAATGGTGCATATCTATAATCCTAGCAACCCCAGGGGTCTGAGGCAAGAGGATGACAAATTCAAAGACAGCCTGGATAATTTAGTGAGAGTCTGCCTCAAAACTTAAAAAGGGTTGGTGGTGTGGTTCATTTGTAGAGCACTTGCCTAGTGTGTGTGATTCCCTATACTGCAGAAAAAGAACAAACCCAGAAGCCAGGTGCAGTGGTACACACCTTTAATCTCAAGCACTTAGGAGGCTTAGGCAGGAGAGTCCAAGGCCAGCCTCAGCAATTTAGTTAGGTTCTAAGCAACGCAGCAAGACCCTGTCTCAAAATACAAAGGGGCTGAGGATGTAGCTCAGTGATTAAGCACCCAGTACCTCCCCAGATATACTCATTAGCAGTCATTCGCCCTTTTCTGACAACCCCTCAAATCCTAGACAACCCCTAATCTATTTTCCATCTATGGATTTGCCTATTCAGGACATTTCATACAAATGGAACCATAAAATATGTGGTCTTTTGTGACTAACTTTTCACTGAGCACGATGTTTAACATTTATCCACATTATGGCATGTAATGGTAATTGCTATTTGACTATATTACATTAGAAATTCAATTCGGAAAGCAAGTATCCCAGCTTCAAATGCTGTGATAGTATATCACCTTTGTGGTTTTAAAGTCTTGTGTTCTTTGTTCTTAATGTTCTAGGGCTGCTGAAAAGGGAAACTTTGAAGCTGCTGTGAAGTTGGGCATAGCTTACCTCTACAATGAAGGCTGTAAGTCCTGCCCCCACCCAGTGTTGGCACTTAGATAAACACGAGCCTTCGGTTAAGAGACATTCTTAGTGAAGTTGTTTAGTCGCTCTTCTTGCTGTATCTGATGGTCTGCCTTACTATCTCTTCTTAGTAGCTTGTGCCCAGAGCTGCCCTGAAAGGAACCATTGATACTTTAACTTAGGTTCTAAGAATTTTTTCTCTTTTTTTTTTTTTTTTTAATTTATTTATTGATTTTTTTTAGGGTTGATGGACCTTTATTTTATTTATTTTATTTTATATGCAATGCTGAGAATCAAACCCAGTGCCTCACACATGCTCTACCATTGAGTCACAACCCCAGCCCCAAGAATCTCTTGTTTTAGCATGAATTTTTTTTTAATATCTTTATTTTGTTTATTCATTTTTATATGGTGCCGAGGATTGAACTCAGTGCCTCATATGTGCAAGGCAAGCACTCTGCCACTGAGCCACAACCCCAGCCCAAAACCGTTGAATTTTTGTCAACAAATAATGACTTTGAGGGCTGGGGTTGTCGCTCAGTGGTAGAGCACTTGCCTAGCATGTATGAGGCACCAGGTTTGATCCTCAGCACTGCATAAAAATAAACAAATAAAAATAAAGTCATTGTGTTCATCTACAACTAAGAAAAATTTTTTTAAAAAATGACTTTGAGGGTCTGGGGATGTGGCTCAAGCAGTAGTGCGCTCGCCTGGCATGAGTACGGCCCGGGTTCGATCCTTAGCACCACATACAAACAAAGATGTTGTGTCTGCCGATAACTAAAAAATAAATATTAAAAAAATTTTTTTAAAAAAATGACTTTGAGGGCTGGGGGTATAGCTTAGCAGTAGAGTGCTCGCCTAGCACATGCGAGGCCCTGGGTTTAATCCTCAGCACCACATAAGAATAAATAAAATAAAGGTATTGTCCAACTACAACTAAAAAGTAAATATTTTTTAAACATGACTTTGAACCACATACCACACATGCCTATAATCCCAGTGGCTCAGGTGGCAAGAGGATTACTAGTTCAAAGCCAGTCTCAGCAATTCAGCGAGGCCCTAAGCAACTCAGTGAGACCCTGTCTCTAAATAAAATGTAAAAAAGGTCTGGAAATATGGCCCAGGGTCAAGTGTCCTTGAGTTCAATCCCCCATACCAAAAAAGAATGATTTCGAGTAGAACTTTAGGATGGAAGCTGCTTGGAGAAATTAGCCTTTCCTGGGCTTCCTCCACTCCACCAGTCCATATGTGGATATAGTTTCTCTCCTTGGCCATCCTTTGCAAAACATCAGGGAGAGATCAGTGTGCCTGCTTCCATAGGGTCTCAGTAACATGGGCAGCAATGGTTCCATGCTGGAGGCAGCTCAGACCTGCCTAGCCTTGTGCTAGGATTCCTTTGCCTCTGAAGGCCCAGTGCTTCTTAAAAGACCTTGGCTTTAAAAAAAAAAAAAAAAGGCCTTGGTGAGGCTTCTCTTATGCCACTTCTTGCTAATCTACTGGAACTCATATGCCCCCAGGAGGGATCCCAGTCGGCTATCCCAGCTTCGAAAAGACATAATGATTGAGACATAGCCCAACATTCTCCTGCTTCTAAAAGACATGGTGTTTTGCGAAGATAATCCCTGTCCTTGGCCAGCTGACAGGGCTGTGGTGACTGATGGAGCCCAAGAGCATTGCCCTCCTCCAGGCTCAGGAGAGGCAAAGTCCTGCCCCCACCTTCCTGTCATAGAGCAGTTCCCAGAATTGTGCACCTACAGCATATAATTCAGTGTGTTATTTTGTTTTTTAAGTATATTCACAGAGTTTTGCAAACATTGCTACTGTAATGTTAGAATATTCTCACCCTGAAAAGAACCCATCCCCACAACCCTTAAGCAAGAGGTTAGGGAGGGAGCATGGGGCTGAAACCTCTGGGGCACACCTTCCCTCGTCATTAGAGTCCAGGCTTCCGGAAGGATTCCAGTAAGGTCCTGAGATCGCCAAGACCACCTGACCCATCCTAGAACTGAACAAAGCAGGGGAAAAAGAGGATGGAGCCCCCTTCCTAGAGGCCTCATCTCTCCTAAAACACCAGCTACTTTGCACTGCAGTGGGCTTGAGCTTTTAGACTTTCCAGAAGGATTGGAGAACTTTCCTTATTCCATTCCTCTCAGTGACAGCCTGGGCTCTTCTCTGTTTGACAGTGTCTGTGTCTGATGAGGCCCGTGCAGAAGTGAATGGCCTGAAGGCCTCTCGCTTCTTCAGCCTGGCAGAGCGACTGAACGTGAGCGCTATGCCCTTTATCTGGCTCTTCATCCGCCCGCCATGGTCGGTGTCTGGAAGCTGCTGCAAGGCTGTGGTCCATGAGAGTCTCAGGGCAGAGTGCCAGCTGCAGAGAGTAAGTTCTGGCAAGGGGCTCCACCTGCAGGGTCCTAGGACACAGGAAATCCCAGAGGTAGATACTGTAGGCCATGTAAAGTCGGGACC
Organism: Urocitellus parryii; assembly: GCF_045843805.1. Classification (NCBI taxonomy): domain Eukaryota; kingdom Metazoa; phylum Chordata; class Mammalia; order Rodentia; family Sciuridae; genus Urocitellus; species Urocitellus parryii. Next base: position 7,089,316 of record NC_135539.1, on the reverse strand, counting down.
TAAAGGAAGTAGAGGTATAGAAAATTCAGTGCAGGTATGGGGGCTGTGACTTGAACTGACCATGGGAGAGGAGGTGTGAAGGCCAGGGGTGGACAGCAGGGTCTGCCTTGGTGGAAGTGTTGGCAGCTGGAAACATGGGATCAAGACTGCCTGAAGCAGCCAGAGCTAAAGATTAGAACTGGGGCGTGGTCCTCTGTATGAAGAGGGGGCTGTGGCAGGGCTGGGAAGGATAGCCCCCTGACAGTTCTCTTTGTGAGGAATTATACTTCTTTCTCCTCCTTTTTTTACTTTCAAGACTCACAGAGCGTCCATACTGCATTGCTTGGGAAGAGTGCTAAATCTTTTCGAGGTTAGTCCATTTGTTTGCTGCCCTTGGACTTTGCTTTGTTTGTCAAATCCCTGTCCAGGATCCAGGAAGTACATGAAAAGTAGCAGAAGGGGGCATCCAAGGTCATTGCAAAAGCCAAGCCTGGCCCTGAAAGGCTACATGGGGCTGGGCAGTGGATCCTGTTGTGTGATCGGGCTCCTGGGGGGCTGTGAGAATCAAATGCCTATGGTGGGTAAGTGGCACAGGTGAGCAGACATAGGCAGGACTTGAGCAGGTGGAGTTCTTCCACTGGTGAGCCTCAGTGCTCACCCAGACCTCTATACTCTTAAAGTTTAACAGGCTTTGTGCTCATTAGCCCCCTTTGCATCAGATTTAGAGAAGGTGTTGCTTCTAGTAAAGCATCTGGGAGGGATGCTGAGAGTAAGTGAGGAGCCACCAACACTACTATCCAGGCGGTACAGAACATTTTCTTTGGCAACAGTGTGAAGGGCAGGCCTTGGGTGTCTCAGAGCTGAGTCAGGGAGCCTGCAGGCCAAACCCACACAGAAACCTCCTTCAGGAAAAGCAAGGCCAGAGCTCCAAGTCTGTGCTTCTTGGTTGTCAAGTGGTATATCTTCAGAGAATCATTTCTACCCTGATTTAGTCAACCCTTGAGTTATCTCAGAGTGTGATAGCTTAGGTGCATGGAGGGGAAGAAGGTGGCTGGTAGATTGATGAGAAAAGAACTAGTTGTGCTTGGCTTACTCCAGGATGAAGAGAAAAAGAAGCAGGCCCGTCACCTGTTTGAAGAGTCTGCTCATCAGGGGTGTTTGGCCAGCTCATACCTCCTCTGGGAGAGTGACAGAAGGATGGATGTGAGTGGACCCACGTCTGAGAAAAGGAAGAGTCCTGTTGGCCAGAGGCATTCCCCAAACTGTCCCTTGGACTTGGTTCTAATGAACAAAAGAAGTTGCTTTAACAGCTTCTGGCCTCTTGGCCACCAGGAGCTGCTAAGTAGCAATCTGCTCTCAGTACCTCCAAAGACAACCACCTTCATTTGGGGATAAAAGGCTGGGAAGCCAGCACAGTGGGGACCAGGGGTGAGGGAGGAGACATCTAAGAACCCATGGGTCAGCTCCCAAGACACAACTGTATAAAGGCAACTTTTTCCTGTTGACAGATGTCAGATCCTGGACGATGCCTCCACAGCTTCCGGAAACTCAGAGACTATGCTGCCAAAGGTTGCTGGGAAGCGCAGGTGACATGGAGTGCTGGCCTTTCCCTTTACGTGTTTAGGGCAGGACTGCCTGGGCTTTACATGGAGACTGAGGGATACAGTAAGATTGGTCCTGAAGCCTAGTGTTTCAGGAGGTTAGCTCTTGTGCACACAGGGAGAGAGCTCAGAAATGCTTCATTCATCTCTGCTGTCTCCACCCTTGTCTCTCAGGCTAAGCACTCTATCACTGAACTACCCTCCACCTTCTTAAAAAAAAATTTATTTTAAAACTGGACATGGTGGCACACCCTGTAATCCCTGTGATTTGGGAGACTGAGGCAGAAGGATCAGCTTCAGCAACTTAGTGTGGCCTTAAGCAACTTAGTGAGATCCTGTCTCAAAATACAAAGGGCCAGGGATGGGACTCAGTGTTCAATCCCTGGTACAAAAAATGTATGTATATGGGGCTGGAGCTGTGGCTCAGTGGTAGCGCGCTTGCCTAGCATGCATGACACACGGGGTTCAATTCTCAGCACCAGATACAAATAAATTTAAAAGGTAAAATAAAATAAAGGTCCATTAACAATTAAAATAAGATTTAAAAAAAAATAAATATATATATATATATATTTTTTTTTTTTTTGAGGCAAAGTCTTGCCTAGGGTGGTCTCAAACATACTATCCTCTAAGTTTCCCCTTGCCAAGCAGGTAGAAGCTTTTTCCTATCACTCCATCAGCTGGATGGTACTTTCATCTACATTCAAACCCTGGGAAAAAAGTCACAAATCCATAGATGGCCCAGGCTGATGTATCATAGAATGTTGCAGTGTTCATGTCCAAAGAGGTAGTCAAAAGATTTATAAAAAATGTAATTCTACAGAAGCTCAGGGTAATCAATAAGAGTAGTAAGACTCTAGTGGATATTCTGAGGGCTCAGTGGATTTTTGAGAGGAGACAAACACAACCAGATAAAAAGTGGAACAAATGTTAAACTTGCTGCTAGTCAAATGAGTGCATCTTTAACTGAAAGAACTTGTGCTGATTGTATTAGCAAATTGTATTTATTTTTCTGTGTGTTTTTGAGTGGCTAGCTAGTAACTCCCGGAAATAGATACTTTTAGCAATATCACTTTTCATGAAGATGAGATAAAGTAAGTGCTCCTATGAGTGGTATGAAATCAGCACAGGCCTTTCATCAGAGAACAGGTGGAGCAAAATGTTACAGCTGCTCCTGTGGATTCACCAGTGAGGAACCACGAGTTCCTCAAAGAAATATGTTAAAATACTCTAAATGAAAGAAGTGGATATGCCTGGAGTTGAATAACACAAGGAAGCATGTCATTATTAGTGGGCCAAGAAAAAATAAAATGTATGTATGTTTGCCCTGGTCACAGTTGCACTTACTTACATACTGTTAAAAATGCCTAGAAAAATCTAGAAGGAAATGTATAAAAATAGTTGATGGTGACTATCTGAGGTCTTCGTGGGTGTTGGGTGGTTACATGCTGAGGTGCTGACCCAGACTGTTAATGTACCATTTCATGAAAGAAGAAACCAAGGTGCAGGGGGTCTCCCAGTTTATCTAAGGTCACACACAGACCCAGGTTATAGAGCCAGATTGTTTGAGACCCCAGTTGGGTCTTGTCATCTTGCAGTACAGCCTCCCCTGGTATGCTGATTTTCATACCTGTGAACAGAAGCTTCTCACAAAGAATGCAGGCAGGAGACTAGCTGGCGAGGCCCTGCCCTGGAGAGGGAAGGAGACTCGCACGTCCATCCTCTCTTCCGCTTAAAGTTCTCATCATGTGCTGTATCACCTGTCCCTAAAAGAGCGACACTAAAGATCTTATCATACTGTCCCAGGGTGAGCAGTCTTAAGTAGGCAGCACTCATACCTATGTTTTCTACCAAAAAAGCGTGAGCCTGGATGTGGAGCACCTCCTGCTCACGTTGGACTTGTCTTCTGGTCCTCAGCTAGCGTTAGCCAAAGCCTGTGCCAATGGAAGCCAACTTGGACTAGAAGCTAAAACCTGTAGTGAGATCGTCAGCCAGCTGTTCCAGGCCTCTCAAGCCATCAGTAAGCAGCAGGTCTTCTCCGTGCAGAAGGGACTCAACGACACAATGAGGTGAGGCATGCATGATCCAGTGGCAGAGAAATAACCAAGTCACCTGTCACAGGGCAGCATGATGTTCAGTTACCAGCCAACCAGGAACCCCTCCCCACATTCGTGTGCATGTGTCCATGCTCTAAAAGCAGTAATGCTTCAGCTCTCTGGGTCTTGGAGAAAGAGTCCTACTCCACTTTGAGAAAATATCCTACTCCACTCTTTCCATTTATCTTTTGTAAGCCACAGAATATGTCCAACCACTTTAAACATCTCTCAAAAATGATAGGAGTTTCTAAAACCAAAACTCCCATTGGCTCCCATTCCTTGTGTATGACAAGTTACTGCTGACCCATAGCCCCAGCCCCTACAAACTTTTTGTCATAGCTCATCTTTCTAAGCATTATTATGTTATGTGAAACTTGGTGGCTGACCAAGCCAGCCTGGACCCAGGGAGCTGTGCCCCTAGGAGAGTGGCCACAACACCCAGCATAGCTTACCTCTAGCGGGCCTCCCAGGAGGGCAATGACACTCTTGTGTACTGAATCACAGAATGTGTTAGAGGGTCAAATGAAAAATGAATGATTTTTTAAGTTTGTGCATAAGATTTCAAATACATTTTGAATTTATAATGGGCAGCTTCTGGCTCCGTCTTGGAGACACTGCCCATATAGTAAGTGTTCAACAAACATTTATTTTTAAAATGATCATCCCTTCCCTGGAGAGGCTTGATGTCTCACACACATGCACACTCATCTGTGCACAAACACACAGCCTCAGAGATGCAGCGCACTCCTCTCCCCCATTAATGGCATCCAACTGGATGCCTTTGCTTTCTGGGGCCATGGTTGCCCCACCACCCTCCACCCACTTCTCTCTCAGCTCATTTCTCCTCCTGTTAGGAAAAATGTGTGGCTAATACCTTCTAATCCCAGTCTGTTTCTTTGTCTTTTTTTTAAGCTGTTGATACTCGTTTTATGTGTACGTGGGGTGGGAGATTGATATGAATTTAACTCACTCTATTTGCAGTACTGGGGATAGAAACCAGGGGCACTTTACCACTGAGCTACATCCCCAGCCCTTTTAAAAATTTTGGACAGGGTCTCCTAAGTTGCCCAGGCTGGCCTCAGACTTGTGATCTTCCTGCCTCAGCCTCCAGAATTGCTAGGATTACAGCTATACACCAGCAAACCCAGCTATTAATTAATCATTTTAAAGTGTATAATCCAGTGATCTGTTTTAGAAATCAGATTCTCCCCTTTCCCCAGTACTGGGGATTGAACCCAGGGGACTGTTTACCACTTTTATTTTTTATTTTGAGGCAGTGCCTTCTTAAGTTGCCCCAGTTAACCTCAAACTTGAAGTCTTCGTGTCTCTGCCTCCAGGGTAGCTACAATGACCAGCGTATGCCACTGTGCCAGGCTTAGAAGTCAGGCTGTTAAGTTCCTCAAGTCCATCTGCTCAGGGGGCTTCCTAGTCCTATTCAGGCCTGTCTGGCTTAAACCAGGACACCTGACCCTTGCGTGCTCTTCCTTCTGGGAGGAAATAGAGGCTTATCCTGTCTCCTAACCAAACCTTTTGGTACCTCAGCCCATCTCCTCCTCCTTCCTTCAACATCTGAAGATGCTTCAGGGCTGACCTTGGAACCCTGCCCCTTCTGTCTCCACTGGTGTTCATCATTCTCTTTTGCTTTCTGTTGGTTTGGCTCACTCTGCTTAAGACAGTGTCTCCTTCATTCAGAAAGGAATTGACCTTGTTCAGATATCCTTGCAGGATTCTCATGATTGTGACCCTGGTCCCTGGGTTTACTCCCCTGGTGGAGAGGAACAGTGTCTGTCATCCCTTGGGCATCCATCAGGGTTTCCAGATGATTCATGAAGATACCAGTGGCTCTTGCTTTAGGGGCATTCCTGGCTCTTCCATCCCTTGCAGAGCATTATTATAAATAAACTGGTTGGCCGAGTTTGGATGCGTAGAAGAGCCAAAGTTCTTCCACCTTTGAGTAACTTTTCTCTGGTTCTGAGAGCAGTGATCCAACCCCAGCCCTAGACTACCCTACTTGGCCCCCTTACCTGCAAGGGTCAGGCTCCTCCAGTACCACAAACATGTGAGGGCTGACTCCCAAACACTTGTATTTATGAGCACCAGGAATGTGCATGCCTGGAGGTGGGGGCAGGTTGCACAGATGTTGAAGCTCGCCAGCCTTTAGGAATGGCTGTGGAACTGGTACCCATGGAGTCTCCCCTGGGACATGGTGTCTCTAGCCTGGGTTCCTGGGTATACCAGTGATTCTACAAATTGCCAACTCAATTGCTTATGCAGAAATTGGAGTTGGGACATGTAGGGAAGCTTGTCCTAGTTTTCAAGGGTGGCTCTCTCTCCACAGGTACATTCTGATTGACTGGCTGGTAGAAGTTGCCACCATGAAGGACTTCACGAGTCTTTGCCTCCACCTGGCAGTAGAGTGTGTGGACCGCTACCTGCGGAGGAGGCTAGTACCCCGGTACAAACTCCAGCTGCTGGGCATTGCCTGCATGGTCATCTGTACCCGGTAAGAAGCCCATTCATTCCGTGGCAGAGCTGGTATGTTTATGTGTTGGCCCTTACTAGATTCAGGGAGTGCCTATCATTTCTGTGCTGATGGCTGGTTCTTAAAGGAAATGAGTCCCAAAATTGGGCATCCAGGCTAGGTGTCCTCCACATGCAGGGACAATGGAATTGACCCTTGGCATGTGGTTGCCACTGTGCAGGGCATGAGCATCCCAGCACATGGTCTCGGGACCCAGAGTGTGGACTCCAGCAGGCACAGGCTGGACCAGGAGGCTTCCCCAGCTTCTGAAGGCAGTGGTGTCAGGGAAGGTATAGTTGACTGTCTTTACCCTCACAGCTTCAGAGTTCATGGGAAGAACCACAACTCTGAGATCTAGTTCTTAAGTCTGTATGGTCAGAGTTTTCCACAGTCCTGAGGTGAGAGGGTTTTAAGTTCCCCAATGACACCTTGGTAAAACCCAGTTCCACCTTGTGGACATTATTCAGTATTAGGGGCATCCAAACACAGCAGCCTACCCACTGGCAGCTCCAGCTTTTTAAATGGACCACTTTACATTTCACCCAGACCTATCTGTCTTTAACTGATGCCTGATCACCCTGGTTTTGTCACTGGAAGCAATGTAGGAGGCCAGTCTCACAATGCATTTTGCATTTTCTTGTTTTCCTAAATTCACCATCCCTGGCATTTCCTCCAGCCACTAGAAGTACATTCCAGGGCCACTGTCCTTGTGAGTCAGGCCTGGTAGTTAAGGGACAGGTTTGGCTGCACTTAGCAAAATGTTAAGAGCAGAGATTCATTTCTCTCTCTCTCTCTTTTTTTTTTTTTTGGTACCAGGGATTGCACCTAGGGATGTTTAACCACCGAGCTGCATCCCCTGCCCTTTTTTATATTTTATTAGAGACAGGATATCCCTGAGTTGCCTAGCACCTCACTAAGTTGCTGAAGCTGGGTTTGAATTTGCAATCCTCCTTTCTCAGCCTCCCAAGTTTCTGGGATTACAGGCGTGCGCCACTGCGCATAGCTCATTCCTCTTTTGCATGGTAACCTCAGAGGGTCCAGGGTCTCTGGGGTGGGTTGGTTTCATGAGGTTATTGAGGAACCCTAGCTCCTATTTTATTCTCTGTCACTACTTCCAAGGGCTGCCTTTGTCCCCATGATCCCCATAGCTTCTTTGTCTATCTTTCTATCCAGCTTAGTCACATAGCCACATCTATTCATGATGGGAACTGTCAGCTTGGAGCAGGGTCATATTGCCACAGAAGGAGGGAACATAGGCTTCAGGATTAGTGAGCAGACACTAGTATATCCCATCCAGGGCCCTCTACAAATGTTCTGTTGGACCTGACTCCAACTTCCTGGGTCTTCTGACCAGAGATGCTGAACTGGTGGAGCCACTGCCTCCCTGGATCTAATGACACAGTCATCTCATTGAAATCTAAAATAAAAGTTGTTGGATGATAGACAAGCAGTAATATCTGCTTAAAAAGGTTCTGAGGGCCAAGATGCACCAGCTCTGCTCTGCGTGGCACCTGCTGTCCCCAGCTGTCTCCAGCATGACCCCAGTGCAGGGCTCTCATCAGCCCACTTGCATCCCTCCTTTTGGCATCTATGCCCTTCACACTGGCAGCATATACCCTCATCCTCCCTGTCAAGCCAGTGACAAATGTGCAAACTGCCGTCTCTGGATGGAGCAGCGCAAAGGCTGGGCCATGTCGACTCTCTCAGGACAGTGCCTTCAGAGCTATTGGAGCAGTGTGATTCCTGAGAGCCAGTGCTGGTGGACCATAAAGAATGGGGTGCCCGCCTGCCTCAGGGACAGTCGGCATTCTATGGCTGGATGCTACTTCTGGCCCTTTGCCTCCAACTTCTGGTTCTGTGGCTCCCCAACCTCCTAGGTTTAAATTCTTTTTTATTTTTTAAATATTTTTTAGTTGTTGATGGACCTTTACTTTGTTTATTTGTATATGGTCCTGAGAATCGAACCCAGTGCCTCATGCATGCTAGGCAAGCACGCTACCACTGAGCCACAACCTCAGCCCCATAGGTTTAAATTCTTTATAGTCACTTGATAGACACTGACAAAAGATGAGGCAGAGGGTATTGTTCAGTGGTAGTGTGCTTGCCTAGCATGCATGAGGCCCTGGGTTCAGTTCCAAACTGCAAAGGAAAGAAAAGTAGGGCAAATCCTCCCTGCTAAGGTTGTTAAGACAGGTGGATGATGACATCACTCATGGAGGCCATCTGTAGAGATATTTGTGCCCAAATCCCTCTTTCTAGCACCTTCTGACTATCCCCTCCTTAAGGCTCCTTCTCAGCTATAGGCAGCTGGATCCATTGTGAGCCTCCTTTTGTCTTCAAAACCCAAAGCCATCATGTTTTCCCTACCTTGAGATCTCCTAGAGCCTTCGGCCCTCCTCAGCCCAGCCACACCCCTGCCTTGGGAAGTGGGCTTAGGGCTGTGACCCCATCTCCACATCCCAGGTTCATCAGTAAGGAGATCCTGACTATCCGTGAGGCCGTGTGGCTCACAGACAACACGTACAAGTATGAGGACTTGGTGAGGATGATGGGAGAAATCATCTCCACCCTGGAAGGGAAGATTAGGGTAAGTGGGGTTTCTTTTTCCTGTTGAATCAAAGTTGCAACCATGCTTGAGGTCCTGGGAGTGGGCAGGTGGAGGTCATCCATCGGCTTTCCTGCTCTGGAAAGTCCTCGTGGGCCCAGAAGGTGACTTGTTACCCCGGGTCCCACACCTACCTCATTTCTGTCTAGATCCCCACCGTGGTTGATTACAAAGAGGTCTTGCTGACGCTGGTTCCTGTGGCACCCAGAACCCAACACCTGTGCAGCTTCCTCTGTGAACTCTCTCTGTTACACACCAGCCTGTCCGCCTTCGCCCCAGCCTGCCTGGCCTCTGCAGCCCTGCTCCTGGCCAGACTAATGCACAGGCAGAGTAAGAATTGGGGTGGAGGGACCAAAGAGAAAAAAGTATTACCTGTCCATCCTGGAGAAGGACCAGAGGCAGCTCAGGGTGGGAAGGGAAGCATTGTTTTAGCTTAAGTATTTCTCAGATTTTTGACAGTTGATGGTCTATATGGGGTCTTATCAAAGTTATTTTAAAGGGACTGCAATTCTGAGCTCCAGGAATCGCTACAATATAATGGCAGGGTGTGGGGTGGGAGTGGCAGATGTCAGTCTCATTCCCAGCCTGCTCTCCTCCCCCAGCACAACCCTGGACCAGTCAGTTGTGTGACCTCACTGGGTTCTCCTTTGAAGACCTCATTCCCTGTGTCCTGAGCCTTCATAAAAAATGGTGAGTCTGTGAGGAAACAAGGCCTCCATCCAGACTTTGCCAGAGCAGGGGTGGCGCTCATGTACTATCAAGGCCTTTGCTTCTTCATGTGACAGCTATCAGTCAACCCACAGAGCTTCCTACAATGAGTTTCTTGCAAGAAAAGTCTTTCTCAGAGTTAATGTTTTAAAATCCAAGCCCTGTGCTGCTTATTTCACACATTCTTCATTAGATAAATCCTCTGTCTTATGGAGGAACAGGGAGCCAGCAGACAAGGGCTCCTGACCACCAATCCCATCTGTGCCTGTCTCTGCTCTGACCTATTGCCCCCACCTGCACTTCAGACCCACTGCCCTGCTGCCTCCCCATCTGTGCACCTGCATCTTCTCTGGGCACTTCCCTCAGCCTCAGTGGTCCACTGACGGTCAGCTCCATGCAGTCCATGGCGCCCCCTGGCAGGCCAGGTGCTGGGGGAGAGGCTAGAGCAGCATGGGCTATACAGGATATCTGATGGTAATGGACCCTGGAGAGAAAGCAAACAGGCAGGGGCTGGGGCAGGGTGATGTTTAGACAAGGGCTAGGCTTCCCCTAAAGTAAGCGTCCTGGGACCTGTGGGCATCCAGGTCTTAGGCAGAGGGGAGCCATGTTAGGGCTTGTGCTGACCAGTGGTTCTGCTGGCTTGAGTGGAGAGTTGCAGACCTGAGCATTGAGTGTGCGCCGCCTGGGACTCCCCCCACCCCTTCTCATCAGCACTTTGGGACTTTGTCCTCCCACTCTGTAGGTCCCCTTGTTCCTTGTGCTGCCCTTCCTTGGAGTCCTTTGTCTTTCACCTATTCCTCAGATTTTCTCCTCTGGGAGACTTAACCAGATTCAGACCTTACCTAAACTCGACCCTGGGCCCCCGACTGCCAGTGTGTCTGAGCTGGCTGGTCTCCTCTCTGGATGTGTTCTTCCTGTAGTTTGCATTTGTGCTTAGTGGACCAAGCCCAGTCTCCTAGCTGAGACCAGGATCAGCCTGCTTTTGTGTCTCCTTCCTCCCTGTCGCCTAGGAGCTCTGTGGTCTGGCACATTTTCCACATACACTCAAGCACCTTGGGAACCTTGGTTACTCCCCTAGCCATCTCTCAATAGCATGTCCTCTCTGCTGTACCAACCCAGAGCCTCACCTGCACACTTCCAGGATGAGATCAGAACTCTGCAGAGCAGCTCCCAGTCTCTCTGACCAGCCATTTTCTGCCCACCTGCCCTTTCTCCTCCCTCCCCACTGTACTCCATTCTCAGGGGCATTTCTCAGGGTTTGGCATGTGCTTTGGCCCACCCTCTTTTGCCAGACCCCACAACTGATGGATGAGGAGCCAGGCTGACTCTCCGACCTCCCCTTGCTCTACTGGGAGCACAGATCATTACCCAGCAGTGGCCCAGAAGGTGTTGCTGGGCTGTTGGTTCTTTTCCCCACACAGGAGCTTTTGTTGATGTTGTTTGTTTTTTTGGTGATTGAACCCAGTGCCTCACACATGTTAAGCACATAACCAAACACTGAGCTATACCCTCAAGTCTGTTTTGTTTTTCAAACTGGTTCAATTGGAAACATTTATTTATAAATTTAATTTAATTTTTTTTTTTATTTTTTTTTTTTTTGGTACCAGGGATTGAACCCAGGTGCTTGACCACTGAGCCATAACCTCAGACTGTTTTGAGAAAGGGTCTTGCTAAGTTGCTCAGAATCTCACTAAGTTCTTGAAGCTGGCCTTGAACTTGCAATCCTCCTGCCTCAGCCTTCTGAGCCACTGGGATCACAGGTGTATGCCACTCTACCCAGCTGAAAATTTTTTTTGTAGTTATAGATGGATACCCCACCTTTATTTGACTTATTTTTTTTATGTGGTAGAGAGGATTGAACCCAATGTCTCATACATGCTAGGCAAGAGCTACAGCCTCAGCCCCTAAATTTTTTTTTACTGGACAACTTAATCTGAAGTATACTCACAGAGTCCACACAACCATCACCTCTACCAATTTTAGAACATTTTCATCAGCCCCGCCCCACCCCTGCACCAAGAAAACACTCTGACCCTTTACCTCTAACCCTTCAATTCTGCCAACTCCCTCAGGCCCTGGCCGTACTGTCTGTTCCCTCCCTCTATGGATCTGCCTGTTCTGGATGTTCTGTGTGATGCAACCCTGCCCTGTGCACAGGCAGCCTCTTCTATCTGGCTCCTCACAGTGACCATGCTGTTTTCCAGGCTTGTGTTGGTGTGTTGGTGATTTATTTGTTTTTTCTTTTCTTAATCTTCTTTCTTTTTTTTTTTTTTTTCAGTACTGGGGAGTGAACCCAGGGCTTCATCCATGCTAAGCAAGTGCTCTACCACTGAGCCACATCCCCATCCCTCCTTTTATTATTAGTTTTTGAAATTTTGAGACAGGATGTCACTAAATTGCTGAAGCGGCCTCAAACTTGCAATCCTCCTGCCTCCCAAGCCTCTGATACTGTAGCAGGCACACACAACCACTCCCCAGTGCTTCCATTTCTTTTTGTGGCTAAATAAAATTCCACTGTATGGATGGACCGCTTTTTGTCTACCCATTCATACACTGATGGTACTTTTGTTATTTCTACCCCTGCCCATTGTGAACAGTGCTGCTGTGAACACATTTTGCAAGTTCTTGTATGGCGGTGCTCGATTCTCTTGGGTGAAACATGGGGACTTGTGGAAACTATGCTTAACCATTTGAGGTGTTACCAAGAGCTTTTCCAAGGTGACTGCACTGGTACCACTGGGCTGGTATCAAAAGCTTGTTGTCCCCTCCAGTTCAGAAAGTTAGACTAAAACTGGGCTAGGTCCTCATGGGTCCTCCTCCATGTCCCTGTTTCTAGCTTCCATGATGATGCCCCCAAGGACTACAGACAAGTCTCTCTGACTGCTGTGAAGCAGCGATTTGAGGACAAGCGCTATGAAGAAGTCAGCCAGGAAGAGGTGCTGCCTCACCCCGGCCTGGGTGTCTACAGGGTGCCGGGTGGGTGGGCTTATCTGCCCTGCCTCAGTCTCGCCTTAGGTGGCTTCCCTCACTGACTCTGGCCTCCCCTCAGGTGCTGAGCCACAGTCAGTTGTGTGTGGCCTTAGGAGTGAAGCAGGAGAGTCCAGAGCCCCCGTCTTTCCTTAGCACAGGAGAAATCCATGCCTTCCTCAGTTCTCCCTCCGGAAGGAGAACCAAACGGTGAGTCTGGCCCTGGTTCAGGTCTTATGATAAAAGGCTGGCCCTTGCACACCAGCTCTGAATTCCCTCACTGATGATGCAGCTGTCCGAGGGGCTTCTGAGACTTGTGGAGCAGCAACAGATCTCATGTAGAAAGAACCTGCCTTGAACCCAGGAAGTCTGCCCTTGGGCCTGCTCCTGAGCTTGGCTGCCTCTCTCTCCTGGCTCCCTTGGGGGCAGATGGTCCTGAGCATGCTTGATCCAGCCTGGGTCCAGGCCCTGCCTATATGTCTTGTGCCAGCCTGGGCTTCTCTGCTTTATGATGTTATCCCTACATTAGGGTCATAATCTAATTGTTATATCTTATCGCTAGCCTTCCTCCCTTTGTCCCCTCCCTCTTTGTGTATATTCGTATTTATTCCTGTTTCTCTTCTAATGCTGTAGTTGTACCTCCTCTCCCTACCTTGCCCACCTGAAGAACTCCTGTTGGTCCCGCAAAGCCCAGATAAGTGTGACCCTCTCTGTCAGCCCTACCTTTATAACTCCTCCGTTCCCTGTGCCCCCTGAGCTTCCTGAAGGCAGGCACTGGGTAGCTGGGTTATCCCTGTCACAACACAGGGCCAGGTTGGGCCACCTCCATGACAGTTCTATAGAAAGTGGGTCCCTGGTTATAGAGCCCTAATCTTTAGGGAACCCTAAGGAAATAGTTGATCTAGAAACAGGCTAAGCCCCTGGTCCTGGTGCTTCCTCTGTGAAATGCACCAGATCACCTTCTACTATGCTGAGTACAGGAGACCTGGGTCCTCCTGAGAGGGCTGCCAATTACATTTTACTCTGCTGATGGCACCCTGACTGTCCAGGGATGGGGTCACCAAGGGGAAAGCCCAACAGACACGTGCATCTGTGCCTTGATGGATGGGGTCCCTGGCCCCTGCCATGTGCCCAACCACACTGTGTCAAAGCTGCTTCCCAGAGGCTCCCTGGAGCCCCCTCAGTCTAATGGGAGAGACCCTCCACAGGCAGCCCAAGGTCAGGAAGTAGAAAGGCTCAGCAGTGTGGCAGCATCTCCCAGGGACAGGCCTACATTCCAGCTTCGAGTCCTGACCCTAGGTGGGCAACATGCTGGCACTGCCCAAAGACAGGCTGTCCATGTTGTCTTTTGCCCAGTGCCAGGCCAGGCACTACCCATGTCTTATATAACTAGCACCCTGGAGGGTTGCATCATCCTGCCAGTCTCCAGAGGGGCCAAGTAGTTGGCCCAGGTCCCCGTAGCCAGCCCGGATGAATCTGGGCTCACACCGAGACTTGGGCCCAGTTTGGTCCAATCATCCTTCCCCCAGGGCTTACACCTGCTCTTTCAGAGCACAAGGTGAGGGCCCAGGGACATGCAGGTAATTGAGGCAGGGGCTGAGGATCAGGCGGGACCTCCAGATGGGCTGCCTGTGACCAGAGCCTTCTGGATTTTTCCCACTTTGCAGGAAGCGAGAGAACAGCCTCCAGGAGGACAGAGGCAGCTTTGTCACCACCCCTACTGCAGAGCTGTCCAGCCAGGAAGAGACGCTGCTGGGCAGTTTCCTCGACTGGAGCCTGGACTGCTGCTCTGGTTATGAGGGCGATCAGGAGAGTGAAGGAGAGAAGGAGGGTGATGGTGAGTGTGTGGCCATGCTGTGCAGAGGGTCGTCAGGTGGGAGGCCACCCACACTGAGAGCCTCTAGTACCACCTCCTACCATATTTCTGACTACAGAAAAGCCTGAGAGTAGAGTCAGGGATGGGGTTGGGCCTTGCCCACAGGCCTGGAGATGATTTAGACAAGTTCTGTGTCCAGCTCCAACAGGGTCTGTGCTGTTCCAGGACCTTGCTAGGGCAGGGGCAAATAGATACCCTCTCTGGAGTCCTGGTAAGCTCTTTCTTGCACACTGAGATGTGTCCATGTGGTGTATGCAAGCCCCCTCAGCAGGCCACAGAAGGTCCTGTACCCAGCCCAGCCTGGAAGGGTTTCTATTGCATCTATGTCTATTGGTGGACTTAGTGGTTAGTTGGCCAATTTGTCACTTTCCACTGCCCTCCCAGCTTAAGAGAAGCATGTCACCCTCAGCTCTCACCTAAGCCATATAAGGAACTATAGCCAGGTAGGGGACATTTGTCCTGGAACACAATGTTTTAAACTGTCTTGGCAAGGAGCTGAAGCCTGGGCTGCTGGGTTACCCCTGATGCTCAGGCTAAGGTGTGACCTCTCTCCCCCTCCCCGACATTTTCCACAGTAACAGCTCCTAGTGGTGTCCTCGATGTCACCGTGGTGTACTTGAACCCAGAACAGCACTGCTGCCAGGAATCAAGTGATGAGGAGACCTGCCAGGAGGACAAGGGACACCAGGGGCCTGGCACTCAGACACCTCCAGCCCTAGGGCCCAGGCCTCTTCTCCATAGCAGGAGGGGTCCTGGCAAGGACGTCACAACCTCAGGGTACTCCTCCGTGAGCAGCGCGAGTCCCACAAACTCAGTGGACAGTGGCTCAGGGGGCCCTCCCCTTTCTACCTCAGTGCTGTCTCTGGGCAGCAACTCAGATACACAGCCTTGCCACCATCAGGCCAAGAAATCATGTTTACAGTGTCGTCCCCCAACCCCCCCAGGGAGCAGTGCTCCCCAGCAGCAGGTGAAGCGGCAAAACCTATCCATGCACAGTGGCAAGGACGTGAACTTGGGCTTCCTGAAGCTGTGAGTGTGTGTGTGTGTTTGCCATAGTGAATGTTTACTGGGGGAGGGGGGGACGGGGAGCGGGGGAGCAAGCATTGTGGATAGGTGCTATGCAGACCCTGGGTAGGTGTCACACAGAGAACAGGGGTAACTCCTGGGCACCGAGTTTCACTCAGCTCCTCTCTGGAAATATAGCCTTAAAACAATCATGCCACACCATGTGAGACCTGTCCTTGTACCCTCATGTTTCCTGCTGTCTTTGAGAGCTTAAGCCATGTGTGTCTTCCTCTTCCCAGCATTGGCCCACTGAGCCCCATGCCCAGAAACAGTAGCTTTCAAGCTCCAAATTCATGTGACCCAGGTATCCTGGCACAGCTCGCACCTCTGAGCACACCACTGTCCCCTCACCCACCTCACCAGGCTGGGATAGCCACTCCCTTCTGGGTGATAAGTCCCATGGTAAGGCAACCTATGACCCTGTATATAGATGTGGATTGCAGTGTGACCACCAGGTATGGGGACCCTGAAGCTGGGGCCATAGGCTCCCTCCCTCCAGCACTTTGAACTTATTTTAGAAATATGTCCCTCCTCCCAGAGTGGTCTGTGTCTCATGGTGTCCATATGAATATCTCTCTTTGCACTGAATTTATGGGCCATTCTTTTCCTGTTTTTTTTTATTTCTATATTTCTTTAAAATGAAAATTTTTTAAAAAGTTAAAATAGAGGATAAATAAAAGTGGGAACTGGAGAGGATGTTCCCAACTTTATTTAGGCTGAAATAAAAAAAGAACATGTGACCCTAGCCCTTTGGTGCTATCCTGGCACACTGTGCAAACAGAATTTTCCCAGAGAGGTTAGCCGGAAAAAAATTTAAAAGTCATAATATCTGAGGTAATCAAGAGGAAGAATATCAGAAGGCTTGCCCATGACTGATAACTGCAGATCTGTGGATTCCAAGCTGGCCAGAGATGTGGCTTCCTACTTTGAAAATGACAGGGCTTGGATGGAGCTCAGTGGTAGAGCACTTGCCTGGATGCATGTGAGCCCGCCAAAGGCTGATCACTGATCCTAACTCTGACCCTGCTGGAGTACTTTTATTACCTTTCAAAGGTAAGAACCACTTGGCCAGTTTCCCCAAAGCTCTTGAACCAAAAGTATAGGGAAGGGGGATATTGGCTTGGTAGTGGCTTTGCTCTCTGTGTGTGTGTGTGTGTGTGTGTGTGTGTGTGTGTGTGTGTTTGTGTTTTCACCGTGGCGGCTGTCTTTTTTGCTACTGTACAAGAATTCTGACCACCCTGGGTGGTGCATGGTTGGGTTGAGGAAAGTCCAGGAGTTGGAATTGTAAACTTGTCCTTTCCACCATGTGCCCCTGGGCATGTGTGAGCCTCAGTTTCCTCATCTGTAAGATGATAACCTACCTCACAGGGGTGTTGTGAGGATTAAATGTGATGGGGACAGTGGCACAGGAGTGAAGCATCCCTGAACTGCCTTGACCCTTCATAATCTCTGATGAGAATCCCAACTCTGGATGGACTCAGTTCTCTGTCTTCTCCCAGCCTGCACCTGTAAGAAACACTCTAGGCAATGCCTGGAACCACCTGACTGTGGTATGGGTCTCCCTGTCTACCCCCAGGGCCTGATAGTCACCTTGGTATCTCCTGACTGCACACTTCGTCCTCAGCAATATCTGTGCCCACAGTCCTCCCACTGACCCAAATGTTCCCTGGGTCACTGAATGCCTTGTCCACTCCCTGTCCAACACTCTCCCAAGACCAGTACTGCCCAGGACTTAGCAGCAGCGCCTGCCCATGGCTGCCTCCTGGACACTGACTGCTGGCCATTCTCGTGAGAAGCTTACCCTCCTTGCCACCCGCTTCCTCCAACCTTGGGCCATCTTGCCAGGCCCAAGTGTGCCATGCTCCAGATCTCCTGTGCTTCATTCCCTATATCCAGATTTCTGTCTGATACCTCCCTGGATGTCATCACTTCATCCCCATGTCCAAAAATGAACAATTCCTCTGTCCCTTCCTTGATCTTAACAAGTCATTCTCACCTAGTCCATGTTCCTGACCCTGTGGTAGATGGTCCTGGGGTCAGCAAGACAGTTCGTGCCTGCCTTAGAGTTGCCTTCAATGAGGGCTGGTTGAGACAAAGTCAACAAGCCTGGCGCGGTGGGGCATGTCCGTAATCCCACTGATTCCGGGAGGATTCCAAGTTGAAGGCCAGCCTTAGTAATTTAGCGAGGCCCTAAGCAACATGATTGAGGATGTAGTTCAGAGGTAAAGCACCCCTGGGTTAAATTCCTGGTACCAAAAGAAAAAAAAAATAAAACCAACCGTTAAACTATGGTTCCCTGCAAGAAGTGAAAGGAAAGTGACCACAACACTTGGAGCGACCAAGAGATCTTTTTGCAGCAGTGCATCAGAGGAGAAAAGAGAGAGGGGGGCCCAGCAGGAGGGAGTTTTTATAGCCCAAATCTAAGGGGCCTCTGGGTCTGCAAGCTGCCTTGTTGGCAAAAGGGGGGTTGAGTGTTCAGCTTTGATGCAAACAGGTGATAAAGGACCAGACAGAGGGGGGTTTGAGTGCGTGGGCCATCCTGCAGCTAACATTTGTTCAGCCTGTTCTGTACCTAACAAGAAGAACACGGAAATAGCGCCTACATCTGCCCAGAAGATACTTCTGGAGTCCGATGGGCCGCAGCCGGGAGCCCAGCAGGAGCAGAGTCCCAAGCAGGCCTCTGGGAGCGGAACCTGCATTTTGGGGCGGAACTTGAGGCGGGTCTGAGTCCTAGGCTCAGCATTGGGTAGCCGGCAGGAAGGGGCGGATCTTTACGTGGAAGGGGCGGGGCCAGGAGGCGGCGGCAAAACCCTGGAAGTCCAAGCTGGAGTCCATGCTGCCGGCCGACTGCGCACGCCGGTGGGTCTGGCGAGGCGGGAGCGGGGCGGGCTGGCGCGGGACCCCAAGCCTGTCGGGGTGCTGAGTTCACCGTGCGTCCCCCCAGGCTTGTGGCCGAGCTGCAGGGCGCCCTTGACGTCTGCGCAGACCGACAGCGGCAGCTAGATCGGAGCCTGAGCATCTCCCGAAGGCTGCTGCGGGCCTGGTACGTGGACCCCGGGAGCCCCTCAGCCCTTCGGAATCATGCAGAATCTCAGAGGCTGAGAGGTCGGGCCCAGCCTCCCACTTCAGAGGTTTCGGTTGTCAGTGCCACCCAGTTTATCCTGCAGGTTCTGAGGCGGAGGAGGGGCTGGGGTGGAGTTTGTTCGGGCCACAGATACCCTGTCTTTACAGGGAACCAGCCAGGACTCAGGCTCCGGAGTCACCTCCAAGGCCAGAAAATAAGGAAGAGGACCTGACTTCAGGTAAATCTCGGCCACCCACCCTTTCCCCGTGCAGCCACTGGCCCAGCTCTGGCATGCAGTGATGAGGGACCCACCCTGGAATAGTGGAGAGGACTTCTGCATGATTTTTGGTTTTCACAGCATACACACCAAGCACCCAGGACTTCAAAGAGCTGGAGCTTCTAACCCAGGCACTGGAGAAGGCAGTACGGGTGCGGAAACGCATCTCTAAGGCTGGAGAAAAAGACAGAACTCTGCGTCTGAAATCTGGACCGATTCCTGCATCTCCTGACACCACTGCGTCAGCACCACCCCAGGCCTCGAGTGGGGCTGGCAGCCGTACCTCTGGAGCAAAAGCTACCAAGGGCATCCACCAGCCTAGAAAGCCTGTCAAGGACCACCCTGAGCGTAGGCTTCTGTCAATGGGAGATAATTCCCATGTGGCAATAGAAGCCAGGGCCACTAGCTGTGGACCAGGCCTCAGACATGAACAGATGGCCCAATCAGCTGCTCCTCAGGCAGCAGAAACTTTCACACTCAAGGAGAAGGGGTAGGTTTCCCAGACCCTCACTGGAAAATCTGCCATCTTTATTCGCTCAGACCTTGGCCATCTGTAGGAATCTGGGGTTCGGTGTAGGGCAGGGCACAGAGCTACATTTGGGAGCCCTGGAATACCACCTCATGAGGCTCATGCTTTGCAGCTGTCTGGGATTGTACAGGTTTTACATTCTGGAGCCTTACCTGCCCTCTTCTTCCTGGCTATTCACTTATCTACCCAGATGGGAACCACTAGAGGTCTCAGGCCCTCTGTTCACGGTGCCCTCTCTTCTCTCTGCAAGGGTAGTACTGGACTAGGTTGGCTTCCATGTCACTCAGGAAGCCCCTTCCAAGGGGGTCTTGTCTGATAATGACTGGAGAGGGAGAAGGGGTAAGAGACCTCACCACTGATAGACTCTGAGCAGGACTAGCAGCCCTGAGAGTGAGATGAGACTATTTTGAACACTGGCTTCTCTGGGAGGCGAGAATTCTACCACTGAACCACCAATGCTCACGCTGGCTTCTCTGACAGGACCCTGCTGCAGCTGCCCGCGAACTTTAGGAAGGTGGTTTCCCAGAACTCCCGGTAAGGCTGGGTGGGGCAGAAAACATCGAAAGCTTGGGAATATGTAGGCAAGACATTCCAGTAGGTCCCTCAGCTTTTGTAACTGGGTGGCACTGTCCATCTTCAGAGCCTGACTAGCTAGCACTGCTGCAGTGGCCTCAGGCTCAGTGGCTTTGACACCCTCAGCTCAGCCACTCACAGCTGCAAGGCTTGAACTTGACACTTGGTGTCTCCAAGTCTCAGTCTGTCTTCCCTCCGCCAAGTTTAGAGCTAGAGGCAACAGTGACCAGACCTAAACTCACAGAGCTGCTGGGAGGGTTAGGCAAATGGTGCCTTTCAGATGTTTGTGCTGTAATTAGTACAGAGCAAGCACCTAGGTCTCTTTTCAGTTATAGTTACCAGTCACTGCTGGTTTCTCTCTCCTTCCTTGAATTCTCTTTAGCACTTCCTAGAGTGGGTCAGCACTTTCCTTGTCCTGGTCAGTGTCCTCTAGGTTCCCCCAGAGACTCCTGCTGATTTTCAGCAGAAATAGACACCCAGCCTCTGGCCCCTCCCTGGGCGGTTCAGCCCAGCTGGCTGGAATAATACATCCTTCTCTGGTTCCTGGGTGCTCTTATGCACATCTCAGCCTATGGGCCCAGCTCAACTCTACACAAACCAGCAACTCCACAGATGCCACCAGCATTGCCAAAGCCCAGTTTCTGCAGAAACTGCAGGCAACTGTATCCTTGCTGGACTTGCAGGAGTGGAGGTGAGGGGATGCTTACTGGACTTGCAGGAGTGGAGGTGAGGGGGGTGCTTCTGACTCTAACCTGGCAGGACATGGGTGGGTCCTGGACACAGGGGAGTTTCCCTGACCCATAGTCAGTCAGGCTGGCCTGGCCCCAGGCTCAGTGCTGTGGAAATAGAGCTGGAGGCTCAGCGCTTGCGGAAGGCCTGTGTGATGGTGAGACTACGCCTGCAGGAGGAGCTCTCCTCAGGTCAGTGGGGTTGCGGAGGGTGTGTGGAGGGCAGTCACAGGAAGGGTCTCAGAACTGGCATGGACCAAGCCTGCCCTCCCTGACTGTTGAGTAGCCCCTGCTGACTGGATGCAGGAGTACCGCTGTCTGCTCACTCTGGAGGGGCTGCAAGCCATCGTTGGGCAGTATCTTCAGAGGCTGCAGGTGCTGCGTACAGGTGAGACCCTGCCCCCTGCTGCCACCTGTGCTGAGGTCTTAACCAAGGTCGGGGCACATTAGCCCATCTTGCCCATGCCTTAAGGAAGGATGACCAGTCCTGGCACCAGAGACAGGTAGACCCTTTCCACCCACACACAGTATTCTGGGTTCTTACCAGTTGTCCTGTGGGACCAGCCAGCTGTCCTCAACTGCTCAGACCAGGTCCTCTATCCTACTCCTCTCCACCAACAACCTATCAATCAGCCTAAGCAGTTTGCTCATTTACTCAGTTACTGAGAAAGAAGCATTTGAGAATTAGATACTGGGAGGTGAGTCATGGGGCTTCTTTATCCTTTACATTTTTTAATTGATTGAAATTTTTAAGAGGGAAAGTTCTATCTTCAAATACAAAGTCAGTCTCAAGAAAGTTATGTAAACACCAGTAAGGAAAACCCAGAGGCAAAAGGAGACTTCACAAAGGTCTCTGGCTGCTGTGAATCCCAGGCCACCCCCATGCTCTGCCACACACTGTTGTTTTGCGCTCCTTAAAGGCAAGGGAAGTGCCTGGGGAGTCAGGTACTGACACTTGAGTGAACCCTGGCCCTTGGGCATGGGTGCCATACCAAGAGACCACATATCTCCTGTCCTCGCAGCTGTGAGGGAACAGCTGCCAGTACCATGTCTTGTGGAGAGGCTCCCCCAGGTTTCATCACCCTGTGGAGGTGGAGTGGACCCTGCCTGGAGCCCCCAGCTCCTCCTTTACTCCAGTACCCAGGAACTGCAGACCCTGGCAACCTTGAAGCTGCGGGTGGCCATGCTGGAGCAGCAGATTCACCTGGAAAAGGTACTTTCAGAGCGTGAGTTGGCAGTGTGCAATTGGGCACCCGTGGAGCCAGTTACCATATGGAGGGCTGACTCTGGAGCCACCTGGAGGCTCAGTTTATAAGAACGGAGGCCTGGGATTAGGGTATGATGTTCCTTTTCCAAGATCCCCTTGGAGGACAGGGGTGGGGTGGGGTGGGGGTAAGCCTCAGGCCCATGTGTAGACCACCAGGTACATTGATGTGCCGGATGAGCTGCACAGGGAGAGAGGCTAGAATGCTGAAGCCTGTCCTGGGGCTGCCAGCTGGGGCAAGGCCCCACTGAGACCTTGGCCTTGTATTGCCCCCAGGTCCTAATGGCTGAGCTCCTTCCCCTGGTGAACACTCAGGAGCCACAGGGGCCATCTTGGCTGGCGATGTGCCGAGCTGTGCATAGCCTGCTCTGCGAGGGAGGCGAGTGCTTCCTCACCATCCTGCAAGATGACCCTGCTTACTGACTCATTCGCTGGGCCATCTGGAGCCCCACCAAGGCCTCAGGACCCTTGAGCAGGCAGGCCTCTTAGGGAGTCTTCTTCTCCTGAAGGGGTGAAATGAACGGGGATTGAAGATAATTTTCCTGGTTTGGTGGATCTGGGGGACCAGAGATACCTATGCCTTGTCAGGAAATCAGATGTTGCCAGGGGCCTGGTAGAGCCTTTCTTAGCTAGCTCTTTTCTCTTGCTGTAGCTCTAAGCATCTCCTATGTGATATTAAACCTACTTTAGGAAGTTCATATACTTAATCCGAGGTGGGACTTGCTGGGGGTGTCTTTTGTTTTTGTTTGTTTGTTTGTGGTTTTATTAATATGAATGTTATCAAACCCAGGTGTGATGGAGCACATTTACAACCCCAGCGGCTGGGGAGGCTGAGGCAGGAGAATCACAAGTTCGAAGCCAGCCACAGCAATTTAGCAAGGCCCTAAGCAACTTAGTGAGACCCTGTCTCAAAATAAAAATAAGAGTTGGGGATGTGGCTCAGTGGTTAAGTGCTCCTGGGTTCAATCCCTTGTACCAAAAAAAGAAAAAAGAGAATGTAGTATCAAGTGAAGCTGGGCAAGGTGGTGCACACATGTAATCCCATGGCCTTGAGAGACAGAGGCAGGAAGATCACAAATATGAGGCCAGCCTTGGCAACTTAGTGAGACCCTGTCTCAAAAACAGAAGGACTGGGCTGGGGATGTGGCTCAAGCGGTAGCGCGCTGGCCTGGCATGCGTGCGGCCCGGGTTCGATCCTCAGCACCACATATAAACAAAGATGTTGTGTCTGCCGAAAACTAATAAATAATAATAATAAAAAAAATTCTCTCTAAAAAAAAAAAAAAAAAAAAACCAGAAGGACTGGGATGTAGCTCAGCAGTAAAGCACGCCTGGGTTTCAGCCCCAGTATCCGCCCCCCTGCAAAAAAAAAAAAGAAAATAATTTATCAAGTGAATTTATATCAAGAATGCAAATATTGGGGCTGGGGATGTGGCTCAAGCGGTAGAGCGCTCGCCTGGCATGCGTGCGACCCGGGTTCGATCCTCAGCACCACATACCAACAAAGATGTTGTGTCCGCCGAGAACTAAAAAATAAATATTAAAAAAAAAAAAGAATGCAAATATTCCTTCTGCATAAGGGAAGGGGCAGGACCATTCAAGGTGTTTTTGCCCCAGCATGCCTGAACGTGCCTGCCCCCTCAACTTATTGGAAGATACAAAAAAACCTTCAGCTACCATTACAGAACAGGCCAGCCACTCTGCCCATTGCTACCCCAGCTCCATCCCCACTGTCTTATGATGCCCCATGCCAAGCACCTCCTGGTGCCAATGCTGTATTAGGTATGGGATCTCCTGTCTTCCACTTAGGCTCCATCAGGGAAGAGGACCTTTTTCCCTCCCTCCCTCAACTGTCATGTCCTCTGAGGCTTCTCCATCCCCTGTGGAAGGAATCATCACCTCCCCAGGAAGGGAGTAAAGGGTAGGGGTCAGAGGGGAAGCCTCTGCAGCCACAGACTTGGGTCTAAGGCTGTGGAACATTTAGTCTGATTCTTAGACTCTGAGCCTCAACTCCCCAGGCTGTTCCTACTTTCCTAGTGGGTAGTGGTCATTCCACTGCCCCGTGGACTGGCATGAAGATCAGCGAGCTGAGCTTGTCTGCAACACTGGGCAGACGCTGTGCAGGTCACCCAGGGCCAGTGTACATAGGTGGACCTTCACTGAGCCCTGACCATGTCCCTTGGAACTCAGGCCTAGGCCCCTGGTGTAGACAGCTCTGGAGCTTCACTACTCTGGGCCAAGGATGAGGCCCTGCAACAGGAAAATACCAGCCTCTTCCCCAAGAGACTCAGGCCCCTGCATGCAGCAGGAGAGGTGGCACATGACACCTGGCGAAAACTAGGACTGTGGCAAGCTGGATGAAATGTGCAGGGATGAGACTGGACCTACAATACCACGGTGACAGCTTCCGGTGGCTCCTTGACCTCCTGCAAAAGGCCTTTCTTGTAACAGACCCAGTGGGCCAGAAACATGCTCTGATAGGCAAGAGACCAAAGTAGAAAATGAGAAACCAAGAGCTTTATTGCATTGAGGGGTCCCTCCAGGGACAGAACCCCAGGGGAGGGTGAGCCAAGAAAGGAGGAGAGCTGAGGGACTGCCTGCCCCCTGTAGGCTGGTGCTGAGGCCCAGGGAGCACCTCTATCTTACCACCACCCCTTAGCGAGCCTATCCCTTCTGTTGCAGCCTGCAGAGTTTATGTCCAGTTTCTGACCTGGAGCACCCCTCAATCCCCAGGATGAACCCACCACCACAGCTGCTGTCCACTCCAACATCAGTTTCCATAATGGTAGTCTACCCAGAATTATTTAATCAATGGGTTCATTTAATTGTCTTTTTTTTTTTTTTTTTTTTTTAAGTGCTGGGGATTGAATCCAGGAGTGCTTGACCACTGAGCTTTTTTAAGTTTTTGAGACAGGTTCTCCCTAAATTTCTGAGGCTAACTACAATTTGTAATCCCCACACCTCTCCTCTTCACTGGGATTACAGGCTTCTGCTAGTTCACTTGGTTTGTTATCTGTCTTTCCAACCAGAGGAAGGCACCTAACCAGGCTCTGTCGGTAGCCCAGTGAACCTGGATTCAATGAGCCACCTGTCCTGGGGCCAATCCTAGACACTGGTGGTTTTGGATCATTAGGGGGAGGGGTGTTTGAGTAAGCCTCAACACAAAGGATACTCGGCAAGTAAGAGGCACCCCCTCTGGATTCACTCCTGCCCACTCCATTCCCCCCCACCCACCCAAAGCCAGGAGGAGGCAGAACTCACCGGTTTCCCTGGTGGCGTCACCGCATCCCGGCCCAATCGGCTCTGACATGGCGGGCCGGGACACGAGCCACCCTCCGAGGAGTGCCGGCACTACCCACCAGTGTGACCACAGCGTCGGCGACATGAGCGCGCCTGAGCCGGATCCCACCCCCCTGGGCCTTGCACATCCGGAGATGCCCCGGGCCCTGCGCGCGCTACTCTTGGCCACTGGCGGCGCGGGGGTCTCGTGGCCACGTTGCGTCCTGCCCTTTGGCGCGGTAGCGGTGCTGGCCGGTGCAGCCGCCACGACCATCACCTTCTCGCTGCGTGGACCCCGCCTGGACCTGGCCCAGGGCGCGTCGCTGGCTGCTCTCGGCGTGGGCCTCGGGCTCCTGACCGCTGCCTTCCTATGCTGGCGTGCTCGGCGGCGGCAGCGGGCTGGGCATCGGGAGCGGGAGGGAGCCGTGGATGCCCTGAGCCCACCCGCCCCCCACCAAGGTCAAAGCGAACCGGCTGTCTCCTCCCTCCAGGTCGCAGAAACCCCTTCCCCACACCCTGTCTTTCTGGACCCTTAGAAAGCCTGAGCGGAGGGGGCTACGGGTCATTTCCCTCCCCGCTCCCTGTCCAGTCTCCATCCAGTCAATGCTGCTTCTCAGCGTTTCGCTTGGCGCGCAGAGCTGGTCGCAAACGCAGAGCAGGCCTTATTGAGAGCGGGATGGGCCGGAGCCTGGGCGCACAGGGCCAGAACCTGACATACAGGGTGCGGGGCGTCAGAACGTGTACTCGGCTTGGCGTGACCAATCTCCATTAGGGGTAGGCCCAGCGTGCTAAATCCTCTCCAGGGAGCCATCTGCTTTCTGCGCCTGGTTGGAGCCCCGCCAGGCATAGTAGGCGTTCAATAAACGCACAAGACTAGAACAAGTGGTTTGCAAGCGTCTGGAAGGGACAGTAGTTCCTAGATTGTGATTAGTTGTCAGTTCCCTGGGACTGTCAACCTCCTCTATCCTTTCTTCTCAACCTGTGGCTTGAAGCCAGGGGCTGTCATTCTAAGTTGCTGAAGCTGATGTAACAACCAGAGGAGTTGCAGGTGGGGGGAAGGGAGACAAGGCAGAGAGCCTCTTTATTGCTAAAGATGGCCTGAGGACCACAGAAGTGGAGGGTATGAAAGGCCCCACCGTCAGGGACTGGGACAGGTGGCTGCATCCATGAAGAGCAATGAGCCAGGCCTACCTTGGGGGTTGAGGGGAAAGCTTTCCCCAACTCTATCACATCATCTGCCAGGGCAGCCCTAGAAGGCAGAGGAGAATATGTTCGGAAGGCAATTTCAGGGAAGCGTTCTGTAGCCAGCAGCCTCCTCCCTGGAGACCTGGTAGGTAATGCAATAGTCTTCTGGGCTCCAAGTCTACCCTGCTGCTGTCTGATCAGGGCTGTCCCCCAGGAACTTACTTCTGCCTACACCAGAAGCCACCAGATGTCTACAGACCCCAGTCCCAGCTTACAGGGAGGCTGAGCTGGAGACAAAGCTGGCTCTACTCTTAAGCGTGAAAGGCTGTTGCCTCCTAAATTCTGATAGCCTGGGGGCTCTGTAGGTCCAAAGACAGCAGGATTTCTTAGGAGACTTGTTTCAGGCCCAGTGGGATCCCTGTGCTAGGCCTGGGTCTTCCTTTCCCCTGTCTTGGAATGATGGATATCAGCTCCCATACTCCCACCAGGGTGCCTTCCATCCCAAAGGGGTTGGGGCTTGGGACTAGAAGAGTCTTAAAAGAGTGTGTCTATACAGGTGCTGGTTCTGAACTTGAGTGTAAGCCCATGACTACTTGTTGTAAAGGACACATTCTTATTGGGAAGCTAAAGGGCAGGACCTAAGGGAGAAGCCAGCAGTACCTCCAGCCCCTCCAAGCCCAGTCCATCCACCCCTCATTCCCTGCCCACTATCTCTGTATCAGGCTTAGGAAAGAGCCTGAACCAGGGAATCATTTACTCCAGGAGTCAAGCCAGGTGCCCATCACTCTGTCTTCCTGCTTCTCCAAGTCAGGCCTCCTGCTCCCTCTGCTCCTTTGGCTTGCCCTGGGAGACTTCAGTGTCCTTTAGCTCCTTCTCTCCCAAACAGCACAGGGTTTCTGATTCTCTTCTTTCTTATTCTCTGACTAGTAGGAGTGGCAACTCTGCCTATACAAACGTGCCCAGGTGGCCTCTTCCACCAGCTGCAGGTCTGGTCTTGGGTCAGCGTCCCTTCTGAAACTGGGCATTCAGATCTTGGGGTTGCTCCTACGTCTACTGCATTGGGGAAAACCTCCAACCTTCCCTGGAATGTTTGGCCCCTTCTGTCAAGGACTTAAAGGTAGTAGGGAAGGGGGTCTCTCTGTCCAGAGTGAACCCTGGTCCCTCTTGACTGGGGCCACTCAGCCGTAGCTATATATCCCCAACTGGTATCCAGGCCACCCAGCTGGGCTTGTTACCCTGCCAAAACCTACTATGATGTAGGCCAGCAGGCTCACATTCATTTTTGACCATTTTCCCCCATTGGTCAAATCCCACTCTACATGGTCCTCAACAACTGACCAAATTCTGTAACACCCCTGTACCTGAAGCTCCCATTTTCTTCCTGCCAGCTCCAGCTTATGTATCCATCCTGATGAGGCCACTAGATATTCATAGGCCCAGGAACGTTTGGGCACGAGTTTGGTGCCATCCCTTAGCTCAGCTCAGGTGGTCCCTGATTGAGCTCCTGGCTTAGGCCTGATATCTGTGTGCTTGTTAAATCCTTCCAGCAGCTCCACAAAGCAAGATGAATAACAGGCATTTGGCTGATGAGGAAACTGGGAGTCCTTATTCACACAACCAGAAATTGGAGCAGCTTGGATTGAAATCAGACCTGAACTCAACCATGGGTTCCTTCTACTATAGCAGACTGCTGTTTTGGGGACACCCAACAACCAGCTAGCCACACTTGATTTCCCTACCATGGGGAATACCCAGGTCCATGCCTGCACGATGGACTTAAGGGAGGAGATGGCCCAGACCCCAGCCCAGCACGTGGCACAACTCAAGGAGCAGCCAAAGCCTGGGACCCTACTGGGTGGTCCTCCCTGAGCTGCAGGGCTGAGCTGTCCCTTCCAGACCCCTCCCACTGGCGCATTCCTGGCTCCCCAGCCCCTCCCTCCGACCCCAACCCCCTCCCCTCTTGGCCCAGCCTACGTCTGAATCTGCTTCTGATTCTGGCTGTGCCGATGAGCCCCCCTCCTCTCCCCTCCTTTCCCAGCCGGAGCAGCCCCGCCCCCGGCTGGGCCCAAGCTCGCTCCTGCTGAGCCCCCCACCCCCTTCTGGCACAACTCGCCCGCCCTCGCTGCAGTCGGGAGGAGGCGGCCAGGGCGCCCCAGGCCCCGCCCGCCCACGGCCCTTCCCGAGGCCCGGAGACCTGCTCTGCCCGACCCTCGGTGGGTGAGTGCGAGCATCGAGCGGCGGGCGGCGGGTGGGGCCTCCGCTGGCAGAGGCACCGGCAGCGGCGGCGACGCCTGTCATCGCTCCAGGCCCAGCGGGAGGACACGCCAACATCCCCGCTGCTGCGCTCGGCCCGGGGCGTGCTGCCGGCTGCTGCCACCTCTGGGCCGGGGCTGGGGCCGCCCAGGGGCTCTGCTTGCTCCGTACTGTGAGCCCGGAGGGCAGTCTAGGAGCGGGCTCTCTCTCCCCAAAGGCCGAGTCGTGGGTCTCCGACTGGCTGGTTGACCCACTGCGGCTCCGGCCATGCCCAACTGGCCTTGGGGGCTGTTGCTGACCGCGGGGACGCTCTGTGCCGCGCTGAACCCCGGGCCACCAGCGTTCGTCGACCCCTGCCATGATGAGGGGGGCGCGCCCCGTGGCTGCGTGCCTGGCCTGGTGAATGCAGCCCTGGGCCGTGAGGTGCTTGCGTCCAGCACATGTGGGCGGCCTGCCACTCGGGCCTGTGACTCCTCGGACCCGCGGCGGGCACATCCCTCTGCCCTTCTGACCTCTGCAGGGGGCACAGCAAGCCCGCTATGCTGGCGCTCTGACTTACTGCATCGGGTACCCCTCAACGTGACCCTCACAGTACCCTTGGGCAAGGCTTTTGAACTGGTCTTCGTGAGCCTGCGCTTCTGCTCAGCCCCGCCTGCCTCAGTGGCTCTGCTAAAATCCCAGGACCATGGCCGAAGCTGGGCTCCGCTTGGCTACTTCTCCTCCCACTGTGGCCTGGACTATGGCAGACCACCTGCCCCTGCTGATGGTCCTGCTGGCCCAGGGCCTGAGGCCCTCTGCTTCCCAGCACCTCAGGCCCAACCTGATGGTGGTGGCCTTCTGGCCTTCAGTGTGCAGGACGGCAGCCCACTAGGTCTGGATCTGGACAGCAGCCCAGTGCTCCAAGACTGGGTGACCGCCACAGATATCCGCATATTACTCACAAGGCCTGCCAATGTGGGAGACACTAGGGACTCAGAGGCCATGGTCCCTTACTCCTACTCAGCTACCGAGCTCCAAGTGGGTGGACGTTGCAAGTGCAATGGGCATGCCTCACGGTGCCTGCTCGACACCCAAGGCCACCTGATCTGCGACTGCCGGCATGGCACTGAGGGCCCTGACTGTGGCCGCTGCAAGCCCTTCTACTGCGACAGGCCATGGCAAAGGGCTACGGCTCAGGAAGCACATGCCTGCCTTGGTGAGGCCTTGGAGGGTGGCCTGGGGACCTTAGATCAGGTGGGCCTGCCCCTGACCCACCTCTCCTTGCAGCTTGCTCCTGTAATGGCCATGCCCGCCGCTGCCGATTCAACATGGAGTTGTACCGACTATCTGGGCGCCGCAGTGGGGGCGTCTGCCTCAACTGCAGGCATAATACTGCGGGTCGCCACTGCCATTACTGCCGAGAGGGCTTCTACCGTGACCCAGGCCGTGCCCTGAGTGACCGTCGTGCTTGCAGAGGTGAGCCTGCCACCTGCATGTTTTCAAACTCTGGTTTCCCAGAACCCCAGATGAGCTTCTGACAAGGACCTTTCCATATCTGCCCTCAGCTTGTGATTGTCACCCTGTTGGTGCGGCTGGCAAAACCTGTAACCAGACCACAGGCCAATGTCCCTGCAAGGATGGTGTCACAGGCCTCACCTGCAACCGCTGCGCCCCAGGCTTCCAGCAGAGCCGCTCTCCTGTGGCACCCTGTGTTAGTGAGTGACTCTGCTCTGCCCCAGACACCTCTGCTCCTGGATGTTGCCTATTTGTCCAATTCACCTCATCAAAAGTCTTTTTCCCACCCTCTCTGCAGAGACTCCTATCCCAGGACCCACTGAGGAGAGCAGCCCTGTGGAGTCACAGGGTGAGTGGACACAGAACAGGGTCCGGATTGGCCTGACCTTGGGGCAGGGGGCTATGGGGCAGGGGGCAAGAGCGGAAAGGAGGGGGAAAATCAGCCAGCCTCCGCCTTCCCCCTAGACTGTGAGTCACACTGCAGCCCTGCCCGTGGCAGCTACCGCATCAGCTTGAAGAAGTTCTGCCGGAAGGACTACGGTAGGATGCCTCAGCCCTCAGTCCCCACCTCGCCTCCAACCCCACCTCTCCCCTTCGTCCCTCGAGGGCCCCCCAGTACAGCTGGCCCCACCTTTCCAGCCCTTAGTGTCCTCAAAGTGATATGCTTCCCTCCTGCGGGTGACCTCTTTGTGTCCTCACCACTCCGGGTGGGCGCCCTGTGCTTCGCGCGCCCGCCCGCTTCCGGCGCCGCCCCGCCTAAGCCCGCCTTCTTTCCCTCCTCGCAGCCGTGCAGGTGGCGGTGGGCGCGCGCGGCGAGGCGCGAGGCGCATGGACACGCTTTCCAGTGGCTGTACTCGCCGTGTTCCGGAGCGGCGAGGAGCGCGCACGGCGCGGGAGCAGTGCGTTGTGGGTGCCCGCCCGCGACGCGGCCTGCGGCTGCCCGCGCCTATTACCCGGCCGCCGCTACCTGCTGCTGGGGAGCGGGTCGGGGGCCGCGGCGGGGAGCCGGGGACCCGGACTCAGCGCCGCCCGCGGAAGTCTCGTGCTGCCCTGGAGGGACGCGTGGACGCGGCGCCTGCGGAGGCTACAGCGGCGCGAGCGGCGGGGACGCTGCGGGGCAGCCTGAACCTGCGGGCGGGGCGGGGCGGGGACTGGGCGCTACTGGGACATCACGGCGCACGTTTTCAGTGCCTTAGCCTTCGGACGAGTCTTTGCTCGCGTCGCCTGCTGGGTCTGGTCCCCGTCCTTCGCCTCCCCCGATGCCTCACGCTTGTGCGGCAGAGGGATGCGGAAGCCGCAATGACACCCCGCCCTCCCCCGGAGACTTGGATGCTCCTTGGTGCGCCCATCCTCACTCTGCCCTCCCCGAGGGGCAGAGCGATGTCCGATATCCCCATAAGGCTGCAAACCCCCTCACGTAGCTTAAGAACCCTCAGGGTCTGACATCATCCCTAGGGCCACTGCGATTCAACCCCTAGATGCCATGATCCGCCAGAGAGCGCTGCGACCTCCCCAAAGGCACTGTGGCCACCCTAGACGTCCTGGACCGCTATGGGGTTGGTGACCCAATTCCGCTGCCTGAACAGCAAGTCCCCCGCCTTCTGCTAGGACCCGCAGAGGACGCTGAGCTCCGCCCGCGCCGGAAGGCTGCCTCTGTTCACCTCCGCGGGTCTGTGTTCTCGCGTGGGTCCTGGCGGGCCGTGGGTCCGTATCTCTTTCCCCAATCGCGTCTCTCCTTTGTCCTGCCTCTTTCTTGGACTGCTGTGACCCCGAATCTGTCCCGCTGTCCTCTCTGCTGCGTCTCTGAGCCTTGACCTCAGGACTCCTCGGCTCGGGTCCCGCCCCCCAACCCCCCTGCGTCCTTAACTCTCTCAGGGATCTGATGTCGCAGAGCGCAGCCCCAACCACGCGTGACCGGGCCGGGCGGCAGCGGCACGAGCTCAGGGTGCCTGCCCCACGGCTGTCGACGCGGCACGGCAGCCCCCGCCACCTAGGGCTCGCCGGGGCCTCCGTGCAGTGGGAACCGCTGCCTGACCGGCGCATGCGGCGGCTGTCTGGCGCCTGCGCGCATGCCCAGAGCCAGCGGGGCCTGAACGCGGGGCGCTGGGGTGGGCGGCAGGCGGCGTGTGCTCGGCGGGGGCGGGGCCGCGTGCGCGCGTGCGCAGAAGGGCCGTCGCCGTCGCGCAGAGAGCTGAGGAAAGCGGAGCCGAGGTGGGTGCGCGGCGGTGGTGGGGGCGTGGCGGTGCGGGGCCCAGTGGGCTACGCTGTCACCGCTCCGGGGGTGGTGACCCGGGCCTCGGCGCCGCGCGGCTCGGGGTTGCTGAGGAGCCTGGCGCTGCAGCTGCAGTTGCTACGCGGGCCCAGAAGACGGACCCCTGGGGCAGGCCGGGTCCCCCACCCGCCGGCCCGGCCCGGGGCGAGGTGTCGTCGGAAAGAGCTGAGTGTCACGCTGCCTCGCGGCACTTTCCGTCTCTGCCGGGTAGGAAATCCTCTTCTGGGTTGGTGGAATTGCAGCAGGTTCCCCGATACCTACCGCTCTCCGAGAGCTGCAGCTCCTCCGCGCCCTTCACTTGCTCAGGACGACACACCTGTCCACTTGGCGCCTGGGTATTTTCCCAACCTCGGAGTCTTGGGTACCCCTTGCTGCTGTGCCGGGGGAATGGGGGCAGCAGTTCTCCATACATGCCCCTGGGAAGTGGAAGCTAGGAGCTTGACCCCCTGCTTTCTGCGGCAGCACAGCTGGAGGGCAGCGCTGGCACTGGGGGAATGGGCTACGCCTTTTAGGATCTCCTGTGAACAGGGTGCTGGTGGCCTGGCCACAGGTTTTCTTTGGTGACCAGAGCAGTGTGGAAACAATTGCGCTGTGGGCCTCCCTGTGCTGACTTTAAAGGCCAAAGATTGTCTAAACGTTTTGTGTAGGTATAGATTGGCTATTAGTGACCCCGGGATGCTGTCTTTACTCATCAGTTATTCCTGGGCAGGGAAGTCGGCCTGCTTTTCCAAGATGAATGGAAACCCTAGAAGGTGATTTTCCTCTTTTCACTGTGTGTTTGCTTCAGAGTCAGCAGGTGCCTCCCAAGCAGCTTGCAGAACCACCCCATAATTTGGCATGCATTGCCATTTTGTGCATTTCGTCCATTTTTACTCTACTTCTGAAGCATTTAAGAGGCACTGTAAATGTTTACTTAATTACTTTGAAGTGAACAGATTTTTTTTCTTTTTTGTGGTACTAAGGGTTGAATCCAGGTGCACTCTATGACAGAGCTTCGTCCCCAGCTCTTATTTTCATTTTAGAGTGTTGCTAAATTGTCTTCCTGCCTCAACCTCGTAGTCAATGCAATCACTGGCCTGTTCCACCGTGCCTGGCTGAAATGAGCAGATTCTTTCATTTTAAGGTTGAAACCAAACCTAGATGAGGAAACAAGCAACAAATTTCAAAGAATTTACAGTTATTGTTGATAGACAATGGTCTGACCCCCACATGTGCTTCCCTTTATTCTGAGGTTGATCTTCATCTAATCTCCTCAGCACTCAGATTAAGCCTCTGTGGGAAGTGCTTAATGGGTAGTGAATGCTCTGTTTAGAATCCTGTCTCTCCCTGTGAACAGGGCTGGAGCTACATCACCTTCATCTTTGTTCCCCCATTGCCTGACATGGGTGGGCTGGCTTGAGGTTCTAAGTGGTTGTTGAAAAGAATCAGAGCATTGTCAGACTGATAGATGTAAGCTAGTGCAGTAGCTTTCAGCTGTATTAAGGGTGACCTTCTGGGATGTTGAAATGATCTAAGCAGGGTTTTCATAACAATGATATTCACCCCCCTGGGTCTGCTAATTCTAATTCGCTGGCTGGTGGGCCTGGCTAACTCTTTCTAACCACACCTGCCAGAACTTTCTAGCAGTTCTGAGTGACCTTGGGCACACAGTGTTGCTCCTAAACCTCCTTCTGCCAATTGCAGAAGACTTCTTTAAGTATTTGCCTTTGGGTGGTTTTTGGTTTAACTTACATAAGACAATGGTGTAGTTGGTAAAAAGAAAAAAAAAAAAGCACTTAACATTTGCTCTGTTCAATGTTTTACCTGTTTGAGCATACCTTTTCTGTTATGGCAACTCTGTAAATGGAAGAAAAAAGCCCTTTCCCACTTGAAGCAGCAATTTCAGTGGCTGTTTGCAGCGTCACCTTCCAAATGGAGATAATATCAAAGAAACAAAACCTCAGGCTTTCTACTGAGAACCACCTTGAATTTGCTATGCAGTTTCTCTATCCTTTAACATGGGTTTATTTAATTTATACTTCATGTGATGAGGCACTGTGCTGTGTATGCTGTAACATTGTTGAGTGAGGTTCGGTCTCTGCCCTTGAGCTCACTGTGTAGTAAGGAGACAGGCAAATAAATGCATAGTGGTAGACACTCCCACAGGGGTGGGTAGATCTTTCTGTGGGCCCAGGGGACCAACATCCAGTTGGACTGTGGTGGGGGATAGGAGCTCAGAGAAGGCCATGAGCTTCATTTTGAAGGATGGTTAGAACATGTAATGAAAGAACCTACCAGCCAGAGGGGCAATAGGATAGTACATAGAAAGTGAAAGGGGAATGGTTCCTACCCTCAGCTATTGGGAGAAGGGCAATGGGTAGCTCTGAGTATGTGGGGGAAGATGGAAAAATGGAAGGGAGCTGGGCTGGTAGCATACTGGGAAAGGCCTTGAGTGCCAGGCTCAAGAATTTTAATTTTACCCTGAGAGCAGTGGAAGCCATCAGAGGAGCATAGCTTGTGAGTGACCTGATGAGCTTTATGTTTTCTAAGGACTTACCCAACCTTAGCCAGTGGTAATAAAGACAGGTTGGTAAGGTATCTTCGAGGCACACCCTGAGACAAAAAATGGAAAGGAGGGGCTGGGGTTGAAGTTCAGTGATACAGTGCATGTCTAGTATGTGTGAGGCACTGGGTTCTATTCTCAGCACTGTATATAAATAAATAAAGAAAATAAAGGTCAATCGATAACTAAAAAAAAAAAAAAAAGAATGGAAAGGAGGGCAAAACTAAGAGACAAGTAGCTGCTGGAATAGGAAGAGCCAGGGAGAAAAGAGGATGCTGGGGACGCTCCAGGACTGGATGACAGGCTGTTCAGTGCCATGATGCACACAGAGTGGAGCAGGCCTGGGGAAAGCTCAGGACTTTGAGTTTGGAAAATCATCATCCAGGCAGCAGGTAGGTATCTACTGGTCTGGAGCCATGAGGCTACAGAGCATTTAGGGGGCATTCCTGTGTGGTGTTAAAGTTGGGGAGTGAGTTGGGTCTTCTCAGTGAGAAAAAAAGGCTGTACCTATGAACCGCTAATCTTATATTCTTAGGAACATAAGGCTGCTTTGTAACCAATTGCTTTGTTGGCAGATGGGGGTAGGGTAGTGGGCTTTTTGTTTCTGTCAGAGAGCCAGTTTTGCTTGTTAGAGTGTAAGATAGGATGTCAGATACTAAAGGTACAAACACACATTTCTGTTGTCTTTCCAAGGGTCTTTCTATCTCAAATGTTTGTTTGCCTTTTGGGGAACCTCCAGATTGGGGAGCACTCATCTCAAGAGACCCCATTTGGCTCTAGACTGAGGGTTCCTGTCAGAACATTCTATAGTTAGAACTCAGGGGGCGGGGATCTTCTTAGACCTGGAAATCCATTATTGCAGAATTCTCCAGGTTGTGCTGCTTTCCCTCCAGGACCCTGGTTTCTGTGTGATATAGCAGCCTTAGTATCAGATAGGACTTTGGAAAAAAATGACCAAGGGTACAGAGGCCAAGCATGTGGTGTCCCTTCCCCACTCTGTCTCACATGGTAGGGCCATATGAGAAGGGTAGGGAAAAGCTGATATTGCAAAATGAGTCCCTATCTGCCCGCCTCTGGCATGTGGGCCCCATTGGGATGGCCACATGTCTTATGAGTTTGTGAGCAGTTATCTTTGTTCCTCATGTTGGGGCGTGTGGCTGCTCAGTCTTAGAGCTTTTGTTCACGGATCATGTGTAAGCAGTGGTAACCTCCCTTCAGAGGTGACTGAGAATATACAGCACACCACTTGGACTGTTTCCCATAATCTGAAACTGTGTCTTCCTGATTGTTACATAGTTTTAATGGGGTGCTACACACTCTCAGAAATTGTTTACTGATGGGTGATTCTATTAATAGTAAAAGCCTGTCCACTCTTCTAAGGGTTGTTCATTATCTCGGTCCCACCAAAAGTTCACTTCTGTCCCTTAGGCCTTTTCTTAAATAATTTTGCTCTTTTCTCCTAATCACCCTCTGTGTTTCTTTCCTGGAAGGTATCCTTATAGTCTTTGTATCTTGGAAACCTGTAGACTTTAGAAGGATCAAGATGTGGACATTAACTCCTGTCCTGGTATCTTTACCTGTCTTTTTAGACTGTCCCCACCTTGCTTCCAGCATGAAAGGGAACTGTCCTTAATTGGCAGCCCAGTAAATTCAGACTCTTTGGCTTCTTGAAGCCTGTAAACTCGATTATAGAACTGTCTTTTCACCTAAGCTACAAAAGATGCCCACAGACTTGTGCCTTCCTCCTGAACAGCTCCCGGACTCTGAATTAGATCTGTCTTTTGTGGCTCTGTCCTTTGCCCATGCTGTCTGTGTCACTTCCTGGAGCTAAGTCCTCCTTACCTGTCAAAACCCAGATAATGCAGGTGTTGGCTCCAGGATACCTTCCCTGAGCCTTCTTTCCTTGTGGATAGGGACCCAGATACCCTGTGTTGGGCTCCCTGAGAGCTAGAACCGGTACCACCTCTTTGTCCTCCAGCACTTGGGACCCTGGCATGCAGGAAGTGTATCTTGAATGCCTATTAAAATGATTAAGTTCACACAGTTCCATCTTGGCTAGCTGTCTTGCTGTCTTATTAGGTCTGAAGGTGTTTGTGGAGAACCTGAGCTCCTGGCCTTCAGGGCTCCTGGCCTTCAGGGCATACCTTACTCGGGCACCTTGCTGGGAACTCAGACCTGTCAAAATTATGTGCTACTAACTTTTGAATGAGTTCTTTTCCATGTGCCCTGATGGGGGAGTATTTTTCCATGACTGACTTTTTGGCAGACCCTTAGAGCTCAAAAGATAAAGATGCTGAATTAGTTGAGTCTTGTTCCAGCCCCAGCGCAGCTCCTCCCTTCCTATGGGTAGGCCAGATTAGACCAAGAAATGTCTTCTGCCCAGGAAAGGGACACAGGGAACCTTTTTGGAGTGGCTAACCAAGCTGGAGATTCACCTATTCAGGATCCCCCATGTAGCCTAAGACTTGCATTTGAACTTCTAGCCAGCAGGCAGGCCAGCTGGCCCAGTATGCTGTGACTAACACCTCATTAATGGTTATATCCTTGTTGTACCTGGCACGTGCCTGCCATTGTGTGCCACCAGCAAAGGGCCCACTATCAAGTTCCCTGTAATCAGCTACTTGGTAGTCACTCTGGGGTGCCATTCCCCATTAACATAGGAGAACTTCCTGTGCTCTGCTGCGGAGTAGAAGCTGTGCACACCTTGCCTTCCTGTCACGTGAAGATGCCTTCCAGGGAGGTCACTGCCTAGGACAAGTTGACTGAGGCTCCCTGTTGTTATTCAGCCTTTGAAATTTAAATTTCATCCTAGGACTAAATAATTTGCAGATTTTTCTTGCTTCTCTTTTTTCTTCTCTGGTTTCCCCCTTTCCAGGGCACACTGGGTATAGTGTGACACTGAACACAGAAGTCACAGTATAGTAGAACAGGATGTATAAGCAAGTTACTGTAACACCTCAGTGTGCTGAGAGTGGAAAAAGATTTGGGCAAGGAGGTGTGGATAAGGATTTGAAACAGATTTGGACAAGGAGATCTTAACCCTGTCAGAGAAGTCACTGAAGGGACATGAAGAAGGTATGACCAGAGTCAGCAGGGAAAGGAGAAGAGGGGCAGATGTGTCCTGTCTTTCCTCCACTCAGGAATATTCTTTTTGAGTGTAGCATGGTACTGTGGTTGGTGCTTTGTGGCTATGGCTTCTGTAACTGCCGTGGAGAAGCAGGAAGGGGCCAGGACATAAAGGGCCAGGGACAGGAAAGATCTCCGTTGAAGGGTTGGGACTAGTCAAGTCCCAGGCTGGGCAGAAATGCTGGGAGTCAGAGCTGAGTTGTGTTGAAGGCATGTGGAGCAGGAAGGTCAGGAAATGTTTAGCAGATGCCTGGGAAGCAGCTTCAGGTATAGGACTGGAGCTCACATGGGGCTTCTAGGCTGAGAAGAAGCTGTACTTCTGCAGAAATGACATTGAGGGAGACAGAAGCCCGAAAGGTGAGGAGAGCCCAGGATATGGAAGCAAGCAAGATAAGGAACCAAAGTGTCCATTAGACCTGGCAATCAAGTATGGAGTCCTCAAGACAGGAGGGGTGGGAATGCAGCCTGCTGTTGCCGGCAGTTCTACTCTGAAGGAAGAGAAAAGAGAGACAGAGCTGGAGTACAGTCTCAGGCCTGCCTAAACAGAGAGGGAATGTTGAGAGTACAGGGAGTCAGGGTCCCCAGGAAGTAAGATTGGACTGAGGAAGGGCCTGGGCTTGGACCCATGCATTTAAAGGACAGGGCCAGAGAGAAAGGGAACTTCTGCTTGGCAGCCTCACTTTCTCAAGGAAGAGTAGTAGGATAAAGTTGTGAGCAGCACCTGGGAACAGGAGAGGGTGCCAGAGGTGAGCTAGGAAGGGCCTGCCAAGAAGCCCCAAAGACTGGACACACTGAGCAGGAAGCTTGATTTTTTTTTTTTTTTCCCCCACTCTGTGGCTCCTGTGTAGGCATGGAGAAGTGTGTGTGTTAGCTTGGCTTCCTCACCTCAGGCAGCTGAAGCAGGAGGACAGGATGGGGTTAAGCTGGGGCTTGGTGTGATGTCTAGACTGAGCTATAGGGAGTAAAGGAAGGGGGCTGGAAGATAAAGGTTAGAGCTCAAGGGTGAGAGGAGGGTGGTGCCCTGTTGAGAGAGTATTTATGAATATTCAACCTCTGGGTCAAGTGGTTCCTGGGTGTGAATGAAGAGATAAGAGATGTGAAGGGGAAAGGGAGAGAATGATAATGTGGCATGGGGTAAAATTTGCCCTAGACAGGTTTCAGAGCAAAAAGGAAGGTGGGAGTGAAGGGGGGGCAAAAAGTGGAGCAGCGAGGCAAGGAAGTTTGGGGAAGACCAGGAGCTGTCTTCAGTCTGGTTAGTGTCACTACCTGCCCAGGTGTAGCCTAGGTTCTCACTGGGCAGTCGGTGGGTTGGGGAATCTCCAGGCAGCTGTTTGCTAAATGTACCTGTGGTGGGGCCTCTCCCCACCCACATGCAACAGACCCTATTGATCAACCTGCCCCAGACACCGCCCCTTAGTTGAGTGATTCTGAAGGCTGCTACCTCTGTATCCACCCTCCAGGCTGCCGCCTATCAATCTTTCTGCAACACAAGTTTGACTGTGCCTCCTTGTCCCAGTGCCCTAATGGTTCCTTATCCCCAGCAGGATGAGTCTGGGGCTCCAGTGGGATAAGGACCTCAGTGGTTTACTCACACTCTTTTAGAGACACCCCAAGGGAAGTTAGTTGCTGTGGTCACCTGGGCACAGTAAGTCTTCCCTGCCATTGTGAATGCTGGTCCTATACCTGGAATATCCAGTGCCACATTATCTACCTTCTAAGAAGGATTTCCAGAACCTTCACCAGCTCCCTAGATGTGGCCTAATCATCCCTTGTTACCTCTCTGTGTCAGTGGGTCTACAAATCTGTTTTCTGCCTGTCCAACCAGGTGTCTTGTTTCTGTATCTGCTGTTCATAGCGCAGTGCCAGAGACCCAATAGGCACTCAAGAAAAGGTTCTGGTGATGGCTATAATCCTAGTGACTTGGAGACTGAGACAGGAGGATCATAAGTTCAAGGCCAGCCTTGGCAACTCTATGAGATCCTATCTCAAAAATTAAAAATTAGGGCTGGGGCTGGAGCTTAGCAGTTGCACACTTGCCTGGCATGTGTGAGGCATGGGTTCGATTCTCAGCATCACATATAAATAAATAAAACAAAGGTCTATCAACAACTAAAAAAATATATATTTATTTAAAAAAAATTAAGGGCTGGGGCTGCAGCTCAGTGGTAGAATGCCTGCCTTGCACATGTGAGGCACTGGGTTCGATCCTCAGAACCACATAAAAATAAATACATAAAAATATTGTGTCCATCTACAACTAAAAAAATATTTAAAAAAATAAATATTATAAAGGTTGGAGATATAGGTC
Source organism: Urocitellus parryii (assembly GCF_045843805.1). Lineage (NCBI taxonomy): Eukaryota > Metazoa > Chordata > Mammalia > Rodentia > Sciuridae > Urocitellus > Urocitellus parryii. The sequence continues at coordinate 7,049,004 of NC_135539.1, read as the reverse complement.
AGTGGTAAAGTATCCCTGGGTTTAATCTCTGGTATCAAAAAAAAAAAAAAAAAAAGAGGGAAGGTCTGGAAAGAATGGGTGTGGTAGGGTGGATGGATTAAGCCAGTGGCCCCTTTCTAGGCCCACTTTGCTCTGCCCTGTCCTGGCCTGTCCCAGAGATGAGGCCTGGGGGAAGGACTAGTGTCCACCCTACCCTGAGGCTCTGTCTAGGATTACTGACAGTGTCTTGAGGTGGTCTGTGCTTCTGGAGGTTTATCCCTGGTCTCTCCTGGGTGGGTGGGTGGGAGGAAGGGGACCTTGTGATGAAATGGGACTGGGTTCATCCCTGCATCAAGAGGGATACTCCTGGGCTGGAGATGTAGCTCAAGGCAAGTAAGTGAGAAGCCCTGGGTTCAATCTCCAGCACTGTGGGGGGGAAAGGGGGCCACTCCCTACCTGCCCTTGAGTGCTAGCAGCCACCTCTGCCCTCTTCCTCTTCCCTGCCATTTGTTCTGTGTCCTGCTCCAGGTCTGCTTTCACACCTATACCCCTGCCATGGCCCCTTCTGGCAATCCAATATGTTCCTCCAGCCCTCTTCTTCCCTGCCTCAGGGTGGATGGGATATTCCTCACCACCACCTTCTTTCCCACCTGCTGCCTCCCCAGACACCCTTCCAAGCTTTCCCACCTGCCTGGTACCTCTCCTTTCAGCCATCAAACATGCCCTCCTCCACCATTTCTCACCTGGCCCACTGCTGGTGGCATTCCTGGCAGCCTGAGCATCTCCTTTTCAGACAGCAAACACTTAAAGGTGTGTCTTCCTCATCTCCATAGGGCACACCCCAGGGCTGGAATGAGGCTTGTCAGCTCTGTGGTTCTCTGGCCTAGGAGGTGTGATCGGTACCAGACAGGATGTGAGGCACTGGTGGGTTCCTCTGCATCTCCTTAGCTGTCCAGAGACTACCCTCCATGGGCTCTTTTTTTTTTTTTTTTTTCCTGCCAACAATGTTCAACAAGGTTGAGGGGCTGTGTGGAACAAGTACATGCTTTGAATTCCATTAGGGGAACCTGCCTGAGAGGAGCGTGCATTTCTTATGTGGAGTCTCCACTGGCAAGGGTGCCCCTAATTTCTGTTGTTCCCATGGCATCTTCTGGGCATACAGATTCCCCACATGCTTAGGCTAGACCCCCAGCCTCACTTCCTCTCCTGTTCTCATCCTGTCGTCCCTCTTCTTCCCCAGAATGCACGTGGGGATTGCTCAGGCTATAGAGGAAGCACTGAACAGAGTGGCAGCTAATACCCCCTCTGTGCTCGGTGACACAGTGACTAAGATTCAGCAGGGCCAGATGCTGGGTCCTGGTCAGCTTGTTCCTGAGGTCAAAGTGTTGGGTAGGGACCCAGGCCTAGGGTGCTGACTCCTCAAACTGGAGTTCTAGTGAGCTGAGTGCCTGTCTGGTTCAGCGTCTGGGTGTGTGTAGGACCACTGCAGTGAGCTGCACGTCCCCTAGGAGATCCAATGCTGTGAGGTCAACTGAGCAGCTCTGGTGTTTGCTTAAAAAATGTCTCATTGAAACTGGTACTTAGCTAGGCCCCAGTGGTACATCCCAACTACTCAGGAGGCTGAGGCAAGAGGATCACAAGTTGAGGGTCAGCTTGAGCAACTTTGCAAGACCCTGTCTCAAAATTAAAAAAAATAAAATAGGAGCTAGGATGTAGCTCAGTGGTAGAGGACTTGTCTAACATGCTTAAGATCCTGATTTGATTTTCCTATACCAGGGCCTGGGGGGCTGGAGATGTAGCTTAGTGGCAGAGCACCCCTAGGCTCAATCCCTATTATTGTTAAAACAAAAAAATGCTGGTACTTAATACGCCAAAGTAGTTTCCCTGGGCTGGAGTTCTGTGTTTACTGCTTGCCCCTTAGCCTAGAGCCCTTGAGTGACTTGGTTTCTGCCCCCACCATCAGGCTGTTCTGTCTGCCTGAATCTACTCCTATCCAGACTCTAGGGCCCACCATATATATGCCTGCCCAGATATGTCAGCCCCCTATGTCTTAGCTGGATCCTGTCCACCTTTCTCCAATCCCACTTCTCCACAGCCTCCAGGAGGGTATTTCTGAATTTTTCTGAGGTGTCATGTTCTGCTTCTCCTTTCTTTGTGCCCCTTGTGTGAGGATACTGCCTCCTTCCTCTCCCACCTTCAGCCACTCAGTACCACCCACCCAGGCCTTCAGCTTGCCCTTGCCTCTCCCACTTCTCCTACAGTGCTGTCCCTTGGTGCTCCATGCAACCCATTCCAGAATCACCCTTCCATCTTTATGAACTTGGGTACTATCACTCTTCTATAGCTCAAGTGCTAGTCAGCATCCATTCTGGATGTTCCCCAGTACCCTGCCTGGCCACTTCCAGCATTTCCTGCATCAGTTGTGATTGTGTGTGTCCTCTAGAGCACCTTCACTTCCCCCCAGGGCCCATCATGAAAGAGGTAGCTCACTTAATGTTTGTGGAATGAATAAGTTTGGGGCAAAGAGAGCCATGATTGTTGCTGACCCCTCTGTCCAGTGACCAGAACTGGGAGAGAGAGCCAGGAAGGGAGGTTTAGCTCCCAGTGTTGATGAGTATTAAGATGTAGTCACCAAGGCTAACTCTGTGGTTCTCTTTTTGTCACATGAGAGTTTGTTTTCAAATCTAACTGTCTGGGAAAGTCATGATCTCTACGTAAGAGGTGAGAAACGCAGAGTTCTCATGACTCCCTAGGTTCTGAAGCAGTGTTTTGGGACAGCTTTATGGTATTGAGAAATGGATCCTGAATTTGCCAAGGAGAACACTGGGAGAACACTGATCATATAAGGTGACCTGTACCTCAGAGGGAATTGGCAATTGTGGGGAGGGCTCCTGGACCCTAGAGGGTTCAGCAGACTAGGGTCATCCTTCCTGTGCAAGAGGATCTTCCAGTACTTGTCTGAATCTCACTTTCCTCATCTGTGAATTAGAGCAAATACCTGAACCACCCAGCTGAACTCACAGTTAGAGGTGGACCATGAAGCCAAGTGACTGTATGGCCAGCATCGGTGAAATTTGTTCTGCAGCTTCCAGAGATGGGGGGTAGTCTACTTGCACAGAGGCACCAGCCTTGGTCCTGGGACTCTTCCGCACCACTGTTGGTAATAAGGCTTGTCCTTCCTCCCGCATCCATTTTTCCTCCTTCCTGCCCTAAGTTTTGACCAGAAATCTACTTGAGCACCTTGCATCTGATAGAGTGGAACCAACAGATGTCTGTGGAGCCTGGGCTCTGCCCATCCCCATCCAGCCTAGGCTGCCTTCTTTTTCTGTGGGCATACTGTAGGGGGTTTGTTGTGGAGGAAAGATCTGGGGATTATTTGAGGCTGCTGTGGGGGGTTCGTGGCAGAAGTATCTCATAGGAATGCTCCTCTCTAGAGAAGCCTAGCCATGTGGCTGTGAGCCTGGAGATACTTAAGGGGCCCTTAAGCCTTTGGCCTCACCCTTGGCGGACCCAAAGGACACAGTGGGATCACTGGTTGGGAGCATCACCTGGAAAAATCACTGATGTAGCGATATAACATTTTGTGGAAATGAAAAGCACTTTGTTTCCACCTACCTTTTTTTTCCTTTTTAAGAAACACTTGAAGGGCTGAGGATTTAGCTCAGTGGCAAAGTGCTTTCCTTGCATGTGCAAGGCCCTTGGTTTTATCCCCAGTAACACACACACACACACACACACACACACACACACACACACACACAAACACACGAACACTTGCTTCCCATCTTCAGGTATCCTGAACTATCAAATAGGCACCATGTTGATGAGGAAAAGGCCATGAGTGTCACTGAGGAGGCTTACAGGGTGGGGAAAGAGGAAGTGCATGGCAGGAAAGGAAAGTGTAGCAATTGAAAGAGGTACCTGGGGGGAACCATCATCAGACTCAAGCTTGGGATCTGTACCTGGCCTGTGGGAGAGCTGCCCACCTGACTCCCATGCTGCACCCTCTACAGGATTGACCCCAGCATTGACCCACTGGGGCATCACTCCTGGACACTCCTGAGCATCTGCTGAGTTCTAGGCCTGGACCCTGAGGAGCAGTCACAGTGGGAAAGCCCTGGAAACATCAGAGCGGCCCTGGTGTGCCACGCTGGCAGAGTGCTTTTTATAAACAGTCCTAGTTAATCCTCACAACAAAAACATCAGATGGATCATACCCTTCTCTGCTTCCCATTGGGCTTAGAGTAAAACCCGGACTCCTCCTCTGCATGCCCAGTCCCTGAGCACAGTCTCCCTGCTCTTGGCTGCCCTGCCAGCTGCATTGTTCTCTCCCTGGAGCTCCTTCCTGCCTTTGGGCCTTGACAGAAGCCTTTTTAGCTATCCCCAGAACCCTTTCCATGGCTTTTTTCCTGGCTACCTCCTTCTTATCTCTGTGGCTCATATGTCATTTCTCAGGAGGTATCCAAACTGCAGACCCTCTGTAAAGTTGCCATTGCCACGCAGATACTCTGTGGGGAGCCCCCACAGTCAGAAACTGACACAACTCTAGCTCCCAGTCTCACAGGGTGTCAAGTGGAACTTTTCTTACTTTCCTGGAACTGCCAGTGAGGCCCAAAGCTAAGGACAAAAGACAGTGCTTCTACCATTCCAAGCTCAGGAAGCTGCAGGCAGCTGGGGCTGGCCGGAGCTGCTACCTGGAGACCCAGCCCTGGGAGACCCCTGCTGTGAACTTGAGGAGGGGTGTTTCAGGTGAGAAACTACTCTCTGCCCTATGGTGGCCAAGAAAATCATATAATAGCCAGTGGTGCCTATGCAGAGCCCTGCACTACTGTGTGTCCAACAGCCTGGCTGTCTATCCTGGGCTGCCCAAGCATGGGGGCATAGGAGGATGCATTGTTTTTGCTGTGTCACTCCAACATCACCTGTACCTTAGTGAGCCCAGAGACAAAACTCAACCCACAGGTTTTGCCTAGAAACAAAAACTTTTGTGGGGTCAATGTTATTTATTAGCTCTATTTTACATATTAGGCCACTGCAATATAAGGAAGATGCAGGGCTTAAGCAAATAAATGTCAGAGGTGAACTTTGCAACCAGACCTGTTTACCTGCACAGATGGCCCATTCTTTAGCTTCTGCTTCCCTTCTCTCTCCCTGGCCACCAGGGTGAATGCTGGGTATGGCACCTTTGTCAGGAGCTAGGGAAATAAGCATGTAATGTTGTGTAACAGCAGCAGTCCAGCTGGTGGACCAACAAGGAAAGAGTCACTGTAGCTATAAAGATTCACCTTATTGGGCTGGGGGGTGTAGTTCAGTGGTAGAGCATATGATTAGCATGTGTAAGTCCTGAGTTCAATTCCAGCACCACTAAACAAACAAGCAAACAAAAAAGCTCCACAAAGTGTGGGTGTGCAAGCCAGGCTCATTTTAGGTTGTTGATGAGTTTCCTACCTCCCCTTATTTCCCTGTCCCAGTGACCAGTTTAAGAAAACCAAGCAAGATGGCACACACCTGTAATCCTTGCTACTCAGGAGGCTGAGGGGAGAAAAAGTTCCTGGGTTCAATCCTCAGTACTGGGGGGAGGGGGGAGGAGGGCAGCAGGAATTTTTACTCTGGTTTTTGTGTGTGTATGTTTTTGTTTTTGTGATGCTGGTGATTGAATCCAGGGGCACTTGACTACTGAACTCCATCTCCAGCCATTTTTATTTTTTTATTTTGAGACAGTGTCTTGCTAAGTTGTTGAAGCTGACCTGGAACCTGTGATCCTCCTGCCTCAGCCTTGTGAGTTGCTGGGATTACAGCCTTGTGCTGCTGTACCTGGCTAACCCAGTTTTAATTGTATGTATGTGAATATAAGAAAAAGGTTTTGCCATGGTGGATATGGTGGCTTATACCTGTAATCCTAGCTACTTGGAAGGCTGAGGTGAGAGAATCACAAGTTTGTTCCTTTTCTTTTTTTTTTTTTTGGTGCGTGTGTGTGTGTGTGTGTGTGTGTGTGTGTGTGTGTGTTGCTAGGGATTGAATCCAGAGCCTTGTGCATGTGAGGCAAGCACTGTACCAACTGAGCTATGTCCCCAGCCCCAAGGATCAATGCCAGCCTGGGCAACTTAGCAAAAGCCTGTCTCAAAAAAACTTTTTAAAAAATATTTTTAGTTGTAGGTGAACACAATAACTTTATTTTTTTTTTAAATTTTTTAATGTGGTGCTGAGAATAGAGCCCAGTGCCTCACATGTGTGAGGAAAATACTCTGCCACTGAGCTACAACCCCAGCCCCCTGTCTTTTTTAAAAAAGGCTGAAGATGTAGCTCAGTGGTGAAATACTCCTGCGTTTAATCCCCAGTACAAAAAAAAAAGGAAGGAAGGAAGTTAGTTTTGAAAGCTGTATACCAAAGTGTTGGTTGTTCTCTTTCCATAGAAGGAGGATAGAACTAGAGAGGTAATTTAAACAGAACTCTATAATCTGGTCTTACATAACTTTTGTGATTGTGATTCTGCTTTCATATATCACTTACCTAATAAAATGTTTCATTTTGTTTGAAACCAAAGGAAAATACTTGTCTTTAATAGTTGCCTTGAGGGGGCTTGGGTTGTGGCTCAGCGGTAGCATACTTGCCTGGCATGTGTGAGGCACTGGGTTCAATTCTCAGCACCACATATAAATAAATAAAATAAAGGTCTATCAACAACTAAAAAAAAAAAAAAATAGCTGCCTTGAGGAGGTCATTGGGAACCTGGTTGCTGGGGCCTAGAAGCATCATGCTTTCCTTTTGAGATGTGGGAAGAAGGAAGGGACATGGAGTGGGGGCTCATTGCCTCTGTGTCCCTCTGATCCAGTGTGATCCTGGACTTCTTGCTGCAGCTCACCACTCTGCATCTGCAACTTGCTAAAAGAACTCTCTGCCAAGTATAGAGATCACTTCTGGAGTTTTCAGTTTAATATTCAACCTGGGTCTGGGGCCAGGCAATTGAAGGCGCTGTTTTGCTCCTCTCTTCATAAACATGTTTATTGCTGTCAGAAGGACCTGGTTCTTTTCACCCAGACAGGATAGGCCTGGGGTTATTCCAGTGTTTGTGAGCTTAGGCTCTAGAGTACACAGATAACTCAGACATGGGAGATTGTGGAGTGTGGCCTGACTGTGGCTGTGGGTGTGCAGGTGGCCTGGGGCATAGCCTTCTGAGCAGAGGAAGAAGGGACCCTTGCTGCTGCTACTCCCAAGACAGAGCGAACTCCACAACTATTTTTAAGGGGTGTCCTTATTAAGAAGAGGGTACAGGTTGTGACACAAGCCTAATCTTACTGTGAGCATGGTTTTCCAATGGGACATATTAAAAATCACTTTTATATTTTAGTGTTTTGTCAGAAAAACTTGTTTTAATTAATTTTTTCTATGGGGAAGCCCCTCTAAAAATATATCAATGGGTATAGACCTTAAAGACTAAAAGCAGGGACTCAGCAGATATTTGTACACCCAAGTCCATGGTAGTAGTAGTCACAACAGCCAAAAGGTAAGTGTCTATCCACAGATGAATGAGTAAACAAAGTGGTCTGTCCATATGACAAAATATTATTGAGTCTTTATTCTGGTATGTACTAAAACAGAGATGAACCTTGAGGACATCTAGCTAAGTAAAACAAGCTAGTCGTAAAAGTATAAATATTGGATGATTCATTCCTGTGAGGCACCTAGAGCAACTGAATTCTTGGAGACAAAAAGTAGAATGGGGGATGTCAGGGCATGGGGGAGGGAGTCTGTGTTTAATCAGGGGAGTTTCTGGAGTTGAATGTGGTAGTTAATACCACTGAACTGTACACTCACCAGTGGTTAAAACGGCATTTTTTGTGTGTGTTTACCACACACAAAAATGAAAGCCTCACCCAGGCACTTTCTCAAAACAGTATTGCCCCTTTGGTTTTGTATTATAGTTCTTAATTTTCATTCGGTGTTTCAATAAAATAGTATTTGCTTTTCCTGTTTTTAGATGAATCTTCTAGATGCAAAAGAACCTGGAGTGATGTAGTCATTTGCCAAATCTCACTGAAGCTTATCCCTTTGACATCTTCAGACACTTGTGCTGTCCCAGGCAGACAGGTTAGTCTGATTTTATGTTGGCAGATATTATGCCTTTGTGTCCAGGAGAGTAGCTTTGGCAGAGGTTTGGTGAGTGTGGGACCTGAAGCAGAAGACTGGCTGTTGTAGGTGCCTATTTAGAACCTCCTGTTGAGGCTCAGCTCCCCTGTTTCTTATGTGTGTATGAAGAACAGCAGCAGCATCATGGAGAGATGGCACTGAAGCTTCTGAGAGTCCATCCTTTGTCCCCAGAAGTCTGATTTTGAAGCTGGGTCACCTTCCATTTATTACTCAGCACACCCCCCATCCCCAGTGATTCTGTCTGGAGTTGCCTGCAGAATGTACCTTCCAAGCTGACAATGTCAAAGTTAAGAGCTGGCTTCAGAATTCCATCCCAGGCCAGGTAAGGCGGAGCAGACGCAGGTCCTCAGTGCACAGCCTTTGCCTCCAAGGGCTGAAAGAAGGAGTTGCTCACAGACTCCTCCTGGCCCTTGGCTCCTTTTTGGAAGATCCCAGGCCTCAGGACAGGGTGTTTGAGAGCCTGAATGGACCTCCTGAGGAGAGGTCCAGCTGTTTTTAGCACACTTGGTCTCTAAACCCCTTCGAGGGACCCTGTCCCTAGCTTCTCATTACTCCAAACCTGTGTCGCCCATTCCAGTAACACCTGAGCTCTGTGAAAATAAGATATATTCCAAAGTTCATAATGATTTCTCAGAAGAGTCCTTTATCTCTCTTTTTCTTTCTTTCTTTTTTTTTTTTGGTACTAGGAATGAACCCAGGGGCGCTTAACCACTGAACCACATCCCAAGCCCCTTTTTTTTTTTTAGTTTGAGATAAGGTTTAACTAAGCTTCTTAGGGCCTTGCTAAGTTGCTGAGGCTGGTCTTGAACTTAGAATCCTCCTGCCTCAGCCTCCTGAGTTGCTGGGATTATAAGCATGTGCCACCACATCCAGAACAGCTATTTATCTTAAATGGAGGCCCTTCTAGTACTTTGTAGAAACATTAAAACAGAAAAACAATGTTTTTTTCAGTATTGGGGATTGAGCCCAGATCCTTGCACATGCTAGATAAGCATTCTGCCACTGAGCTACAAGCCCAGCCTATTGAGTTTTTTCTTTTGTTTGTTTGTTTGGTTTTGTTTTGTTTTTTTGTTTGTTTGTTTGTTTTGGTACGTTCTGGGGATAGAACCCAGGGCCTTGTACATGCAAGGCAAGCACTCTACCAACTGAGCTATATCCCACCACCCCTCCCAGCTTGTTTTGAGACAGGGTCTTATTAAGTTGCCCAGGCTTGCCTCAAATTTGCCATCCTCCTGCTTCAGCTTCCTGAGTAGCTAGGCAAAAAGTGTAGCAGACAAAAAAGTTATTTTAAAAATTTTTCAAATTTTTTCAAACACATGTACTAAAAATATTTTTTAATTCTACAGGGTGTGGGATGGCAGACAGGTTAGCAAGCAAACTCTGTAGAGGGGACTGGAGGATCTAGCTACTCTTTACGCCCATCCTGGCAGCCTGGGGCCCTTCTCCCTGGCATACCAACACCATGGATTCCCCAGGGTACAACTGCTTTGTGGACAGAGACAAAATGGATGCTGCAATTCAGGACCTGGGGCCAAAGGAACTAAGCTGCACTGAACTGCAGGAGCTAAAGCAGCTGGCACGCCAGGGATACTGGGCTCAGAGCCACGCCCTGAGGGGAAAGGTGTACCAGCGTCTGATCCGGGACATCCCCTGCCGCACAGTCACACCTGACGCCAGTGTGTACAGTGACATTGTGGGCAAAATTGTGGGCAAGCACAGCAGCAGTAGCCTGCCCCTGCCAGAGTTTGTGGACAACACCCAGGTGCCCATCTATTGCCTGAATGCTCGGGGCGAGGGTGCCGTGCGCAAAATCCTCCTGTGCATTGCCAACCAGTTCCCTGACATCTCCTTCTGCCCAGCCCTGCCAGCTGTTGTGGCCCTGCTACTTCACTACAGCATTGATGAGGCTGAATGCTTCGAGAAAGCCTGCCGCATCCTGGCTTGCAATGACCCCAGCAAGAAGCTAATTGACCAGAGTTTCCTGGCCTTTGAGTCATCCTGTATGACATTTGGGGACCTGGTAAACAAGTACTGCCAGGCGGCCCACAAGCTGATGGTGGCTGTGTCAGAGGATGTCCTGCAGGTCTACTCTGACTGGCAGCGCTGGCTGTTTGGAGAGCTGCCCCTCAACTACTTTGCCCGTGTCTTTGATGTCTTCCTGGTGGAAGGCTACAAGGTGTTATACCGTGTCGCTCTGGCCATTCTCAAGTTCTTTCACAAGGTGAGAGCTGGTCAGCCTCTTGAGTCAGACAATGTAAAGCAGGACATCCGCATGTTTGTCAAGGATATTGCTAAGACGGTGTCCCCTGAGAAGCTGCTAGAGAAAGCATTTGCCATCCGTCTCTTCTCCCGCAAGGAGATCCAACTCCTGCAGATGGCCAATGAGAAAGCACTGAAGCAGAAAGGTATCACGGTCAAGCAGAAGAGGTAAGCAGCCCCAGGCTGTGTGTGTGTGTGTGTGTGTGTGTGTGTGTGTGTGTGCGCGCGCGCGCGCGCCCACGCGCGCGCCTCTGGCAGGCTGCAAGGGACCCAGGCAAGAGTGGGGGTTCTGGTGGATTACATCCTGGAAGTCTGAGCCTGAGCTTATTCTATCAGTCTCGGTCTGTCCATGTGTATACATATGGGTAGAAAGACACTAAAAAGCAGGAAGAGCCTTCCTAGTTACTGTCACAGCAAGACATGCCAGGGCCTGTCCTCAGGGACTAAAGTCAATGGCTGAGATGGAAGCTAGACAGCAACAGAGGGTCAGAAAGTCCATAGGGGCCAGGCTGGCCTCTCAGAGGTCATGTAAGAGCAGCTCCTGCTCCATCCCTCCAACTCTGGGCTTCATGGCTGGTTGTTCTTATGGCTGCTGATGTGGTCTCCCTGCCCTGAGCGCAGCTCCTGGGGAACAGGGTTGGGAAGGGTCACCGTGTTCAGCAGCTGACACTGGGATTATGCCATGGGTGATTGTTGGCATGTAGTTCTCTTTCTCCTGGGCCAGAGGAAGGCACACCCTGAGATTGGTATCTACCACTAACCTCTTCTTGTCTGTTTTATTTTCTTTTTTCTTCTCCATGTCCATTGCTTCCTCCTGTTTTTCAGTGTCTCACTTTCTAAAAGGTAGGTCTAAAAGCACACCTCAGTGCCTGACTTCTCCACCTTTTTGGCAGCCAGCTCTGAACCAACTCTTGCTATTTCCCAGGGCCTGGCTGGTTCTTATGAACCAGCTTCCACTTCCTCAGCCTGACACTCAGGCACAATCTGTCTGTCTGTCTTCCTCAGTTGTGCCATCTGCTGGTACTTGGCTGGCCCTGCAACTTTGTCCTTCTGTCCTGATTTCTTAGAGAAAAGGTGCTTTTGACACCCCCAGTCTGGGCACTCTGCCCTTTTAGAAGGTGGGAGGTGGGGCTTTTGGGAACAGCTGTGCCCCATTCTTTGTATCCAGGCCCTAGAATCAGGCAGTACACCTGGTTGAGTAGATGAGATGTCCCCTCTGGGCTTGGTTACAAAGAGTAGCTCTGAGACCTGGGTGGGAATACAGTCAGGTCACTGCAGGCTCTGACATTTTCTGCTCTCCCCAGGCAGTTTGTGCACCTGGCCGTCCATGCAGAGAACTTCCGCTCCGAGATTGTCAGCGTGAAGGAGATGAGAGATATCTGGTCTTGGGTCCCTGAGCGGTTTGCCCTTTGCCAGCCCCTTCTACTTTTCTCCTCATTGCAGCATGGGTACAGTCTAAGCAGGTGAGGCCCACTTGGTGCCCCAGGTATGTCCTGCCATGACTTCCAGGAGTTCATAGGGGTGGTTGGAAAAGCCTTTGTACCTGGGCCCCTGGTGAGGCCCTACCTCTTCCTGTGGGCTCCAAGAATCAGAAGCCCCTTGTCTGAACTTTTGTCATTTCCAGGCTACCCACACTTTGGAGATCTGCCTCCTAGGCCATAGCTTAGGGTCCTGTGCATTGCTCTGATAGGGGGTTTCCCCAGGCACACTGCCACCAAAAAAGCTCAGCCAGGTTTGGCTGGTATTCAGCACCTCAAGTCTCAGATGGCAGGTAGCCTCAGAAACTCTAGCTGGTGTCACAAGTGACCTGGCTGGGTGATTTGGGCAGAGCTGGCCTAGCTTTCACCCCAGGCCCTGTCTGCAGCCATATAAGCATTTTGGCATAGCTGGAGCTACTTTGCCCAACCCCCACTAAGCACATCAGCCGAGCACTGTGCACCACACTGGAAGCTGTGGGTCGCCCCACATGCCCAGCCCCTGAGGATGTGCCCAGCTTTCCTACAGTGAGGACCTGTTCCTCTGGTTCTTGCTTCCCTGTAGCACCTGGCTCTGGGCTCTGCCCTCAGGGGGCCATCTGCTATGAGGCTTCTCTTCCATCCAACTGGAGTAGACAGCCCACAATGTCCGAGAAAAGCCAGGTGAGAAGAGCACCTGATGAGGACATTGCCAGATCCTTAGCACCCCTGACAGCCTGGGCTAAGAGTCAGCAGAGGCTGGCAGGAGACAGTGGGGAGGGCAGCAGAGTAGCATCTGTGGTCTCTGCCCCCAGGTTCTATTTCCAGTGTGAGGGACACGAACCTACCCTCCTGCTCATCAAGACCACACAGAAGGAGGTGAGGAGGACCCAAGGGAGTCTGGGACCTGGACTCTGATGAACCTGGGAGAGGCTGCATCTCCCAGGGATGCCAAAATCCAAATGTGGATGTGTCCTATGCATGGAGCTCATCCTGTGCTTGAGGACCACTAAGGGAGATGGAAATGTCCCAGAGGCATCCACCCCATGGCCAGCTTCAACCTGTGGTGTGGAAGGGTGCACTTTTCAAAACTTAGCCCTCTCCACATCCCTTTTGCACTTGGTGTGTGTGGGTGGGTGGGGGGACTGTGACACACTGCATGCCCTGCTGGGGCCTGTGACTTGGTACCTCAGTAGGCCTGAACAAGGGAACCTTCCTGGGGTAGCCTGACCTTCTTCCTCAGGTGTGTGGAGCTTATCTATCAACAGACTGGAGTGAGAGAAACAAGTATGGAGGCAAACTGTCCTTCTTCGGAACTGGAGAGTGCTTTGTGTTTAGGGTGAGTGGGGCTGAGCCCAGGGCCCCCCGTGTAGGCCCAGCAGTCACCCTGGGCCAGGGTTGTTCCCAGTCCCTGAACCTCTCCAAAGCTCCCAGGGGGAGCTCAGGAGTTGGCAGGCCCTTGCCCTGGTACCCCAGCTCACATGATCAGCAGTTACCCTACAGGATATTTTCCTTCTGCTTTTTTTTTTTTTTTTTTTTTTTTGGTACTGGGGATTGAACCCAAAGTGCTCTACCACTGAGCCAGATCCCTGCCCTTTCTATTTTATATTTTGAGTCAGAATCTCACTAAGATGCAAATCCTTGCTTTGAACTTGCAACTCTCTTGCCTCAGCCTCCTGAGTCACTGAGATTATAAGCAAGTGCCACTACACCTAGCTATAAATGATTTTTATCTTTTTCCCAGTACTAGGGATTGAGCCCAGAGTTACATTGAGCTACATCCCCAGCCCTTTTTTATTTTTTATTTTTAGACAGGGTCTCAGTAAGTTAATTAGGGCCTCATTAAATTGCTGATGCTGGCCTTAAACTTGTGATCTTCCTGTGAGCCTCATAGATCACTGGGATTAGAGGTGTGTGCTACTGCCCAGCACAACTTCTGGGTTTTGATCACACTATCAAGTGCCTGTGAGCAAGTGGGACCTCATCTGCTTGTGTGTTGTCATTTCTTCAGCCCCTGGCTCACAGCCAATCTATGGAATGGAGATGGGCCTTGGTTTTGGAGGACAGAAGGGGCTCACTGGGGCACTGCATGCCAGTAACTCATGCCCATTCACCCTCAGCTGCAGCCAGAGGTACAGCGTTACGAGTGGGTAGTCATCAAGCACCCAGAGCTTACCAAGCCCGTACCCTGCACATCCTCCCACTCCAGCTGTTCAGACCCAGCTGACCGACTCTCACCATTCCTGGCTGCTCGGCACTTCAACCTGCCCTCCAAGACTGAGTCCATGTTCATGGCTGGGGGCACTGACTGCCTCATCATCGGTAGGAACCCACTTCCTCTACCTACCCTGGGGGGAGGGCATGGAGGATTGTGAGTGAGGATTGGGATAAATAGACTAGGAAGCAGGGGTCTACCTGGACAGCCAGGCCCAGGGTACTGTGGAGGTTCAAAGGTCAGCCTATGGTTTTATGTACCTATGCATTTATTTTTGTGATGCTGGGCCTTGCACATGCTAGGCAAGGCCTAAAGGGACCACTTGCCAGAGGCTTTAGAGAGGCCTCTGGCAAGGACTTCTGAGGTTGCCCAGTCTAGGCAGAGACACCTCAAGGGCAGTGCTGATGGGTTGTGGGTGGGGACAGAGAGGCTGCTACTGACATGAGCACCCTGTAGGGGGAGGGGGTGGCCAGGCGCTCTACATCGACGGGGACCTGAACCGGGGCCGCACGGGACACTGCGACACTTTCAACAACCAGCCCCTCTGCTCAGAGAACTTCCTCATCGCTGCTGTGGAGGCCTGGGGCTTCCAAGACCCTGATACCCAGTGATGGGCCTGCGCTGATGGTGACTGAGCTGCCTCTGTGGGGTGGTGGGGTAGAGGCTGGGTCACCTCTTCCAGGAGCAGGGAGTGAAACCCGCCCCTATGTGGTGAGCAGTATTGGCCTGCAGCTGGATTACCATGGCCAAGCCTGGCCAAGCCTGCTTGGACTAGCTGCTCCTTCTACTTGGAAGAGGCCCCCTGATCCCACCTGCCTCTGGGTTAGAGCTCAGGGGGCTCAGGCCAGCACAGTGCCTGTATAGAAGGCACACTCCTTCCCAATTGAAGGCCATGGCTCTCTGTGGAGGAATCTTCCCAAGGCTATATAGGTTGGGGTTCTACATCTTGCTGCCACTGGGGCTTCAGGCCCTGATGAGGGGGATGGAAAGACAGAGGAACCTTCCACCAAGTGTGTGACTGTGGTGCCCCCTACTGGTGCTGCAAGGTGTCACTCCCCTCTGGAGGGGACCTGATCTCCCCCAAGGATTGGTCCTGAGAATAGGTGCCCTTGGCACTGTTCCCCGGTAGGATCCCACTTCCCTCCCCAAGAGCATCTCCCCAGGCCTCTGGTCAAGTCCCTCCTTCCCTGGGGGTCTCCTCTCCAGCAGTAACTCCACTCTGAGACTTTGCTGGGCTGCATTTGCTACTGTAGAGTGGGAAAGCGGAGGGCAGGATTTGTGCTGAGACCCATTGCTCCCCTATTCCCCTAGAGAGGGTAAAAGGCCGGTGGGGTGGGGGCTGGAGGGAATGTGACATGTCCTTGTGTTTCTGCAGAGCCTGAAGCTCTTGGTGGGCCTTTCCTTGCTGCAAGTCCACCTGAAGAGGTGGCCCCAGGAGGGATTTTCTTTGATCAACCTCCCAAACAGCCAGTGCCATTCCCAGAGGCCTGCCCAGAGATGCCTGGACTCGCTGTGGCTTCTCAGCCCTCCTCTTTCCATCTCCGTGGCCTCCTTGAGCCTCCCACAGTCTCTACAGTCATCCTGTTTTCCCCTCTTGACACAATGGCCACCAGGCCAGGTTCAAACTCGGACCCCTCAGCATGGATGCTTGCCTCAGTCCTGCCCTTCCTACTTCTCTTCATTGGGCCCTGCACTTCCCTAGGTCCTGCCCACATAACACCTCCTGGTCTTCTCTGCCTACTACATCCGTTCTCTATATGCCTCTCCAGCACTGTGGCTGGCCACATGTCATGGTTTTCTGTGTGCTGCCCCCTCCCCTTAGATCCTTCAGGCCCCTGGGCATCTGTACTGCCTGAGCCCTGTGCTGACCTTGTGCATGGCAGGTGCCAAGGGAATACTTCTCTCTGAGCACTGCAGGGAGTATACCTCCCTGTACCCTCCCATTCTGCCCTGTGAACTCCCTCAGCCAGTCCTGAGGGTCTGGACACCAGAGAGAAGAGGGGAGAAGCAGTGACCCAAGTGGATGTTGGGCCATTGAGACCTGGGAAATAGGACAGATGCCTAGTCCCACCTGGCTGCAGCCAGCACCTCTCATTGTCACTGTGCACTGCACTAATGCCTCTTCCAACACCATGCTTACCCTTCCTGTGAGGGGTTCATCCCCTTTTGCCTGTCTAGTCATGTCGCCTCTGAGCTGGGTAATGGTGTACAGGAGCAGTACAGGAACCTTATGTGGCTTTGGGTAAGCTGATAAACTACCTGGAGTTCAAGTTTCCCACCTTGAGATGGGGCAGTTCTCCTGCCATGCTGTCCTCTTGGACAGGGGAATCACATGAATCCCTCTTCAGGGGAGAGGTGCTAAGAGGTAGTGACATTGCTCCCCCAGGGTGCCACAGCCCTTACTGTCCGCCCCCTTTTTTTTTGAGCCCCCCACTGTCCAGACCTGTAACCTACTATGTTGTTGTTCATTAAATACAGTTTTGTTTCATTAACTCCAGGGGTCTGAGCCTGGTTTCTTCAGCTAAATGAGTCTCTGGGGAGTCCCTGGGCTGTGCCACCTTGGGATCCTCACCCAGGCACTGTCACTGGCTTTTAAAAACACAGATGAAGCTAAACCTGAGCATTTTTTGTAGGTGTCTTTGCAAACTTCCTGACAGGGTGGTGGGTGGTGGTGGCTTTACTGAAAAACAACTGGTTCTATGTGGCTCCCCAAGAGGCCAGCTTGCTTTGGCCTTGCTGAGATCCAGCCCAAGATGACCAAATAACACTTAATCATGATTTCTACATTATAATATATGTTCTTTGCTTTGTGTGTACATTGCAAAATATTTATTTTCCTTGAATTTAGTGCTGCCTTTTTCCTGACTTCTCTACCAAAAAATTTCTTCCAAAAGATACATGTGGTTATTATTTTTTATTCTTATTATTATCTGATACTAAAATTCCTAAATAGAACATAATTTACTTTATTGATGTTTTCTATTATTTATTCTTGATTATTAACTTTTGATATTGCAAAAATCAAAATTGAATAGAATTACACAATTTTAATTTTTTAAGAAATATTTAAACACTTATTTTAAAAACAAATTTCAAGCCAGATGTAGTGGTATACACCTATAATCCTAGTAACTCCAGAGGAGGCTAAGGCAGGAGGATTTAAATAAGTTTAAGGCCAACCTAGGCAACTTAGTGAGACCCTGTCTCAAAATAAAAAATATAAAGGAGACATATATTGGTGGTAGAGTGCTCCGGGTTCAATTCCCAAAACTGAAAAAATGAACATAAAAACTAAAAATAAAAACAAATATTAAACCTAATCTCAGCTAGTTCATTAAATTAAATGCATTCATTAATGCCAAGCAAATGACTTTAATGCTTAAGGAAAAAGTTTTTTAAGGCAGACATGGTAGTGCACACCTGTAATCCCAGCAATTTGGGAGGCTGAGGCAGGAGAATCTCAAGTTTAAGACCAGCATTAGCAATTTATTGAGGTCCTAAGCAACTTAGTGAACCCTGTCTCAAAATAGGTGGTTCAGACCAGGCTCGATGGCCACGCCTATAATCCCAGGGCCTCAGAGGCTGAGGCATAAGGATTGTGAGTTCAAAGCTAGCCTCTGCAAAAGCAAGGTGCTAAGCAATTCAGTGAGACTCTGTCTAAATAAAATACAAGATAGGGCTGAGGACATGGCTCAGTGGTCAGTGCCCCTGAGTTCAATCCCTGGTACCAGCCCAATCCCAAAAGAAATATGTGGCTCTGTGATTAAGCACCCTCACAGTTCCATCCCCAGTACAAAAAAAAAGCGGGGGAACTAAATTTTTTTTAATGTGTATTTTTTTTTTTTAGTTATAGTAGACACAATTCCTCTATTTTATTTTTATATGGTGCTGAGGATCAAACCCAGTGCCTCATGCATGCCAGACTAGTGCTCTACCACTGAGCCCCAGCCCCAGCCCAGAAATAAGTTTTTTGAAAAATTATTTATAACAGTAAGTGATTTGTATTTTGTCAATTTCTCAGTATTATTGAAGTAAAATCAGTTTCTGTTTTTCCTATTTTTGTAAGCTGACATGCTTTAATTGAGTTTTTTAGTGCAACTTATTTTATTTTTTTATTTTTTATTTTTTATTTATTTATTTTTTTAATATTTATTTTTTAGTTCTCGGCGGACACAACATCTTTGTTGGTATGTGGTGCTGAGGATCGAACCCGGGCCGCACGCATGCCAGACGAGCGCGCTACCGCCTGAGCCACATTCCCAGCCCAGTGCAACTTATTTTAGAACATTTTTGATTTCTGAAGTACTCTTACCCATTTCCTGAAGCCAGAGAACCTTTATGGTCTCCTTAGGTATTTTATATTAATTTAGTTTTTGTACTTTTTTTTGAACTGGTGATTGTACCCAGGGGTACTTTACCACTGAATCATATTTCCAGCCCTTTTTATTTTTTTATTTTGCTGAATTGCTTAGGGCTTCACCAAGTTGCTGAGGCTGACCTTGAACTTGCAATCCTCCTGCCTCTGACTCCCAAGTTTCTGGAATTACCTGCATGAACCACCATGCCTAGCTAATTTTTGTGCTTTTTTGTCTATTTTTAGAAGAGTGGCTTAGTTGGCACAGTTTTCATCCTCCTCTTTATGATCTCCTTAGGTATTTTATATTAATTTAGTTTTTTTTTACTTTTATTTAATTTTTTTTTGTACCGGTGTTGAACCCAGGGATACTTTACCACTGAATCATATTCTCAACCCTTTTTATTTTTTATTTTGCTGAATTCCTTAGGGCTTTTTAAAATATATATATATATTGGGGGTTGAATCCAGGGCCTCAAGCATGTTAGACAAGTGTTCTATCTGAGCTACACCCCCAGCCAGCCCAATGGTGATCTCCACAATCCCTTACCCACTTTCCAAATTTTAACATCAAAATAGAAATTAGGCTGGATATGGTGGATCATGCCTGTAATCCCAGATACTGAGGAGCCTGAGGCAGGAAAATCACAAGTTCAAGTCCATCCTGGACAACTTAGACCCTATTTCAAAATTAAAAAAAAAAAAAAGAAAATTGGGACTGGGGTTGTGGTTCAGTGGTAATGCACTTGCCTAGCATGCATGAAGCACTGGGTTCGATTCTTAGCACCACATACAAATAAATAAAGGTCCATCAACAACTAAAAAATATTTATTTATTTTTCTTTTTTTTAAGAGAGAGAGAGAGAGATTTCAATATTTATTTTTTAGTTTTTGGCGGACACAAATTCTTTGTTTGTATGTGGTGCTGAGGATTGAACCCGGGCCACATGCATGCCAGGCGAGTGCGCTACCACTTGTGCCACATCCCCAGCCCCACTAAAAAATATTTTTAAAAAAATTTTTTTTAAAGGTTTGGGAATGTAGCTTAGTTATAGAACACTTGCACAAGACTATCCATCCGATAACTATTACCTGAAAAACAAAACAAAAAATGCACAAGACTATCCATTCGATAACTATTACTTGAAAAACAAAACAAAAAATAGCACCTGTACACTGCTATTAATAAGACAAGAGCAGACCTTATTCAGATTGCTCATTTTCCCACTGTACAGATATATGTTTAATTTTTAGAGATACTTTCTCACATTTTTACCAGATCTAGAATATTATCAAGACTAATGCTGGTCCAAAAATAAAATTGGCACTAATTATGTATAGCAAATATCTCCAACTTGGATTCTCAATGGTTCTCCACCTCAGCCTAAATGTCTTGTTTGCATGGAGAATTATCACTTGAAGCAGGAATGCCAAGCAATCCTCACAGGTTCCTCTCCTACAGCATTCACCTCAGGCAGAAGAGTGTGGTTTTAAACAATAATCTGTTGTGAAGAGTTTCTCCTGATCTCCATTGTATCAGTATGTGATTGTGCTCCCAAGGGTAGTTGCAACATTGTGTGATTCATTGTTGCAGCCAAAAGGTCTCACATGTTTGCAGGCTGACTCCTTTTGCAGAACTGTACTGAATCTGTGGACATTGTGCTTGGGCCTAAGAAAGCAGTTGGTGGACATATTGTCAGATGGACAAATTGACCTGTGACATGACAGAAACAACAGAACTTTGCTCTGCACACTGCTGGACCACAGGTGTGTTACCTGAAATTCTGGCAGTTCCATGAGTTAAGGCTGTTTTGTCCACAGTGCGGTGCACCAGGCCAAAGGGATCTGTTGGTCTGAGTTCATCCAGCAATACTGTGCTCAACAGGGATGCGAATGCGACCCAGGCTCTCTGGCCCTCACTGCTCTATGTAAAGAATCTGGAGCACCTCTACGCTGTCATACTGAAGCATGTTGACTGTCAAAAGATGTGGTCAGAGCTTGTGAGCTAAAGATGGAAGGAGAAGAAGTTTCCTGTGTGATTTTATCTTCTAGTTCTTGTGAAGGATGGTTATTGGCTTTAAATTGGTCACCAGGCCAATCCTGTGGTGTATCTGAACTGCTGTAATGAAAATATACTATTGCTTAGTGAGTAAATATGTGGATTTATAGCAAAATCCAACTTTGTGAAAATAAGTGATTTAGTGATTTTTGGTTGGTGTTAATTTGAGTCCCAAAGAGTGAAAACTGATGGAACAATGTAATTGTGCAATACTTGCTATGAGTGAGTTCAGTGGGGTGGCAAATCTCCAGTGCCTCATCTCCTGGAGCAACTCCACCTATCTGTCACAGAGCAGAGGAAGGCAGTGGACTGAGGACTGATTGCTTCAAGTGGAATGAAGAGATTGCACTAGCTGATTGTGGTCCTTGGTGAGACTGGCCTCTCTTTAGAGACATCACATTCTGTGCATTTGCTGCCACTGACCAGAGAAATCACATGCTTCCTGATTTTATTCTTTGGGGTCTGAGGGCCTGTCTTGAGGATTCACTCAGTATTTGAGAAAGGGAGAGGAGCTGCCCATCAGGAATCATTGAATACCACCAAGAGTCACCTGGGAGCTAGATGTGGCAGCACATTCCTCTAATCACAGCAACTTGGGAGACTGAGGCAGAAGACAACAAATTCGAGGCCAGCCTGGGCAATTTAGCAGGACCCTATCTCAAAATAAAAATTTACAAAAGTGGGCTGAGAATGTAGCTCATGGGTAGAACACTTGACTAGCATGTATAATGTCCTGGATTCAATCTCCAGTACTCAAAAAAGGGGGGAAAAAGAATTGCCTGGGTCCCTGTCTTGTGTAAAACTCAATGTCAAAAAACAAATCCCCACTGGGCACGGTGATGCAAACCTGTAATCCCAGCGGCTCATTCAGGAGGCTGAGACAGGAGAATCTTGAGATCAAAGGCAGCCTCAGCAATGGCGAGGTGCTAAGCAACTCAATGAGACCCTGTCTCTAAATAAAATACAAAATAAGGCTGGGGATGTGGCTCAGTGGTCAAGTGCCCCTGAGTCCAATCCCCAGTACCAAAAAAAAAAGTAAACAAAACTTAATTATTTTTCTTTTCTTTTCTTTTCTTTCTTTTTTTTTTAGAGAGAGAGAGAGAGAAAGAATGAATTTTAATATTTATTTTTAGTTTTCGGCGGACACAACATCTTTGTTTGTATGTGGTGCTGAGGATCGAACCCGGGCTGCACGCATGCCAGGCGAGCGCGCTACCGCTTGAGCCACATCCCCAGCCCAAAACTTAATTCTTAAAAGTTAGGAGACTAAAGCAGGAGGATTCCAAATTCAAGGCCAACCTCAACAAGTTCAAGGTCAGCCTGGGCAACATAGTGAGACCTTATCTCAAAATAATAAATAATAAAATAATAAAATGGGCTGAGCACTCAGTGGTAAAGTGTTTTTCCTAGGATGCATGAGGCCCAGGATATTCAATCCTCTGTGTGTGTGTGTGTGTGTGTGTGTGTGTGTGTGTGTGTGTTTGTATTCACATTTGTCAATCAAAATGAGAATATTTTATTTGTAAGTTTATGTAAGTCAATATTTATGTCTTTCCTAATGCCTTATATTGAGATTATTAATATATAGAACATCTCTTGTTTAAGTGCTGTATAGATGCCCATGCCCCATCTAGTTTCCCCTCCCAGTGAGGCCACCTGGCACTTCTCTCCACCTCCTCTCCCTTCTGCAGCTGCTGTGGGGACTCTGCTTACCTTTCCATGACATTGTTGCTGCCCACTCCTTCCCTGGTTCCTTTTCCTCAGACTAGCCATAAGCATGAACACATCTTGTGCTGTCTTCCTTCATTGCCTCCTAATGCAAAAGTTTTCCTAGTTTACCTCAGGTGGTTACTGGGCTGCCTGATTTGGTAGGCTGGCCTGGACATGGCACACAACACTACTTGGTACAACCTACAAGCTGTGGCACCAGCATTTTTATTTTTCAATTCCTCCAATGAGCTGAGAGCCTCTGCTCCTAGGCCTTTACATGTGTTGTTGACCTTTCCTCGTGCTATTGACCTTTCCTCCTGCCCCTTCCTGGGAGACTTCCCTGAGAGCTTTGTAGCACTATAGACAACTGTGCTGCTGTCCCACTGGAGAGGGTCAGGCCCCAGTGCAGACAGCCCATGTGCTGTGAGCCTGCCTGTACTGCTGGGGTGCTAGAGGGCTTCTCTGGGTGCAGTCCTAGGTCCCCAGCCTTCCTCTCAATAACATCCTGCTCTCACTTCCTCTCATTGTAAATGCTCATATGTATCTTGCAGTAGCCAGAATTGAGCAAAACCTGTTCCTGCATGGAGCAGCAAATGCCCTAGCCCAGAAGGTGGGGCACAGAGCTGTGTCCTCTACATTTGGGAGGCTCAGTGGGTGGCCAGTATCCTCTGGAGCTTGATCAGGCAGGACACCCCTCCCTTCCTGCTGTCCCAGTCACTTGCCTTTATGCAGGCCCTTCTCAGAGCCTGGTCTGTGGCAAGTGTTCCAGCCATATCCCTCCAGCCTGCCATAAAACTGCTTCCTTCTTTTTATTGTCTTTTTTTTTTTTTTTTTTTAACCAAAGTGAATTTTGCATGAGATGAATTGAACTTTGTTGTTGTTGTTGTTGTTGTTTTTATGGTGCTGGGGATTGAACCCAGGGCCTCTAACATGCCAGGCAAGAAGTGCTCTGCTACTGAGCCACACCCCTGCCCACTTTGTGATTTTAAAGTGAATGATTCAGTGTCATT
Source organism: Urocitellus parryii (assembly GCF_045843805.1). Classification (NCBI taxonomy): domain Eukaryota; kingdom Metazoa; phylum Chordata; class Mammalia; order Rodentia; family Sciuridae; genus Urocitellus; species Urocitellus parryii. Next base: position 7,025,816 of record NC_135539.1, on the reverse strand, counting down.
TACTGCAGTCAGTGTTTCATAACCCCCACCTCTATTTAGTTTCCCAGTCTTTTCATCTCAAAAGGAAATCTTGGTCTGTAAGAAGTTGCTCCCCATTCCTCCCATCTTGGGGTTCTTTGTTTTTAAAATATTTATTTAGTTGTAGATGAACACACAGTATCTTTATGTAGTTTTATGTGGTGCTGAGGATTGAATCCAGTGCTTCACATATGCGAGGCAAGCACTTTACCACTGAGCTACAGCCTCAGCCCCCATCTTGGATTCTTGAAAAGACAGAATGTGCACCTACTTGAAAATTCTTGCAGTGTGGGAATGCTTGTAGCAGGATATCTCCTTCCATTTCTTATCCCTCAACCAGCCATACCCTCCACATAGGCAACTGCTACTGTCTGTGTTGGCCTGCACATTTTCAGGTAGCGTATGTGCATTTCAGGCCTTAGGAGCCATTCCTCAGCGGAACGTGTTTGCCTGCTTCACATTACAGCTTCCCAGTTCTCCCTGGTAGGAATGATCTGTGATTTATTTAAATACTAACTGATTCACATCTTGCCCCTACTCCAAACTGTCATTTAAAACCTAATTCAAGCCAGGCACAGTGGCTTATTCCTGTAATCCCAGCAACTTGGGAGGATTGTAAGTTTGAGGCCAACCTCAGCAATTTAGACTTATTGAGACCCTGTCCCAAAAAATTAAAAAGGGTTGGGGAGCTGGGCACAGTGTGCATGCCTGTAATCCCAGAGGCTCAGGAGGCTGAGGCAGGAGGATTGCAAGTTCAAAGCCAGCCTTAGCAAAGGTGAGTGCTAAGCAACTCAGTGAGTTGGGGATGTGGCTCAGTGGTTAAGCACCTCTGGGTTCAATCCCCAGTACAAAAAAGAAAACAGCAACAACAACAAAACAAAAACCCTACATCAGATCATCTCTTTGGGAGACTGGCCACTCCTTCCTTTATACCACCCCTGCATCCAGCACCCACATTTTGGGCTTAGTGTTCACTTCTCTGGTAGGCTCCCAGAGCTACGAGGGCAGGAACTCCTCTCTAGCATGTAATAGATGCTAAGTAAAAGGCCAGTGAATGGATCAGGGTTTAAGTCCGGGCTTGGGGTTGTGAATCCTGATTGCTAGAATGTGAGGAGGCCATACTAGACTTCTTAGTGTGACCCCAGGGGTGGATGGGTCAGAGGTAGACAAGGCACCTTCTTCTTCTTCTTCTTTTTTTTTTGTAGTTATAAATGGACAGAATATCTTTATTTTATTTGTTTATTTTAATGTGGTGCTAAGGATTAAACCCAGTGCCTCACACATGCTAGGCAAGCGCTCTGCAACTGAGCTACAGCTCCAGCCCAACGGGACACCTTCTGATCATCCAGAGCTAAGGACTTACCCACCGCTTTCTGAGAACCTGCTCAAAGGGCCAAGCTCTGTGCAAGGCATTGGTTTAATGTAGCCCAGCAGGTTTGAGAGAGAGGTGCACACTGCCCCCTCGTGGCCATGAATAACTCTAGGCTCCCTGCCCACCAGTCCTCAAAGAGTAAGAATCTATCAGACATTTTTGTGTCAACGGTGGTAGATTGGGGTCAGTGAGAAAGGTGAATTGCCCCAGACTTGGGATCATCCCAGTTATCTGCCTCTGCTTTCCTACTGGTCTTGATACCTGACATGGGCTGGAGCAGCTCCAGGATTTGCAATTTCCTTGCTGCCCACAACTGTACCCACTGAGCTCCCTTGCATCAAGGGAAGGTGATGCATCCTATGCATATACAGCTGCATTTATAGACTTTTTGAGATAATGGGGATCAAAATCAGGGCCTTGTGCATGCAAGCACTAGGCAAGCACTCTACTACACTGAATTATACCCTCAACCCTTGATTTCATGCAAGGGGGGAAGTAGTGGTGAGGGAAAAGGCAGGGATGTGTTCCTGGTGATTCTGTTCCCACCCCAGGGTTTTCACCAGTTGCCAAGATTGACCTCAAACTTGTGATCCTCCTGTATCAGCCTCCCAAGGAGCTGAGATTACAAGTTTGCACCACTATTCCTGGAAGGACATTTTTACTTTTTACAAAATCCTTGTATCTGGCCAGGAATGTGCACACCTTTAGTCCCAGCTGCTTGGGACGGAAGCAGGAAGATCACAAGTTTAAGGCCAGCCTCAGCAATTTAGCAAGATTATGTCTGGGAGCATAGCTCAGTCGTAAAGAGCTTCTGGGTTCAATCTGCAAGAACTACTACCCCCCCCCAAAAAAAAAAAAAGAATGAGAAATGCTTCATTCAACAAATGGATTTTTCTGTAATCTGTTTTTTAGGATCCAGTCACCACATATGTCATACTCCTAATAGTACCCATAATAACCCTCAGTGTGACACACAAAACAGAAAGGCAAAATTCAAAGATGAGGAAGTTAATCATGATTTTTCACCAAAAAAAAAAAAAAAAGAAAGAAAGAAAAGAAAACCCAACATATTGGGCTTGGGTTGTAGCTCAGTGGTGGAGCGCTTGCCTCAAATGTGTGAAGCACTGGGTTCAATCTTCAGCACTATGTTTAAATAAATAAGTAAGTAAATAAATAAAGGCATTGTGTCCATCTACAACTAAAAAAAAAAAAAAAAGAAAACCCAACTTGTTAATCAAGAAAATGAGTAACAAGTGACTAGCACAAAGGAGATCTAAAAATACCTTCCTAGGTTATGTCTCTAAACAGTAGATTTTACACACACACACACACACACACACTCACATATACACATTCCATGCTAAGATAACGCATGTTACTCCTTTAATGCCTGCACTTTGTTCTGTCTCCCAGAGTGTGTGCTCCTTGATTTCTCTTAATAAAATCATCTGTCTCATTTTGCCTGTTCTTAAATTCCTTTCTGCAGCATCATAAAGAACCCTCATGGCTGGGTATGGTGGTGCACATTTGTAATCCCAGTGGTTCAGGAGGCTGAGGGACGAGCCTCAACAACTTAGTGAGTCCCTAAGCAACTTAGTAAGACCCTGTCTCAAAAAATAAAGGGACTGGGGTCTTGGCTCAGCGGTAAAGTGCTTTCCTATCACGTAGGAGGCACTGGGTTTGATCTTCAGCACCATATAAAAATAAATAAATAAAGGAATAAAAATAAATAAAATAAAGGTGTTGTGTCCAACTACAACTACAAAAAATATTAAACAAAAATAAACAAAAATATTAAACAAAAAATAAATAGGGCTGGGGATGTGGCTTGGTGGTACAGTGCCCCTGGGTTCAATCCCAAATACCAAAACAAATAAACAAATTAAAAAAGCAAAACAAAAACCTCATAGCCAGAGTCTGGGTTCATCTCCTTTGGGGACCACCTCAAGACCTCCATTCCAGTGACAGAGCTGTCCTCAGATTTCGCTGGGATATTCTGTCATCTGCAGTTCCTGTTCTTTCTTACAAGGCTGATAGAGCAGTCAGCCTATCAGCCTTGTAAATGGATACAATACCTTTTTTATTATTTTTAAATTGTTGATGGACACAACATCTTTATTTTGTTTATTTATTTTTATGTGGTGCTGAGGATCGAACTCAGGGCCTCACATGTGCGAGGCAAGTGCTCTGCCACTGAGCCACCCCAGCCCACAATACCTTTATTATTTATTTATTTACTTTTATGTGGTTCTGAGGATTGAACGTCAAGCGTGTAAAGCAAGTACTCCACCACTGAGCTACAACCCCAACCCCCTTTTCCCTTCTTTACAATAGCTTCCTTAAGTCCATCTCTCCAATTGTTTGAAGCTGTTTGGGATTTTATTCCTGGTCTCTTTTTTTTTTTTTTTGAATTTTTTTTAATATTTATTTTTTAGTTCTCAGACACAACATCTTTGTTTGTATGTGGTGCTGAGGATCGAACCTGATTCGCACCTGGCCGCACCGGGCCACAGGCATGCCAGGTGAGCGCCCTACCGCTTGAGCCACATCCCCAGCCCTATTCCTGGTCTCTTTACTTCTTCCTCTCCCTCCTTCCTGGGGTCTCTGTAAAGTGCTATTGATCCTTTCAGCACTCCCCTTTGCCTCTGCATTCCTCTCCCCATGAGATCTCTGACTTTCCCCGCCCCGCCCCCCCCAAGTCTCTCCCTCATGGAGCCTGGAAATCCCCACCTTCTTCCAGCAGTGAGGGTGACTGACTAGGCTCCTGATCTGTGATTTCATGCAAGGGGGGAAGTAGTGGTGAAGGAGAAGGCAGGGATGTGTTCCTGGTGATTCTGTTCCCACCCCAGAGTCCACTTCACCCTGGGGCCCTGCCCAGCCCTGGACACCAAGGTCCCTCATGGTCACCAGATGAGAGCTCCCTGCAGAGACAGGGAGCTCTCATCTGGTGACCAGAATTGAGTTTCATTCCACTTCTTTCTAGGCAATGCCTGGGCAAGGCTCTTAACATTCATAGGCCTGTTTCCTTGTCAGCAAAATGAGGGCCAGGACAAGAAATTGTATGAGGGGCTGGGGATGTGGCTCAAGCAGTAGCACGCTCGCCTGGCATGCGTGCGGCCCGGTTCGATCCTCAGCACCACATACCAACAAAGATGCTGTGTCCGCCGAAAACTAAAAAATAAATAATAAAAAAATAAAAAAGAAATTAAAAAAAAGAAATTGGTATGAGAATCACTTCAAGGCTCTCAGCGAGGACAGCTGAATGGCTGGGCACCCTACTAGGGTTGAGGATACAGAAAAAGAGACAAGCAACCCCCAGTGGTAGTGGCAGAGAGTGAAAAAAAAGAATGAGATGCAAGGGGGGCACCCAAGGAAGAGGAAAGAAAGGAGGGGGTTAGGGGGGCTTCCTGGAAGATGATGGGGCATCTAAGTAAGGGGAAATGAGTTGGTGGAGATGGAGCCACAGGCTCAAGGACACTAGCAATGGGCTGGAAATAACAAATGGGAGAAGATCAGGAAGGGCCCCATCAATGTTGGGGGTGTTGAAGGATTCCAGGATACAAAGGTCCTGTGGTTTTAGGATGAAGAATGGGTTGGTTGGGGGTGGGGGTGATACTGGGCAGACAGGCCAGGCTAGAGATGGTGAGAAGATGTAGGTTACAAACAAGGGGCAGCTGCCACCTCCGGGGTGGGGACAGGGCTGAGAGCTGGAATGGCCTCCAATCTCAGACTGGTGAGCAGTTACTAGTGAGGTGGAAGGAACGGGCAGTATGACTGGAGGGGCTGGTGTGAGCTGCTTTGAGGATGGCTGTGCCTTTTATCTGGAGAGAAGATAACCAGAAGGAGGTGATGGTGAAGGGGTGAGCTCAGTCTGAGATCCACTGGTCTGCAATGTCAGCAGCTCCCCCTGAAGACATAGAGTGACCTCTTATACCAGAATTAAGCACAAAACAGGACAGTGAGAAGCCAGTGAGCAAAGCTGCCCCACTGATCCTGCAGAGAAAACAATCTCTCCAACTTCCCAGCCTTGTTATTTCCACCGTACTGGGGTTATGCACACTTTATCAGTGTCTCTGTGTTTGACTTCCCTGAAGATGGACAGTATTGTCTTTCCTTGGACTGGACTCAACCCTCACATGCTGCTTCTTCAGCCCCTAGTCAGGGTTATCTCCCTGGCCTAGACTGTCTGGCTGTACCTAGTCTGCTTGGAGATGCAATGCTCACATTGAGAGCTGTCAGGACTGGAAAGCTGCTGGTGAGGGCAAAATGGCATGTTGGGGGATAAAACCACAGGGAAGATGAGATCACCTAGGGAAAGGGCAGAGCCTGTAAGGGTCTTGGGAACACCTGGGCCTTGCAGTGACACTGAGGCTAAACGGCCTGGACCTGTCTTTCCTCCAGCTTCTGACTCCAGGAAGAATTAGGGCTGCAAACCTGTAGGAAGTGAAGAGAGAGAAGGGAGGGGGCAGAGAAGTGGGCAGTTGGGAGAATAACACAGAGGCCCACTTGGTTGGCCTGACCACTGTTTTCCTATTTAAGAGAAATGGTGGTCACTATGACCTTGGCCAGAGTGAGAAGCTGTAGAGGGAAGGGGATGTGAAGAGGTGGAAACACACAGTGAAAATTCCTCTTTTGAGAAATCAGAGTCATTTGAGAAATGGGGAGGTAGAGGAAGGGCTTCTAGTTGTTCTCTGTAGTTTCTTCTCTGAAACAAAATATACTTAAGGGGCTGGGTTTGTGGCTCAATGGTAGAGTGCTTGCCTTGCATGTGGAAGGCACTGGGTTCGATCCTCAGCACCACATAAAAATAAAGGTATTGTGTCCACCTACAACTAAAAAATATTTTTTAAGTACATCTTTTTTAAAAAAATATATTTATTTATTTTATTTATTTATTATGTGGTGCTGAGGATGGAACCCAGTGCCTCACATATGCGAGGCAAGCACTCTGCCGCTGAGCTATATCCCCAGCCCTAAAAAATATTTTTAAAAAATACACACACACACACACACACACACACACACACACACACACACACATATACTTCGGTACTTTAATGGGCACCAAGTCCAGAGGGTGATAGACCCAGTCCAGCCAGGAGGAAAGGAGCCCCAGGGAGGTTCCTGTTGTGGAAGGTGGGGCTGAGAATTCAGCAGGAAGGCCAGGATGGGAAGGTGACTCCACTGCCTACATGGAGAAGTTTGCAGGTGGCACCAGGCCACTTACAGAGCTCTGATCTCAGGATGTGGGCTTGTGGGCTGTGGCTAAAGGGAGAACTGGCCAGGTGGCAGCTGCTTCAGGATCCTTAAAGGAAAGGAACTAAAAAGGCACAGGGCAGCCAGATCTGGCTGGTGGAGAAGAAGCACTAGTTGAGGTGCTCCGGCTGTCACAGGGCATCAGCAGGGCAGGGCCAGCCTGCTCTGATGGAGGAACCCTCGTCCTCCAGGACTTGCTCCAGAAAGAAGAGAGGCTTTGCATGGTTGGGCTTTGAGTGGACATGCAAAGGACCTGGACGCCAGAAGGTAGAAACACAAAATGAAGATTCCTCCGGACACCAGAACGTTCAGAAATTCGGAGGACACCAAAAGGGCTTTCAACCCGTCATGCCTATATCTTGAGGGGTGGAGACACCCTCAACTGATATCTGGGTCGCTAAAGCAAGAAGGGTAGATAGGACTTATTTTTTTTCTAGGAATCTAGGAGTGAAGTCATCAACTACTGGATAAGATGATTATGGGGTCTGGATGAGCCTGGGGACGGGTGGTGCGCGAAGAGAGAGAGGCTTCAGCCACAGGCCAGGACTTCACAGGTGGGATGGGGGCTTTCCTGGGGCCTGGAGCATAGGAGGCCGGCCGCCGGCACTCGAAATTTCTTTGATTCATTTGTTCGAAGAGACCGAGGGCCAGCGCGGCGCTCCAAGGAGCCTGGCCCTGCCACGGGGTCCTGGCGGGAGAAGCCTGGAGTGGGGCTCCACCACTGGAATGCCAAGAAAAGCGACGAAGAAAAAAACCTAACACCTGCGGGCGGTGCGCAGCCGCAAGGGAGGCGGGGCGGAGAGACCCCGCCTTGTATGCTAATGAAAGCACCCAGCCCCGCCCCGGCCCGGGGGTCGGACGGACCCAACGCTGTGGGGTTTGGAGGGCGCCGGCGCCGGGCAGTGCGCCCACGAAGGCTGATGCGGGGCGTGGAGTCGGGGCTGGGACCAGTGGGCTAGCGGCACAGCCTTGGGGCGGTCAGCGGCCTCCCAGGCGTCCGAAGCCACGGCTCCTTCACAGGCGCGAAGTGGTACGGCCCTGAGGGGGCGGGGACAGGATCATGTGACCAAGCTGCGGCCGCCATTTTGCTCTGCGGTGCTGGTATTTAGAGCGCAGCGGCTGACGGGCCAGGTCGCCTTCGCTCGCCTCTGCGCCCGCTCGTCGGTCTGCTGTTTTCACCTCGCCGCGGCCCGCTGAGCTCGCCCCCCGCCCCGCCCGCAGACATGTCCGAGACCAAGAACAGCCCCGAGTATGCTTCGTTCTTCGCGGTCATGGGCGCTTCGTCCGCCATGATCTTCAGCGGTGAGCCCCGCGGCAGGCGGGGTCGGGCGGGGGGCGCCGCGGGACTCCTGCCCGCAGCGCACGGGGGGCCGGCGCGTGATTTCACTCTGACGCAGTCCGGGCTGTCTGGGGTGCCCGGCCTCACGCGACTGCGGGCTGGGGTCGGGTCCGAGGGCGGCGGGGGCCATGGGGTGTCTGGGGCGCAGGGTGTGCGTGCTTGTCTAGATGCGAGTCTTGGGGGTCCCCGGATTCCGGCTGACGGCCCTACCAGCCAAGCTGCGGTGCGGGGGTGGGGCAGCGCCGGCGCCGCTGCCATCTTAGCCCCGGGAGGCGGGAGGGGGGCTGGGGTGGGGGCGCAGGGGGCGGTGCGCGGTCTTGCGACTGCTCCGCACCCCGCATTCAGCGGGCAGGTGTGACATCACACCTCGGGAGGCTCCGGTCTGTGGGCGGCGGCTGCCGCCCCGAGTGCGCCCGGGAGGAGAGTCCCTGGCCTCCTGGCCGGCGGGACACTCCGTCTCGCCAAGGTCCACAGCCCTCGCCACAAAGGCGGCCGGGGTCAGGTGGTCCGTATCCTGAGGCAGGTCCTTCCGGTTAGGGCTTGTCGCGGTTTCCCAATTACTCTGTCAGCTATGTGGGTTGGTTGGGAAAGCTGGAAAAGGAGTTGGTCCTGAGAGCCCGCAGAGACGTAGAGGTGGGAGCATTTGCAAATGGGGGCTTCTGGGAGACAGCGCTTGTGTGGACGCTTGCTGAGGGTCTGTGCTTTGACTTGGATGAGAAGGTGGCATGGGGTGCTAGCATTTACAGGATTGGGTCTTTGTTCCTTAGGAGGAATTCTCCAGTTTTGGTTCTTAAGAATGGAGGGATGAATGAATGACCTTCCTCTTTCAGGGCCAGGAATCGGGAGGGGCTGCCCTGGTCATGGAGAAGGAATCCAGCAGAGTTCTTGATGGCACCCTGCTTTGAAGTTGGGCCTTGACAGTACTAGGGGGTCAAATATGGTGAAAACTTGCCCTTCTGGGAGACAGAAGCTTAGACCAAACCTGAGAATGTGGGGCCTAGGGAAATAAGTCAGAGACAGCTACAGTGGACTGGTCTGGCCTGGTTTGCTCCTCTGGTAGGTCTGGTTCTTGGCTAGAGTGGCCCGCCCTGCCCCACCCTACCTGGTGGACTGGGGAGGCTCCCAGTACATGTATGTGGAGGGTTTGAACTCTAAACAGTCTCTGCTGACTGTAAATACTTGTGGGGTGGGGACTTGGGGACCCTGCTGTCTTGGGGGCCTTCCCCTGCCTGGGCCTGTCTGCCAGTCACATGTTGTTGAGTGAGCCCTGCCCTTTCCATCCCCTTCCAGTAAGGGGTCATTTGTGGTGGGAGATGTGGTCTAGACATCTCCTTTGCCAGGATACGCCTGCTGTTCCCACACCTTTAGAGCTTCCCTGAGCTGCATGCTATGCATCTCCCTTAAGCTCCTTGTCCCCAGAATGCCTTAGGAAGTTCTACTACCTTCCACCGCAGCTCTCTGTGGCTATCACTCACTTGTTCAGCAAATCTTGCTTGAGCTCTGCCAGGTATTGGGGTGACATCAGTGAACAACCAAGATCTCTGCCTGAATGAAACTTGCCTTTCAGTTTTCAGGGTGACTTCCAGTGACTCGTGAGTTTTCCCACTGACCTGTTTTTCTGTACCCAGTTCTCTCCCTCTCCATCAAGAACCTGAGTGTACTTTTCTACTGAGCAGTACCAGCAGGTGTCTGTACTTTTTTGAGAACAGGGTATTGCTGGCTTAGGCCTTTCCTGCCTGACCCTGGCTCCTAGGGATTGGTACCTGCATACCTGTTGGCCCCTGTGAATTCTCTTCTGTGTCCTTAGCTCCACTCCTCCCCACATGGAGCTTAACACAGCCCAATGATGGCTTGCCTCTTCCTTGGCCATTACCTTTTGAATTCATTTCTGCACTCTAAAATGTGTCTTTCTCCAAGGTTTGTCTTCATATTCTCTGCTGCCTGGACAAGCCCTCTCTGTCCTTCCATGGCCTTTGGTGTTGCTGTTGGATCAGCATGAAGCTCTCTGCTAGTGTCTGGGTCTTGGCCTGCTTTGCACTTGACTCATTGATTGTTTAATTTTTTTTAGTTGTCAATGGACCTTTATTTTATTATTTATGTGTGGTGCTGAGAATCAAACCCAGTGTCTCACACATGCTAGGCAGGTACTCTACCACTGACCTACAACCCCAGCCCGACTCATTGGTTTTTAACCAAATGAGATCCATGCATATGGCCCCCCTCCCCCATTTCACATTCCAGCTTCTCCTTTTTTCTTGTGACAAATATCCTGTTGATTCTTTCTTCATCATGTCTTCCATGAAGCTGCTGGTTGCTCCTTTTCTGTATTTTCAGCGACTTCCTCCCTGGTTTGGTGCTTGTGTTCCAGGAACTGCCTCCTGACCCTGCTCTCTGCCCCACTGCGTCTGGCATTGTTGGCAGGCCTGCCTTTTAAAACTCCATCAGGCTTGGCTTCTTGGACCTGCTGCCACCCAGGCCTAGACAGGTTTTATTTTCTGTAGCTCTGACTTACAGTGGCTATCCCTTTTTCTCTCCCTTGTTCCTCTTGCCCTACCCTCTCCCCAGCCACATGACTTCCCTGCTGTTCTGGGGAAGGGCCCAGCTTACTTCCTGCCTCTTAAGAGTCTCAATACCTAGGGTGCTGAGTTCCCTCTGTTCAAACTCCTCTCCAGTGCCACATGTCAGCCTGTGCTCGCTGTTTGTAACTTGTCCCCAGGGGTGTGAACCCTGGAGGTGCTGGTCTGTTGCACATATGTGATGCAGCCTGACATGGGGCTGGGCCTGCAGAGGGAGCCTCCAGTGCCTCCCCACCAAAACAAAACAAAACAAAACAAAACACTGTGACCAGAAAAGTTCCAGGAATGGCCTCTTGAAGATGGTCCCAGAGCCCTAGGCTAATGGTAGTATTGGGCATCTCAGGATACCATTAGAGGAAGCAATGTGGTCCATTGTATCCCCGCCCTAGCCTGCTCCCTCCAGTCTTCTCCTTGTCATCTCCACATGTGCTATTATCCTTGCCCTCTGTCCCATCTTCTTGTGATTTCCTATTCACTGTCACTGTTTCCTTCAGAATCGCCTGGTCTGTCATCCTTCCACCCCCTAACCCCACCTTGCTGTCCTGGAGGTGTTGCTGTGTTTGGGTCACTGTTCTGTCTCCTCATCTCTGAAAAGACAGAGCCCTTTGGAATTCAGCTCTTCTCAGTGCTGAAACAAGAGTAGGCTTTTTTTTTTTTTGGGGGGGGGTGAGGGCGCTAAGAAATCAATAAAATGTTACAAAGGCTGGAATTGTCCTAGTTTCTTCTGCCTCTGACCTGTGTTGTCTCTGTGGTCAAGCCAGTCATTGCTCTCTTCAAAATGAATATAGTATGGGCACCCTGGGTAAAGACAGGGCAAAGTATGCCATTGCCACTTGCTCCAGAGGAGACAGGCCACCCCTAGAGTCCAGCTCCCCTATTGCCATGTGTGGGAGGCCTGAAGACCACAGGGAGGGCAGAACTTTCCTGAGTTCTCATGGTCAGGGTGGGTGATGACCCCAGACTCCTGACCTCTTTCCTATGCCTCATCCTCTTTGCTTGCCCTTTCTTTTCCCTGGTTATTTAGGGAGGGTCCTGTCTATCAAGGTCACAGGGCCTGCTGTGTGGCATGGGGTGCTGAAAGCTGCCCTTCCTGGCAAAGCACAGCCCCTCCCAGCCCCCAGTTTAGCTCTGACTTCCAGTTTAGGGGCTGGAGTAGTGGGAAGTTGGGTGGTGAGTCCAAAAGCTCTGGCCTGGAGGTAAAGACTTGCTTATGATCAGCTACTTCTGACCCTGAGGTCACATCCATCAGTAGAAGCTTTAGCCTGCTAGTACTGGGGAGGGGACCTTTGTGTGTGTGTGTGTGTGTGTGTGTGTGTGCGCGCGTGCGCGCGCGCAGTATTATGAGCATTGAACCCTGGGCCCCACACATGGAGGGCAAGCATTCTACCACTCCGCTCTACCACCCAGCCTAGACTGTGGTGGCTCTTCCAGGGTATTGTCCCTGGGTATTAGCTAAGGACTGATTGGCTACCCTGGACCTGCATCTGGGCTACTGATCAGTGGGACTGGAAATACTGGGACCTAAGGTGGGACAAAGATGCCTAGAACCTCAAGCAAGGCTTTTGGGACCCTAGCTAGGGCTGCCTAAGGTAGCAGGCAGCAGGCTGAGGAGTGCTAGGGAACAGGGCTAGGTGTCACAGCAGAGTAGGAACCCTAGCGGGGCCACAAGGGCTATTGCAGGAGAGAGAGGTGTGGGCACTTAGCCAGAGGAAAGTGGGAAATGGTTCTAACTGTGGCTGTTGCTTCTGGAGGCCCTTCTGCCCCTCTGGTGCTTTCGGCTCCCCATGTGAGTGCTAACTTGGGGAGCCCTCAGCTGTGCTAAAGAGGCCTGCAGGTGGCTCCTGGCTCACCTCACCTCCCTCCTACAGCCCTGGGTGCCGCCTATGGCACGGCCAAGAGTGGCACCGGCATCGCAGCCATGTCAGTCATGAGGCCAGAGCTGATCATGAAGTCCATCATCCCAGTGGTCATGGCTGGGATCATCGCCATCTACGGCCTGGTGGTGGCAGTCCTCATCGCCAACTCCCTGAATGATGGTATTAGCCTCTACAGGTGAGTGTGGGGAGTGCCATGCCTGGTACTGTCTTGCCTTGGTAGGCAGGCTGCTAACGGCCCTGTATCTTTTCTCTCCTCCAGGAGTTTCCTCCAGCTTGGTGCAGGCTTGAGTGTGGGCCTGAGTGGCCTGGCAGCTGGCTTTGCCATTGGCATTGTGGGGGACGCCGGTGTTCGGGGCACTGCCCAGCAGCCCCGGCTGTTTGTGGGCATGATCCTGATCCTTATCTTCGCTGAGGTGCTTGGCCTCTACGGTCTCATCGTGGCCCTCATACTTTCCACAAAGTAGCCCCTCAAGCTCACCAGCCACAGAACACGATGTAAAGACCACCCCCCTCCTCATTCCAGAATGAACAGCCTGACACATGCACGGGCAGCCACCCCCTCCTCCGTAGTTGGTCTTGTAAATGCGCAGTGTCCTAGTGCCCATTGTCTGTTTCCCCGCCTGGCCCCTTCCTCCCCGTGCTGTGGACATTGGGCCCACTCATCTCCCATCCAGGCCCCCGACCAGTGAGGATGCCAGCCTCCAGCCCCCGCCCTAGAGTGCTCTGTGTATAAGGATGAATTAGAGTTGTCATTTTTCTCTTCACTGGATGTTTATTTATAAAAGATTTGACCTGTTCATGCGTCTATGGAGCAACCCAACTATATAGTACCCTTTAGGTAGAGTGTTGCCTTGTGGGGTCCCCCTTGCCGAGACTCCTTGGATGGAACCGCCCCTTGCGCCCGGTGCCCCGGTCGGGGGCAGAACGCCAGCCACTAGGCCCTGGCGCCCAGCTGTGTCCAATAAAGTTCTCGGATGTGTTAGGCCTGTGTCCCAGCGCTTGTGTGGGCGGGGCGGGGCGGGGCAGGCTGGCGCCGCGCGTCAATGCGTCGCGGGTCACGTGGGTGGGGCGATCATGTGGTGCCCGCCCCAGTCAGCTGAGGGTCACATGGCGCGGGGGCCTACCGGCTCCGAGTTGCCGCGGCTCACGATGCGCGGCGGGCAGGGCGCGACGCGGGCTCCGGTGCTCCAGTTCACCAACTGCCGCATCCTGCGCGGTGGCGCACTGCTCAGGTGCGGGGGGCCGGGTGGGGACAGCGCGGTGTGGGGTGGGTTGGGCGACGGGACCGGGACCGGTGGGCAATCTGAACGCCTGCCGCTGTGTGAGCAGGGAGGACCTGTGGGTGCGTGAGGGCCGCATCCTGGACCCGGAGAAGCTGTTCTTCGACGAGCGGCGCGTGGCCGACGAGCAGCGGGACTGCGGGGGCTACATCTTGGCGCCAGGCTTCATCGACGTGCAGATCAACGGTGCGGCCTGAGCCAGGGCCAGGGACGCAGGGGAGGAGCCCCGAGCACTCCGCGACTGCCTTTTTTTCTGGTCCTAGGTGGATTTGGTGTCGACTTCTCCAAGATCACAGAGAATGTGGGATCGGGGGTTGCGCTGGTGGCCCAGAGGATTCTGTCCCACGGTGTCACCTCTTTCTGTCCTACCCTGGTCACTTCCCCACCAGAGATTTATCATAAGGTGAGGTCAGGCTCCAGGCTTCAAGCAAAAGGGGCGGGGGCGGTCTCTGGAGGCAATCATCCCCTTAACTTTTAAATCTGTTGCTGTTCTCTCTCCAAACACATCGTATGAATCTGAATCTGTTCTCCCTCCGCTTGGGCCTGGGGTGGGGGTCCCCTGGCCTTTATTTATCAGCTGTCCCTCTGCCTTCTAACTGCCTCTGCAGTGCTCCCCACTTTTGCTGTTTCAGCGTCCTCATCTGCCACAGCCCCTCCCTACCCCCACTGCCGGCCTCCAATCCTCCTGGAGCAAGCAAGGTTGCTGGAGACAGAACCATTGCCTGGGGTCAGACTCTATTTCCTGTCTCTGGTGTGTGCCTCACTTGAACATGTCTTCCAGAAAGAGCTGCTCTCCCAGTGTTTCCAGCCTAATTTATCTTACATTTCCCACCCTTCTACCTTTCTTGCTGCTTAGAAGAAATTCCATTGTTCTTGTCTAGTTTTCCTTGGAAGTTTTGTCCTCTGAGCTGTTTCTCCCTGAGTGTGTTGCTGTCCTTTCCAGAACCCTTTGAGAGTAGGTTGCATATGCATGCCTCTGTATCCTTTAATACTTAACTCTTCCTTAAAAACATGGGTGTTCTCTTACACTACCATAACGTGGCTGGTAAATTTAGGAACTGAACACTTTTAACCATGGTTAATTGATCTTGTTCTTTCAGTTTTGTCATTTGCCCCATCTGACTTTTCCTGTACTACAGAATCCACTGCAGAAATGTATGACTGTCTGTGGGTCCCTTTCTGGGTGTGAGCAGGGAGCTGTGGGAGGTTGTGGGGGGGCTCTGAGTTTGGGCTTCCTGGGCCTTGGTCCTGGCCTCCTGTGTTTATTTAGGTATTGGGGATTGAACTCAGGGGCACTCTATCACTGAACTGTACCCCCATCTTTTTTCAAATTTGTGAGACAGGGTTTCACTACGTTTTGGAGGCTGGCTTCCAACTTGTGATCCTCCTGAGTCACTGGGATTACAGGTGTGCACCTGGTGGCCTTCTGACTCTTGTATCAGCCAAAATATTTGGAACAACCTTCTTTATTAACCTTAGTTTCCTCAACTGAAAATAATCTTCGTCTCTCAGGGTCTTTGGATGCTGTGCTTGGTGCATATGAAGCATTTGGTAAATGTCAATTAAGGATGTCTTCCTGGAAATTTTCCACAGCTCTCCAACCACACAAATATCAAAAACCAAACTCAATTGTCCTGCTGCAGTTAGGCATCTGGTTTCCCAGCTGCCTTCTTAGGTTTTGGTCCTTTCCAAGATAACAGGACTCTAACATATCTCTAACATTCCCTTTGTACCTGCTGAACCTGTTCTCTTTCCCCAGGCACATTCCTGTAATTCCAGGTTTCCCCTCTCCTGCCCCCCAAGCTCTACCTGGAAGGCCTTGTTCTCTTGCTTCCCAGTTGCTTCCTTGCCCTTGCATCACCTGCAGGTCTTTCTGGCATGATGTAGGCACTCTGCCCCAGAGGGAGGACTGGTGAAGAATGCGTGTTTTCTTCTCATCACTCACTGGGTCCAGGTGTGTTACAAACAAGACTCTTCCAAAATGAAAGCCTTGGGCCATCTGCCAATGTTGGAGATTGTGGAGGGTTTGGGATGTGTAAACTTAATACTAATATCATGGAAACCGGAGGACCTTTCCCTCAGCAAGCACCCAGCCTTCCTTCCGGGCCCCTTCACACTGGGTAGAAATGGATTGCGCTTTGCCAGAAGTTAGCCAGGTCTTTTGTTGTTAAAGTCTGATCTGACACCAGCTGCTCCTTTCCTGGGCCTCCTTCAGCCCTGCCTTTTATAAACTGTCCTTCCAGGCAGCAGATCTGTTCACATTATTCTCAGTTTCAAGGGCTTATCTGCTGAGTCAAGGGAGAGTACCTCCTTGCCTTTGACCCTACTGTCCTTCACACTTGGGCCTTTCCAGTTGTTCCCTGCTTTCTTTCCCTCTAGCTTGACTTGAACCTGTCCTTTCTCTTTACTCCCCTCCTGCTTTCCTTCCAGACTTTAGACTAGCAAAACTCAGCCATTATCTTTTTTTTTTTTTTTATCTCTAATGAACTTTGTATATCCACAGCTTGTTGGAACAACAGCAGCTCTTTGCCCCAACTTGTTCCTTCCCTAGGTGCCATCATGTTCTTTAGGAATTCACCTGCATACTAGAAAATATGCTAGTATTCCTATTCAGTTTTCTAGTTTGGGGCAATATTTCTTGCTTCCCACCAGGACAGATGAGGACTAGTTCTCTCTCATCTTTTTCTTTCTTTCTTTCTTTTTTTTAAATACCTTTATTTTTCTTTATTTTTATGTGGTGCTGAGGATCGAGCCCAGGGTCTCGCACGTGTGACGTGAATGCTCTACTGTGGAGCCACAACCCAGCCCATCTTTCATCTTTTTCTATGTCTCATTCTCACTAAATAGTATTTTTTATTAGATCAGCCACATAACTCAGACATGGGGACTGCTGTGTATAATTCCAGGGTTTGAGTTATTTTCTCTTTTCTAAACTCTGCTTTTCCTGGAGGTAACTTTTTTTTTTTTTTTTTTTTTTTTTTTTTAATAGCTAGTAACTCAAGTTCTGTAGTTTCCTGCTGACAGTTGTTACTCTTAGGCCATTTAGACACAGAATGGGCTCCATCAGTTTTGGCTTCCTGCTTTCCCCAGCACTTCCTGTTGTCTCACTAGGGCTGAGCAGTCCTGGTATCACCATTCCCCACCATCTGGGGAGTCTGTCCACCTTTCTGCTGAGTCTTCCATGTCCCAGAGCCTCTTGTATTTTCATCTTGGTGGTTTACACTTTTCATTTTGGTGGAATACATCCTCCAATAGCTTCTGAAGAAAAGGGTCATGGGACAATAAGTTTTTTGAAGCCTCAAAGGACTGAAAATATCTTTATTCTCTTGATCCATGGCCTAACTAGGCTAGAGCTAGGTAAGAAGCAATCTTCCCCTAGGATTTTTTGTTTTGTTTTGTTATTGGTGGTGCTGGGGCTTGAACCTGAGTCCTCATTCATCTAGGCAAGTCCGCTACTGCTGAGCTACACCCTACCCCTTAAAAAAAAAAAAAAATCTGAGAGGGAATTAATTAAATTTGACTAATAAACTTCCTGGGCTGGTCTCAAACTTTGGATTCTCCTGCCTCAGCTTCCCAAGTAGCTGGGATCACAGGTGTGCACCACTGAGCCCACTTAGTTGTTTTGGATTATTTCCTTGGTGACTTTTTGCCTGTCCTATGTCATCATTTTATGGGAGTCTCACTGGTCCACAGTTGGGCCTCCTGGGCCCATTCTCTGATTTTTTTCTCTTGTATTTTCTTATTGACTCAATTTTCTAGGTATTTCCTCAGCTTTTATCTTCCAGTTCTTCTCTTGGATTTCTTGCTTTGGTGCTCACATAATTTAAGCTTTGAAGAGCTTCTTCTGTCCCCCACCCCATGTTCCTTGTCTTAAATATTGTATTCTTGCTTCATGGACACATGACCGTTCATTGTCCAGAGGGTGTCAACAGCTCTTTCCTGTGTCCCTTGGTGTGACAGTGCCTGGCTCAGTTCTACTGTTGGCTGCCCCTTGTTGTCTTAGGGTGCTCTGAGGGCTGGGGATACCCACAGGTCAGGGTCCCCAAGGGTCCTGCCTCAGGCTTGTCAGAATGCCAAGGAAGCCTTGTTCTGCTCAGAGGAAACAGGCCTGCCTGGTGACTTGGCGAAAGTCTTTAGGATGTAAACTTCTACTTTCTTACTGATTTCTCTGCTGCTCCTTGACCTACCCTTTCCCAGAGGCCCTCTCTCAGCCAGGGACACCTGGGGCAGGTATTCTAGGGACCCAGCTGCTCTCAAACAAGACTCCTTTGTCAGTGCCTGCCCCCAACCCATTTCTTGAAACACCAGGCACTGAAGGGCCTGAGCCCGTGGTCCTCTCTCAGTCTGTGGCCCACCTATATCTGTCCAGGATCTGCATGTCTAACTTTCAGAGTCTGACTGCCTTTCTCTCTTCCTCTTTTTTTTTTTTTAAATATTTATTTTTTGGTGTAGACTGACACAACACAATGCATTTTATTTTTATGTAGTGCTGAGGATTGAACCCGGGTCCCGCCCGTGCTAGGCGAGCAGCTCTACCACTGAGCCACAATCCCAGTCCCTCCCTCCCTCTTTCTCTTTAAGGTCTTTAAGGTTTGAGGTCTTTTTTTGGAGGTGGGAGTACTGGAAATTGAGCCTAGAGGAGCTCTAGCACTAAGCTATAACCCCAGCCCCCCCCCCCTTTTTAAATTTTGAGACAGGATCTTTCTAAGTGGTGCTCAAGGTCCTGAGTTTGATGTCCAGCATCAGAAAAAATCAATCAATCAATCAACCTTCACTTTTGTTTGGGGCAGGGAGTTCTGGGGAGGGTGCAGTTATCACTTTTGTTCAGCAGGGAGTCCTGAGGGAGTTGCAAGCAGCCTGCCACCCTTGCCCAGGGACCCTTGCAGAGCTGCAGGCTCTGGAAAGCCCTTGCCCACCTGGGAGAAACATGGCATGGGCTGAGTTGCCTGGCCTTTCAGCCTCTGAGATCAATTGTGAGCCTTGTCATTCCTCCCCAGTGCTATGACCTTTCTGATCAAGTGTGGCCTGGGCTGTGAGTGCTGAGCCCTGACTCTACCTGCACTGAGCACTCTGGCCTTGCTGCTTGGACCTGCTCCTGCCTCCTGGCCTTGCTGCTCAGGAAGGTTATGGTCACTCTGTTGGGGCCTCTACTCCACTTACGTTCTAGCTACTGCTGGATGGAGGCCACCCTGAGGGCCAGAGCAGGTTGGCGCCACCTTTGGTGCCCCTGCTCCTGTCCTCGTGGCATGGAAGCTCTGTTGCCTCGGTCCTCTGGGCAGGCTGTCTGGTGTCCCCATTTGTAATTTCCTGCTCTTGACCATTGTGTGGGGCCTTTGGCCATCTTCTAGTTCCTGGGAGGGACGGCCAATGGGGCTGGGCTGGGCCAGGGCCCTGAACTCTACCTGAGATCTCTGGGTACAGGGCTATGGGGGGGCAGGGCTTTAACAGCTGGTTCCCCCCAGGTCCTTCCTCAGATCCCCGTGAAGAGTGGTGGTCCCCATGGGGCAGGGGTCCTCGGTGAGTGGCTGATCCCCTCGTGCCCCCACCCTGGGAGACCCCTACCCACCAGGTGCCCAGATGGGGAGGGAGGGAGGGTGTGCAGGCACAAGGGGTCGATGTGGGCTGTAGGATGGGGGTGCCTGCTGGAGTCACCCTCATTTCCTCCCTCTAGGGGTGCACCTAGAGGGCCCGTTCATCAGCCAGGAGAAGCGGGGTGCACACCCTGAGGCCCACCTCCGTTCTTTTGAGGCCCATGCCTTCCATGATGTGCTGGCCACCTATGGTCCCTTGGACAACGTTCGCATTGTGACACTGGCCCCTGAGCTGGGCCGCAGCCATGAAGTGATCCAGGCACTGACAGCCCAGGGCATCTGCGTTTCCCTAGGTGAGGGGCCGTCAGCAGGGGTGGGGTCTGCAGCTGGAGCAGAGTCTGAACTCAGGTCCCCTATGCAGGGCACTCAGTGGCTGACCTACAGGCTGCAGAGGAAGCAGTACAGAGTGGGGCCACCTTCATTACCCACCTCTTCAATGCCATGTTGCCTGTGAGTGCTGCCCTGGCTCCTGGAGGGGTGGGCTTTTGGCAGCCTCTGTCCTCACTCAGCCAGTCCCTCCTGTCCTGCTCAGTTCCACCACCGTGATCCTGGGATTGTGGGGCTCCTGACCAGTGACCGCCTGCCCCCTGGGCGCTGCATCTTCTATGGAATGATTGCCGATGGCATACACACCAATCCTGCAGCCCTACGCATTGCCTACCGGGCCCATCCCCACGGTGAGCCTCCATGGAGGAGGGGCAGTAGAAGTTAGTTGTTCAGCTTGCCCACCAGGCCCATCCCCAGGGTGAGTCTCCAGGGAGGAGGGGCATTGAAATCAGTTGTCCTGGTCCTGAAGCACTTCTCCTCCAGGGCTGGTGCTAGTCACTGATGCTGTCCCTGCCCTGGGCCTGGGCAATGGCCGTCATACACTGGGACAGCAGGATGTGGAAGTGGATGGGTTGACGGCCTATGTGGCAGGTGAGTGACTCCCATGCTCACAGAAAAGCAGCCCCTCAGCCTCTTGGGGGGGGGGTGTGGAATTTGGGTATCCCCTGCTTGCCTTCTGGGCTCCCAGGCCCACAGTTCCCCTGGCCTCTCTGCTCTCAAGGCACCAAGACGCTGTGTGGCAGCATAGCACCAATGGATGTCTGCGTCCGGCATTTTCTGCAGGCCACAGGTTAGTGGGCCAGTGTGTCTCTGTGTCTAGGAACAGAGGCCACCTCTGGGAGGAACTAGGGTGGGGTGGGATTATGGGAATCCTGTTTCAACAATCTTCACCTGCCCATGTTGGGGTGGTGGTTTCCAGGGGATGGACTGGACACTGGAATGTGGCCAAGACTCTGCAGAGAGCTCATAAGCATGGTAGCATGGCTGCATGGTAGCAAGCAACAGGTTGATGGGCAATGAAACCACAGACCCTGGGAGGGGCAGGGTCCCCTATCCTACCTGCAGAAGGACCAAGGCTCCAGCCCTATGGGATGGGGGGCTTCTCAGGGACAGCACAGATGGACAGGTGGGATGGGGTGGGGCAGGATTGGCACTGCGGGCCCCTGGGATAGGTTGTGTGGTGCCCTTGCACAGCAGCAGATGAGGAGAGGCTAGATGCCATTCTGGAGGCGGTAGGCATCACAGTCCATTGTACTGTTTAAATCAGATGGGCTGACGACAAGGGACAGCAAGGGGACAGCCTAGGAGGCAGGACATGGCTGTGTCCTAGCCCCAGGACTGATCAGAGTGGTGGAGAAGTGAATATGGTCATTTGACCTCTTGGTTAGGGGAGCAGAGAGCAGAGCCCTGGGTGCCTGCTAGGCTGGTGACATAGTGGGCCCTGGTATCACTTCTTTGCATTTGGGGGCTCTCCCCAGGATTTAGGAGAAAGTGGAGGATCCTGTGGGCATGTGGGACCAGAGAGTGCTTTGTTAGGAGAAGAGAAACCCTGCAGGCAGGGATGGTGCCTGGGCTGAGGAAGAGAGGAGCAAGTACTGTTCCTAGAGCTGGGGTGGGGACTGGCTGTTAACATGTTGCAGAGTCCTGGGCTGTCCCCCCCTTGTCTCCAGGCCCTAAAATGGGAGCTTGGAACTGTGAGTAGGGGAGGGGCTGTGGGACATTACCATGATGTGTCCCAAACAGGCTGCAGTGTGGAGGCAGCCCTGGAGGCTGCATCCCTGCATCCCGCCCAACTGCTGGGGCTGGAGAAGAGCAAGGGGAGTCTGGACTTTGGTGCTGATGCAGGTGAGGCTCCACATAGGAGAGGCCCAGTAAAGGGCTGGGTCAGGGCCCAGGTGAGTGAGTGAGTCTTCCCGGTTTCTGGCTCCCTGGTGGCATTGCCTGCCATAGTCTCTCTCTGGCTGTCTATTCCTCTTGGCCAGGCTTTCTGGCATCCAAGATAAGGCCAGACCAGGGCTGCAGGGAGTTGTCCCTTGTCCCTGACTGTGAGGAGTTGGACTCTTGGTTCTAGGCCTATGCCAGTC
This sequence comes from Urocitellus parryii, assembly GCF_045843805.1. NCBI lineage: Eukaryota > Metazoa > Chordata > Mammalia > Rodentia > Sciuridae > Urocitellus > Urocitellus parryii. The sequence continues at coordinate 7,004,096 of NC_135539.1, read as the reverse complement.
TGTGATGGTCAGGACATCCTGCATGAGTCATGTCCCTGGGCCTCAGCTTCCCCACTGGGTTCAATTGTGGGGGGAATGACTCCATATGGGGGGTTGGGGTGGTCCCATCCCATCCCTTCTTACCCTGTGGCTCTGCCCCAGACTTCGTGGTGCTCGACGACACCCTCCGTGTCCAGGCCACCTACATCTCTGGTGAGCTGGTGTGGCAAGCAGAGGAAGCCAGGCTATAACCAAGGACCTCAGCAGGAGAGGATGCCCAGCCCCAGCTGGACACTGACATGGCGGACAGTCGAGGGAGCTGGTCTCCAGAGAGCAAGTTGGGACCCCTCCTCCAGGTTGGCCCTTCCAGAGCCTCAAGTGGCCCTGGAGGCAGTGGCTCGGATAAATGTGTGGCCAGCAGGACTTGCCTTGTCTCTGGGTGTTGTTTTTGAAGCAGGGCTGCTGTCCTGGGGCCTCATTGAAAGTGTTTGTGTCTTGGGGCAGAAATGGTTGGATTCCTTGTGGGCCCCCTATTAGGCTGGACCTGTCTGAGGTCTATAAATCCACAGGAAGATAGAGTTGGAAGTGAGCAGGGAGTCCTTCAGTATGGCGGGTGGAATGGAATCATGGCCATGGTTGGAAGACTACAGGAAGGAGTTGGGGACACTGATGGTGGGTGGTTTTTAATGTTTAGTCACATTCCCTGAGCTGGGTGGGCAGAGGGGAGACCCAAGGCCCAGTTCTGGACGTGGGCACAGTTCCAGGCCCTCTGTTGAGACCTTCATGAGGGTGTCCACACTGGTCTTGGAACTCCAGGTCACCCAGCACTGAGTGCAGGAGGTAGTACCCAAGGGTCCCAATCCAGGCCAGGACCCCAGCTAGCTGTTTATCCCTGGCCTGTTGACTTGCCCTGATCTCAGTCCCATCACCTAGCGCCCTTGTGCATAGTCATGGTTCTATGTTCTTTTACATCATAGCTCAGCAGCCCCACCTCCCCAACCTGCCCCTGGTGGGTTTGACAAGCCCTCCCCTTGCCCACCATAGTTTGGTGGCTATGGAGACCTGCCAGTGCTGTTGGGAAGCTCAGGGTCTCACCACTGTTCAGGGGCTCTTCAACTTATGCTTGCTTCTTTAATGTTGCTTGGGCAACACATTCCAGTGTTCTACTCCAACATATTCTTGGTCTTCCTCCATTAAAGTACCATGGGCCATCAGGCTCTTTGGATAGCTTCAAGGTGGGCAGGCTTTGGGGGCCCTCCTGGCTCTGAGGATGGCTGTGACACAGGGGGGTCAAGCCTGGGAGTAGTGTCTTGACTTTCTTCCTATTTGGGTCCTGGAGTAGGTGGCTCCACCCCCTTTTGTGTGATGAGATTATTCCTTGGTGCAAGAGAAAAATGTGCCAGGATGCTGTTGTATGTTGCTTCCAATAAAAGAAATGTCTCCAGGCCACAGCAACAAAACCACTCATGGGCTTTTACCTGGACTGTGGGCAAACATCCGGGGGAGAACAGCTGGTGGGATAGGGGTACATCAGGCCAGGTCTCAGCCTGTGTGTTCCTGGGTACACACCATCAGCCCAAGAATGTGAGTCTATGGGATCCCAACCTTCCAAGAGCTGCAGGTGCAGGGATGCTTAGGTCTGTCCCATAGCCACACGCCTTTCAATATGTGGCTGGCTACCCCCTGCAATGTGTCCAGTGCTGGGAGACAGTTGTGAATGTGGGTCACGCTGGGCCTATCCAGCAGGGCTCATTATGGCCATGAGAGACAGGTGAGCTTGACCCTCACCTGGTTTCAGGCTTTGCTCTTAAATACTTTACTAGTGTTGAGTCATTTCCATCTTTCTGCCAGAAAACCAATGAGGAAGCTGGGTGTGATGGCTATAATCCTATAACCTATAATCCTAGCTACTGGGGGGTGGGGGCAGTGGTGAGGCAGCAGCACTGCAAATTTAAGGCCAGCCAGGGCAAATTAGAGAGACCCTGTCTCAAAAAATATAAAGGGTTGGGGATGTAGCGCAGTGGTACAGTGCCCCTGGGTTCACTTCTCAGTATTGGAGGGAAAAAAAAAAAATCCAAGGAGGAGGCCTATTTGTCATTCTTGCTTCTCTCTTGGGGAAACTGGAGTACTGAGTCCTAGAGCTACAGAGTGGCTGGGGGCTGGAAATGTAGCTCAATGGTAGAGTCCTTTTCTAGCCAGGCCCTGGGTTTCATTCCCAGCATGGGGGACAGGGTAATTTAGCCCAGGCACACCCTGCTCCATTCCATCCAGCTGCCTCTCTGGATGAAGAGGAGGGAAGGGCTCCTTAGAGGGGTGGACAGTGGGTGTAACATTCAGATGATGGGAGCTACCTTTGCAGAAGAGTTTCAGGCAAAGCTAACTGTCCCAGCAAGGCCAGAGACACAGATGTGTGTGTGTTGGTGGAACAAAGACCGCCACTGCAGTCAATGGAGAGAGGTGCAAGCAGGGCTCTGGACCTGCCGTAGGAGTTTAGGTTTTATTTGAGGTGCAAGGGGAAATGCCACTGGGTTTTTAATTTTTAAAATTATGATAAAATGTAAAATGTACTTTTTTTTTCAGTACTGGGGATTAAACCCAGGAGTGCTCTATCACTGAGGGACACCCCTAGCTCCCCTTTTTTTGGTAACAGGGATTGAACCCAGGGGTGCTTTACCACTGAGTTACATCCCCAGCCCTTTATTTAAGTTGCTGAGGCTGGTGAACTTGTGATCCTCCTGCCTCAGGCTCCAGAGTCACTTGGATTACAGGCGAGTTCCACCACATCTGGCAAGTTTACCATTCTGATCACTCGGAAATGTACAGTTCAGTGGCACTAAGCACATTCATATTGTGTGCAGCCATCACACCATTGTTCTCCAGGACTTCTCCATCTTCCCAAAGGGTGACATCACTTTTGCCCCATCCGAAGCTCTGAGCTGGAGGGTTGTAAACGGAAGGGTGGGTTGCCGCTTAGGTCATCCTGGGGGTGCTGGGGGGCCGGGCTGCCCTGGCCGTGGGTGCCAGCGGGGCTGCCACAGGCTGTATGGTGGGTGTGGATTGGGGGACAGTGAGGCTGGTGTGCCCCCTGAGTCACAGTGGGGGCGGGGAGCCTGGTGGGTGGCAGAGCTGGTGTTTGTGAGACACCAGGCCTGTTGCTCTGTCTGTTGGCTGTGTGCAGCTGGAAGAGGTGCTTTGGTGAGTGTAGCCTGCAGGCACCACCCGGTGGCCTTCCAGAACACCCTCTAGGGCACGCAGGACTGAACCACCACAGGTTCAAGTCCTCATGCTGGAGACCCAGCCAAGCCCTTTTATCTCCAGGCCTCAAGGCTCCCAGGACCATTGGCATATGGTGGGGTGATGCGCAGGTCTCCCCGAGCCAGATAGCCCTGCTGGGGAGTGAAATATTAACCAAGCCAGGCAGCGGCAGCGGCAGCGGCGGCAGCAGCAGCAGCAGCAGCAGCGGCGGAAGAAAGCGGAGGGCCCCGCCTAGCAGTCCAGGAGGCCTGTTCTGTCCTGGGGGGGGCGCTGGAGGGGGGGCAGGGGGTGGGCACATGGACTCGCCCACCTTAGGAGGGCTGCTTCTGGTGGTCTCTGCTGGGGCCAATCACAGTGGCCAACCAAGAGGGACGTGTGCTCTGCTCAGGGCAGACTGCTGCACCCTGCTCATAGCACTTTGAGGATTCCCTGGGCCCCGCCCCAGCCTGTTCTTCCCTGACTGTGATTCTGGAGTATGGGTGGACCAAGGGCACCTTTCCCCGCAGCCCACTCCAGACCTGGCCAGTCCCGTGGTCAGCCGCCAGGTGTGCCCCTTCCAACCTGATCCTGCGCCTTTTACCACAGTGTCACAGTTTATTACTAAGTGGTATTGCACTTTTGGTACTGCTTGGCAATTCTGTATTTTTAAAGTGAGCATGTGGAGAGCTTCCCAGATAGGAGGGCATGGATCTGTCTATTGTAAAAGGTGCCCGGGTCCTTTCTGTAAACATGGGTGTTCCGTGACCAGTTCTCACCGCACCCTTGCTAAGGATTGCCTGAGGGTGGGAATGGGCGTATCTGGGGATCCAGATACTCCAGGGCATTCCTCTTCCCTCTGTGACCTTCTTGTCCCCATGTGATCCCAAGAAGACCAGAGAACGGCCTTCTGCATGAGTTTCCTGTTGCTGCTGTAACAAATCACCTCAAATCTGTTTAAAACAATTGGAACTTATGGTTTTATGGTTCTGGAGGCCCACGTAGGAAATAGGTCTCATGGGCTGAAGTCAAGGCAGGTGCAAATCTGCAGAGGCTCCTGTTCTGCTTTGTTTCCTAGAGGCTGCTGACTCATTTTCTTTTGCAAAGCCAGCAGTGGCCAGCAAGCCTCCTTTTCTATGTTTAGAGACCCTTGTGATTATACTGGGCTCACTGGAGAACCCTGGCTAGTCTCCTTTTTTTTTTTTTTTTTTTAGTTATACATGGATACAATATCTTTATTTTGTTTATTCATTTTCTTGTGGTGCTGAAGATTGAATCCAGTGCCTCACATGTGGGAGGCAAGCACTCTGCCACTGAGCCAGAACCCCAGCCCTAGTCTCCCATTTTTAAGGTCAGCAGAATAGCAGCCTTAATCCCCCCTTTTCTGTAGATCATGACATACTCACAGTGGTGGATCAGGTACTGAACATCCTTGGACAGACCATTATTCTGGAGAGAAGGACCCAGGCAGAAGTGTTCCTGCTCAGGTCTAAAAGAGATACTAGTTCCATCCCAGGTTTCAGCATCTAACATCACAAAAAAACGAGGTACCATATTTCTGTCATCAGTGCATGAAGGTTCCTTTTTCCCTACGTTCTTACCAATGGTGGATGTTTTCAAGTTTTGAGAGTTTAACCGGTTTTTGAATGAGCCCCATTTTATAGTTGGGAAATTTGAGGTTTGGGAGGGCAAGTTAGGAGACTGAGATCTCACAAAACTGCCTCTTTCCTGGCTGCCAGTCAAGCTTCTTTGCACTTCTTTGTCACAGTTAATAGGGGAAGATGTGAATTCACCTAGGTAGCTTGGAAACCACTGAATCCCTTTGTTATCTCTCATCCATCTATTCATCTGCAGCCATCAACAAATGCATATTGGGAGCCTTGGGCATGGTGAACAGAGACCAGGGGCAGAGGCTACTGTTTGAAAAGCCCTTTCCCCTCACCTGCCTGTACCTTAACTGGTCTTTTTGCCTCCCTATTTGCCCCCTGTGATCCTTTCCCCAGACTCTGCCAAGCAGGTGCAGGAGAGTCTAAAATATAAATCAGCTGGGCTCTGCCTGGTGCAGCTCTTCATTGGCTTGATACTTAAGTGCTTGCAAAATCTGTGGGGTGTGGACCTACCTTCCCCTTTCTCCTTTGTCTGCATGAATGCTAGTAGTTGTCCTGCCCTTGGCTATTGGTGGTAGCTGGCTTTGAAGGTGGCCCCCCACATGATGTCCTTCCTGATGATGGATATGGGTTATAAAAACCACCATGGCTGGGCACAGTGGTGCACAACTGTTTTTTTTTAAAGAGAGAGTGAGAGAGGAGAGAGAGAGAAAGAATTTTTTTTTTTAAGAGAGAGTGAGAAAGGAGAGAGAGAGAGAATTTTTAATATTTATTTTTTAGTTCTCGGCGGACACAACATCTTTGTTGGTATGTGGTGCTGAGGATCGAACCCGGGCCGCACGCATGCCAGGCGAGCGCGCTACCGCTGAGCCATATCTCCAGCCCCCAGTGGTGCACAACTGTAATCCTAGCTACTTGGGAGGCTTAGGCAGGGGAATTGCAAGTTCCAGGCTACCCTGGGCAACTTAGTGAGGCTGTAAGCAACTTAGCAAGACTCCAAAAATGGGGGAGAGTACTCTTGCGTTCAATCCCCAGTACCTCCTCTCCCTGCTAGAACAAAGAAAACAAACTAAAAAACCCTTAGCTTCCAGCTTGGGTCTGATGGTTTTCTCTTGAACCACTTACTCTAGGGAGAGCCAGCTGCCACAGCATGAAGACATTCAGCTCTGTAGAGCAGCTCACATGATACAGAGACTTCCAGCCCACTGCTGTAGGAATGAGACTTTTTGGAAGTGGGTCCTCCAGGTTTGCTCAAGCCTTCAGATGCCTGAACCAGACCGCCCAGCTGCTGGTTCCCTCCCCGGCTTCAGACTCCCAGAAACTATGAGACAATGCACCTCTATTGTTTGGGGAAAATTTGTTACATAGTAGTAGGTATCTAATACCCTAGCTGTGAGACATTGGGTTAGGTTCCTAATTTCTGAACCCCGTTTCTCCCCTTGTGCTGCAAACGTTATGGGAATAAGTGAGGAGGAATACACGATGCAGCACAGGCCAAGTGCAGCCAGCACATCGGGCATCCTCACTGCCCCCTCATGGTTGGCTCCCAACATCCATGACCTCTCAATGTCAAACCAAGCCCCTGGATGCTTGGCTCAAGACACCCTTCAGCTATGGACAGAGGCATTGGGCAGGAAAGGGACAGATAAGAGCTGGAGAACAGTCTGTCTCTTTCCTCCAGCTGAGGTGCCCATGAACTGTGCTGGACCAGGTGAGACTATCTCCCCCAGTGTTCATTGTCCCCAAGATGGGTGGCCAGACCTGACACAGGTGCTCTGCCTCTCTAGAGGTGAGAATAGAAGCCTGCCTGGCTGGGCTTGGCCTGGGCCTCTCCTGCTCTCTGCTGTCAAGGTCCTGGCAGGAGTGAGGACTGCTCTTCCTCAGCCTCCTGCTGCCCTCCCTGCCTGCTCAGCTGCTTTCTTCAGGGCAGCAGCCTCCTCCTCTCCCCTCACTCCTTCCCCAAGGCTGCCTGGCTGCATCACGCCCACAGCACAGGTGGGCTCCATCTTTCACCAGTCATTTTTACTCAAGTACCCCACCCACTTCCTTCCCAGTTTCTCTGTGAACTACTTAAGAACCACAGGGCTGTGTGTTGGTACAATGGACTTGAACAGGAAAAACGTTAAGAGAACCCAGTCTGCACCCCAGTGGAAATCAGCGTTGCCTATATTTCCTTCCAGGCTTTTTTCTTTGCATTTACTTTACTTATTGGGAGCTGGGGGTATAACTCAGAGGTAGACTGCTTGCCTAGCATGTGTGAAGTCCTGGGTTTGATCCTTAGTAGTACAAAAATAAAACAAAAATCCTTTTACATACATGCTTAGATTTATAAGGGTTATTTGAAAACATTCATTGGATTGTGTATGTGTGTGAGTGGTACCAGTGATTGAACCCAGGGGTGCTTTACCACTGAGCTATGTCCCAGTCTTTTTTTTATTTTTTGAGACAAGGTCTCACTAAATTGCTGAGGCTGGCCTCAAACTTGAGACCCTCTTTCTTCAGTCTCTGGGATTACAGTCATGTGTCACTGTATCTGGCCATGTGTGATTTTTTTGTTGTTTGTTTTGTACTAAGGACCTTTTGAACTTTTTTGAGACAAGTTCTTGCTAAATTGCTGAGGCTGGCCTTAATCTTGAGACCCTCCCAAGTCATTGGGATTATAGGCATGCACCTCCATGCCCAGATGTCTGTCTGCTTTTCTAGAAATATCTTTATACTTTTTATGATTCATCATTTTTGGTCATTATTTCTTGCCTTTCTGTTGAAATGGTAAGGATTCAGTTTTTATTTGTTTGTTTATTTTTATGTGGTGCTGAGGATTGAACCCAGGACCTCATGCATGCGAGGCAAGCGCTCTACCACTGAGCCACAACCCCAGCCCAAGGATTCAGTTTTTATACCTGCCATGTCTTCTGCCTCCTGTCCAGGTAGAATATGATGACTACAGACAGAATCAGTGTAACTGACCATGACTGTAAATATCAGTCACAGTAGAGAGGATTGAGAAGAGGTATGGGCTGTGATTGTGATTCCTTTTTGGTAGAGCTATTCTGGATTTTTTTTTCTCATTTCCCTGTGAGTTCCTCAATTTAACTCAAATTTTCCCCCTGATACTAGGGATTGAACCCAGGTGTGTTCTACCACTTAGCTATACCCCCAGCCCTTTTTTTTTTTTTTTTAATTTTTGGGTACCAGTGATTGAACTCAGGGGCACTCGACCACTGAGCCATGTCCCCAGTCTTATTATGTATTTTATTTAGAGACAGGGTCTCACTGAGTTGCTAGCACATTGCTTTTGCTGGGGCTGGCTTTGAACTCGAGATCCTTCTACCTTAGCCTCCCAAGCTGCTAGTGGTTGCACCATCTTGCCTGGCTTATTTTTTGAGATAGGGTCTCACTACATTGCTGAAGCTGGCCTTGAACTTGTGATCCTCCTACCTTAAGCTCCTTAGTCACTGGGTTCTAGGTGTGGCCATCATGCCCAACCTGAATTCAAGTTTATTTGTGGCAAGAATCTATAATGTCCTCTAGAAGTCTACTCCACTTCAGTCTGGGTATTCCTTGCTGACAGCTCTTATCCTGGCATTTTCCCATCCTATTCACTTAAATTCTACCTTTTAACTGGGGCAGCATGTCTATAATCTCTTAGGGGTTAATGTACAGGCTTTGGCCACATGGATATGGCTGAGGCAGGAGAACTATAAGTTCAAGGCCAGGGTTGGGTTTGATCCTCAGTACCACATAAAATAAACAAAATAAAGGTATTGTGTTCACCTACAAAAAAAAAAAAAAAAAAGTTCAAGGCCTGCCTAGGCAACTTAGACCCTGTCTCAAGATAAAAAATTTTAAAAAGCTAGGGCTATAACCTCTGTGGTAGAGTGTCCCCAGGGTTCAATCTCCATTGCCCTCCTACCCGCCCAAAATTACCAAAACTGTGACCTAGTTACCTGATTTTCTTTATTGGGGGGGTAGGGTGGGGTGGGTATTGAACCCAGGGGCTTCACCACCAAGCTATACCCCCAGCCCTCTTTATTTTTTGAGACAGGGTTTCACTAAGTTGCTTAGGACCTTGCTAAATTGCTGAGATTGGCCTTGAACTTGTGATCCTCCTGCCTTAGCTTCCTGAGTCATAAGAATTACAGGTGTGTGCCACCATTCTGGGCTCAGGAAAAGTTTTTATTGCTTTGTGAGGACCAAAATAAATAGAATGGCTGTTGACTAAGAGCAGAGTTGGTCAGGTCTGGTTTTAAGACCTGTGCTCGGTGACCTTGAACTCTGTTCTACAGCACAGTAGACAAGCCACAGAAGCCTGTCTCCTCAAATGAAAAGTGGGAACCATCATAGCAGCTGATGCTCATGGGCTGTTGTGTGGAACAAGCAGACACTGCTTGTGGTGACTTGAGGGGGTGCTGGGGTTGGTGTCTCCAGTGGTTATGTATGTTTTGAGATATGAGAGCTTGTGTCCACTTTGAGCTTCTCTCTGTGCACTCAGGGTGAGAGTGTAAACTAGACTACCCTTTCTGAAGTGGGGCAGGTAGTTTGGCAGCATGAATTATATTTTGGTCCAGTAATTCCATAGGCTAAGAATTTATCCTAAAGAGATAAGGAAGGGCGTGCTGGATTTCAGTGTAGTCCTTGTTCATGAGGGAAAAATAAAACAAAACAAAAAATCTGGGAATCATTTTCTTTTTTTTTTTTTTAAAGAGAGTGAGAGAGGGGAGAGAGAGAGAGAGAGAGAGAGAGAGAGAGAGAGAGAGAGAGAGAGAGTTTTTTAATATTTATTTTTTAGTTCTCGGCGGACACAACATCTTTGTTGGTATGTGGTGCTGAGGATCGAACCCGGGTCGCACGCATGCCAGGCGAGCGCGCTACCGCTTGAGCCACATCCCCAGCCCTGGGAATCATTTTCATGTCTATTAGGAAATCAATACCTGAATGTATAAACATTTATTTCATCTTTAAATGTTATGTTCCTCTAGTGGCCTCCTCTGGACTTATACAACTGAGGAAAAGAGGTCAGGAGAGCCATACAGGATACAGATGATACATTGTTAAGTGAAAGAAACAAGTATCAAAACAGCAAGAATAGCATGGGGTTAGGGGTTATAGTTGCCAGTTTTTTTGTTTGTTTGTTTGTTTTTTGTTTGAAGTGGGTTACTGGGGATTGAATTTAAGGCCTGGAGCATGTTAGGCAAGTGTTCTACCACTGAGCTATATACCCAGCTCTTTTTAAAATTTTATTGAGACTGTGTCTGTCAAGCTGCCCAGGATGTCCTTGAACTTGTGATTCCCCTGTGTCAGCCACCTCCTTAACCTCAGTAGCTGGGACTTCAGGCATATACCACCATACCTTTTTTTTTTTTTATGATGTTGTTTTTTAAAGGTCTATAAATGTACAGAGGGCAAGGACAGTCAGTCAGAGCTAACAGGGGTTGATGTACAGGCTTTGGCCACATGGATATTTGGATCCTGACACTGCACGACCCTGAGCAAGTTGCAGAACTGCCTCCCAGTGCCTCAGTTTCCTCATCTAAAAAGTGGAGCAACAATATCAGAGGTGCTGGATTAGGGTTTTCAGACAAAGTTGCACTATGTTGCCCAGGCTGGACTTGAAATTCTGGGCTCAAGAGATCCTCTTGCAGGGCTGGGGATGTGGCTCAAGTAGTAGTGTGCTTACCTAGCATGTTTGAGGTACTGGGTTCGATTCTCAGCACCCCATAAAAATAAAATATAGATATTGTGTCCACCTAAAAAACTAATAAAAATTTAAAAAAAGAGAGAGATCCTCTTGCTTCAGCCTCCTGAGTAGTTGAGACTGTCAGCATATGCCTTTGTGCCTCCTCCCCCTTTTTGTTACAAGGGATTGCCCTGGGGAGGAGTGCTTAACCACTGAGCCATATCCCCAGCCTTATTATTATTATTTTTATTTTATTTAGTTGTAGATGGACACAATCAATACCTTTGCTTTATTTATTTATTTTTATGTGGTACTGAGGATCAAACCCAGTGCCTCACATGTGCTAGGCAAGTGTTTTACCACTGAGCAACAAACTGAGCCCCTATTATTTTATTTTGAGACAGTGTCTAGCTAAGTTGCTTAGGGCTTCAGTAAGTTGGCTTTGAACTTGCAATCCTCCTGCCTCAGCCTCCCAAGCTGTTAGGATTACAGGATTGCACTACCATGCTGGGTTTTGTACCTGGTTTTGAATTTTAATTTTTTAAATAAAGATTTATTGCTGTTGGAAAATTTGAAAACAGATTGTTTAAAACTTCAGAGGCTGTGGTGTGGCTCCATGGTAGTCTGCGTGTTTAGCATATATGAGGCCCTGGGTTCTATCCCCAGTACCAAAAAAATATAAAATAAAAAAATACCTTCAGGTAATAAGGGTGATCCTAGTTTTAAGACACTATCGCATCACAAAAATGAGAAGTACTGAATATTGCTGAATTGTTCACTTAAAAATGGTTAAAGGTGCCAGGCGTGGTAGCCCATGTTTCTAAGCCCAGCGATGCAGGAGGTTGGAAAGTTTGAGGGAGGCCGGCCGGCTTCAGCAAATTAGTGAGGTTCTAAGCAACTTAGTGAGATTCTGTCTCAAAATAAAAGTTAAATAAAGGTCTGGGGATGTGGTTCAGTGCTAAACTGCCTCTAGGATCAATACCCAGTATCAAGTTAAAGCCAGGGGGTGTAGCTCAATAGTAGAGCACTTGCCTAGCATATGCGGGGCCCTAATAAAATAGGTTAAAATGCTAAATTTTATGCGTATTTCACTGCAATATAAAAAACCCATTACCACCACCACCATCATCATCAAAACAATTACCACCACCAAAAAGAAGAAGGAACCACAAGAACATTAGGCAAAGACACAGTTCCGAGGGTGTTGCGGGACTGTTAGTGCGCCTGTTAAATGCTTCGATGGCCCCTTTCCTCCGTTGTCGCTCGTGAGCTGTAAACTCTCATAGGTTGCCTCCTGGCATTCACGCAGGGCCGGCCCGAGTCTGAGCCGCGGGTTCTAGCACAGCCCGGCAGCTTGCTACGGGCGTGACCTTGACGGGACCGGGTTCGGAGCCTCAGTTTCCCGGACCCGGAGCGGCAATGACAGCTCGGCCGATCCCGCCCAGCGGTCCGGGATTGGCTCGCGCAGGATTCCCTCCGGAGGCGGGACCAGGCCCCAACCCGGAAATGCGGCCCGGGACGCGGGCGGGGCCCCCGTGGGACGCGGCGAGCGACGGCGGACGCGGCCAATGGGTGCGGGCGGTGGCGGCGGCGCGGCGGAAGTCCTGCTCGGCGTCGCGCGGGGGCGGGGTGGCGCCGGGGGCGGCGGGCGGCGGGGCGGGCGCAGGATGAGGGCGGCCATTGCTGGGGCTCCGTCGCGGGGAGGAGGACGCTGAGCAGGCGCCGAGCCGCGCAGCACTGCGGGGGAGGTGCCCGCGCCGACGCGGGGCCCATGGCCAGGACCACCAGCCAGCTGGTGAGCGCGCTGCGGGAGACGGGATGCGCCGGCCCGTTATCCGCGAACTCGGCTGCCTCCGGGTCTGACGAGGCGGCCCGGTTTCGCGGCCGGGCGGCGCCTCACCTGCGGCCAGGCGACGGGCCGGGCCGCGGACTCCGGCCGGGCGCCTCTCGGCCGCCGCGGGGAGCGCGGGCCTCTGCTGCGGTAGGCGCCGGGCGGCCAGGGGCGCTGACAGGCGCGGAGGGCGGGGGAGGCCGGGAGGTGTCACCCAACCGGGCGGGGTGGAAGTGCCTGGAAAGTTTGTTTTCGCCTCCTCGCAGTCTGAAGCCGAGCCTCTGGGCTTACCTTGCGGTCCTGTCCGCGGAGGAGCGGTTGTGGGCCTTCACCTGGGACGGGGTTCCAGGAAGCAGAGGGTGCGGGATCCTGCCCTAAACGCCTGATGCTCGCGGTTGTATTCCCAAATCCTGATTGGGGTGGTCTGGGACGCTCTGCTCTCAGCTGTGGCATTTGGGTGCTCATTCTGCTCATGGCTTTACTCACTAAGGTGGGAAGCCCCGGGAGGCCGGGCTCAGAGGCACCGCCAAGGGGGAGTGTGAGCTTGACAGGGAGGAGGAATTTTAGGGGGAAAAAAAACAACCACTTGTTGGGTGAAATGTGGAGAAATGTTTCTGTGTTTTTACTATGTTGCTAAAAGTATCCTTAGTGTTTTTGTATTTTCCCTCTGTTCAGTCTTGGAGTGTTGAGACTGTGATTAAGTATGTATACCTTGTATGCGATGTGAAGTGGGTCATGGGAGAATGTCAGAGAGCTAGCAAAACTTGGTTCAAAGGCAAATTTATGGCTCAGTGGTAGAGCGCTTTCTAGCCTGCTCACGAGGCCCTGGGTTCGATTCCCAGTTTGACAGAATAAAAGGAAAAAAAAAATCCCTTAATTGAATGAAGACCTAAGAAGTTTACTTGGCCTCTTATCTTCCAGAATGAAGCTTTGTAATAACGGATCTTAATGTTTTGGGAGGATCATGGGCCCTTTTGACAATTTGAGGGAAGGTATGGGGTCTCTGAGACAGAGAGCTCTCCCTGCGCTGAGTTGGGAGAACTTCAGGTTACAATCTTCTGTTGTAGAGACGAAGTCTAGAAAAGGGGGACCTGTCTGGTGGAGGGAATTGATGAAAGGAAAAAAGAATGTCTTTGACTTTGCAACACATGTTATACCCTGAGGTGCCTGGGCTAGGGGGCAAAAAACATTTAGGCTGCTGGCATGCCTCAGTGGAGGCTCTGGCGACATTCATCCTGGACATTTATAAAGTGAACTTTCACTCAGTCATGCTGTGTGAAAGGTGTGTATTTGATGATGTCTGTGGGAAAAAGAAAAGAGTATATTTTCTCATGGCCTTGACACTTCCACTTGATGGAATTGGAGTTCACCATTTGCTTTTCTTCAGGCAGCTTTTTTAGTGCAAAACACTGGAAACCCAGGGAGCAGAAAAACAATTACAGAATATTGGATAGACTTCTGTAATAAGGAATTGAGAGAATCTAGGCTTTGCACCTTTGTCAGCTAGAGTCCCCCACATGCACGTGTGTGAGAATATGCCAAATTTCCTTTAAGTAATGGCAGAAATGGCCCCGATATTGCATTTATATCCAAGGACAGATAGAGGTGAATAGTTAGAGTGAGTTTTGCATCTCTATGTTAGGGTGGCAGGGCAGGTTCTGTATGAGAAGACCCAGGTCCAACCTAACTTTCCCAACAGAGGGAGAAACAGTATGAGCTGTGAAGATGGAAAATGGCTTACCCGAGTCTGGCACTATTGTGGGTCAAAGGATGTAAGTCTTTATTGAGCCCTTACTTGAAGGCAGACACTTTGCTGTGTACTTCATTCATATCATGTTGTGAGGTAGATATTGTTCCTATTTTAAGTATGGTGGAACTGAAGTGAGAGAGGTTAAGTACTTGCCTCATAAATAGTCAAGTGCAATTTGGCAGAGACTCCACTGTCACCTTGCCCCACATGAGGAGCCCCTAAGTGAGGGTCTGCCAGGCACCTCAACCTAGCACCTGGTTGTAAGGAAGTCCTTGGTGCTGCTGCCCAGGGTGTCTTCCCTGAGGGTTAAACCTGAGTGTCTTGCTGTGCTGTGGCAGGAGGAATGTCTTCATATGGAGGAGAACACACATATTTCTTTGGGCAGATGGCTGTACTCTGTGACCCCTGGGGCCTGTTTCAGCTGTGTGCTGTCAGAAAGCAGCTGTTTGGAAGGAAGCTGTGCTTCATCCTCATTGAGGGGTGAGGCTCTGCTGGGGTGAGGCTTAGAACCCTCCTGTTGGAAAAAAGAAACGTGCAACAGTGTTGTTAAAGGGAGAGTTGGGGTTTGAGCAGAGCAACTTCCTGCATGCTCTGGGTGCTCTGTCTTTTGCAAGGGTGTTGCATCTGTGGGGGAAGGTGGTGGGAAAGGCAGAGAGCATTGAAAGAAGTGGCTTCTGATTGTCACACTCCTTTGTGGGTGGGTAGCTTCTCCTCACATGGCCCATCTGGTGTGGAGCATGATGTATTTTTGTCTCCAGTGACTCCCCAATAGCAGTTACCAAGTTGGTAATGTGGGGTCCCCATTACTAATAAGGGGTGGAAGTAATTACTTGGTCTGATCTCTGATGTGCCAGTTTAAGATAAAGATCATAGCAGCCTCCTGCAGTGATGGGGCCTGAAAGAAGCTTCAGGCTTCTAGTCAGGTCTTGGCCTTTGGGCTGCCTGCAGCATGGTTTTAGGGAGGAGGAACAGGTGACTTCTAGACACGTGTCAGCCTTTTCAGTGTGTCCTTGTCCTTTGGTTCAGGGTTGGGGTGCTCCTGGACAGCTGACTGACTCCAGTGATGAGCTGGAAAGTGCTGCAGAAAGGAAGGGCCCTGTCTGTGATGATATGTTTGGAGAAGAATGGTCCTGTTGTGTACTTCCCCCGTTCTGTGGAATGCCCTTGGGCAGAATCCTGTATGGTTTTTAATTCTGTGAGGAGAGCAAGTTGCTTCCAAGGAGCACTGGGTGCAGCAGGTGTGAGGCCAAGGCCACGTGGGTATGCTCCAGACCCACCCGTTGATGACAGGTGGTTATGGGGTATTTAGTGCAGTTGTTTTGAAGGCAGGTTCAAAGGACGGTGCATAGGGGAGGAAGTGCTGGTGTGGAAAGTAAGTTTTGGACATGTATCATT
The DNA here is from genome assembly GCF_045843805.1 of Urocitellus parryii. Taxonomy (NCBI): domain Eukaryota; kingdom Metazoa; phylum Chordata; class Mammalia; order Rodentia; family Sciuridae; genus Urocitellus; species Urocitellus parryii. The sequence continues at coordinate 6,988,626 of NC_135539.1, read as the reverse complement.
GAGGTCTTCTCACTTGTGCATTCTTATGTGACCAGATCACACTCTTCACATGTTCAGTGTGACGGCAGGCTCTTTTACTTGAATACTGCCAACAGGTTCAGTATTCAGTCTCTAGTTAGATCACAGGTAGAGTGCATTTTCTTAGGGTCATGAGGAATGTGTTCTTTTTGAGAGGAGAGAGGCCTGTTTGGGTCCTTGATGGCTGAGGGTTCTATTTCTCTACCTGACCTTGATTGCATTTATATAGTTGTTTAAAATCTTGTTTTCACTGTTTTAGTCTGAAAATTTTCCTGGCATTTAAACTGAAAGTTTATTCCAAGAGATTTCCAAGCTTTGAATGTGCTAAGAGAGATATTCAGTTCCTTATAAAGGAACTTCAAATCTTTATCAGAGCATCTATTCAGGGTTATGTTTAAATAGTGGGATTACTTAGGGACTGACAAAAGCTGGTTGCTGGTGCTGCAGATTCTGTGTATGGAGAACATGGGCAAGCCTGTCACAGCCCACAACTGAGAGTGAGTGTGTGGTTTCCACCTGGAGATTTGCCAAGGGGCCTGATGAAGGTGGGTGTGTGGTTCTGGATGGCCTGCTGACTTCATTTCACAGACCAGATTGGTGCCCTCTGGGCTGGGGGACGGACCTAGTCTGTTTCAAGTCAGCTTGCTGCCTGCAGGAAATCGAAGTATGTGAAGAGTGGTTTGAAGGTCTCTCTAAGTTGCCTAAGCTGGCCTCAAGGATCTTGGTTCTGGAGGTGCAGGTCTTTTGCACGGACTTGGGGGCAACCTGTGGTAGGTCTGCCCACTCAGAGAAGGCTGGTATCTCAGTGGGGCTTTGTTCAGAATTCATTCAGTTAAAGGTGTAATTTTTAAAAAACAATTTTAAAAATAATTTAAATAAATTTTTTAGTTGTAGTTGGACACAATACCTTTATTTTATTGTGGTGCTGAGGATTGAACCCATTATCTCGCATGGGGGGCTAGGTGAGTGCTCTACTGCTGAACCACAACCTCAGCCTCAAGGTGTAATTTTTATATAGTGAATTTGTTGTGAAAATCATGTTCTTTGGCTCATTCTTCTCTTTGGGAACTGACTTTACTTCAGTAGGAAGGAGTTGTGGCTCCAAGGGACAGTTTCTTGTTAGAGAAAGCTAGTAAGATTTTCAGAGACTTGAAACTACCTGACATTCTCACCAAGTGCTTGACCTACAGTGGAAATTTTGTGGGGAAAGGGGATTGTGCTGTCTCTTCAATTCTCCTTTCTTATTTTCAGGAGGCTGGGCTTGGGAGGAGAGGGCCTTCATGGCCATTGGACGTTTAGGACCTTGTTCTGGAGCCCAAGTCTTAGGTGTGGTGCCCTTCACTGAGTCAAAAGGGGTCCTTAGTGCTGCAGGCTTGGTTTTAGTGCAGCCAGGGCTGCTGTTCCTCCAGGGAAGGCATGATACATGTAGCCTTTTCCCCCCACGTTCTGGCATTTCCCTTTCCTTCTTATTTCCCCTTTTCCTGGTGAGGGAACACTCCAAGGACTTGCTGGTTGGGTCCCCAGGTGCCAGCACTCCTTACCCCACTCCTGCCCCATCCCCTCCTCTCCTGACCTGTCACCTTCCTCCTAGAAAGGGCCTTGCTTCAGAAGCCTAGTTGTGGTCCTTTTTCCAGCCTGCATGCCCAGGATAATGTCTAGGACGTTTGTAGCTGCCTCATTCTTGGTGGCTTTTGTCTTCTTCAGGCTCTTCCTCTTTGCCTAAAGAAATTCCCCTCTGTGGAACCTCCCCACCTCATGGTTATAAGCTTTGTCTGAGCAGTCTGCTTTGTGGTGGCCACCCCTTCTTCAGGCCTTGGGTCTGTACTAGATTCTGTTTTGAGTTTCATATCTGCTCTTCTAAAACAGGCTTTGGACTTGTTGTGGCCTTGGCTTTTGGAGCCTGGCCTCTTTGCTCCTTTGCTGGCATTCTTATGGATATACCTGTGCATCCTGTGGTGTATTATTCTCGTGCCAGCTTGTCTCACTGTTTTTGCTTTTGGTTGTTTTTTCTTGCAGTACTGGGGATTGAACCCAGGGTGCTCAACCATTGAGCCACATCCCCAACACACACTTCCCGCACTATATTCATTTGGAGACAGGGTCTCTCTAAGTTGCCTAGGCTGGCCTCAAAATTCAAAACCTCCTGAGTCACTGAGATTACAGGCAAGTGTCACCACCCTTGGTGTAAAGAATAAATGTTAATACATAAGCCAAAGTCTATAATTTATTCAAAACCCTCTAGTTTTTAACATAATGTCCTTTTACTGTTCCAGGAGTTCATCCAGAACACACTGCTTTTAGTCCTTATGCCTTCTTAGGCCCTTCTTGCTGTGACAGTTTTTCAGACATTCATTTGTTTTTTGATGACCTTGACTCTGTGTGTGTGTGTGTGTGTGTGTGTGTGTGTGTGTGTGTTTTGAATCCAGGGGCATGTTCCACTTGAGTTTCATCCCTAGTCCTTTTTCTTTTTTTCTTTTCTTTTTTTTTTTTTTTTAAAGAGAGAGTGAGAGAGGGGGGAGAGAGAGAGAGAGAGAGAGAGAGAGAGATTTTTTTTTTTTAATATTTATTTTTTAGTTCTCGGCGGACACAACATCTTTGTTGGTATGTGGTGCTGAGGGTCGAACCCGGGCCGCACGCATGCCAGGCGAGCGCGCTACCGCTTGAGCCACATCCCCAGCCCCCCTAGTCCTTTTTCAAATTTTAAAAAATTTGAGACAGGGTTTTATAAGTTGCTTAGGTTGGCCTTGAACTTTAAATCCTCCCGTCTCAGCCTCTTGGGTCACTAAGGTTACAAGCTTGTGCCACCATATCTGGCATAATTGATAGTTCTGAAGATACTGATCAGCTACTATAGAATGTTCCCCTATTGGGATTTGACAGTATTTTTCTCATAAGTTGGGGTGTGGGTTTTTGAGAGGAGGGGCAAAAACGTTAAGAGTCATTTTCTTTTACTTTTTTGGGGGGTACTGGGGATTGAACTCAGGGGTACTTGACCACTGAGCCACATCCCCAGCCCTATTTTGTATTTTTTATTTAGAGACAGGGTCTCATTGGGTTGCTGAGCACATTGCTTTTACTGAGGCTGGCTTTGAACTCAACATCCTCCTGACTCAGCCTCCTGAGTTGCTGGGATTACAGGCCTGCACCACTGCCCCTGGCTATACTTTTTAATTTGAGACAGGGTTTTGCTGAATTACCCAGGTTGGCCTTGAATTTATGATCCTTCTGCCTCAGTCTCCTGAGTTGCTGGGGATACAGGCATGTGTCATCACACCCAGCTGAGATAACTAGCTATTTTTTTTTTTTTTTTTTGCACAACTGAGTGATAGAATATTGAAATTCACAATTAAAAGTAACCTAAATCTCAATTTCAGGATGATACCTTCCAACTGTCTTTGCAATGAGAGGGGTTTAGTTCTTGGCTCTCTGACTGAGGATGGATCTCTTGTGTGGGGAAGGTTGGCAATGAGCCAGTTGTACCCAACTTGTTCCCTATGAGCCTGTCTAGTGTGGCTGTTCTGACATTAGGCTGTGTGCCCTTTGTGAGCAGTGCTTCCAGTATGACTTTTGGGATTGAGAGGGATGTATTTTCTGCCCTGAACATCAACACACAGGCAAATGATGCTTGCCTGAGGAGTGTCTACACAAGTCTTTGTAGCTTCTTTTGCAAAAGTGAAGAGTGACTTGGTAGCCTGGGCCTGTAATTTGAAAGCTGCAGCTTGGGGGAACTGAGGCTGATAACTCAATCCTGAGTCTACACTAGATGACTAGCACCTCTCCATCATCTGTATTTTTAAATTTCTATTCATCAAGACCTACCTGAACATAAAATGTTACCTTTCAAAGCCTTTGAACACCAAATGCTGGATTAAAATTTTGTATTGAACACTCAATGTTGTGAGCTTGGATAGATGTGGTGGCAGATGAGGCCTGTGTGGACCATTGTCTTCACATGGCCATACCCTAAGTTCCAAACCTGTAGAAGAGCCTTATCCCTCCTGGTGCATTGGAACATGGTCTGTAATCCTATTGACTCAGGAGTCTGAGGCAGGAGGAACTCAAGTTCAAGGACAGTTTTAAAAATTTAGCTAGACCCTGTCTCAAAAAAATAAAAAGGGCTAGGGATGTAGCACAGTGGTAAAGCACCCCTGGGTTTGAACCCAAGTACCCCCCCCCCCAAAAAAAAAAAAAGAAAGAAAAGAAAAAGAAAAAAGGCTTGTCTCAGAGGTACCATTCTAAGGCAGCTACCCACCCACAGGAGGACTGTTTTCCCTGAAGATCCTAAGGATGGGAAACCTGGAAGACCTTCTTATCTGAAGCTGTTTTTCTTTTTTGGTAGAAGGGCTACTTCTGGTGGTCTCTGCTACTTTGGGCAATGTCTGAGAGGGCTGTCACCGGGCCTTGACTTTGCTCTTATTTCTAAGATGGTCTGTGGTGACAAGGGGCATGTGCTTCATGGGTAGGTGTAGACACCTTCAGAGTCACAGCTGTTCCCCCCAAGATGGTTGTGCAGTTTGTGATCCTGGGTAGTGGGGGTATCCTAGAACTCAGCACCCGAAGTAGTCCTACTTGTTTCAGGGTTTCTGGGTTTGCACCCATGCTGATGTTCAGTGAGCGGGTACTTAGTGACAGACACTCCACCATCATAAGTGGGAACAGGCAGCTGGGCACAGTGATGCACGCCTATAATCCCAGTTTGGGAGGCTGAGGTAAGAGGTTTGCAGATTCAAAGCCAGCCTCAGCAATTTAGTGAGACTATAAGAAGCAACCTAGTGAGACCCTGTCTCAAAATAAATAAGTAAATAAGGGGCTGCAGATGTGACTCAGTGGTTAAGCACCCCTGGATTCAGTCCCTGGTACCAAAAAAAAAAAAAAAGATGGGGACGGGCTACATTGGACATCAGAGCCAGCATGTGTTGATACTAGCTGACACAACTAGTGTCCCATGGACCTTCTCTGGCAAATGATGAGGTTTGTCCAAAGACAAACCAGTCTTTGGGAGGATTGTCTGAGCACTAGCTTTGCTCAGCATTTCTTAGGAAGGCTTGCTTTGCAGAACCACAGCAGCCAGATCCTGGGGAAGCTGGTACCTTAGAAACTAATAAAGTATGATAAATGCTCATTCCTAGGCAGCTGTTGGTGCTGACTTCCTTCTTTGAGGTGAGCACTTACTCGTCCTACATCTGCTGCCAATGGGCTATGACTAATTTGGGGCCCAGGCTGAGAGGAGATGCTGTTCCCTCTGTTGCACCATCTCCAAAGCGCACAGCATTTACTGAGCACTTTTTCCATTGTCAACTCATTTTTTTCTTCTTGCTGTTTGGTATTTTTCTTTCATGAGGTTGTGGGTTTTTTTTTTTTTCTTTCTTTTGTACCGGGGATTGAATTTAAGGGCACTTAACCACTGAGCCACATCCCTAGCCCTATTTTGTATTTTATTTAGAGACAGGGTCTCATTGAGTTGCTTAGTGCCTTGCTGTTGCTGAGGCTGGCTTTGAACTTGCGATCCTCCAGCCTTAACATCCTGAGCTGCTGGGATTATAGGTATGCGCCACTGCACCTGGCTTTCATGAGTTTTTTATTGTTCAAAATTATAGTCTTCTACTGATTGTATATACATGCTGGTTATTATCAGATATACAATTTTAAAATATGCGTCTAAATATAGATTTTGTGAATGCATTTTATTCTCATTCCAAAAAAACAAAATATGATGTAAATGGTGCTGTTTTTGGTTTTAAGCATTAGCAGACTCTCCTGTGCAGATGCTGCTGGCACTGAACACTGTGTCTGGGGCAGAAGGTTGAGGAAGACTGGTGGGTAGTTTAGGAGAAGCAGTTATGAACAGAATGTGCTCAGTGTTCCAGGCCTAAAGAAATAGTTTTTGGGGGGGCTGGGGGGCAGTACCAGGGATTGCACCCAGGGCATTGAACCATGGAGCCACATTCCCAACCCTTTTTATTGTTTATTTTGAGACAGGGTCTTGCTAAATTGCTTAGGGCCTCACTAAATTGTTGAGACTAGCCTTGAACTTGGAATCCTCCTTCACCAGCCTCCCAGATCACTGGGATTACAGGTATGTGCCACCATGCCAGACTAACCTGAAGAAATTCTTGGGTAAAAAAGTCTGTGTCTACTCAGGAGGATGCAGCAGAAGGATCACAGGTTTGATATCATCCTGGGCAACTTAATGAGACTCTGTCTTTAAAAAAAAAAAAAAAATTGGGGAATATAGCTCAGTGGTAAAGCCCCCCTGGGCTCAATACCCAGTACTGCAAAGGGCAAAGCCTATGCCTTGCAGCTTGGGGGATAGCCTGCATGGCATTTCTGTCCCTCTGTGAGCCTTGCCAACCAGAAGGGAAGCAGTCAAGAACCTGGTCATTCCAGGTGGTTTCCAAGGGGCAGGGGTGGTGTCCTGCCAGGAGAGGTGGCCAGTCTTCATGTGTCTTCTCCAAAGGCATGTACAGGAAGGACCTGGGCCCTACGGTAAACCCAGGAGGTAGACAGGGAGGCCAGGAAGGAGGGAGGGCAAGGTCTAGTTGCCTAAGCAGGGAAATAGCCAAGAATGGAGGAAATTCCCAATAGAAAATGCTATTTTGCACCTGCTAGGATGACCAGGCAGGCTCTACTTGCCTGCTACATCTGATTTTTGCATGGAGATTGGGTTTGTTTCCAAACTCTGGGACCTTTGGACAATACAAGCCAAAGAAGTTGCTGGTATTAAGAAATTTTATATTAGATTTTTTTCCTTTTGAGCATTTTCTTTTCCTTTAAAAGCCCTACATTCTTCAAATTGTTATTGAATATTGATGCTGAGTTAAGTTTTTAATGATCTGGGATGTTTTCAGATCCTGTAAGTTTGTGTGAAGCTATCAAGATAGCTTCTAAATGAAGTGGTTTTTTTTTTTAAATTTTTATTTATTTATTTGGTACCAGGGATTGAATCCAGGGATGCTTAACCATTGAGCCACATCCCCAGCCCTTTTAATATTTTATTTTGAGAAGGGTATCACTAAGTTAATTAGGGTCTTGCTAAATTGCTGAGGCTGGCTTTGAACTTTCCATCCTTCTACCTCAGCCTCCCAAGTCAGTAGGATTACAGGTGGGTGCCACCATGCCTAGCCAAATGAAATAAGTTTTATTTATTATTTATTTATTTTTTTAATATTTTATTTACATTTTAGTTTTCAGCAGACACAACATCTTTGTTTGTATGTGGTGCTGAGGATCGAACCCGGGTCGCACCCATGCCAGGGGAGTGCACCACCGCTTGAGCCACATCCCCAGCCTCACGAAATCAGTTTTAAAATAAACTTTATTTTGGAATACTTAAGAGTTCCCATAATAACCCTACCCAGATTCTCCTAGAGTTAACACCTTACAAAACCATAGCACATCTCTCAATAGTAAGATGCTAACACAGGACTGCACAATTTTTTTTTTTTAACTAGGGATTGAACTCAGGAGTACCACTAAACCACATCCATATCCACGGCCATTTTCATTTTTTATTTTCTTTAATTTTATTTATTTATTTATTTATTTATTTATTTATTTTAAGAGAGAGTGAGAGAGGAGAGAGAGAGAGAGAGAATTTTTAATATTTAGTTTTTAGTTCTCGGTGGACACAACATCTTTGTTGGTATGTGGTGCTGAGGATCGAACCCGGGCTGCACGCATGCCAGACGAGCGCGCTACCGCTTGAGCCACATCCCCAGCCCCCATTTTCATTTTTTATTTTGAGAGGGGTCTTGCTGAATTGCTGAGACTGGTTCTGAATTTGTGTTTACCCTACCTCAGACTCCTGAGCCACTGGGATTACGTGTGTGCATCACTATGCCTGAAGACCATACTTTTTAAAAAAAAATTTTTTTGGTGGGGGTAGTGGGGATTGAATTTAAGGGGCACTTGACCACTGAGCCACATCTCCTACCCTATTTTGTATTTTATTCAGAGACAGGGTCTCACTGAGTTGCTTAGCACCTTACTGTTTCTGAGGTGGGCATCAAACTTGCAATCCTCTTGCCTCAGCCTTCCAAGCCTCTGGGATTACAAGTGTGGACCATCACATCTGGTTAAATTTTTTTTTTTTTTTTTAGTTGTAGATGGATACAATACCTTTATTTTATTTATTTACTTTTATGTGGTGCTGAGGATCCAGCCCACTGCCTCGAATACTGAGTTACAACCCCAGACCGTGGACCACACTATGGAATGAACTACAGACCTATTTGGGATTTTAGCAGTAATCCCCCACTGCCCCACCTCAATGTCCTTTTTCTATTCTAGATCTTGCCCAGCATGTCACATTCTATTTATTGTCACATCTCCTCTGATCTCTGACCTTCCTTTTTTTTTATGGCTTTGACATTTTTTCCCCATATTTCTATACTAGAGATTGAGCCCAGGTCCTTGCACATGTTGGGCAAGTGCTTTACCACTGAACTGCATCCCAGCTCTTTAAAATGTTTATCTGGAGACAAGGGTGCCTGAACTTGAGATCTTTCTGCCTCAGCCTCCTAAGCTGGGGTCATGGACATGTGCCACAGTTCCTGGCAAGATTGTCAGCTTTGATGCCTTTTCGAGCATTTTTTCTTTCAGGTGAAGCTGCAGTATTGTTTATTGTCCATCGACCTTTGCCTTGAATCACAAATGAACTCTAGCACTCCTACTTTGTTTGAAGTTTTTAAATTGAACCAAGAGCAGATATTCTTTTAGCACAGATCTTGGAAGAATGCATTTGGGAAAGCCAGGGCTTTGATTTATTTCTCATCCGTCTGCCGAATTCCTCCATTTTTCTCTCCACACTGTGATAGCATAGTCAGGACATAGATTGGCAGGAAGACAGACCAGGGCACCAATAAGACAGGAAAGTACTTTAAGGAAAGTGGTGGCATTGTCTCCTGGCAGTGATAATTGGGGCATGTAGGAGCAGTGGCTAGGCCCATCAAAGTCTGTGGTTAGGTGCTCATAGTTAGCTTTGAGACAGTGGAATCCCAGACTGACCTATTGCCCTCCCTCCTTCCCTTGTTTCTTTTTTTTTTTTTTAAGATTTTATTTATTTATTTATTTTTTTTAGTTCTCAGCAGACACAACATCTTTGTTTGTATGTGGTGCTGAGGATCGAACCCGGGCTGCACGCATGCCAGGCGAGCGCGCTACCGCTTGAGCCACATCCCCAGCCCCCTTCCCTTGTTTCTGGTAGCTAAACTCTAGATGAATGTTGTGCTTGACTAAATAGATCTTCCTGTGCATGTTGAGGATGTTGTGAGATGTTCCTGTGTACTTGGTTGTGAATAGTGTGACACAGTTACTGTGTCTAACTTGGTAATTATTGACCCCAGAAGAAACTCTTTGTTTAGAATTTGCAGGTAAGGCAGTCAAGAGGGAGACCATGTATTTCTGGTGCCTTTTCGTGCTTGTGAATCTGCTGGAGGGAGTTCCTGTCTTGGCTGGTTTAGGTTTTTTTCCTATTTCAGTAAGGGAATAGCTTCTCAGGATTAAAAACCAAGGTCTGACCCCATGAATCCAGCATTTTCTTTTAGGATCACCTGACTAGAACAACCATCCTTATTACTGTGGTGCCGCTCCCCCATCCAGCGCGGGTGGCTGAACTAAGGTCACCGTGTGAATTCGGGGTGATGCAAAATAAAACACAGACACGAAATACCTTTACGCAAGCTTCAGGATGGCTTTCCCTGCCTCCTGGCCTCAAGCTCCCCAAAAGGGAATACAAGAGAGAGTCACGAGAGGCTGATGAGAGAGAGGGAGGGAGGGGTTGTCAAGCATGTTCAGAAGTGAGCTTTTATTTGGGGGGATGCTGTTCTTAGAAACTTCTATCTAAAAAAGACAGGAAGGGTAGGATTACATGGGAACAGGTGAGTGTAACTCAACGCCAGCAGGTACACCTACACCTGAAGCCACGCCTTGCTATCTGAGTTGGGACAACGCCCACATCATTATGAAATGGAAATGTAGTAATTGGTCAGAGCCCCCTGTGACAGGACTTGAAGGTGTGTTCATTCAGAGCAGTTTCTCACACTATGGTTATGCATTTACACATGGAATACACTGGGTAAACAAAATCCTGGTCATCTTCAGGACTCTGGGACTTTCCAACAGGCCCCTTCACTGCTCCTGGGGAGATTCTATTCACATGGACAAAGCTATGGACTGTAGGAACAGAGTTGAAGGACAATGGAGAAGGAGAGGGCAGAACTGGTAAGCCAATGTAAGCAAGGGGAAGGTGACCAGAGCAGCCACATCAGTGGCAGGGGTGAAGGCACTGAGGTCTTCAACCCAGCAGAGCACAGACTGTCCTTGAAAGGGTAGACCAGCTAGGGGACTGGAAGGGGTTGGTAGGGCTAGAACCCCAGAGAGGGAAATTCTCTATGAACCAGAGATGCCCTTGTGCTTGCCTGTGTGTGCTAGATTTCATCTCACTGTTGACTTGTGAGTCTTGGAGGCTGAGGAGGTTCCTTTAAGGAGCTAGGTCAGAAACTCAAAGAGTGTGGATTAGGTGCCTGGTAGGGCTCTGGGGTTGTAGCTCAGTGGTAGATTGCATGCCTAGTATGTGTGAGGCACTGGGTTTGATTCTCAGGACCATATAAAAAATAAAAAATAAAGGTATTGTGTCCATCTACAACTAAAAATTAAAAAGAAACGGGGGGAAGGGGGATCCTTATTATGTTCTTGCTGGCTCTGAGCTATCACTCTTATTTGCAGACTAGATTATAAGGAAAAACATTTACTGAATGAATTTAATTCCGAAGGAAAGATTCATATTTAAGTGGTGTGTAAGTAATGTGACTTCCGATTAGAAACTTAATTTTTCTTTGTTGTCAACTTTAGCATGTCAAATTATTGATTGTAGCAAAATGAAAGGCAAGAGCCTATTGATATTCTTTTCTAAGAACCAATTTCATTGACTAAATTTTTTGTTTTTTATTTTTATTTTTTATACTGATGATTCAATCCAGAAGTGCTTTTCCACCTAGCTGCATACCCAGCCCTTTTAATTTTTTAATTTTGCAATGGAGTCTCATTAAGTTGCTCATTGTGTCCTCCTGCCTCAGCATCCTGAATTGCTGGGATTATAGGCATGTATCGTTGCACCCTTCTGAGTAAAGCTTTTAAATATGGCTTCTTCTAGCTCCCGCCTCCAGCCACCTAAAGCGGTGGCAAGGTTTACAGAAGAGACTAGCGAGAGAGGGAGAGCACGCCAGAGAGTGAGCTTTTATTGGGAAACAAAAAATTCAAGGGAAAATCCCATCCAATGAAGGTTAAGGGGGGCAGTATCCCAAAGTCAGGGCCAGCAATTGGGTCTTCAGGTCAGTGGTCAGGCACGCCTCTGCACGGACAAGCCCTCAGACCTGGGAAAGGGTGTGGGATGGCTTTAACACCGCTGTGTCTAAGCGTCTCTCACCCAGCCAGGGAGGCAACTCAAATCAGGTGCGAGGATGGCTTCCCACACATCCCTATACTGGGGATTGAACCCAGAGCACTTGACCACTTAGCTATATCCTAAACTCTTTTGGGTTTATTTTTTATTTTGAGACAGGGTCTCGCTAGGTTGCTAAGGTTGTTCTTGAACTTGTGATCCTCCTTCCTCAGCCTCCTGAGTCACTATAGTTATTGGTGTGTACCACCATGCCTATGCCCAGCTCTGGTCTGTTTTTTTTTTTTTTGAGAGAGAGAGAGAGAGAGAGAATTTTCTTTTAATATTTATTTTTTGGTTTTCGGCGGACACAACATCTTTGCTTGTATGTGGTGCTGAGGATTGAACCCTGGCCACACGCATGCCAGGTGAGCTCGCTACCGCTTGAGCCACATCCCCAGCTCTCTGGTCTGTTTTTAATCAAATTGGGATCCTTGCTCCGTGTCAGACGTTGTTTTGTCTCTTGTTTTCACATAACATTTTGCATGTAAGTTTCTTTAAAACTCCTTTTGCAGCAGTTGCATAATACTTTTCTATGAGTGAACCATTGTCCTGGCTTTGGACAATTGCATAGGTTGTTTCCTTGGTTCTGGGATTGAGCCCAGGGCCTTGTGCATGATAATTCCACACTCTACCATTGAACTACCCCAGCCCAGGATTATTTTCTAAATGCATTTTTTTTTTAACACTAGGTCTTGCTGTGTTGCTCAGGGTGGCCTCAAACTCCTGTGTTCAAGTTATCTTCCTACCTTGATAGTTGGGACTATAGATATGCACCATTTCATTCAGCTTAACGGCAGTATATATGTTTATATGTTATATGTGTGTATAAACATGTATATACATACATAACATGTTTATGCACAGACAAATATAGTGTATGTGAACATACACATGCAATTCTTTGGAAGGCATAGTACTAGAGATTGAACCTAGGACTTTGGGTATGCTAGGCAAATGCTCTCACACGAGCTATATGCTGTCACCTTAATTTTATTTTGAAATGGCCTCACCAAATTGCCCAGGCTTACTTCGAATTTACGATCTTCTGCCTCAGCCTCCCCAATAACTCAGATTATACACATGTGCCACTGTGCCCCATTTTAATGGGGATACACACTCACATACTCATATATTTTTTGCTGTGCTGGGGATTGAACCCAGAGCCTCATGCATGCCAGGCAAGTGCTCTTACTACTGAACCACATCTCCAGTCCTGGAGATTTTATTTGTTGTGCTACTGAGGATTTAACCCAGGAGTGCTCTACCACCATGCTACACCCTCTAGCCCTTTTTAAATTTTTATTTTGAAATTGGGTCTCACCAAGTTGTCCTTAAACTTGTGATTCTCCTGCCTCACATTCTCAAGTTGCTGGGATTACAGGTGTGTGTGTATGTGTGTGTGTGTGTGTGTGTGTGTGTGTGTGTGTGTGTATAGGTATATTTTTTAAACAGGTGGCTATTTTAATAATGTAAATCTTGATCTGAATTTCTGACTGTATTGGCTAGATTCCAGGTAGGGGAGTTGATGAGGTCAGAAGGGTAGAATCTAAGGTCTAACAGGTGTTTAGCCTGCCTCCTGATTCCCTGATTAGCACAGGGTCAGCGTCAGTTGAACTGACCTTCCATTAACTGGGAGGGTTCAGAGCATGGACTATAGTTGAATTCTGCTTCAGAATTGAATATGGCTTTACTGTGGCATGAATATGGCATGACTTGTGACAAGGACCTGCTCTTTGCCTCTTTGTCGCTTTCTGTGAAAAGGATGAGAGTTGTATCTACCCACCAAGGTGGTTTTGAGAACTGTAATAATATGTGTAAAATGCTCAGAAGAGTGTATTATGAATGGCAAATAATGTTCTTGTCAGAAGGTGAGAAAAATGGCATTTTGTTAATTTTATTTAAGCAATAGTAAAGTTGTACTTACAAAAGTATATATTCTATATATGCAGAGTTTTAAGAATAAAAATGAATGAACTCATATGTATCTACCACCCTGCTTAAAAAATAGGATTTTACGGGCTGGGGATGTGGCTCAAGCGGTATCGCACTCACCTGGCATGCGTGCGGCCCGGGTTCAATCCTCAGCACCACATACAAACAAAGATGTTGTGTCCGCCGAGAACTAAAATATAAATATTAAAAAATCTCTCTCTCTCTCTCTCTCTCTTTAAAAAAAAAAAAAATAGGATTTTACCAGTTTCTGAGAAGCCCTGAGTGGCCCTCCAGATGGGAATCCTATCCCCAGTCCAAAGGCTGCTCCTATCCTGATTTTCATGTTGATGAAACTAATAGTATTTGGGGAGAGGGTGTGGGTTTTGAACTCAGGGGCACTTTATCACTAAACTATATCCCTAGCCGTTTTTATTTTTCAATTTGGGACAGTTGCTGAGGCTGGCCTTGAACTTGTGATCCTCCTGCCTCAGCTTCCTGAGTCACTGAGATTACTGTCCTGGCTCAAGCCCATTTTATGGAAGAGTAAATTATGACACAGAAAGAGGATGGGTTGGCCAAGAGTAAGTTGCAAATGTAGAGTTGGACCCTGGTTCTTGATTTTGCTATTCCACTGTAGTTGTTCATTCTATGTGGAAACCTGTGAGGTAGGAGAAGGCAGTGATGACATTCTATCAACACCCTACCTCCTCTTGTTCTTCATGCTGGGACTAGCTTTGTGGCATTTCCTGGGATGAAAGGAGCTTCTTTCCAGAATGTTCTTAGCCAGTGTGCAGAGCCTACTTGTGTGCAGAACCCCTTTGGAGTCGGCTGATTAGCACCTCCCACAACTCCTGCTCCCATGCCACATATTGAATCTAGTGCTAGGCACATGCATACTGGAGTATGCGTGTGCGTGTGCTTGTGTGTGTGTGTATGTGTGTTGGCTGTGTTTTGACTGCACCTGTTGCAGTGCTTTCCAGGGCTCCAGAGCATTTGCTGGTATTTAAAGACAGCATGGCATTTTGAGTGTGGGATTCTTTCTCTTGCTGGCTGAAGTGTTAAGCTGCATGACAGTGTCTTGACCATAGAAGGCCCTTGTTTCAATCTTGATTACTGTCCTGTGTGTTTGGGAGCTCAGCCTTTATGTATGATTTTGTTCTCAAAGTTGGGCCTCCTAATGCACTAGGTATTAGTGAAGTTTTATTCACAGGTAAATTAACAGCATTTGGAAAGGGGGTGGGCTTCATTTGGCCCTGAGAGGCTTATGTGGTCTGAGATCTTTGGCTGGGAAAACTTTGTGTATGTGTTTTTGGTGCCATTTAATGGTGTAAGTGCCCATAACCTTTCCCTCTGAGCTTGGCCTGCTCAATCTCCTTGTAAATTAACTAATCAAATCCTCACAACAAGCTTTGGCTTTCCCCTCTGACTTGGAGACAAGAATCTGAGCTACAGACCAATGGCTAGTGAGTGGCAGAGTTGGCATCCCAGCCCATGCAGAACAGGAGCCCTAACATTTATGTAATGAATGGATCTGTCCATTCCAGGCCTGGGGCTGGTTCATATGCAAAAGTTTTAGATAGTTTCATAAGGAATGATTCAGCTGTCGGATTTCTTTATTCTGATAACGAGGACTTAGATTCTTCTTCATCAGGTTTGTAGGGGGAAAAAAACCTTTTAGGAGCCAAGACATGTTTTGGTAATCTAGCGGTGATTGCTCAAATATTGGGTGTGTAGAGAGCAGTGGCCTCCCCTGAGGCTGGGAC
This sequence comes from Urocitellus parryii, assembly GCF_045843805.1. NCBI lineage: Eukaryota > Metazoa > Chordata > Mammalia > Rodentia > Sciuridae > Urocitellus > Urocitellus parryii. The sequence continues at coordinate 6,973,473 of NC_135539.1, read as the reverse complement.
TGTTTTCCTGGCACCAGTTCTTGTGTCTTTAACCTCCAGCTTCTAAAATCATCCTTTATATAAACTCCTTGCTTCATTTGCAGTTTGTCCTTAAAGAGGGATCTGAGGAAATCCAGTCTACCCTCTTCCCCAACTTCAATCCCCTTGCTTGTCTGATAACAGACCCATGAGTTTTCTCTTTTTATAGTGCTGGGCCTTTTGGGAAATGCTCATTGAATACCTGTTAAGAGTATGAGTAAATGAACTACTGTAAAAGTGTTCTAAATTGCATTTTAAAGTAGAGGGAGGAACTGCCTGTGATTCTCCAACCCTGATGCAATCCTTGTGAGCCATCTTGGATTGGAAGGGGGGTAGGGGGAGTGCTTCTTTAGCCAGGTGTAGGCCAGGCCATGGCTCCTCACTGAAACCTGGAGGAGTCTGTCATGCTTCTACTTTCTCCTTAGCCCCCTGCAAGACTGACGTGCCATCAGATAATTAAGAACTGTGAGTTGTGCTTTCAAAATATACAGTTCTGTATTTTTAAAAAGTAAAGCTTCATGTACCTGACAATTAGTCTTCTAATTGCAGTCTGCAGCCTTGGAAGACTTGAGGTGTCTGGTATGTGAGGCTTGAAGAGAGGTGGAGAAGAAATCCATGGATCATTTGTTTTCCTTGGTCTCCAAGTCCATTTGCATTTCAATCTATTTGTCAATCACATATTTGTTACATTTAGCAGTTTTGAATGCCGGTCACTGGGTATGTTGATGTATTGATGTTTTCCTAAACATTCCCTAGCAACTGAGCAGTGTACTATGTACTACTTTTAAGCCTGTTTTTGGTGGATTTGAAAATGTAATTAGATCTCAAATTAATTTTCCCTTGAGGGTTTCTACTTCTGAAAGGGAGACTGCTGAGCTTAATACTCAAAAAGTGAAAGAAATTGAAACGCTTTAAGTTCTTATGTGCAAATTACATGAGACAATTTGAAGTTCTTTAAAAACTTTAATTTGTTTAAAACTTGTCTGTTTTTCTATCAGGCACTTGGTAGTCCTCCTTGAACCCTGGGTGGAAAGGAGTGGTGGGAATAGCTTGGGGAGCCCATGCAGAGAGCTCATGGACACCAGTGATGTGTGTGGACTGCACTACAGGTGTGGCCAGACCCACTTTTTCATAGGAGGTGCTCAACAGTCTTAACTTTGTCAATGGCACTGACTGTCCTAGCTGAATTAAACTTAGGGGTTTGTCCTTCCTTGATCTCCATAGATCTAACGCATTTCCCTGAGATAATCCAGTTGCAGAAGCTTATCCTGGCAATGACACAGGAGCTAGGAGAGAGGACAGGAGGGATCCCTTGCTGAAGGGGACATTGGATGACTGCCAGGATTGGGGAGTGGGTGTTGTAAGGGTGGTCTGGGAAGGCCTTGGCTGTGGGCAGCCAAGGGTGGAAGACTGCTGGTGAGGCAGGCCAAAGCACAGGTCTCATCTGGATTGGCTGTGCATTTTCATTTGTGTAGGAAAGGCCAGATATCAGATGGTAATGGGGGTTCTTAAGGAAACACTTGTGGAATGAATAGAGGGCCATCTTCTTGTGAACTCTTTTGTCAAAGTGCTTCATTATATGGGATGGGCAGAGGGACAGGGATGGTAGATGGACCAAAGGATTTTGTTACTTTAAATTTCCTCAGAGACGTAAATTTCAGAAGCTATTGAGTAATGAAAAGGATTTACTTACCATAATTTTGGGTCACCAAATGGGTGGCAAATGGATTGGGCTGAGCTTGGAGGTGATGACTCACCCCCAAGCCCGAAGTTGGCTGGATTCTCAGGCTGCGTGGCCTCTGTAGGGCTGAGGGCTGGAAGGGCTGCTTGGAGTCTGGCAGGACCCTCTTTGGCACACAGGCCACTGGGCAGTGCATGTCCTCCAGAGCAGGGGCGGGGGAGGGGGGCAGTATCAGCTGTATATGCCACTTGCTTCCTGCTTAAAAATGCTATAGAATTTGCTCTTTCAAAAGCAGCTATAGTCAAATAAGCTTTTATTTTTCTAAATACTGATTTATGTATTTATGTTGGTATTGGGTATTGAACCTAGAGGCCTTAAATCACAGAGCCACATCCCCTGCCCTTTTTATTTTTTTTATTTCAAGACTGGGTCTTGCTTAGCGCCTTGCTAAATTGCTGAGGCTGGCTTTGAAATTGGGATTCTCCTGCTTCAGGCTCACAAGTTGTTAAGATTACAGGCATGCATCACTGTACCTGGCTTCAAATAAGCATTTAGATTTTGGGCTGGGGTTGTGGCTCAGTGGGAGAGCACTTGCCTCGCATGTGTGAGGCACTGGGTTCCATCCTAAGCACCACATAAAAATAAATAAAGAAAATAAAGGTATTGTGTCCAAAAAAAAAAAAAGTGAGATTCTCAAGCTTTTCATTTCACAACTGATGCTTCGAAATGCTTTAAAAAGATAATATTTCATCTTTTCCTTTTATTGCAAATTTAAAATCATTCATAGCCATAGCCAGGCACAATGGTGCATGCCTATAATCCCAGTGGCTCAGGAGGCCAAGGCAGAGGATCACATGTTTGAGGCCAGCCTCAGCAACTTAGACTTTGTCTCAAAATAAAAAATAAAAAGGGATGGGGATGTGGCTTGGTAATAAAGCACCCCTTGTTAAAGCCAAACCAAAAACCAAAAACAAGTCAACAAAAAACATAGCTATGGCAGCAAGTTAGGACTACCTTGAGAGATGGCAAGTGCATTCTATTGACCCTGTAAAGATTGCTGCCTGGGAGTGGCCCTGAGAGGTGCTTAGCTGCCATGCTGTGACCATGGCAGGAAAGAAATTGCAGAATTCCACACAGGCAGAAGGTTGCCATGGACAGGGTCTCTATCATTATATCCATAAGAGTGTCACGGTGAGGTGACCAGTGTCTGGGAGCCCAGGAGTGGTATGTGACTGTGGGCTTTAGCCTCAGGAGGCACAGGCCCTTATGGGTGGCCTTGTGCCTCATGCTACTCTTTTCTGGTTTGAAGTATCCAGTGGGTGTCAGAATGACCCTATGGGGTGTTTAGAGGTACTGAGGTATCTGGCTGGTACCAGGGGCACTGTCTGGAGGTGGCCGTGCCATGGCCCAGCCACATTTACGTGACTTGAGAGCTGTCCCTACTTCCAGCCATTTGCACTGACTAGTCCTCTGCTGAAAGTCTCTCTTTAGATGTCTTTGGGGCTTTCCCCTCCTCCTTGAGTGTTTGCTCAGATGTCACCTGCCCAGTAAAGGCTTCTTTGGTTGAATGTGTACTACCCCCACCCACATAATCCCATCCTCCTTCCCAGTGTGGCTTCTTGAGTGCCTGGACTTGCTTTTTTTTTTTTTTCTTCGTATCTCCAGTGATCTGGCAGTGCAGGCCCTGTGGCAGGTGTTCAGTGGACATTGTAGATCTGAGGGACTGGTGGTACCACATGGTTGGAGGTGTTGGGAAGGCCTTGCCATTTCACATAGACCATGTGATGGACAAGGGGGGGGTGTGAGTCTGTATTACATCATGTGTTGTGTTATTGCCACTTCAAAAATCCAGAGTTCTTTCCAGACATCACTTGGATGTTGATTTCAAAATGACTGGTCTCTTTTTGTGGTTCTAGGAATTGAAACCATGGCCTCATTGGCAAGCATTTTACCATTCATGGTCAAAATATAAAATATTTTATTGTTTTTATTTAGACACGGGTCTTGCTAAGTTGGCTGTGTTGGCCTCTACTTGCCAATCCTCCTGCTCCAGCCTCCTGAGCAGTTGGATTAAGGCATGCACCACCATGCCTGGCTGAGTTTTCTTTCTAATTTGTGAAGGCTGCTGCATTTTGAATTTGAAACCTTAGGGGAAAGTGAAACTTATATGTGTGAGGCAGGGCTGTGGATGTGGCTCAGTGGTAGAGCTTTGCATTGCATGCATAAGGCCTTAGGTTCAATCCCCGGTGCTGCAAAAAAATAATAAATAAAAACTTTTAGGGCCTGGGGTTGTGGCTCAGTGGTAGAGTACTTGCCTAGCACATGTGAGGCACTGGGTTTGATCCTCAGCAGCACATAAAAATAAATAAATAAAATAAAGGCATGTGTACATCAGCAACTTAAAAAAAAAATTTATTTTTAAATGTAGCCAGGTGCAGTGGCACATGCCGGTAATCCCAGTGACATAGAAGGCTGAGGAAGGAGGATCACAAGTTCAAGGCCAGCCTCAGTAATTTAGTGAGATCTGCAACTTTAGTGAAACTTTGTCTTAAAGTAAAAAAGGGGCTGGGCATGTGGCTCAGTGATAGAGCACCCCTGAGTCCAGTCCCCAGTACTGCAGTCAATTAGAGCAGTCAGTAATGTATGATGCCTGTTTAGCTATTGTTATGCTTCAGGTTCTTTTTTTTTTTTTAATATTTATTATTTTTTAGTTCTCGGTGGACACAACATCTTTGTTGGTATGTGGTGCTGAGGATCGAACCCGGGCCGCACGCATGCCAGGCAAGCACGCTACCGCTTGAGCCACATCCCCAGCCCAACTTCAGGTTCTTAATGTAACTATGTCCCCCCTGCCATTGCAGTGTTGTGTCAGCAGCTGAACCATTCCTGAGCCCATGGCCACTCTGCCCAAATCCCTGGCCAGCCTGTGCTGTATCTCCATTGCAGCAAGGGATCTGCCCTGGGCCCTCCCAGCACCTATACATGTTTACATAGCTACCTCACCATTGTAACAGGATGGTTCTGGAGCAGGAGGTCAGCTTCTATGGGTAGGGACCATGTTTGTCTTCTGGCCATTTCCCCATGCCTTGCTAGCACAGTGGCCATGTTTGCTGAGTAATTGGATGAATAGTATAGTTCATTTACCTCCTTTAAGAAACTGAGCTGGGATATGACTCAGTTTGTAGAGTACTTGCCTAGCATGCACAAGTCCCTGGGTTCAATCCCCAGTACCACCAAAAAAAAAAAAAAATTATTGAAGACTTGAATTGGGTGTCAACATACCTTATATACAAACAGAGATATAGATATGAAAAATTGTGGTACATATGTGTATTAAGAGTTGTAATGCAAAAAAGTTTCATGTGTAATGGCATAAATTGACGTGAACATACTTTATATAGAGAGATACGAAAGATTGTACTCTATATGTGTAATAAGGATTGTAATGCATTCCACTGTTGTCGTGTATTTTAAAAAATAATAAAAAATCAATAAAAAAAAAAAAAAGAAAAGAAACAGAGCTGGAAATGAGGCTTGGGGTAAAGTTCTTGCCTGGCATGTGTGAGGTCTTGAGTTCAATCCCCAGCACCACAAAAAATTAAGGAAGAAAGGAAGAAAGAAAATAAGTTCTTCAACTGGGAAGTCTTTAAAAAAAAAAAAAAAGCAGAGCAGCAGCTTTGATAAGCAAAGTGAGTGACTATATTCTCATGAAATAACAAAAACTGTGTCTTTGAAGAGTGTGGTGTACCTTCAGAAGTCATTCCATATCCTGGGCTAGATATAGCTGGGTGTGCTAAAGGTCCTGGATCTCTTCTTAAGCCTTCTAGGGCTGTGAATGTGAAGTTGCTATGAGCTATGAGCTGTACAAAGAACATAAATGTGCCTGCTGAGGGTGGTTGAAGGGCCTGGGGGGTAGGTTCCTGAGGATGAGTACAGAAATCCTAGGTGGAGGAAGACGATGGCTGTAGGTGCTCCCCACTCCCCATTCCTGCCCTGCCATTCTACCTCACTCCTGCATCTCGTTAACCTGGTTGTTGCCTTTTACTTCATGCCCATGAAACAGAAGCAGCTTGACTTAGTTCAGGCTCTAGAGCATTCTGCACCTTCCCATGACCTGTTGATGGTTTCAGACAGAAGTCCACAGCAAAGACAGACAACTAACTAGTTTATATTGATTTATATTAAGGTGCCATGTTTGCCTTCAAGGAGAGGCTTATTGACGCCTTAAGACTTTTCATTGGAAATGTACTTTGGGGGGGGGGCTGCAGTTGTAACTCAGTGGTAGTAAAGCACTTGCCTAGCATATGTGAGGCACTGGGTTCGATCCTCAGCACCACATTAAAAAAAAATTATAAAGATACTGTGTGTTCATCTACAACTGAAAAAAAATTGTACTTTAGCTGAGTGACATTGTCAAGTATTTTATGTCAAGTATTTTAAAGGAAAGAGTTAGTATTGGGTACATGGATGTTTATAGTTGAGAAAGACCTGGGCTGAAACCGCTCTCTTGAAACAGGCTCTGGGAAGTGTATGGAATGTACTCTTTGTCTAGCCACTGACTGTCATGGTATATGGATCACCCTCAGGGTGCAGTGCTCATCAAAGACTCATGGGAAAAGCTCCTTTACCTGCTGCTGTGTCTACTGGGTGGGTAATGGCTCTGTCTGTGGAAGGTGACTCCCCCCTGCAGGAAACAGCTGCTCAGGGTGGGCTCTGATGGCTACAGGTCACATGGACTTAGTGTTTCTCCTGTTCTAGTTGTCTGGCTGGTTGTGTTCCTGTTCTGTAGCAGCTTGCTGTACCATGGAATAAACAGTGTGTTCTTCATAGTAGCCGGACTTGGGTTCCTTGGTGTTCTTTTCATCCCTATTTCATGCTGAGAGTTTGCTTTGTTAGTTTTTTTAAAAAAAAAATCAGAAATTATTGGGTATAATCTTACAGCAAGTGAAATGTCAAAGGCTGGCATTTGGAAACAGCATTGTCAAGCAGAGTTCCAGCCAAAACCTGTGTTGTGACCAGCTAAGCCAGGAGTCCAAGAGAAATTGGACCAGACAAATACTGGCGCCTGGGTGGCGTTTCCTCAGACACGGCCCTGGGTGCCTTTCCACTTGGTGGGGAGGGGATGGCATGCCAACTCTCATAAGGAGGACAGCTTCTACCCACACCTTCAGGTTCATGGCATCTTTGCTGGTTTGGTGTGCCTCATCCTCTGCTGCTGAGGAAGCAGCTAGGTCACCTCAGCCTCTATGTGGGCTCAGTTCCTGAGGCTTTCCTCCCACTGCTTTTGCACCCTCTTGAGCCACTCCTACCCTCCCTCCTATGGGCTTGTAGGCTCTTGGGTTCCTTAAGTGTGCTTGGTGTTATGCTTGTTCTTCCCCTGTTCAGTGTCTCTCACCTTGAAGTTACAGCCCTTGATGGGAATCTCACTACCATTTTATGCTGTTTGTATCACAAAACTAAGTTTTGTCATTCCCAAAACATTGTATTGGGATTTTTAAGGCTCTTCTCAGACTGAAGACACACCTTATCCTCTCTGAGGATCCTGGTGATCCTGTCCCTGGGCGTAGCTGAGCTCTGGAGGGGCTGCTGAAGATCTCCTAGGGTCGGGCAGAGTCTGTGAGTCTGGAGCAGGGTTCTCAGTAGGAACTGTCAACCCCTGGGTCTGATAATTTTTTGTTGTGGGGGCGTTATCTTCATTCTAGGATGTTTAGCAGAGTCCCTTCCTCTGCCCACTAGATGCTAATAATACTTATTTCCTCCCCCAAGTATGACAACCCAAAATGTCTCTAGTTTTTGCCAAGTCTCACCAGGGGGTGCAAAACTGCTCTGATTGAGAGATTCTGCAATAGAATATGTGCCAGGACACCTAAGTTCTTTGGACTGAGCCCTCCTGGTGATGTGAGTAGCACTGCATCTCTCCTGGCTTTAGCATGGCCCTGTGCCCAGCAGTTCCCAACATGAGCCACAGGAGAGGCAGCCCTAGGACTGTGCCCATGACTAGCCAGGCAGTTGCCTGCTCTCACACCCATTGCTTATGTACTGAGCACATGCAGTCCTCTGGAAGGAAGGAGTTTTGGCGGCACATCTAGCCTAATCAAGTGGTTTTGGGCCCAGGGTTTGAAGTCCTCTGCATCAAAACTGGTCAACATGGAGTGGCACACCCATAGTGAAAACAGCTGCTCTGAAATGCCACCATGGTTGTCTTTTTGACTCAGTTGAGTCTTACTCAGCTATCCCCCAACACCAGTAATAGCAAAACACACTTCCTGTCCTTTGAATCTCAGCTCTGATGGCACCTCTAGTCTTTTCACACATGTGTTTTCCATGGTGCTTACTCTCCTTTGTGGACAGATGTTAGCAATGTGGCAGTGATGCTCTACTTCCTCTCATGTCAGTCCTACCTGATGTCTTGGAGTCTGTTGGGACAAGTCATGCTGTCAATTCATCCCTGTGGTTTCTAGTAACACCCTCCACCGGTCTGGCTGGCAACTGTCATGGAGTATGGGAGTTGTGGGGTCATACCACCTAGTTTTGGTGCCTGGACGAGGGGCTTGCTGAACCCAGGTTAGGTACACACTTCCCCCTTTGAGGGCAGTGCTTTCTTGTGAGCATCTGTTCTAACGGCCTTTATATATTATTTATTTTTTATATTGAGACAGGATCTCACTAAGTTGCCAGAATTGGCATTTACCTTGTGATCTTCCTGCCTCGGTCTCCTGAGTGGCTGGAATTATAGATGAATTTTTTTTTTTTTTTTTTAGTACCAGGGATTGAACCCATGGGCTCTTAACCACTGAGACAAACCCCTAGGCTTTTTATTTTTTATTATAAAACAGGATCTTGCTAAGTTGCTGAGGCTGACTTTGAACTTGCAATTCTGCCTCAGCCTTCCAAGCTGGTGATATTACAGGCATGAGCCACTGTGCCCAGCACATTTTTGGGGTTTTAAGGAAACAATGCATCCTCTTGGACATCTAAATTGAGGCTACTTTTATTAGTTGTATTAATAAATTTGTTTGTCTTTTTTGTGCATTTCATGGTTATCAAGATGTGTACCTCTTCTCTTTTTTTTGGTTGGGGGTTAGGTATCAGGGATTGAACTCAAGGGCATTCAACACTGAGCCACATCCCCAGCCCTATTTTGTATTTTATTTAGAGACAGGGTCTCACTGAGTTGCTTAGCACCTCACTGTTGCTGAAGCTGACTTTGAACTCCTGATCCTCTTGTCTCAGCCTCCTGAGTGGCTAGGATTATAGGTGTGGGTTGACTGACCACCTTTTCTTGCTTTTGGTGGCTGAACTGTTGTCTTGTGGCTCACTCTTGATTATCGTGGGTCCACCTGTGTTTCTTGTCTTTTTTGTTTGTTTTTTAAAAATTAGTTACACATTAGTAATTGGGTTCATCCTGACAAACTCATACAGGCATGGAATTTGATTGCACTTCAATCTCCCCAATCCCTCTCCCCCACTTTTCTTTCCTGTGTTTGGAATGTTTACTACCTTTCTGGAGCCCTGGCTGCTTCTTCTCTGTATATCATTCCCTGTTTATATGGAAAGAGAAAAATCCTTGTCTGTCCTTATAAACAGATGTGCAAACAGTTTAAGAAATAGCTGTGTGTCCACACTCCCTTTTTTATTTGAATTATGAAAATTTAGCATTCAGTTGTCTTCAGCCTTTTTCAGGGGGCTGGTGCTGGGTACTGACCTAGGGCCTTGCATATGACTGCTCTACCACTGAGCTACATCCTTTTTAATTTTTATTTTTATTTTAAGATAGGATCTCAATAAGTTGCTGAGCCTGGCCTTGAATTTGTAATCTTCCTGCCTCAGCCTCCCCAGTTGCTTGGATTATAGGTATGGTCCACTACCCATGGTCAGTTTCAGGTTATTCTGATCAGTTTGTTTTTAGTGTTTGAAAGGGCCATGTGTTGGCCAGTTACAACCTGGCAGGCTGCTGTCCTGTCCTTCTATCCTATGGGGACAGTTGGGGAGACTTTGATTTTCAGATGCAGCACATTTGATTTTTTAGAAGCACATTGAAACAAGTCAGGTGCCCTCCTAGGTTCTTTAGTGGGCAGGAGTATGGAGACCTGCACCTGGGTACTCCAAGTTCATTTTGTATTTTATATCACAGTCTAGTAATAAGTGGGCCTGTGTCATCATTGTGAGAACATGAGGGGCAGAGCGGGGGAAGGAGTTTTTCTGAGCATGAGTGCAATTTTCACATACTGCAGATTTAACTTCAAACACTTATCTGATTTTCTCAGTGCCCACTTCCATTTTTAACTGTGTTCCCCCTGAGGCTTTCATGTTTCAGTGTCTCATTGACAACTGTTCTGTTGTTGTTTTGTTGACATTTGTCTAATTGCTTTCCAAAATAATTTTAAAAGCCACACCGGTTTTTGGTGCCAGCTGCAGTACGGATATGAATGTGCTTGCTCTATCATAGTCTTGCCAGCATTGGGTGTCTCTGTGTATTGTAAACACAGTTAATCACTGCTCTTATCTGCTCATCCCCCATAATTAAAATTCACAGTGCTGTCTTTGGTTGCCTTAGTTTGGCCTTAGAGAGTTGGTTGGAGACTCATGCAGCACTGAGAGAGAATTGAGGAGTGGTGGCTGGTGTGAGCAGGGGAGAGGGTGGCAGCCCCAGAGGACTGAAGAAGGTCAGACTTCAGTCCATGTGTGCTGGACAGTGAACCATTTGTCTTACCTTTCTCCTCTGTGTCCACAGTATGACGCTGTTCCCATTCAGTCCAGTGTGGTATTATGTGCCTGCCCGTCTCCATCAATGGTGAGGACCCAGACTGAGTCCGGCTCTGCTCCTGGCATTCCTAGCAGTGGCGGTAGGCAGGGCCCCACCATGGACAGTACTACAGCTGAGTCCCGGCCAAGCACCAACCCCCTGCAGCACACTGCCCAGCCACCACAGCCTCGCAAGAAACGGCCCGAAGACTTCAAGTTTGGGAAAATTCTTGGCGAGGGCTCTTTTTCAACAGTGAGTATGTTCTGCTGTTGCTTGTTAAATTACCATGTTTCTCTTGGGAAGGCCAACTGTTGTGGAACTAAGAGCTAGGCCACCTGAATGCAGGTAGCATTCTTCCTGGGAAGTGCTCCCAGGCTTCTTCCTAGTGTCTGTCTCCTGCTATAAAGGCCACTGGAGTCTTCTAGACTGGCTTCCGCAGCAGACCACCAGGAGTGTGTCTAGAATGTCTAAACCTGATTTTGTAGATGAAAACTTTATAAAGCATCTCTTAGTGGGCGTGATGGCATACTTATGTAGTTCCAGCACCTAGGAGATGTGAGACAGGAGGATTGCTGGAGCCTCAGAGTTTGAGACCAGCCTAGGCAGCATAGTGAGACCCATCTCAAAACATCTCTTGCTGGGATTGTAGCTCAGTGGTAGAGCCCTTGCCTAGCACATGTGAGGCACTAGGCTGGATCCTCAGCACCTCAAACAAACAAACAAATAAATAGATAAATAAAACAAAGGTATTGTGTCCATCTACAACTAATGATTTGTGGTTGTTTTTTTTAAATACAAGTTAATTTCATTCTAACCTGGCCTTAGCAGGTTACATTCTTTATTCTCCTGTCCCAAGGAAGTTTTTGTGTTCCTGAGATTGAAAGTTAGTATCTTTTCAGACATTTTTTGTTAACAATTAATGCTTTTTTAAAAAATTTTTTGTAGTTGTAGATGGACAGAATGCCTTTATTTGTTAATTTTTATGTGGTGCTGAGGATTGAACCCAGTGCCTCATGCATGCTAGGCAAGCACTTTGCCACTGAGCTACAGCCCCAGCCCAACAATTAATCCTTTAAAAAAAAAAAAAGTCTCTTGATTTTTGTTTGTTTTAATATATAAATTAGATTTTTGTTCTTTTTTTTTTTTTTAATAAACAGTAATATTGTTATAGAACCACAGTAACATTGTCACAGATTTACCTGACTTGGGTTTTTCTCTTTGCTTTAAGAGAAAGCAAAGAAACAAAGGCTGATGGTAGCAACCAGGTTACTGAGGTGGGACCCAGGAGGCAGTGGGCGGGGGCTGTGCAGGGTTGTGACAGCTCAGAAGAAGTCCTGGCTGTGGGTATACAATCAATCTCAGTTCAAAAGTGCCTCCACACATTGCAACCTCTACACTGGCCTTCAGTTTCAGATGGATGCTTCAGGATGACCCTGGAGGCACCTCACCCTGAGAGAGTTCTGAATAACCAGTCTTTCTTGCCAGCCTTGTGAAGAAACCATATGTGGAATTGTGGAATTTGTTGTTTTTTCCTCCTCTGTTTTACATTTATGAATGATTCTAAAATACAAAGAACATGGAATATAGCTCACTGCATTCTTAATAACTTGTCATTTTGTTTTACTTAATGTTAACTTTTGCTGCCCTTCTACTTTTTTTTTTTTTTTGGTACTGGGGAGCTTTACCATTGAGCTATATTCCCAGCCCTTTAAAAAAAAAATTAACTATTTGTGTATTTTTACGATACTGGATATTGAACCTGGGGGTGCTTTACCACTGAGTTCTATCCCCAGCCCTTTTTATTTTTTTTTTTTCTTGAGACTGGGTCTCACTAAGTTGCCCAGGCTAGACTTGAACTTGTGATCCTCCTGACTACATCTCCTGAGTCACTGGGATGGCAGATGTGCGTCACTGTGCCCTGTTTTCCCCTTACACTTGTAACTTAGATTTCTAATAGCAACTTTTATGAATAATATTGTTTATAAAAGGATTGTGCCTTTGTGAAAAAGCCCTCAACTATGAAGATAGTTCCAGTTGTTCTATACTTAACTACCGTTTAAGAGAGCGGAAACTGCCTGGATAACCCTGGGCAGTAGTACAACCCTAATTTTTTTTTTTTTTTTTAAAGAGAGAGTGAGAGAGGGGGGAGAGAGAGAGAGAGAGAGAGAGAGAGAGAGAGAGAATTTTTAATATTTATTTTTTTTTTTTAGTTCTCGGCGGACACAACATTTTTGTTGGTATGTGGTGCTGAGGATCGAACCCGGGCCGCACGCATGCCAGGCGAGCGCGCTACCGCTGAGCCACATCTCCAGCCCCACAACCCTAATTTTTTGTTCTCACTAGGGTATCCAAAATTCTCCTCTGTTTGATATTTTTACATTTATCTCAACTGGAAGGGAGGATTTACTTGTGGCATTGCTTGTGTCCCTGGATTAGGGATTGCAGAGTAGGTGTCACCCTTTCTGGGTAATGCAATCATCATTCCCCTTACCCTGTGCAGTTTTGGACCTGGCCACAAGGTGCCTGGGAAAGTGCTGTGAGCCAGGGGCTCCTTCTCCCACTGTTTAGAATCTATAGCCCTGAGTCTCAAATTGGTGTTACCCTCCCTTCTTTCTCACCATTCCTGAAATAGAGACACTTAAATTTAGATTTCTAGGGGAGAGGCACAATTACAAGGTTGAACCAGGATCTTGAGTTGGCAGAACCTGGTGTTAGTGCAAGAGAGGGAAGAGGTCCTGAGGATACTACAACATCTGGGGCAGCCTGCCATCACCCTGGGTAATGTGAAGGGATATGTTGCACCTGAATCTCTGGAAAAGGACCCCCTCCTTTCCTGTGGAAACCGGTTAATAAATTACTAACTTTAGACAACCAGAAAGATTACATAAATATGGTCTTAGGAGTCTACTAAATAGCAGTACTCTCTAATAGTTCTTTCCTTTTCCTATTTATGAATCTAGCACATGCTTTTGTGAAGGAATGTGACATTGTATAAATGCATAACCCAGAGAAGAATGTTCTGCCTTGGCCGCTTCCTTCAGCTTCAGTGACTGAAAATCATCCATACACAGCACATTCCTTAGGAAAGATTTTTGAGATCTTTCCACCTGAGTGCATATAACCCGACCTTGTTCACAATAATGGCCAGGCGTCTCAAAGTGCTTTTCCAGGACCACTCCTGAGGAGTTCTGTCAGGCATCCTGTCATGGGATTTGACTCACAATGAGGGATTGAGTGGACCTCATCCTCCCATCAGGCCCAGGAATTTTGCAGGGACTAGTTTCATCTGCTCTCTGTTCCTCAGGCTGTTCCTCTTCAGAGGTCTTAGGCACATTTGCACCCATAGGCTGTGGTGGGATCTACTGTGGCAAAGCTGTCTTGGCAAACTCTGGCCAAACCTTGGGCCCATCAGCTACTTCCACTTTGGTGCCTCAAGTGTGGCCAGGGTTTATTCAGTCTTTCCACATCCACACTTGGGGATGCCACACTGGGCACTTTGCCCCTGAAGTGGAGTTTGAACCACAGGGTCAGTTGTGCTTCTGAGGTGGCAGTGTCCTGAGAAGGTAGCTTACTCCTGTGCTGGTTTACTTCCCTGTGCCCTTATAGCTGTAGTCATATTTGCATCATCTGATGAAATGTGTGGTAGAAATTATTAGCAATTATTTTAAAATCTAAGTTTAGGGCATCTTTTTGCATTGTGCATATACCAGAAGGATATGTTCTTTTTTTAATTTTTTTTTTTTTTTTAGTTTTAGATGGACACATAATATTTTATGTGGTGCTGAGGATTGAACCCAATGCCTCACACATGCTAGGGAAGCACTTTGCTACTGAACTACAGCCCCAGCCCTGGAAGGGTGTCGTCTTTTTTTTTTTTTTTTTTAAGGGCATGTTCTTAAAGTTATTTTTTGAAGAAATTCCAAGGACCCACTTGTGGTATTTGGATATGTTAGTCTATGAGGTTGTCCCCCCCAACTGCTATCAGTATTGGGGATTGAATCCAGGGTCTGGGTCTGGTGCTTGCTAGACAAGGGCTCTACCACTGAAATTTTTTAAAAATTTATTTTGTGATAGGGTTTCACTAAGTTAACTTGCTTGTGATTCTCTTGCCTCAGCCTCCTTAGTAGCTAGAGATTACAGGTGTGCACTGATGTGCCCAGCTACAAGGTTCTTTTTTTTTTTTTTGATACCTGGGATTGAACCCTAGGGGCATTTAAGCAACAAGCCACATCCCCAGTTCTTTCTTGTATTTTATTTAGAGACAGGGTCTCACTAAGTGTCTTAGGGCCTCACTGAGTTGCTGAGACTGGTTTTGGATTTGTGATCCTCCTGCCTCAGCCTTTTGAGCTGCTGGGATATAGGCTTGTGCCACTGTACTTTCCTATAAGGTTCTTGAATATATACTTTCACGGCACTATGAGGACCAGTAGCAGCTGAGCCTTCTGAAAACAGTGGAGAGATATGTTTTTTCTTAACTGTTAAAACACATTTACATTAGCAGTGGCTTTGTACTTTTGTTTGTTAGTACAGAACCCAAAGGATTTATGTAATTTCAAACCTCGAGTGGGATGAGTAAGTCCGTATCTCTTCAGACTGTCTCCTGGTTATTACAGTGTGTGTTCTTTTCCTTCTCTTTTCCCCTTTTTTTCCCCAAACCAGGTTGTCTTGGCCCGAGAACTGGCTACTTCCAGAGAATATGCTAGTAAGTACTAATTCCAGTGAGCTATGTGTTTGGGACTTGGGGACAGTGCAGCATCCATGCACATGGCAGTCTGGGTGGCAGGGCCCGAGGTTTTTCTGCTGATTTCAGGATCTAGAACATTGTTGGTCTTAGAGACCATGAAGCTGGTGTGGGTAATTTTGGGAAAAGTATAATTTGTACCAGTTATCTTTATGAATTGTGTATTTACTATTTTCACCTTTTCTAATTGTAGTAACTTACTTCTCTCTTACCTTAAGTTAAAATTCTGGAGAAGCGTCATATTATAAAAGAGAACAAGGTCCCATATGTAACCAGAGAGCGAGATGTGATGTCACGCCTGGATCACCCCTTCTTCGTTAAGCTTTACTTCACATTTCAGGATGATGAAAAGCTGTGTATCCTTTTTGTGGTTAGCACTATCTGAAATGATACCAGTTATCCCTCTCATTGTGGAATCACAGCCCCATTTTTCTCATGAGTAACCCCTTCCCCCAAAAGGAAAGGGTACAGTGTGGCTCCCCACTCCTGTTGCTATGGGACCTCTTGGGTGGCCAATATTCCTGGAGGCAGTAGGTAGTGCCAGACATGGCTGAGGCTCCCTGCTGGGTTGTCTGCTGAGGAAGCCATCAAAGAGTTTTGAGGGTTTTATTGGTAAACATTCTACCTAATAGATTGTTAGTTATTTTAATCCTGGCTGCTGGGTTGCTAGATATCAATGCAAAGGTATTCCCTTCTAACAAGCATCTGTGGAGTATCTGTTAGATATCAAATCCCGTGCTCAAATAAAGCAGAGGATAAGAGAGGAGGAGTGATCTTGGGTATCCTTGGGCTCCTGGAGTGTCTGTTGGTGTCTGCCTGCCTCCTTGACTCCTGGGCTGTGGAATTTGTTTGGAAAGGACATCTTTTCTGGGTATTTGAGAAGTGCAGGGAGAGTGACCCACAGGATCTTGAATCATCTTCCTCATGTCCTGAGTGTAGTTCTCCCTTGGGCTTTCAGTCCCTCAGCTTTCTTTAGTGCCTTTGCTCTCTAGAATAGACCTACTTCTCCAGTAGGTCTTCATTTTGTCCATTTTCTCTTGTCCTTAATTCCCTGAACTTTGGGAGCCCTTTCTTTACTCTTTTCAAACTTTCATTTAGGAATCAGGGAGGCAGGTGTATGGATCTTGGGGCAGGCTACACTTGTGAGCCAGGCAGGTGGGTTTTCCTTGCTCCCTAAAGGTACTCTTCTCTTTTTATTGGGCCCCACCCCTCTCCTTGCCACCCTCAAAGCTGGTCCAAGCCTCTGAGGGCTTGGCCTCCCTATTTTACCTGAGTGAGATACCTGGTTTCTCTCTATTCCATCTCTTTCTGTACCCTGAACACCAATTCTTCTGTTAAAACTTTGCTCTATTCTGTTCTTACTTTATTTTTTGGTGTAGTGCTAGAGATCCTATCCAGAGCCTCATGCATATTAAGACATGCTCTAGGGCTAGCGTTGTAGCTTAGTGGTAGTGCGCTCACCTAGCAAGTGCGAGGCCCTGGGTTCGATCCCCTCAGCACCACATAAAAACAAATAAAGGTATTGTGTCCAACTACAACTAAAAAATAAATATAAAAAAAAGACATGTTCTACATTAAGCCACACTCCTAAACCCCTGCTCCACTTTTTTTTAATATTTATTTTTTAGTTTTTTAGGTGGATACAATATCTTTATTTTATTTTTATGCGGTGCTAAGGATCAAACCCAGTGCCTCGCGTGTGCTAGGTGAGTACTCTACTATTTGAGCCACAACTCCAGCCCCCCTGCTCCATTTAAAAAAAAAAAAATTATTTTTTGTCATACTGGGAACTGAACAGAGGGGAGCTCAGAGCCAGCCCCTTTAAAATTTGTTTTGAGGCAGGGTTTCACTAAGTTGTCTGGGTTGGACTTCTGATGTTCCTTCCTTAAACCTCCCTAAGGAGGCTTCCTGGGATTATAGGTGTGTGTCACCATGCTTTGGCTCTGTTCCCACTTTTAATACCATCTTTTGGCTCCTTCTACTGCTACCTGAATTTGCTTGTTCTTTTAGAAGTGTTTGTTGTGCTTAGGGAGATGGGGATGTGCTGGTAAACAAGGAAAAGGCTCTGTCCTGGTGGTCTCCCTTTCAGGGAAGGAGTTGGAGAGATGCAGAGTATCATGCTGTCACAGATGTCCAGGTAGCAGGATGAGCTACAGAAAGTAGAAAGGCCACAATGTGCAGGTATCTGGAAATATGGGCCTCTCTAAGTTCAGTGGACTTGCAAGGGCAGGAGAGAATGTGAATCTGAGGAATAGGCAGTCTGTGGGTGGAAGTGGGTCAGTTCTGTGAACCATGATGACCTGGCACCAATTTTGGATTTTCTCCTATTTGTACTGGGGAACACAGGGTTTGCCCCAACTCTGACCCCTCATAGTCCATACTGAGGAATGGGAGCTAGAGGCAGTTGGGGGCTGGGCAGGAGAAAGTGGAGTCAGGTGATTTCTGGTATTTGCCCTCAGAGTATATAGTGCTGTTACTTAGCCAGGAGAGACTAGGCTGGGGGCAGATACTGTGTTGGCATATGACACATATGCTGGTGCTTGCTCTTCAAGGACTGAGTGGGCTATTGGGTGGCTGCCATCAGAGCTCTGGAGGCCCACTCAGGATGATGTGCAGATCCAGAGTGGGCTAGCTGGCACCCAAAGAAGGAGGAGACTGTGATAAGTTATTGCCAGTTAATAAGGAGCCTGGAGACCTGGAGGGTACAGGATCAGATTTGTTCCAGTAGGGTGATAGTTGCTCAGCCAGCTGCTGCCCAGCAGTCAAATACATGGGCCTGGGCCTGGGCCTGACCAGGATTTGCATTTATACAAGTTATTGGCTATTGGGTAGGCGCTTCTTAGGGCAATGTTCAAGACTTAGCCGTGAGGCAAGTGGAGATGAAATACTTGGCTCTTCCTGGTGGTTTTCCCTTAGTATCACTTTAGTGGTCTGGTAGTGGCAGACCTGTGGCCTGGAGAGGCCTTTTTTGGTGGTTGTTTTAGCTCTGATTGAATAGTGGCATGTAGGGTAGAGCCTGCTGTCTCCCAGTATCATTTATGGTCCCCACCTCTGCTGCTTATGTGACATTCATTAGCCGCATCATCACGTTGTTCATGTCTCTATCACCTCTGAGGCTGCCTTGGTCCCTCCCTCGTGTCCCCTGGGACCCAGTGAGAATGCACCCCTTTTTGAGGGTTTCTAGCTACCATATAACCAGAGATCTAAGGCCTTGGCTTCCTGCAAGCCTGCTGGACGATGTGTCCTATTGGCTGGGAGTCTTTGTTCTGTCAGCTTTGCATTACCACCACGAAATGCCTGGGGCGGCCAGCTTTTTGAAGAAAAGCAGTTTGTTTAGCTTGTTTGGAGAAAGTCCTAGTGCATGCTGTAGCCATGTGGTGAATGGTGAATGGCAGAGTATGTACAGAGAAAGGAGCAAATCTCAAGCCAGAAAGTAGAGACAGTGGATGTAGCAGGGTTTGCTCCTTTATGAAAACCCTCTCTTGAGAACTTCCCAGGAATTGCTTCACGTTCAGTAACCTAAGTCCCTAACACAGCTCTATTTTCACTACCTTCCAGGATTGCTACTGTAGCAACCAAGTCTCAATTACAGGTACCCTTGAGGGACATCAAAACCATATCCAAACCATAGACAGCTTGAACAGAACGATAATCACTTGACTTCGTCTCCTCCTAGTGTCATGGGTGATAGGACCAGCTCTGAATCCAAATGAGAATGCTTTTGTTGTCTGGTTTTCAGATGGGTCTGGCTAGAGCAGTGCAGGTGGAGAGGACTCCAGGTCACTTTACCATTGAGCCACATCCCCATTCCTTTTTATTTTTTGAGACAGGCTCTCACTAAGCTGTTTAGGGCCTGCTAAGTTTCTAAGGCTGGCCTTAAACTTACAATTCTCTTGCCTCAGTCTCCTGAGCTGCTGGGATTATGGGCATGAGCTTATGCACATAGTATTCTTTTTTTTTTTTTAATTTTTTTTTTAGTTGTATATGGACTCAATGCTTTTATTTGTTTTTATGAACCCAGTGCCTCACACTTGCAAGGCAAATAATCTACCACTGAGCCACAATTCCAGCCCTGCACATATTATTCTTTACGATTAAGATAAATTCCTTTAGACCCAGGACCACAAAAATAAAATAAATACAAATTCCAAAACCCCAGAAGGTCATGAGGTCTCACTCACCTCCCACAAGGATAAGACTCAGGGACTTCTGCTTCACTCAGCATCCCTGGTATACATTGTGTTGAAAAGAAAATGAAACTTTGTCTGCATGAAATAGTGCCCAGATGTGACACCATCTCTCTTTAACTATAATCTCCAGTGGGAGAGGGGAGTGGTTGATTAAGTGCATTTTCTTGTCACTACCTGCAGTGACTTCAGAGTGAGTCCACCTATCCTCAGGACAGTATGAGGGTAGACAGAGCCTGTGGACGCCTTGCTACAGCCTGGAAACAGGCAAGTGGGTCCATTCAGGGCCCACTGTGGTTCTTTACCAGATGCAGTGTAGGCCACCAGGAGAGCAAGCATAATCGCCTGGCCAAGCAGAAAGCCCTCCACACCCAGAGCATTTCTGCCTTGACTCAAGTCTGAGCAGCGAGGGGCCTTCCTCTTCATGCATAGTTGAAGGCTGGAGGAGTCTTATCTTCCTCCAGTTCCTGTGAAGGCTGATTAACACCTGTTTGCCCTTGTGATGCCCCACTTGCAGAGAGGAGTCAAGAACTCAGGGCTGAACTTTGGTTCCTCTCCTTTTGCTTTGTGATCTTGAGTCAGTTGCTTGATCTCTAATCCAGGTTCCTGTGTTGGGCTTACAGGGTGTGTTTGAGAGAGATCTGCCACCTCTGCCTACCTGTAACTGCCCTGGCCTAGAGGGTGGAGAATGTGCTTAGGATTCTGATAGAGCACCTTGGGATGAGGAAGGCATGTGATTATGGAGAACTAGCAACCTGAGCAGTAATCCTGGGCACCTGCTGTGTTCAGACCTGCTGATCACCTCTCCCCCCATGCTTAGCAGAGAACCAGAGGTGTCCTTCATGCAGAAAATAGGAACCAGTGAGAGGTTGGATAAAAGTCTAAGCTATGAAGCTGGAAGAGGCAACAAATTGCTTCCTCAGGATGTGACTGAGGCTGTCTCACACCTGGGCTTCTAACTAGTAGTCTTATGGGCAGCCCAGGTGGAGTCAGAACTAGCAGTTCCATGGCCCCAGCCTCCCTTGTTGGGAGTAGGCAGGGTGAGGTGAGGGGGCCCTGGTGGAGACCCTCTGCATTCTCCAGTGTAATGAGGTATACTTGCTTTTTGTTTTAGGTTTTTTGAAAACTTGTCCCATTGGGGAGGTGTGAGTGATCAGAGATGGGCCTGACAGGGGTGGCATTGGTTGTGGTGTTTTCCCTCCTTCATTGATGGGAGTTGACCATGCCTTGGCAGACAGAAACCAGACCAAGAAGGCTGGCCTGGCACCATGAACTCAAGCCACCCTTACAGTAGTAAACATTGGGTCTCCAGTAGCCACTGCTTAAGGTAGTAAATGTTGGGTCTCTCTGTTCTGGACTGCCAGGGAGGTGAACACCTAGAGATTTCTAGTATGAGGCACAAATGTCCAGTGCTTCCAGGGGAAACAGTTATATGGGAGCTGTTCTTGTCAGCCTTCCTTTCCCTCAGAAGGAGAATTCAGATGGAACATGTCTCGGTGCGGGGTGCTGAGACTATCCCTTGTGTCTCCCCAGTGGGTGTCTCACAAATAAATCAAATGAATTGAGAAATTTATACAGTGCTGGGCATGGTGGTACATGCCTGTAATCCCAATGGCTCTTCTTTTACAATGCATGTCACTTGTGCATGGAAGTAGAACCACATGCAGGACAATTTGCATGACACTCAGAGCTCTGTGTGTTTAAGCAGGGTTCTTGGTCAGGACCTGTCTTCCAGAGCTGTTCTGTTTTTACCTGAAGCCACACATGCATTGGTGCCCTGGCCAGGGTCTGTAGGTATGACAGCCATCTGTAGTGGTTCCCTTTCATATGTCTACAGACACTTCTGGGGACCATGTCCAGAAGGGCAGTCTGGGCTGAGTCGTGTTGTCTGTTTTTCCAGGAACTGTGTCATTGTGTTCTTAGAAGCCCCAAGGCTGGTGCCTGGTCTTGGAGCTGGCCTGGATCTGACTCAAAAAAGGGTGACTGTCTTGGGTCCCAGGTAGCTTCAGTTTGCATTTAATAAAACATGTTCCTATGGGGCTGTTAAGGTTAGTTTTAAAACAACAAATTTTCTACCATTCTTCCTTAACTGTACAATATTCAGATTTTGGCCTTAGTTATGCCAAAAATGGAGAACTGCTTAAATATATCCGCAAAATCGGTTCATTTGATGAGACTTGTACCCGATTTTACACAGCTGAGATCGTGTCTGCTCTAGAGTATTTGCACGGCAAGGGCATCATTCACAGGTAACCTGATGGCCACCTAGGGTGATATGTGTGGGATGGTCAGTGTAATGATTGGGCCAGCAGCCATTTGGCCTACAAGCTACTGCTGATGCCCAGACCATCCCAGGCCTCTAAGATCAGAGTGGGTTTATGTTGTGGTGGGTGGGATGTAGGTGCCAGGTGAGAAGAGGTTGAAATCAGAGGAATATGCATGTTGAGTGTCTCCCTTCAGTTACCAGATCACAGTGGCCAGGTGTCTTCCTGCCTAGGCAGTAACTTGTACCATCTTGACTAGTGCTTTTATTTGATCAGTTGTAGCTTTTGTGTATACTTATTTCTGATCTCTTTTCCCAAATTGGAAGTATCCATAAGCTCTTTCTGAGTTAAAAATGATAGATTATGCTGTAGTAAAACATTTATTAAAATGATAGATGGTATTATGAAGTGATATAATTACAATGACCTTATTGTATGCAGTTGATATTTATTTGGTGTGGACTTTGGGGCTTGTATTTTTGCTTTAATCCGTAAAGATGGTAAGTATTCATCACATCATCACTGCGTTGTTGTCATCAAAAGATAGAATATGTAATAATGCTGCTGTTGGATTTCATCTCAAACATAAATATCTACTTTTACAGGGACCTTAAACCAGAAAACATTTTGTTAAATGAAGACATGCACATCCAGATCACAGATTTTGGAACAGCAAAAGTTTTAACCCCAGAGAGCAAACAAGGTGTGTGAGTTTGGTTTCCAGCAGAGCTTAGCTCTGTGCTTAAAACTGAAAACAACTTCTGAGAAATGTGTAGCATTGTGTGGTCTTTAGCATTACTGCAGAGACTCATGGTGCCTTTCTTGGGGTCCCACTGTAGGGCACCAGGCAGCATGTCCAGGTGTAGGGAAGGAGGCTGTGTTCTTGTGAGTGTCCTGTGGCCCATCCTCCCATGAGTTTTTGCAGAGCTGCCTGGCCTCTCCTTCTGTGCTTGGGTTCCCTGTGAGAGAAAGACATTGGAGGAAAGTGCTGGGGGATGAATGTGGTGGCCACAGGCTTAGAGCACCAGTGTGCTGGTGGAAGTAAGACTCCAACATAAGCATCTCCAGTGCTGTGGCTACTCTTGGTGGAAAAGGGAATGGTGGTGGTTCTGGCCTCTCCACCAGCAGCCAGCTAGTTCATGGGAGCTAGAGGGGATTACACCCAGCTTCCTGACCAGTTCTGTCTGCAGGGTGCTACTAGGAGGAGCCAGCCTGTTCCCCCATGCAGCGCAGGCTTCCCGTGCTAGAGTCTGTGTCTTTCTGGGTGCTGTTTATATGGAGGGTTCTTGTCCAGGTTCTGTGTGCTCTTTAACCGCTTTGTAGTTTTTGAGGTGTTTGGCCTCCTCCTGGATTGGGAATATCTCTGTCAGTCCTAAAGCACTGCCCTGGGGGGATAAAAGCAAACCTACCAGTCAAGGAAGAGATGCTTACTGACTCCAGTGTCTTAGAGGATAGTCTATTCCCCTGGTGCTTCTGAAAGCTCCTAAACCTGGATCTGTTGGACTTGTTCCTTGTAAATAGTAATCATATTACTGGCTGGTAATTCTGTTTTCATGTACTTGATTTAACCTCATAGCTACAAGCATTGTCTAGCTGGGCGCAGTGGCGCATATCTATAATCCCAGCAGCTCAAGAGGATTGCAAATTCAAAGCCAGCCTCAGCAATTTAGCAAGGCCCTAAGCAACTCAACGAGACCGTCCCTAATATAAAAAAGGGCTAGGGATATGGCTCAGTGGTTAAGCGTCCCTGGGTTCAGTACCAAAAAACAAAACAAAACAAAAAAACAAACACATTGTCCACTACAAAGTTGAACCAAATGTCTGCCAGGTTTTTGTTCAGGGATCTGTCAGCTCCTTGTCCTGCCTGTGCTGACTCTTCCTGCATGACACGAGCCCATGGTATATCTTGGGCAGCAGGACTGGGACATCTTTGGTCCCCCATCAGCTATGGGAGCCGTACCTGGGCTGTGCTCTGTGCATCTTCCTTTTTGTAGATTTTCTTCAGAATCTGATAGTGTTGCCAGGGCTTGTGCCCTACAGCCACTTAAAAATATATAAAAATTTAAGTGCATTTGTGAATTAGTGAAATAAACCTTTTATTCTAGAAAGGATTTCTGCTAGAAGTCCTTATGGTGTTGTATAACCCAGGACAGTTGCTTGTATATGCAGAGGAGGTGGCAGGGTTGTTTCCTTCTTAGAGGAAAAGGGACAAATATCCGATTCATTTTAGTAACTTCTGTTTGGAGTAGTTCACAATCAGAATTTATTCCTGTGCTGGCTTCTTTACTTTCATGCATAGTTAGTTCCCCTAAAACATCTTGAAATCTTCTAGAATAAGGTGTTGGTGGGAGCAGGGTTACCCAGGTTCCCTAGCTGTGGGCATCTTGCACTCTCCTCCTAGACAGAGGCTATGCCCTGTGTTTGTGAGGGCAGATGATGGGCAGTGGAGCAGGGCAATTGAAAAGGGCATGTGGGATTGATAAGGGATTCTGGTTTTGCCCTTACATGAGGATCCTTTAGATACATCCTGGTGAAGACAGCTTAATCCACTTGGAGTAAGCAGCTCATCTGTTCCTGGACTTTGCCCTCTTTACAAAAGCCTTGGAAGAGTTTGGGTGTCTTGGAAGTTCAGACTGGGAGTTTGTTTCTGGAAACCCAAGTTCTGACCTATTAAGGTCTTTCTGTATTCAGCCAGGTGCAAAGGCTGCATTCAGCAAATAGGAAGGAGAGGGGGTCAGCGATTGTGGGCAGGGAAGCTAGAGGGGATGGATAGGGAGGCTTTAATCACTGCAGTGGCCCCACATCCCCACCTGTGGTTGGCCATCCTTCAGATCCCCTGGCCAGCTGCCATTTGTCTTTATGCTATGCTGTGGACCTCACATGACTGCCTTGGTCTTGTTGTTATTCTAGCATGGGCAGGACTGCCTGCCTAGGGACAGAAATGGTTGCCTTCAAATGGATTTCCCAGCATTACCAAAGTATGCCCATCCTCCCACCCAGCATAGCTCTATCTGTTCTTAGTAGGGTTTGCTTTGGTCTTTCAGTATGGGCCTGTTCCTTTATGGATTGATGCTTACTGAAAAATGGCCCCTTGTAAGTTGTACCATTGGAGCCCCACCAACAGTCCTGCATGTTCCCTCAGATCCTTGTTAATGCCATACATTTCATTCTTTTTTTTTTTTTTTCCTGTTTGCCAACTTGATATGCTATTGTGGTGTTTTTGTTTTGTTTTGTTTTGCTTTTTGTTTGTTTGTTTGTTTTGGGAGGGAGGTACTGAACTCAGGGGCAATGAGTCACATCACCAGCCCTATTTTTTTGGTTTTTTTTTTTTTAGAGATAGGGTCTCACTGAGTTGCTTTGTGCCTCCATTTTGCTAAGGCTGGCTTTTGAACTTGTGATCCACCTGCCTCAGCCTCCAGAGCTGCTGGGATTCCAGGTGTGCACCACTGTGCCCAACACTTTTTTTTTTTTTTAGAGCTTTATAGTAGTTGGGTTTATCCTGACAAACTCATACAGCGTGAAATTCAGTTTCAGTTCATGATCCCCCCCACCTTTTCCCTCCTGTCCTCCCTCTTTCCCATTCTCCTTCCTGTACGCTGCTAAACTTCCTTTTGGTCTAAACTATTGTGTTTTAATTTGGGGCTGTGGTTGTGGCTCAGCAGTAGAGTGCTCACGTAGCAGTTCGAGGCCATGGGTTCAATCCTCGGCACCACATAAAATAAATAATTAAAACAAAGGTATTGTGTCCACTACAACTAAAAAATAAATATTAAAAAAACTATTGTGTTTTAATTTACATTTCTTGGGTTCATTACATGGTTGAGTGGACTCTTTTGTTTTTGACTCTTGGTTTGGTTTTCTTTCCTCTTGGGCCTCCTTGGTGTCTTTGAATAGTATCTTTCAGGGTCCTGGCAGGACACAAATGCAGCCAAGAAGTCTTTTCAGAAAACCATTTACTGAAAGGACCATTTATATGACTGAAGGACGAACTAAGCTGGGTTCCTACAGAGAGGCTGTGGGCCTTCCTCAGCCTGGCCGCATAGGGTGGGAGGGATGGCTTAGAACTGGTTTGCAAGCAGGACAGGTGGTAGCAACTGCAGTGAGTGGACCAGACCTGCCAGTTCCTTGTGTATAGGCAGCTGGGCCAACTGTGGTGCTGCTTTGTCTGTCTGTACTGTGACTGATGAGTCCCCATGGTCCTAAAACCCTGGGGTCTCTGATGATGAATGGGTCCAGAGGGCCTGCGTACCAACCCTGTGACTATGGATGAACCTCAAGTAATCTAGAACTGAAGGTAGCCAAATGTGGAGAGTTTCTGGAATGGAGGCTTTCAGTCTTACTGGCCTTGGAGTCCCTGTATGCCTGAGCTGTTGGTGACTGAGAAGAGGGTGGTCTCTGGCCTACAGCCGTTTGTTGTGGCTACTGTGCATTGGTATATGTTTAGGTGCTGCACGTCCAACGGTGAACACAACAGACAGGGCCCGTTCTCATGCTGCCCTGCTGCAGTGACAGGATGATGAGTGTGCGTCATGAATGCTTTTTACAGTCATACATCATGTCAGGTGGGAGTTGCCAGGGAGGATTGCACAGTGTTCTGGGGTCCTGCAGGCATTTTTGGGTGGGGCTTAAAGAGTCTGGCTCCTGAGAGAGCTCAGTTTGCTCCAGGTGACCCTCACTGAGCTGCAGCAAGCTCCTCTCTGCTGTGTTTGTACTATGATATCTTGGGGAATGCACCAGCTGTGTAGTTGTTGGTGGGCAGGGGATTACAGCTCCAGATATAATCTTTTCTTTCTCTCTCCTCAGCCAGGGCCAACTCATTTGTAGGAACAGCGCAGTATGTTTCTCCAGAGCTGCTCACAGAGAAGTCGGCTTGTAAGAGGTAATCTGCTTTTATCTAATCATGTTTCTCTTCTCTCTATGGTAGCTAGCTACTAGGTTTCTTCATGAGAAATTAATATTTGAAAGAGGAACTTTGGTGGCCTTTATATATAGTATAAAGTCAAGCATACTTTGAAAAAAATCTTAACATTTTGCTTTTCTTTGATACACATGTATGCTCCTTTATCATTATATTTCATATTTCAGGGTTAGTTGTTGATCTTTGGTTAGTTATTTGCTCTTGTTCCTTTAGGAAACTGCTCAGTGGCAAAGTACTGTTGCTGTGCTACAAAGCTGTGGCAGCTGTGCACTGTTTAGTGTCACAGAGTCTGCAGAGGTGGGCAGAGGCCCAGGAGGCATGGGGAGTGGAGGTTTGTAGCTAGGAACTACCAGTCCTGGTACAGGCACAGTGGTCACAGCAGTGAGGGTTTTTGCAGGATGCAGCTGGGCCTTGGTGAGTGCTCTCAGTCATGAATACTAGAAGAGCTTTCGCTGGTCCAGGAAAGGGTTCTGTTTGTAAGAGTGTAGGAGGATCAGTCTGCAGAGCAGTTGAGCAGCAGCTGATGGCCTGGAATAGGGAAGAGTTGAAGTGCTGTCTTGGAAGACTGAGAGAGGTAGCACTAGATTCTGTGCTCAGGTTTGGAGAGCAGTTCTAGGCAACAGATCTGTGGAATGAAGGTGTAGCTGGGCTCTCCCCTCCCTGGACCAGTCAAGCTCTGCTTTAGTGTCTGATTTGGCTCAGCTACTGGGTCCATTGTCACACAGTCTCCTACGGACAGTCAGTGTCCTACTCTGACAGGTAACAAGGGGCTGCCCCTGTGAGAATGAGTGATTCTGATTAAGCCCCTTGGTTTCTAAGCTTGGAAGCTTTGAAAACTCAAGGGTAGTGCCATGGCACACACGTAATGGCTGCATTGAAGGTGCTCTGAAAAATTAAACTTGAGCATCTCAGTTGTAATGGGCTTCTCTATTTTGGTTTTTCTCATTCAGTCATGAGATTTTGAATTCTGAACAAGGGCCAGACAGAGCTGCCCAGTGGGAGTGATTCTGCCCCTGGGGACATTTGGCCATGTCTGAAGACAGTTTGGGTTGTCAAAACAGGGGTGTAGAGTGCTTTTGACCTGTAATAGGTGAAGGCCAGGGATGCTGCTCAGCCTCTTATAGTGCAGAGGATGCGTCAGCCAGGGTGCACAGTGTGAGGTAGTAGGCGTGGCCTCCTGACTTCCAAGTGTGTTATATCATTGTCTGAGAATTGGCTTTCCTTGCTATCAGTTCTGCTCTGGGTGGCAAGCTCGTCAGCACTGATGGGTGCAAGCATCTAGACCACTCTGCGTGAAGAAGGGACATACATGCATGTTTGTGTATGTAGCTCATGTTCCCTGTATGGGATAGACAAGAAATGACTGGGGCATGGAATAGGGTTTTAAGGGAGACATCACTGTGTATTTCTTTTGCTTTTAACTTTCTAAATCTTAGGATATTCCTTTACCTGTTAAATCTCAATTCTCTGTGTATTTTAATGAAATTGACAGTTGTATTAAAATAGATTGGTTGGAAATTATAATCTAGAGTGTATATATTATTACATTAATATGAGCTGATGTCCATTAATATTACTATCATTGTTGTGTTATATAATTATACTGTTATATAAATTTTTGTTATGTACTATATTTAAGTTTTGGGTGTGGTTTTTTTTTTTTTTTTTGGTATTAGGCATTGAACCCAGGAGCACTTTATTACAAAGCTACATCCCCCAATCCTTTTTATTTTTTAATTTATTTTAAAATATTTTTTAGTGGTTGACAGACCTTTATTTATTTTTTATTTTTACCCCCTCCCCCCGACAGACCTTTATTTTATTTATTTATATGTAGTCCTAAGAATTGAACCCAGTGCCTCACACATGCTAGGCAAGTGCTCTACCACTGAGCTACAATCCCAGCCCTTAATTCTTTTATTTTGAGACCAGGTCTTATAAGGTGCTGACCCTCTTGCTATATTGCTGAGGTTGGCCTTGAACTTGGGATCCTCCTGCCTCAGCCTCTCAGCCACTGAGATTATAGGTGTGCATCACCATGCCCGGCCTGTATTTGTTTTTATAGGTGTTAACATCTGGGACAGTGGGATAAATGGGTTAAAAATAATTGAGAATTCTTTTCATATTTGAAAGGAGATTCCTAGCCATGTACAATGGTGCATGCCTATAATCCCAGAAACTCAGGAGGCTGAAGCAAGAATATTGCAAGTTTGAGGCCAGTCTCAGCAATTTAGTGAGATCCTGTCTTGTAATAAAAAGTAGAAAGCACTGGGGATGTAGCTCAATGGTAGAGCACCCTGGGTTCAATTGCCAATACCAATAAAGGGGGAAGGTCCTACTAATTGTTAAAAATTCTCAGAAAATGATTCTCCAGCTGAGTGTGGTGGCACTTTCCTATCATCCCAGCTACTCAAGAAGCTGAGGTAGGGAGATTGTAAGTTTGAGACCAATCAAGACAAATTAGTGAGACCCTGTCTCAAAGTAGAAAGGTTAGGGTTAGGGTTAGTAGCTCAGTGTCAGAGCACTTGCCTTGCATGTGGGAGGCCCTGGGTTCAAGCCACAGTATTGCAAAAAAAAAAAAAAAAGAAGAAGAAGAAGTCGTCTCCAAGCCCACTTGCAGATAATAACTTGGTATATTTTTCGTGTCTACATTAAATGTGTTTATGTAGTTTGATACAAATGGAGTCATTGCATAGTCAAATCCTGATCCTCATCATTCTGTGATGAACAGTTCCCATGTCATTACGATTGTCTGCCAGCCTCTTTACTAGTTGTGTAATTTTCTGTTGCATGAGTTTATCGTAGTTCATCAAACTGTCCCTTTGTTGCTGGATGCTTGAGGTGGTGCTGGTGTGTCTGCTATGTGCTGCTGGGCCTCCTCTGGATATGAGGAAGGTACCAGGGCTCTGATTCAGGGAGGTGCCCTGTCATTCATCTGGTGGGAAAGACAAAGCCACAGTGAACGTTTAAAGACTTCTTGGTATATAACGCTTTCCACAACCAATATACTGGGTCCCTCCTTTTATTATTTTGTATGGAGGGGTGCTGGGGATTGAATTCTGGGGTGCTCTGTCACTAAGCTACATCCACGCCCTTTTAACATTTTTTAAAATTTTCAAATAGGGTCTTGATAAGTTGCCCAGGCTGGCCTTGAACTTGCCATCCTCTTGCTTTAGCCTCCTGTGCAGCTAGGATTACAGGCATGCACCACTTCTACTGGTTCCCTTCTATTATTGTCTTAAAAAGACATATAAATTTCTAAAATACAAGCTCATGATAAAACATTGAAATAGGTAAAGAAAGAGGAAAAAAAGAAAAAGAAAACAGAACAAAAAGCAAAACATTGAGATAATTCACAGAGGAGGAAGAAGCTGCCCCAGAGCCCCTTTTGTATGAATTCCCATAATCCAGAGAGGACTCAGAGAGGCTACAGGTTTGACTGCCCTGCCCCTCTGTTTGCACACTGAAGGGCATGTGCTTGACTCCCTGGTTTTTCTTATGTCCCTCTCTATTTTAACTAAACACTAAAGAAGACCAAGTGTAAACTAGTTACTAAGTTTAATGTAAATTAATATTTTAAATGCTCTTTATCCTGTTATGACTCACATTTCTAATTTTTAAAACCAACCTAAGTGTCCTGGCCTGCTGTGCTGGTGATGCTGGGGTGAGAACAGAGCCTTCACCCAGGCTTGGTCACTCTGGCTGGCCTACTGTCTAGAGCAGTGGTTTTCACCCATGTCCTATGATGTCATCTTTCAGAATGCCAGGCCACTGTCAGCAGCCTGTGAGCCCTGTGCATACCCAGTCTTGCAGGGAGCTGGGAATGGAAGGCAGGACTTGGAATAAATACTGTAAAGTCATCACAGTACACTGAGAGTGGGTGGGAGAGCCAGACAGACTTGGAATGCTGTGAGGGCAGATGAACAGCAGTCTTAAGATCTTTGACAGCTGGGGACATTCTGGAAACAATTTAGAGACATTTAGAACTGTGCTGTTTTCCCCTGAAAATGGGTAATCCAAATGTTTATAAAGGAACGGCAGGGCTTTTTACAGCAGAGTACGAGAAAGGAAGGGCAGAGCCTCCTTTATGAGTATCCTGTGGATGAGCCTCTTGACCCTGTGGCATGTGACATTCACACCTGTTCTGATGTGAGCTCAAATGGGTTAGTCTCAAGTGTACCACCTGCAGTGGTGAGGCCAGCTCCTTCAGCCTGCTCCTTAGCACTGAAAGGAGTTTGCTTCTGTCAGACTGTTCCTGGCATCATCCCTGGAAGCCATGTGACCATCCATCTTCACTCTCTCACTGCTGCAGCCTGATTGCAGTAGCCTGGCATGGTGTGATGTTGGCAGTGAACTCTGCTGTCTCTTAGGGTGGATGGAGAAATTGTTAACCCCTGGTGGAGGTGGCAAAGCTTCAAGGGCAGCTGAACCCAGCTGGTGGCACTTGCTAGCCTTGGGGCCCATGGCCCTGGGGAAGCTCCCCAGAAGGGCAATTCATATCTCACACATACCTGGTCCCAAGAGACAGGAGTACCTTGGAGCCCAAAACTGGTGTGGCATGGAAGAAGTGGAAAGTGACTGTGCTCATCATTTAAATTATACCAATGCCATTTTTCTTTGTCTTCTCCCTACCTTAAAGTTCAGATCTTTGGGCTCTTGGATGCATAATATACCAGCTTGTGGCAGGACTCCCACCATTCCGAGCCGGGTAAGGAGACTCCCAGGCTTCTGAACCCATCACAGTAACACCCAACTGTCTGACAGAGTGGAAGGGGTGCAGTAACAGGGGCCATACCGAGCTGGGAAGGAATTTCCACCATGACTTATAAGTGCACAGGGCTTGGTGGCTTGTGGGTGGTCTGTTGAGATAAGGGCAACCCTGAATCATTCTAGGAAAGGTCATTCAGCACTGGAGGTGTGAACAAAAATCCTGCCCAAATGACTGCTTTTTTTTCCCCCCAACAGAAATGAATATCTTATATTTCAGAAGATCATTAAGTTGGAATATGACTTCCCAGAAAAATTCTTCCCTAAGGCAAGAGACCTTGTGGAAAAACTCTTGGTAAGTATTCTGAATGTTCTCTTGGTGGGGGATCCCATTACACTACCACCCACTGCATCCTCTGACCCTGTAATCCTGTGTCATTGGAAAGATACATCCAGGGTTGATGGATTCTAAATAGAGTTGTGTCTTTATCTCATCTCATTATAAGCCCCCTTCAATTTCCAAATGTCTGATCCCTGACTTTAATAAGTCAGGAAATTACTGTTATCATTTTGAATGTGCTCAATATCACATAGCATTTTAAGTTACTGCTCTTAGAGCAACTAGAGTTATTATGGTGGCAGATGGTTGTAAATCCTACTTAAGTGTCATCTGCTGATGTCAACTTTAGAGTAAACTACATGAAGATTTTAAAGATAAACCCAGGTGATGAAACAGAGATACAGATTTAATTAGGAAAGGTAAATCAATTTATATTCCAGAAACTGAAAGTGACCTGGCCCTGGTTGCTTTGGACTCTGAGCTTCCTCCCTCTCTTGATTTTAGGGGAGCAGGATCAGCTCTTCTTTGCTGTCTGCTCTGTCTCCTTTCCTAGCACCCCTTGAGGTCCTGGGGGCACATCCCCTCCCTAGTGGGGAGTTCATGTTGCAGCCCTTTGAGAGGCACAGGACACTGGTCATATCTGTCGGCACTTGTTATCCAGGCCGATTGCTCTGTTATTAGAGCCAATTGGGTCATTTTTTTTTTCTTATTTTAAGACTTTTAACTGCAAACTTGAAAAAGGTACTTTGCTGCTGCCCACTGTGTTTTGAAATGGAGATTCATTTTCATCTGTGGGAGTCTTTGGGCAGAGCCCCTCAAGTGAGGCAGGAACCCAGAGAGGCCTCAACCACCCTTACAGCCCCACAGAAGGAGTGGGCAGGCCTGGAGGTCGACTGTGTTGCCTCTGCTCTTTCCAGGAGTAACTGAGAATCAGAAAGAATTGCTCAAAAAAAAAAAAAAAATGGTCAAAAATTACATTTTGACTCAGGCAGTAACTTGTCTTGACTATCATTTAAGGTTTTAGATGCCACAAAGCGATTAGGCTGTGAAGAGATGGAAGGGTACGAACCTCTCAAAGCTCATCCATTCTTTGAGTCCATCACATGGGAGAATCTGCACCAGCAGACACCTCCGAAGCTTACAGCTTACTTGCCAGCCATGTCAGAGGACGACGAGGACTGCTATGGCAATGTAAGCTGACCCCTGTTGGGATAGCCTGGGCAGAGAAGAGTTGTGCTTGTCATGCTATGTGAACATGGTTCCTCTGTGCACTCAGGGTCCGTGCCCACATGCTATAGGACATTGATTTGTGTGATTAGTGGCTGAAGTATGAGCCAGTGTTGTAAACCTATCCGTGGTAAAATGCTTCGCTACCATGAGGCCTGGGTGGGCTAATTCCTTTCTCTCATATCTTCAGCTGTGAAAAGTCTGGGGAGTTTTCCCTCAGGAGTGAGACTGGAACCCAGCCCTGGGTTGGGAAGCAGTGCCCTGGAGGCATCCCTGAGCTCCTGGCACTGGGTCTCCTGGTGCCATTATAATTGTGTCTAAGATGTTCAGGAATATTGCTTATTTTTCCAAAAAAAGCTTAAAGTGCTGCTCTTTGAACTCGCAGGAATGTACATGGAGGGTGGACTCTGGTCACTGCAGCTTGATGCTCAGCAGGAACTGGAGCCAGTTATGAGGGTACAACACCTGGCTCTATGAACATCTCTGTCACTGGTTTTGAAGCTCCTTGTCTCCCAAGGCTTAACCACACACATCAGATCTTAAGTACACTTATTCTTAAAACTTTTTATCCTAGAAAATGGGAAACATGCAAAAAAGGGCAGAAAGTTATAAGGAGCTATCGTATGCCCACCTCCAGCCTTCAGTCTTTTTTATCCAAGCTCCTCTTATCATCTTCCATTGTTACCCCCCAACATTTAAGTATGATTTAAAAATTCACTATCTCCTAGGTGTGGTGGCACATGTCTGTAATCCCAGCTATTCTGGGGGCTGAGGCAGGAGGACGACAAGTTCAAGGCTAGTCTGAGGAACTTAGAGAGACTCCATCTCAAAAAATAAAAAGGGCTGGGGGATGTAGCTCAGTGGTAAAACACCCCTGGGTTCAATCTCTAGTACCACCACACAAAAATAAATAAATAAATAAATAAAAATTAGTATTATAAAAGTTTATTATCATTGACCGTTCATTTTTCTGGTATGATTCTATCATCATGGCTTATTCTAACCAGTTAGAATAAGTTCATAGAGTTCCACTTCAGTTGACTGAGGAGTTCTAGCTCATGTCTAAAAGTCTTCCAAAGCTAAATTACAATCACTACTGGTTTCATCTCGTAGAGATCACATGTTGCCAGTACTGTGGCTTGATCCCAAGAGTGCTATACCACTGAGCTACATCTACCCAGTTCTTTTAATTTTTGAGATAGAGTCTCCCTAACTTGCTGAGGATCCCACTAAGTTGCTGAGACTGGCCTCGAACTTGTGATCCTCCTGCCTCTGCCTTCCAAGTCACTGGGATTACAGGTTGTGTGCCACCTTGCCTGGCAACACATCAAGGGTTCCCTATGTCCCCTTCCTGTAAAGCACATCCACCCTTTTGTCCTAAAATACCCTTTGTACCCAGACTTTAGCAAGACTCAAGAGCATCTATGTATCTGCTTCCCACAGCCATCCATAGCCTCCACTGTATAAGCTCCAGAAACCTCAGCCCCAGGAGTTCAGAGTCTCTTACCTGCTTCCCTACATGCTGGCCAGATGCTGCCCCCTAGGGTCAGGGTCAGCAGGAGCTTTCCCAGCTGAGCCTTTCATACCTTTAGAAGTCTCACTTGGGACTGATAGGCAATTTTCAGCCCATGGGCTCTGTGCCCCTTTCCTGTTATTCCCAGGGACCAGCCACACTCTGAAGGAATCATATAGGCTCTTGTGTCTCTAGTCTGAATACCCAGGAGCTTCTCTTCATGCAGGGTGTGATGAGCATCATGCATGAGTGCACTTCACACCCTGAGTATCTCTGCAGATCTGTATCTGTGATGCTGTAGATACTGAATTTTTGATCACAAGCTTTGGCTGCCACTATAAACTCTAGCTCTGAGCGTCATAAGCCTCTTTTTTTAGGCGACCACTGCTTAGCTGTCCCACTAAGTCCTTGGGAAGCACCTGGGCGAGAGCTCCCCATGCCAAAGCTCACCTTTGGACAACTAGTGAGCCTAGGAAAAGGCTTGGCAGAGGGAGTGTTGGCATAGGGAAGTCCACTCTGGAGATGCTCTCTCCCTGTGGATAGAACTCCTTCACCTAAGAGTCCAGTGTCCACTCTGGAGTTGGTACAAGGACAGCAGGCATACTGATCCCCTGCAGCCTGCTGATGGTGACATTTTTTGCTGGTCTCTGTAACATCGGAGTGAACCTAGCCAAGGCTGGGCTCTTGCGAAGAAGGATCCACATGGGTCAGCAGAGTTGGATGTTCCATGGTGCCCATTGGCAGCACCTTACTCCCACCCAGGAATCCCCTTTCCCGTGTGTTCTGCCTGGGACTCACCTTGGCCCTGGCCCTGGCTCTAAGCTGGGCTACTGAGAGGAGGCGTGGAGACTAGCATAGTGCTTCTGGAGCTGGCCATGGGATAATGTGTGGGAGCTCCAAAGCAAGAATGACCCAGTGTGTTGTGGTCATGTCATCTCTGAGACACAGGAGAGTCAGTGCTACATTGGTACTAAATTCAGTTTTTGCCAGCAGCATCCTAGGGCCAGTTTCTGAGCCTTGGTTTCTCTGTCAGAAAAGGAGAAAATGGTAGTAGCCACTTTGCTGGCTCCAAAGGCTCTTATGCCCCCCAGATGGGGGATTTGTGGTTATCTCTGTAAACTTCATGCATAGGCATCCTTGAGTTAGGGAGTTCTTAAGAAACCGAGACTGGGGCTGGGGATGTGGCTCAAGCGGTAGCGTGCTCGCCTGGCATGCGTGCGGCCCGGGTTCGATCCTCAGCACCACATACCAACAAAGATGTTGTGTCCGCCGAAAACTAAAAAATAAATATTAAAATTCTCTCTCTCTCTCTCTCTCTCTCTCTCTCTCCCCCCCTTCTCTCTTTAAAAAAAAAAAAGTTCAAAGCCAGCCTCAGCAAAGGTGAGGTGCTAAACAACTCAATGAGACCTGTCTCTAAATAAAATACAAAAAAATAGGGCAGGGGATGTGTGGCTCAGTGGTTGAGTACCCCTGAGTTCAATCCCCAGTAACACCTCCCTCCCCCCAAAAAAATGAAGAGAAAAGATTTATTAAAAAAAAAAAAAAGAAAGAAACCGAGACTACATCAATTATGGAGACAGCAAGGAGAGGCTGTGACTGCTGCAGGGCTGTGTGAGCAGGTGCTTTCAGGAAAGTCCACTGGGTAGCATGTGAGGAGGCTGGGTGTAGGGCCTGCAGAGGGCAGGAGGTATCCTCTATGGGGTAGAAGGCAGGAGTCAGGTGTGGGGCCTAAAGCTGGGGTGGCTTCAGGAGTAAGCTGATGCACAGCTCTGCCCATGTGGATCATTTGTGAATAGCTGTTTTCTGTCTATACTGGTTTATATGTTTCTTAGAGTAACCGATAACGTTGTTTATACCAAGTTAATTACTCTTCACTGAGATAAAAAGAATATGTTTTTTTTTTTTTTTAATTGAAGACATGGTAAGTCAAATCAAAATATGTAGTACCGACTCAAGAACACAGGGCCAAAAGAGGAGTACGCCTGGGTATTAAGTTCTTTGCCCGGAGGGTACAGCCTCTGGTCTCTTTCTCTTGTGGGTCCAAGAGGCCTTAGGTTGCTGCTACCCTTTTGCTGGGCTAGATGAGGGTCCCAGATCTCGATCTCCCTGGTAATAAAAGGCTGAGGCATACACAGCTTCTCTCTCTGTCCCTTGCTCCTATTGGAAGAGAAATCCTGGAGGTTTGGTCCTGCCTTGGCTAGATGGCCAAATGGCCAGTGAAGGAGAATTGGATCTGTACATGCTTTCCAGAAGGGATCAATGGACTACCTGCCTTTGTGGTGTGTGTAAGCTCACCAGATATGAGAAGGTCATAGAGGTGGGCTGTGTGTGTGTGTATGTGTCTTTGTCTTTGACCCTAGAGGAAAATTAAGGCATCTTTCTCTTTTGTTCTTCTTCCCCACAGTATGACAATCTCCTGAGCCAGTTTGGCTGCATGCAGGTGTCCTCATCTTCCTCCTCCCACTCCCTGTCTACGGCAGATGCGGGCCTGCCCCACAGGTCAGGCAGCAACATAGAGCAGTACATCCACGATTTGGACACTAACTCTTTTGAACTGGACTTGCAGTTTTCTGAAGATGAGAAGAGGTTATTATTGGAGAAGCAAGCTGGTGGAAATCCTTGGTAAGAAGTATAGTATAGTGGCTGAGCCAGTGGCGCATGCCTATAATCCTAGAGACTTGGGAGGCTGAGGCAGGAGGATTGCAAGTTCAAGGCAGCCTCAGCAACTTATCAAGACCCTAAGCAACTTAGTGAGACCCTGCTTCAAAATTTAAAAAAAAAAAAAAAAGGGCTGGGGGTAAAGCACCTCATTAAATCCTCGTTTCCCCTCTACCTCTAAAAAAAAGAAATACAGGTATAACCAACACTAGAAATGCAATGAGCCCAGAGAGTGGCTGGCAGGGCTGGAGGGAGATCTTGCCTGGTAACACCTCCCCATGCCTGAAGCATGCTGCAGGGTCAGTTATTAAGTGGGTTGGGACCCTCAGAGCCTTGGTTCTAGTGGGCAAGGCTGGAGACAGTTCCCTTGCTCTGCCAGGCATTTGGATGGCCCAGGTGTAGGTGTGGAGTCCCTATGACTAAAATAGATGCTGCCCATAGAGAGACATTTGGGTGTTTCTAAGGTCCTGATTTTTGTTTGTATTGAAGCAGATGTTTTCCATGTTCATTGGCCATTGTGTTTTTTCTTTTTTTCTTTTTCTTTCTTTCTTTTTTTTTAAATTTTTTGAGGTGCCTTGTATCCTCTGCTTTTTCTTGTATATTTTGCATCTTTTTAAAATTGACTTTTAAGAGCCATAATGAAAGATATTCTCTGTTGTATACTTAGCCAACATTTTTCTACAGTTTATCTCTTTAGTCTATCCATGCTGTTGTTTTGTATAGAAGTTGCAAATTCTCACAAAGTCCATCCTGTCCATGTTTTTATTGTTTTCTAACATAGTCTCTTGAAAAGGGCATCAGTATTTTTAACTGCATTTTCTTCAAGTGTTTTTATGCTTTTTTTTTTTTTTTTTTTTGGTGCTGGGGATCGAACCCACAGTCTTGTGCATGCAAGGCAAGTACTCTACCAACTGAGCTATAACCCCAGCCTCAAGTGTGTTTATGCTTTTACCTTTCATGTAGGCAGACACACCCAAGGTGGTGGCATCTCTTGGGAAGGCATGTTGAGGTGGGGTGAAAATAGAAGATAGGAAGGGGAGAGTTGAAGCTTTGGCAAAGAAGGAGAGAGGATGCATGAGACTGGGGACTTGTGAGGAGAGAGGAGATGAGCCCTCAGAAGCTTCCCCAATGAGATGCAGAGGGAAAAGCTGCACGTAGCTAAGAATGGGATATTGTATCATCAGAAATTATCTCTGGAAAAAGAGTATAAATGTTGACTCCCCAGAAATAACCTACAATTCTAGGGAGTGTAAGTTTGTCCTTTAACTCACTTTTTCCTTAAGTGGTATTGCTAGGGATAGGAGCAAAGAATGTTTGATGAAAAACAGCTTCAGCAGTGCTGGACACAGCTCTGAACAAGTGTGTGTGCTGGGCTGTATGGTGGCTTACTGGGCTCTTGCATGTTGGGCCTCCAGCCAACCTGCTCTTCACTGGCTCCTCTCCAGGTGTGTGTGCATCTTGGCTCCTCTGATGACCCCTAAAAGGTCTGTATCTCTGCCCAGGGGCAGGGTCACCCTAGGTGATTCAGTGGCAGGCTGGACAGGGGAGCTTGCATCCTCCTGCTTGTGTCCTTTGGATTTAGGGTTCTCTTTCCTTTTCCTCCAGATTTCAGGCTCATTGTGAAAGGTGATAACTACAGAGAGCTTGGAGGATCTCGAATTTGACAGTGGTCAATCCTTCAAGCATCTTGTTCTTGTGAACAGTGAGACTGGGGAGTCCCTAAGCTCAAGGCCGGGACTTGGGTGTATGATGCTATTAAAATTATTCATTCTTAGTCTCTGGTAGTGTGCAGGAGAGGTTTTTTTAGTGGCTCCATGCTGTAGGGTGGACATTATTTTGACAATTAATGGAATGTGTATTGTTATTTCTAGAATTTTCTGAAGTTAGTAGGTTTATGGTTTAAATATGTGTAGTTTTGGAGAGTAATAGGTTCTCAATATTTCCACTGAACCCTTACTAGCAATCTTCAGTTATACCTGCTATAATCTTTGTAATTTTATATCATTCAATAAATCACTTTGAAATCCTGATGTTTTCCTTGAGCCTACATGGAAGCACAAGAAGAAGTAAGTATACTTCATTGACTTGTTTTGTACTATTATTAACAAATTTATCAAGAGATTTTGTAAATTGTACTAAAACCTACTTCAGATATTAATGTTTTTCTCCAGAAGTAAAATGTGTATTTTTCGTATGTGAGTACGAGCCATTGGCTTAACAGAGGAGAAGCCTGCCTTCTCAACTGCTGCAGCATTGCTCAAGTCTAAAGATGCTGAAAAGAAGCCTAGCTTAATTTTATTTTGGTCTCATTAAGTTGCCCCGGCTGTCCTCAAACCTTGGCTCCTCCTGTCTCAGCCTCCCACTCCTGGCATGTGCCACCATACCTGGCATCCATGGCTTTTAAAAATACTGGAAGGACCTCATAGAACCAGAGGTGGTACTCCATTGTGTTAGGGTTACCTTCACCAGCTGCAGCAGGAAGTCCCTGGAGAAGGTGCATGCTGACTTGAGAGGTCAAAGGAAAAGGATCCTTCAAAGTGAAAGGAGCAGGGCTGTGGATGTGGCTCAACTGGTAGCGCGCTTGCCTGGCATGCGTGCGGCCCGGGTTTGATCCTCAGCACCACATACAAACAAGGATGTTGTGTCCACCGAAAACTAAAAAATAAATATTAAAAAAAAAAGCTCGCTCTCGCTCGCTCTCTCTCTCTCTGTCTCTCTCTTTAAAAAAACAAAAACAAAGTGAAAGGAGCCATTCGGAAACCTACTAAGACCCTGAGATCATCTAGAAAGTGCCTTATGGTGAAGGTTCTTAGACACAGAGTCGTTTACAAAAGAGAATCCACAGCAACACACTGACTTTCCAGCCCTTCCCAGAATGTTAAGCAAGTTTTTTCTGTCAACTTCAAGCCAGGAGCCAAGTTGTCATCACCATTGCAGATGCCTAAATCAATTATTTTAATAAATTGATTGTCAGTTATTAAAAAAGAAGGAGAAAGGCCGGGGATGTACCTCAGTGATAGAGCACTTGCTTAGCACGAACAAGACCCTGGATTCAATTGCAACTTCTTCAAACAAAAGAAACTGACATGTCAGAGAGCTTTATATGTGGCAGGAGGAATCTACACCAGTGAAACTAGGCAAAATTGTAAATACAAAACAAAAATGGGATAAAAGCTAGCTTTCCTATGACTTTATAGATCTTAATGCTTTGCTTTTTTTCCTGTCTGAACAGAACTTTGCACAATATTATAGTTCTGAATATAAATTAATTACAACTTTTTGGGGGGGAGGGTGATGGGGATTGAACTGGGGACCTTGTACATACTGGGCAAGTGCTCTATCACTGGCTATCTCCCTAGCCCTGCAACATCTTTTTGAGACCAACAGTTCAGAGTTTTAAAGATAGAGAAATTTTTAAAGGTAATATTTTCTACTTAAAAGGAACATTTTAAATGTGTATGTGCTGAGCTCTTTAATAGCTAAGCACTTTTACAGTGTCCCAGACTAGAAATTAAAAAGCCTTTGAAGCACACAGAAAAGTTAGGCTGAGGATACAGAGGCTACACAGTCCCTGGGAGACAGAGGCTCCTGGCTGCAACTGTGCTTCCTGCATGGAAGCCAACACTGCCACTGTCCACAAGACAGTGGAAATGCACCATAGAAGAGGGAATTCATATCCCTGCTTTCTCCTGTAAGGCAAGTTGTGAATGAATGTGCACACAGGACAGGACTTGTTGCTTTGCTTGTATTCATCTGGTACCACTCAGCTTCTCACCAAAGATGTTCTGTTGTTTTGAAGTTCTTGGCGGTAAGCACAGACAGTGCTGACATAGTCGAAATGTGCAAGAGTCCCTGTTCAAATAGTTGTTGTGGAACAATATGTGCTCCTTTGTGCTGAGGTGCAGAAGCTGTGGTGGATACAACTGCTGGCATCAATTGAGGCCTAGGCATCAAGCAGTGCAGGGCCATATTAGTTCTTCATAGCCACATGCTCATAGAAAGAAAAGAAGCTGGTCTCACTTTCAAGTATTCCTAGAAATAATGAGTTTGGTTGATGTTCCACGTGAAGACATGGAAAGTATGCCTTGGCACTTCTGCTTAGAACACAGGTGTGATAGCTGTTTCAAGGAAAGCACTTATTTGCACACTCTCCAGGTAACACCATCACCACTAGAGTCTGATTGATTGGCCAACTGCAGTTGTGCAGGTGTGAGCACTTGGATGACATTTTTCTTGATAATTTGTTTTTCAAAGAAAACAATTGCTAGTATCTGTACCGATGATAAAATTGAAATGTTCAAGTGAAAATTAGGATTTTGGAAAGTTGTTATTGTAGTTTGACATCTTCTCAGTACTTGAAGACTTTTGAGGAGATTAGTGGTGATGCTAATGAATTAATTCATTGATATTGTAGAGTGATACTTGTTGCCATTTGGAAGCTCTCCAGTATTTCCCAGATGACTCCACAGTGTGCTATTGTAGAATCATGTAATGGCAGAAGGTCCATTTCAAGTGTGAGGTAGATTGGTGATGTTAAAGTCACAGAGCATGGAAAGCTCCTTAATGCTGTTCATCTTTAAGAAACTACTACTTTTTGAGTTTTAGTAAAATATCAAAGAAGAGTATCCACAATTATCTAAGAGGCTCTTAAAACCTTCCTTTTTCTAGCAGTACATCAGAATGAGGCTGCATCTTTACATACTGGAGCCTGAAGGACAGATGTGAGAGTCCAGCTCCATCCTTCTAAATTAGATTTTTAAAATGCATAACCATGCTTCTCATTCCATTAACTATTTTTGCTACAGTCCTAGATATGGAACACGGGGCCTATCCTCAGCACTTTATTATTTTTATTTTGGCACAGTGTCTCACTGAGTTGCCCACACTGCCCTTAGACTTCAATCCTTCTATGTCAGCCTCCCAAGTAGATGGCTCACAGGAGTGTGCCACCATTCTGGGGACAGAGGGGGTCACTTTTAAATATTATTTATGCAACGGATTTATTGTTTTAATGACTCAAATAAATATTTGAAAATGTCTTCGTTTGTTTCTCAGTCCGTTTGGTGGATAGAATCTGGAGACAGATCTTTTGGGTCTCCATCAAGTTGAAGTCCAAGACCTAAAGAGTAGAGGGTGGACCTTCCAGAGCAAACGATGTCCCATCAGCCATTGACACTGGTCCCCCACCCAAGTGAATCGAGGTCTAGAGAGCCTTCCTGGAATTCAGGGCAGCCACTCCCAGTCCCACAGCCTCACTGTGCTCTCCAGATGGAGTTTTTCTGGGTGTTTCATGCTCAGATCTTTCAAGATGGGTCTCTTTGGGGTCTGTGTGGGGTACAGGGGAGGAAGAGGAGAGAATCTAGGCTTTGGAGTTGGGGAAGAGCAGGATTTTACATTGTCATCTCTTGTGGGTTGAAAGTAGATGTCATCAGATACTCAGCCACTATATAGTGATGCTGAGAGATGTCATCTGTTTTGGGGAGCCAAATGCTGTGTGTGTAAGAAAGGTTGTCCACTGAATAGTTAGCTGTATCTCTGATTGAGGTTTGGTTTTGGCTCGAAGTCTTCAAATGGCTTCTACAACCTGCCAGGGAGAAGAAGTACACTTGGAGGAGCAGGAGGTTTCTTCAGGAGTGGAAATTGACTCTGAAGTAAAAAATCAAAATGATTCCTTCTGGGCTGGGATTGTAGCTCAGTGGTAGAGCGCTTGCTCACACACGTGAGGCC
Source organism: Urocitellus parryii (assembly GCF_045843805.1). Taxonomy (NCBI): domain Eukaryota; kingdom Metazoa; phylum Chordata; class Mammalia; order Rodentia; family Sciuridae; genus Urocitellus; species Urocitellus parryii. The sequence goes on along the minus strand of NC_135539.1, from coordinate 6,930,746 downwards.
CTGGGTTCGGTCCTCAGCACCACATAAAAATAAATAAATAAAGATATTGTGTCTATCTGCAACTTAAAAATATATATATATATTTCTTCCTTGGAAGTATTTTTTCCTTTCTTTTGGGGTACTGGGGATTGAATCTAGGGGCACTTTACTACCAAGCTACTTTCCCAGTTCTTTTTTTTTAAGTCGCTGGTTCTGACCTCAAAATTTTGATCCTCCTGCCTTAGCCTTCCTGAGTTGCTGGGATTACAGGCATGCACCACTACACCTGGCTAAAGTACTTAAACTTTCAAAGTAGATAAATAAGTTACTTGTAAGCTCATTGGCTAACTAAGCTAGTACACTGTGATATAACTGCTAATAATGGAGTTTTCTTGGCCTCTGTTTGCCCCCTGTACTCTCTGACTCGTGGGCCTCAGCAAGGTAGGGGTTCCACATTTGCACAGGAGTGAGTGGCACTACTTCCTGTGGTGCCTACATGTTCTGCTGCTAAGTTATCACAGGCTTCACTTTCTCTCTGAATGATAATGCTCTGGACCTCTCTGTCCTCCTTTTCCTTTTCCTTTTCCTTCTAAGGCTAGATTTCTAAAGTGGGATTACTTCCTGATATGCATTTCTAAATTGCTTTTCCAGCATGGCCTCATTTCAGGCCATTAGTGCTGCATGAGTACAATTGTATCCCCCTGCAACCCCAGTGGTCCCAGAAGAATGGTACAAAGGATGCTCAATCCCATTTCTTTATTAAAGACTACTGAAAATGTTTTTGTATTACCTCGTTCTTTTGGGGAGCTTCCAATTTGGGTGCTTTGTTCACTTTTCTGCTGAGACTGGTGGCCTCTTGCGGCGCTTGGTGTTGGCTCTGTGGAGCACAGGTGTTGTCCCTTCCACAGCCTGTTATCCTGGTTGTTTTGTGGTTAGAGTTGTTTTTGTTCTCATGTAGTCCAGGCTGTGGTTTTGTGTTTGGTGACTCTTACTTTGGGCTTGGAAGGCAACTCCTCCCGCATAGCTTGAAGAATTTCCCTCATCATCTTCTGGTACTCCCCTTGTCTGGTTTAATCTTTCAGACTTACTTTCTCATGCACTGTGAGAGCCAAGGACAAGATGGCACCATGAGGCCTCCTTTTTCCTTGCTTATGCATCAGGCCTTTTAGGGGATTCTTTGCCTCTTCTCTCACCGTGTGTGTGTGTGTGTGTGTGTGTGTGTGTGTGTGTGTGTGTGTACATACATGCATGCGCACGCACACATGCACAGGTGCACTAAGGATTGAACCCAGGACCACCTCCATTTCCTTGTATTGCCTCTGGTTCTCAAAGCCTACAGAGTGCCTTTGGCCAAGACTTGGCCTAGACAGGCCAGAATGGATCAGGCTGTGGGGATAGTAGAGTTTGATGGGAGAATTGGGTTTTTCCAGTTCAGCTCTTCTTCTTACAAGTGCTCTGGCCCCTTGGTAAGTTGCCCAGGTACTTACATGGTTGTCTTAGGCCTTTTTCAAATATAAAAACAGTATTCTACAGGAGAACCTCAGATTAGGGATTTCAGTGGAATCAGCTAGATATAGGGCTGGGGGAATAGTTCAATGGTTGATCACTTGCCTGGCATGCACAGGCCCTGGGTTCCATCCCCATCACTGCATGGGGGTAGGGGGGTGGTGTAATATATAAATCAGTAGCTATTAGCTTTAACAAGTGAGGTAACCTATAGACATTAAGATGACCTCTTGGGCTGGGGTTATAACTTAGTGGTAGAGCACTTGCCTAGCATGTGTGAGGCACTGGGTTCAATTCTTAGCACTGCATATAAATAAGCGATATAAAGGTTCATTGACAACTAAAAAAATATTTTTTAAATGATCTCTTATGCTTTTAGGAGGCAAAGTGAAGTGTTGTACTTGCTGCTGATGGGTATTATAACAAAGCCTGTACTTGAAACTTTGTTTTCCAGATTTGCCACATTTAAAGGGATGTATTATATTAGTATGATAGGGATTCCAGAAAAGATATCCCCCCTCCAGGTGCTGGGGTCAGACCCGGGGCTAGTGCCTGCTGAGTTTATACTCTGCCCTATCCCAGAAAAGACATTCTTTTTTTTTTTTTTTAAAGAAGTGTTAAATATTCTTTATTTAATATAATACATGAACCATACTAAAAGGCCTTTCCATAAAGAAAAAACAGCATTTTAGATACCTGGGATTCTAATTAAATTGACATGATCAACAAAAATATAAAGTAGACACTGCTACCTTATCTTTAGCCATTGCCTTTAATAAGCTAATGAACACAAATTGAAACACATGTGAATCATGCTTGGTTCTGAGAGAGTGAAAGGAGATTTCCCCCTATATTTAAGCATATTCACATAATCACTTATATAAATCCAAATATAAAACAAGTTTCGAGATGGAATTCACCATTTTTGCATAATACTGAATATTACTTATTAAGTCCAGGCATAACTTTAAAAAGGGGAAACAATGATACAATTTACTGAAGTGGGATTATAGCCAAAATATTGATTTAACTACAAGTTATTTTTACTTAAATCAAGAAAAATAATTTTGTCAGTCATTCCTGATAAGAATCTGGTGTGTCACATCAATTAAATTATGGTGCACATAAAAAAGCCACAAGACATTTATTTTTGGTAATAAATAAGGCAGTGGCTATTATTCATTAGTACCTTTTTTGAGATAAGCTATTAAGCCTACCCTTTCTCCCTTCTTAATGCCAGGGAAGATCATTTTTTGTTTCAGGGATGTATTTGGGGGGATTCTCCAAATACTCCGCATCAGTGTATTCTCTCCCCAGGTGCTGCCTTTGTTCTTGTTGGCATGTGTGTGAGAGAATCCAGCAGCCTGACCTGTCTTCCGCCCAAACAGTCCATGGAGATTTGGCCCAGTTGTGTGCTTGCCTCCCTTTTCCATGGTGTGGCATGGGGGCATACTTGTGAACAAAACTCTTTGCCTTTCTCAGCATCACTCTTTTTAAAATTTTCAGTTGTAGATGGGCACAATACCTTTATTTATTTTTACGTGGTGTTCAGGATCAAACTCGGGGCCTCATGTGCTAGACACAGGCTCTACCACTGAGCTAAATAGCCTGAGCCCCAACATCACTCATTTTTAATTCATTCTTTCATTGCTACCAAAAAGTAGGTTCCCACTCAGAAGCCAGATGTCCCACTCTCTAGTCCAAGGACACACCATGTCTGTGCTTATGTCAAGACATTCTTAAACCAGGTCCAAGTTGGGTCTTTCAAGAATTTGTGATCTTAAAGCACTCTAGATTGTACACCCTGAACTGGGGAATCCTGGCATGGGAAGTAGCTTAATTATCACAATCTCATCCTGAATGGATTATTTACCTCTTCTCTCACCATAGGTTTGTGTTGGGGGGTGGGTGCACATGTGTACTAGGGATTGAACCCAGGGCCTCCTGCATTTGCTATGTGTTGCCTCTGGGTTCAGGGTACCATCCCCTCTACCTGTTCTCTGCTGCGTAGATACCCCAGCCAAGAAGTGACTATAGGACTTTGGTCCAGACATAGGTGAAATGTCCCATGTGTCGCATTAGGAGTTGTCTCCTGTATCTGAAGCCTGGCTGGATCTGCAGGTGACAGTCTTGATAGTGCAGAATCCCAGAGGTCCTGTGGGGTTTGTCTGAAAGAAGGAGTCTGGGGAGTTTCTGTGAGTGTCTTATTCTTGTTTTCTTCTTCTTTTTTTTTTTTATAGGCACCAATTTGTAGAAAATAATCTAATACTAAAAATGGGTCCAGTGGATAAGCGAAAGGTGAGTCAGACTCCTGCTGATTTTTGTCTTCATAGGTGACTTCCTCCCACTGCTAGTTTGGCTTAGCTCTCCTTTCTTGGGCTCCTGCCATGATGTGTTGACATAGTGTTCTTCATCCTGGCACTCTATAAAGAAATCTCTAGATTTAATAGTCCAGGAAGATTTAAGCCCTCAGGGAAACAGTTGGAACCCTGCTGAGTTCCAAAAAGTTGGAACTCCCACAGGGAGTCAGCAAAGGGCAGGTGGAAAGCCAGCTTCAGCTCTGGCTCTGGAACCTGGCTTCCCATTTCAAGGTGTCTGTCCTGTGGAGTCCATGTCTAGTACCCTAGCAGGTGGTCTAATATTTCATCAGTATTATGTTTTATGGATTAAGCAGATTGTGTCAGAAAATACCAGACTCTTCAACCATTCTAAGCATGACTCTTAACTGCCCTTCCTACCTGTGCAGCTTCCACCCAGTGAAATTCTCCATGCAGGTGGGCTGTATTTGACCTGGCCTGCCCAGAGTGGGCTTCTGTGACTTAGACAGGCCAGGGGACAGTGGGATGGTGGTCAATGGCCCATCTGTGTGAGCTCAGCAGCAGGGTCTAGGTGGGGTACAAGGTGTCCTAGCTCAGTGGAGAGGTAGCTGGCATGATCCCTGTGCACTGAGCTACTTTAGGTGAGTTCCCTCTGAGGTAGCAGTGCATGTTGTCCACACTCACCTGTGAATCTTGATGATAGGGTTGTTTGTTTGTTTGTATCAGGGTTTATTTGCACGACGACGACAGCTGCTGCTTACAGAAGGGCCACATCTATATTATGTTGATCCTGTCAACAAAGTTCTAAAAGGTGAAATTCCATGGTCACAAGAACTCCGACCAGAAGCCAAGAATTTTAAAACTTTCTTTGTTCACACGGTGAGTCTGTTCCTAAGAACTCTTACTGGCAGTATTGTCATAGACCTCAGTGCTTCCGCTGACAGCATCCCTCGTTTTGGTCAAGGGAGCAGCTGGGACCATGGCACTTTCCCATCTCCCTGAGAATCTGCATTAGCTGCTCAGCCCTGAATTGGGCTGGGAGACACCCAGGGCTTTTTTTTCAACTTGGGGTGGTCACTTGCCTGCATATTTAATTTCTGCATATGTGGAAAGAAGAAGCCTCCTGTGCTCACAGGCTTCTCCAAGGCACTTGTAGCACTAGCAGCAGGACACAGGACGGGATGGAGGCTGGGTGGGACTCCCTGGAGAACATCAGGTACTCTGTCTTTGCAGCCTAACAGGACATATTACCTGATGGATCCAAGTGGGAATGCTCACAAGTGGTGCAGAAAGATCCAGGAGGTTTGGAGGCAGCGATACCAGAGCCACCCAGATGCTGCTGTGCAGTGACGTAGCCTGCGGCCGAGCTGCCCTTCGCTGCCAGGATACCTGCCCCAGCGCGGCTCGGCCGCCACCCGGGACACTTCCAGACCACCTGCCAGCCATCTCAAGGAGAATGCGGACAGCGGAAACCTTCCAGCTTTTTTATTTAAAAGAAAAGAAAAAAAATACCCAACCACACAAAGAACAAAACCAGTAACAAACAGGAATTCAGGGTCGCTTTGCTTGCTCTCTGTGCTTTGTGGAGGCTTCCATGTGCTCTTGGGGCCGTGAAGACCCAGCCCCTTGCACGGCAGCCCAGCTCCTGCCCAGACCAGTGGCTAGACTTGGTGTCACCAGCCCCTCCTAGCATCCATCAGAACCATGTGCCTGCCACGCACCACTCCTACTGTGGCCCAGGGACTGGCTCTTTCTGCCCAACCCCACTGTCACGGAGCCCTTCACCAGGGAACCTCTGTGCACCGTACTGCGTGTACTACAGACAGGGTTCTTAGCTTTGTGAGTGTGCTCCCTACCTTATGTTCCTCATGCATGGCCCTGGAGGTGTGGCCTGGCCCTTTGTGTCTCCTGTTGTGGCTCTGGTGACAGGATTTCTGTGGTTCCTACTGTCTGGCAGGCAGATTGAGAGGTGAAGAGTAGGCAAGACTGTGGAGATGACATGCAGAGCAGGCTGCTGCAGTTACAAGGAGCCCTCCTGGGTCTCAGCTCCCAAGTCCCACCTCCTAGCAGTGTCCTTCAGTGGGGCTGGATGCCAAGCCAAGCACATGCTTGGGAGGGGCATTGTCAGATAGAAACCAGGTTAGCACCCAGCTGAGTTTTTGCCAGATACACAGAACCCTGTCCTGTACTTGGCAAGGTCAGGAGGTACCACAGAATCCTCAGGCCTTCCTGCGAATCTCTGGAAAGTTTTAAATGTACAGGCTACTAGTAAGGTCAGGCTTGAGAGAATCCTAGTGTCAGCAGTCCCAGGGTGCTTCAGTCTCCTGCCCAGCCTTACGTGCCCTTGTTCATGTTGTGGCTAAACACTTCTCAAAGATAGCTCAGTTTTTACATTTCTGTGTTGGAAATCTAAAAGCCTTCTTCCCGCACTGCCTGGTCACTTGGCCAATGAGGGTGGAGTTTAGAAAAAAGTGTTATTTACTGTTGCCTGGGACATTAGAATAGCCCACTGAAGCCTGAGTCTGTTTGATCTGGTGTCTTCTGCCAGTTTTAAGGCGACTTTCCTTTTTCGCTTCCATAGCAGTGCTTTGCTTTGTGTTAGAGACCAGAATGTACCAGTTCCTTGCTTTGCTTTGCTGCTTCCAGGCAGAGTGCTCCAAAAGGTCTCAAATGTGCCTGTCCTTGCCTTGATTGTCCCTGAAGGGTGGCTTTCAGTCCCTGAGGAAGAAGAGCAGGCATCTGCCTTTGCAGTCTGCTCACAGACACCATCTGACTCCCATGTCCCCAAGGCAGGAACAACTTTGCCATTTCTGTAGACCTTCATAAAGGCACCAGCAAAAGGCCCACAGAAAATATACTCTTTACACCTATCACCTGGTATGCCAGGCCAGTCCAAACTGAGAAGAAAGTTTTCTTTCCCAAACTGTTTTAATGATAAGAGTGGTTCTTTTTAAACTGAGGAAGTGCAAATGTGGGGCTGCGCTAGTGCTAGACTGGAACACAGAGGTATTCCCCAGGCCTTGACAGTCATTTCTGTGAGAGCTGTGTGTGAGTGAGCATGTGTCAGGTTCTCACCTGTCCTTGGGGATCCTCAGAGAGCGGGGAACAGACCAGGTCTCCTCTCAGCCTTTAGAAGGCTTGCTTGTGTTAGGTGAGTCTCACTTGGCTTTTTTTTCTTGAAATCCCGTACAGACTCACTCCCCTTGTTGCTATTTTGACCTCTTCAGAATGTCCTGTGTCTGCAGGGGTAGCTCCCTGACTCTCCTGCCTGTGCACACACATGCAGAGAAGGGGTCTCTTGGGGCAATCTGGTACAGTGGAACAAGTAGGGCTAAGACTCGGCTGAATAAGAGAACCTGGCCAATTAGAATAAAGAAGTAGAATAGAAGTCTTCTTTTATCTGCGCCCTCTGGAGAGCACCACTACCTCCTGGGCTTCACCAATAAACACCATCCCAACCTCCTCCACCACATGGCTGAGGGCCAAGACAAATGCCATACCGTTCCCTGTTCCCCTTGGTCCTCACTTGCTGTCCCTTTTTTTCCTTGCTGCTTTTTTGTTTAAGGGCCGTGCACATTCTTCTTTAGCCCTGACTTATGTTAGTCTAGCTTTTCCAGTCACCCTCAAGCTGTCACCTAGCATGCAGGTACTGTGGGTTTCAGGGTACATGTAGACATGCGTTTGTGGAGACAGAAGTTGGTTCTAGCCCAGGTTAGAAAGTAGTGCCCTCCTGTTTAATAGATCCAGGAGCCATGGGTCCCACTAAGGACCAGTAAGGACAAATGTAAATGCCTTTCTATGGCTTCTCCCAGCCCAGAGGGTAGCAGACTGGTGGCCATGGCTCAGATAGCCCACTGTGCCCTGCCTCCCTGGGGATGCAGAAGGTGCTAGGTATAGATGGGTTGTTTGCACCCTTTTTCCTCTGATGCCAGCCAGGGCAGCAGGCATCCCTGTGTAGAGCTTAAGCCTCTCTACCCTAGGGAGTGGCACTGTGGTGTGTCTACCATTCTCAACCTTAACTTCCTAGAGGCTTGTTAGAAATTTGCTTTAAGAAGTTGGCTTATGTTGTCAGTCCAAAGTAAACAGGGACTTCACCTGCTCCAGTGCTCTCAGTCTGCTCTGGTATTTGTGGTCCATGCTGGAAGGACTCAGCCCTGTGGCATACATCCACACACACCAGCCAGAGAGCTCCAGGTGATTCTGTGCTTTCTTAAAAGTAGTGGTTTCTTTCTGAAAAAAATCAACTAGGCTCTCCACCCAGAGTCCACTGTGAGCATTTTGATCTAGATTCTGTCCCCTCTTCCATTGATTTGCTTTTCAAACTAAATTGGGAACATACAGTGTACATTATTTTGTATCCATCTTTTTCATTTGATATTTTATCTGAAGTACTTTCCCATGTCATGAGCAGTTCTTCAAAAGCATGTTTTAATGATTGTAGAGTCTAATGGTCATAAATTTTTATGATAGTTTTATCTATTTCCCTATTGTAAAAGACTTAGGTGATTTCTGGTTTTTCACTGTTTAAATAATGCTGTGATGAATGTCCTTATAAATCTTTCTATATTTGACTCTGATCTTTTCCCCTTAGATACCAGCAAATGGTATTTTAGGGTTAAAGAGTTTGATCATTTCACTCAGATATTCCTCTCTCTTGGTCTTGTTGCTCAGATGCTCAGAGTTTCAGTAACAGGCTCCTTCCTGGTGTTCTACAGATTCTGAGCAAATCAGTTTTTGCTAAGCTGTGTGTTCCAAAGAATGATGAATATGACTGCTCTCTTTTCTTTTGTTAATGCTAAAATGATGTCATTCCTGCAGATCCATTTGAGACTGATTTTTCCAGGAGCTAATTTCCTTATTTTCATTGCAATAATCTGGTCATGCTTGCATGTTAGTTCTCTTCCATTCCTGCTGCTATGGCTTCCAAGTGCTTGGTGATGTTTTAAGAAATCTTTTACTTTGTGTCCACAATGGTACTGAATCTGCTTCTGCATAGTCAGCAGAGATAAAAAAAAAAAAAAGTTGAACTGACCTTGCCACGTGCTTAGTGGGTGATTTGTACTTAAGTTTATAGATTACACCATTTGGGATCACTAGCAGAGCAAGGCTCTATTTGTAGAAGAAACCGTATAGACGATTGTGTTTTACAAGAGTGCATTTGTGTGTCCCTCCACTCCTCAACAGAAGTTCTTAGCAGTTCAGGACAACACAATGTCTAGGCCTTTCGTTGTGCAGTGTGGATCTGAGGTGGTATGAGTGTGAGGTGTTCTCCCTGCCCACAGTGCTGCAGGTTGCCCAGTGGTCTTCAAGTCCAGACCATTCAAATTTGTTTGTGTTTTTATTTCTCCACATTTACTGAGTTCCATTGATTCTGAGGAGAAACATGTACAAGAGGGTTTTCTGACCACCATGCTCAGTGCCACTTGACTACCAGAGCTCAGGGCTGAATTGTACAGAATTGGGTCTCCTGCCCACCTCTGGTGCACCACAGTTCCTCCTCTGGCTGAATTACAGACGCAGGGTGCTCACTGCTGTGACTTGAGAGGCCACCACTTCTGTGAGAATATGGTGAAGGTACTGTGTCCTGACAGATGTTTTTTTGCTTTTTTCCATTTTGTTTCACTGAAAACCCAGCATGAACTGATGGTGACTCAAGTGGGTGTGACTCTTTCTTCTTGGGCAGAGTGTATGGCAAGAACCCCTGAATCAGGGCTGTAGCCATTTTCAGAGCCTCTGAGAGGCATTGGCTTCTAGCCCAAAACTGCAAGGTTGTAAATTAGGCTGCCTGTGGAGAACCGTTCTGGGAAGGAAACTGTTTTCCAGCAAAGAGCATTTTTATTTGTTGCAGAGATGGCCATGGCAGGTAAATGAATGAGCCAGTGTGAATACCTGAATTTTCCCTGTAA